>NC_090933.1:1035667475-1036267475 GCF_040938575.1 Ambystoma mexicanum | reverse complement strand
CAGCATACGAATAGCACCTGACGCCGAAGGACTGGATGAGACCAACTAAAGTCCAGATGTAGATGTTAAAAAGAATCGGCGACAAGGAGGAGCCCTATGGCACACCACAACTAAGAAGACAGGGGGTGGATAGAAAAGGTGGCATAGAGAGAGTCTGGGTACGATCCGCCAGGAACGAGGTGAACCAGGCTAGTACTTGACCAGATATACCCATCTGGGCAAGGCGGGACAACAGGATGGGGTGATCGACCGTGTCGAAGGCCGCTGATAGATCAAATGAAATCAGGGCACCCACCCCACCTGAGTCCACCAGCCTAGCCATATCGTCCTGGACAGAGATCAGAACCCTCTCTGTGCCTCTACCAGGTCTAAAACCAGCTCGAGCAGCAATAAGAAGTGAAAAAGATTTGAGATACGAAGAAAGTAAAGTAGAGACCAAAGATACCAATAGTTTAGCAAGAAAAGGAAGGAGTGAAATAGGACGGAAATTAGCAAGGACTGTAGGGTCCAGGGTGGGTTTCTTTAGCAAAGGAATCACTCTGGCTGCCTTCAATTCAGGGGGATAATCCCTGACTGACAGGAGTCGTTAATGGCAGTGATTTTCCCTAAAAGGGCAGGGGAGATAGTTTTCATAATAACTATGGGGATAGCATCAGAGGGGGAAGAGGATTTGATCTTATGAATGGCTGTAAGGACTGTTTCTTCAGAGAAAAGCGGAAAAACCGACCAGGTGGGCAGTTCCGATGGGGATAGTTTTAAATTAGGTACGATATTATTACCATCTCAAATATTTTTTTAAGTATTATGGCGGATGTCACTAATTTTAGTACTAAAAAAGTGAGATAGATCATCGCACAATTTTTTAGTAGGTCTAACACTGGAGGTGAGCTTATCCGACAAAGACAGGGCCTTAACAGCAGTGAACAGCGCCTTCGGTTTACACAGAGAAATTCAATGTTTTTGGTGATATAGGCCACCTTAGCTGCTTTAACCATACTGGAGTAAGATGCCAATTGCTGTCTAAATATGGCCTTAAGATGGGGATCATATTTGTGTCTCATTATGTCTTCTTCTTTTACGATGTGGTCTTTCAGTCCTGAAGAAAACATTGCTTACATTTGGCATATGTTGAAACTAGTGGGGAGGATATGTTTGGGAATGCCTCCTCTTGAGCTCACTATTGAAGACACTTATTTGTGTTATGTTGTCTCTGCTAGTAGTCTGATTGCACGGGTCTGTGATTGCCCTCATGGGCCCAGGGGATTTTTCACACTTTCAAGTATTATTGTGGATCCAACCACTTTTGATGTACAGTTGCACTCCATGCAAGGAGCACTTTTTATCTTTAATGTTTGTGTGTTGTTTATTGTTCATCGATGATGATGTTTTTTAATATGTATCTACTTTATCACGCAGTCTTTATCGTAACTTTAATCAATAAATTCATTCCTGTTTTCATTCATTTCCCTTCTGACGCTCACATGTGATTATGAAATTAATGGATAGCTATTTTCGTAGCATCTGATGTGTATTATTATACAAACTTAACACTTGTATTTAATTTTCCCCGGTTTGTAGGGATTTTTTTAGGTAAACCCTACACTTGTTAGTTTTTGTTCCTACATTTAATGCAGAAATGTCTCACATCAACATTGCCATTAAATTGTGCTAAAAGCACCCAATGGAATAAAAACTAAAAACGTTCTATTAAGTGCTAACCAACTGCACATAGTAACATCTTGTTTTTTTGTATTTGTGTTGTATGTAGTGCAAACCTAGCTTGGGAGCAGTGGAGAGCTGTCCATGTTTTGCACAGAACAAGATGGATAAATTACAGTACAATCCTGGAGTGGTGGTAACCAGGGGACAGCGAGTCACACATAGGTTACATGTGAAAGCATTTCGGAAAAAGCTCGCTCAGCAAAAACATTTTACATAATATCAATACACAATAATCCCTCCCTAAAAATGTATTTCCAATAGAAATACCCCCGGCGACACACTAAAGGTGACAGCACATTGATCCAGTGAATGAAAGCTGATACCATTATATGCTTTGTATGGAAGTTGCCAAAAGCCAACTTGGACAAAATATTCCTATCTAGTGTTTGTTGTCTGATTCGTGTAAGATTCAATTTTCAGTTTCCTTCCCGTTGAGCTTTCATCCCAGCAGCATTTTGACAAAGCCCTCCATGACTGTGTCAGGCATACCCTGCTTGGATGAATACACCTGTTGTTCCATTCATAAAAGCCACCTCTGGTCCATCCACACTTTCCCAGCCTCATAAATCGAACTTTAATATCGCGCTTCATTCCAGAGACCAGCTTCTAAGCACGGGACCGTTTTTTGAACCAACCAAACGCTCTGCATTGTCTTGCTTACATGTGGACAACATTGTGTGTAAATGCTAAAAATCAGGGTGGCCAGATTGGGCTATTTCCGACTCATTAAGGCTATACTCTACTGCTTGTGTACTCTGATGGGCTACTTTGCACCTTATGTCATCTTATGGTGTTAGGATTTGCACTGTACATGACTTCATTTTGCCTGCTACACTGAAGTGCTGGTGAATCTGAAAGATGATGTGTGGGTTTTGTTAGTGGGAGCAGAAGGAAAATGCAAGGTAGCTTTGCCCTTGGGTTGATATATGCTGACCGGAAGTACCCTTAACCACTGTGTACAGTTGTTTTGTGTCAAGAGCATTGTGGCATTTGTGATTAGAGGGGAGATGTCAAGTGCCTAATGAAAGGATGCAGTGTGTTGTTGTTTGCTTTCTGGAGGAACGAGTATTAAGAAGCTGCGAGTGTGGATGTGAGTGGGGGTTGAGTTGCATGTAGTGTTTCTGAGCAATGCACTTGCATAGTTAGTGAGTGGTGATATTAGCCAAGACTGCAGTGAGGCATTTAAAGAGAAAATATATGTTCATTGCCCATGTTTCGAAGATACCAGGGCACAAGTCAAAACGTGTGTGGTTTATGGTGTGGTATTTGGGGCAACATCCACTTTTTAACTGGGGCAGTGGTAGGGTGGCACACATCGCAGAACAACTGAGGTCTGGTATTTCTGTGGGACAACTGGGAGCAAAAGTCACATTGTCGCACTAATCGACCTTTGGTGAAAGTGCAAGGTGGCATTCCATGGATTTTAGACTTAGGCCCTCATTCCAACACCGGCGGTAACCAATGGCGCTATTAGCACCATGGTTGCTGCCGGTATTGTAACAAGTCCGCCAATGGTAAATGGGGAAATACCGCCCCACTCCAAGGTTGGCGGGGCGGTAATTCCCCATTTACCATTGGCCCTTCCCCATTCCCATTTTTGCCCCATAGGGCTCAATGGGACTGGGGAAGGAGGTATTATGGTACCACAAATACCGTAATTACCTCAGAAGTCCCTTTGCGGATCCCTACCAGCCGTTAAGGTCGGTTGGACCCGCAAAGGGACCTCGTAATCAGGCGTTAAGGGTTTAATGCCGCCGACACCTTTTACGGCGCCGTTAAACCCTTAACGCCAGGGTCGTAATGACCCCCTTAAACTGGAAAAGGGTGAGTAGATGTCTGTTAGTTAAGAATTGTTGCAGTCACACTGAGTGAGACTACACAGCACTTATCTGCTTGGTATTAGGTAACCCACAGTTTGGTATAGGTCTGCACTACACAAGTTGGTAGTGTGACTGAGCAGCCAAGCTCAAGAGGGGTAAATGTGAGCTGTATAACTGTACCAATGAAATCCGTAAATACAAGTAGCCAAGTAACACTTACACTCAAGGTTTCAGCTATAAATAGTTATTTATATCATTAACATCCATTTTTAAATAAGCATTCTTTAAAATAGCATTTCGTTGTGACTATGGAAATATACTTTACTATTACTTCCCAGAATCAAAACAAATTAGTGAATAATCTTTGGATATGCTTCTTACACCATTCCTACACCTTGAGGTGACTTCAATCACAAGAACAGTAATGGCATTTATATATCCCACTAGTAAACTTTGCAGACTCCGAGGTTTGTAAAAAGGAAAGGTTTAGGGAAGCAAAAGGGTTATACAGTTTCTCAGTACTTGTGAGGACAACTAAATCTTCCAAGGAAATCTAGATAAGCCTTTGCCCGCAGAGCAACAAGCTACCACCTACGAGGAACAAACAGTATCAATGTCTATGGACTATAAGAGTCTTCAGGGAGCCAGGACAGTTAAAGTCAGACTATAGATCTGAGTCTTGCACAAAGTTAGAGAGTTTGTTTAAAAATCACTTGTAGGTTCACAGGCTGTCTAGCTTGTGGCAAGAGAGTTGAAATGAACTCGAAAAGGTAAGCCAATGCAATTCCCAAATGGAAGAGCATGGCTAATGGCAGTGAGGTAAGTACCCCAAACCTAAACAGTACCTCTGGTTTAAAGAAGAGTGGTCCAGCTGGATTCTGTCTTGCTGCAGTGGTGCAGATCCTTGTTCCTGAGCCTCAGTCATGGGGACAAGAGGGAGGGCCTCTGGAGGGCTCCTGTGGCGTCACTTGGGAGGTTGTCGGCAGCTACGGGCTCTTTTCAGTTCAGGTGAGGGGAGGTGCTGCTTTGGGACGCTCCTTAGGAGTCTCCTGGAGCTGTAGGTCGGATTAATTCCGTGACTGATATTGCACTCGACTACGGACACTCGACTCCTGGCTTTGGGCTCTCACAGCAACGAAGCAGCACAGCCAGTCAGGGATGGTGGTCCAGTGGAGTTTGTCTTGGGGTTAGTTGGTCCCACTAACCGAAGGGAAGAAGTTGTTCCATCCGGAGCTTCTCTGTCAAGGTGAAAAAGTAGGTCAGCACAGCAGCCAGGCTTCACCGGGCAATTCAAAGGTCCAGGAGTTTGCAGCAAGCTTTGTTCATGGTTTCTTCATCTGGTGTTTCTCTCGGTGGTCGACTCTGCCTTTAGTCCCAAATCGCTCACCTTTTAAGTAGGTTTCTCCCATTCATGCACAGCGTAGGCTGTCAATCACATAGCAGGGTGGCTCAGGACTAGTTGCATTCAGACATTCCTAGAGATAAAGGACAGGGGAGTTTCGGGACCCTCCCTCACATCCTATCCTTCCAGAACCACTGGAGCCAGGTGCAGTCTTCAGGGCTGAAGCCCACCAAAGGCAAGAAAAACAAAGGGCACAAGCCTGTCTCAACACACAAAGTAAAACCCAAGAAAGACCTCACAATCTGAAAATGGCAAAAAAGAAGACAGGGGCCATTTTCACAAAATGGTCAGCCAGGGGTGCTCTACTGCAGCTGAGGGTTCTACCTCCAGTAGAAAAGCACAATGATAGGCACAATTAAATCACTGCCACCAGCCATTTAAAGTAATGAGGGAAACATAAAAATGTTACATGAGAAAGTAGGATAAGGGGTTACTAAGCACTCCGCATAAGATGGTGTGTGCTGGACCTACAAAGAGAAAAGGTAATTAAAGTCAATTTCACTTAAAATCAGATCAAAACACATGAGAGAGTGAGAAAACAGTATCACTCACTCAGGGTTAAGATTAAAAAGTCCTAAGTCCAGCAAAAGAACTTTGGGTCTCTAAGGTAGGAGGAATTTACCACTGAAATGAAAATTCTCCCTAACAATGCTCTTAGCCCAGGCATACATTCCTGTCTGGCATAAATTAACTGACGGGCCTGTGGTTGAAGGATGGTATCTTATGCGATTAAGCATTGAAATGCCAAGTCTTTAGTGTTTTCATGACTCAAAGGAGACCCAGGATTGTGCTGAGTACATTTGGAATAGTGTTCCTGAGTTTGGCCACCATGTATGGTGTAGTACATGGTCTCTAGTAGTAAGTCATCACTGGAGTGTAATGCCCTCCTTTGTTGGTATTGGATTATCTTTCCTTGAATGAATGTGGCTCCCTTGCCCTGAAAAACTCTGTGAGCGATGACGATTGCTTTGAATTGGATTCAGTTTTGACCATTAGATGGTTGAAAGCTCTTAAGGCTTGCATTATGTGTTCCCCCTCTTCAAACCTGAGTAGTGTTCTTGCTGCACTGTTCTAGATTTGTTGAGGTTTCTTCGTGAGATGATCTGGCATGTCTATATATATGCTGTTGGCACAGCTGATTCTTGAAAAAGAGAGCAATATGATGGTGTGGGTCCAGTGCAGGAAGATGAGGAATGGTATTATTCATCTGAGAGAGCGGAGATGGTAGAAACCTTGCTTTGTTATGGCATTGATTTATAATTTTAAGGGTAAGTCTGCTCAACATAAGGATCTGAGATTCTTGATCACTTTTCAAGGTTTGGGGAAGACACCCTTTGCTTTTTTTCTGGCATGGCATTAGGTGAAATGGTCTGGTTTATGTTTTGTCGGGTCCAGATTTTAATTGCTAGTCATTATCCATGCGCTCCCTTGTGGGACGACGTTAGTGATGGAAATGTAAGGGTCATCATTGCTGCTCCTTTTGAAAACGTGTGTGTCATCTGCATAGTCATAGCAAAATCCTCCGTCCCGAGAGGATAGCATGACGACACGAAGCAACACAGATTTGATCCTCGGGTCCTTGCTTAGAAACCTTTGGGTGTTTAAGCGTGTTATGAATACGCAACTAAGACAAAAACAATTACGCAACTAAAGAACAAACAGTGCCTATCGCGAGCGCTTTAAAAATATAAATAAATGATCCCCTTTTTTTTTCAGTCCCATAATTGGTATTATGTAGTTATTGAAAAGCCTGGGGATAGGATTGATCCCTCTGGGACTGCACAAGTTACCCTTCATGGTTTGGAATTGGAAAGGGAAAGCATACGTCCCCTTATTAATGATCTGTGGTTGATAGTGTCAAAGGCCGCTGAAATGGAAGTGCTTTATATAGCAGAGATCACGTTTTAGTAACTGTTTCATTATGGCGGGCGCATGGGCCGCAAAGCGAATAAGTGCAAGTGTTTAAAAAGACCAAAACAAAATGCATGTTTTCATCACTAGTTGATGAACTTAATAAACATAAGTTTCATTCAAATTAGTTTCATTTGTTCTCAGTAACAACAATTATGGCTGTAATAAATTCGGCAAAGAAGTACTGCCTTCCTGCAACTGTGAAAAGGCGCACATTTCAGCCTCTTCCTAAGGATTTACAGTGAACGCCTCGGTATAAGGGCATTGCCATCGCTAACGTGGATGTGGGAGGGGAACTGCATAGGGGACGTATCGGAAATAAAATGTTTCTTCCTCAAGAAAGAGTGCAAGGGCCTTAAGACTTTGGCAAACTGCAAGAGTCATGTGACTAAGTAAAAACAGCCTTTTATTCAACAGATGCAATTCTTCCACTGACTGCTAGGTTAAACAGGCGTTATTATCAAACCTATTCATTATTTAGTCTATTTCAAGAAGAGAACCTCCTGTGTCTGAAGAGATGAGCTGGGTTTTTTTCAGTGTAAATGATGAATGTGAACTTTGCAATTGTCCACATGTCAGCCACAATGACACGGCATGTAAAAGGGATGAGCTACCAGGGACACTGCTTCTGCCCTGCCATCTCAATCATGCCCAGGGCATATTGAAAGTAAAACAAAATACAACGTTTAACAGTAATACCAACAATGCAATACAGCACAGAACCGACAAGAAATCAATGCACCAAGCAGCAGGGAAACAACATTCATATATTCCTCCTCAACTTAGACAGCTAAACTTACTCCTACAAAATGGCCGCCTTTCACCAAATGCACTAGTTCTGCAACACTGAGAAGCTTGCACCAGGTCCCCTCTAAAATATGTACTTTCAAGAGGCCTGGCAGAAAACTAAAGCTCTCTCTAGCTAGACCTAAAACCATGTGCAGAATCTGACTCTTTTTCTTTATTAGATGGTGATGGCAGAATCAGTAGCTCTAATAAAAAACGTTTACGGTAATTATCAAATGATTGTACTTTTTATTGTAAACAAACAGGCTGAATTTCATTTGGATATCAATAATACAACACTATGATATTTTCAGCCGTATTACTTTTGTCTCGGTTTTTGACCGATGTTGTCAAGTTTTATTTCCGTCAAAAAAACATTCTCTACAGTTGTTGTCAAACTGTCCACACAAAATTGGGAATCTTTGATCGGCCCCAGTTCACTGAACCGCAGCTTCAAGTTCTGCAATGCTTTCAGTTGGAAAGGAAGAGAAGAACCACATTAAAACATCTCTGTAGAACATCTAATAGAACTACTACTCCACTGGAGCCGAATTGCATTTTCTGTCAACCATATAATGACAAGAGGCCAGAGCAACGGCACGGGCCGTATCTCAGACATGGAAGGACTGTCATTTGCGATGTTAGTAAAGACGAAAAACCTGGTATACAAAGTTACTTTGTATCATTTAGTATTGCCATTTTTAAAGGGAAACCACATTAGAGCACACATGAAGGGTATTTGCGAAGATTATTGAGAACGTTTTTGTTCTAATAAAAATAATCTTTTTTAAATGTAAATGTATCTAGAACACCTTTCTCTCATTCTCAAAGTCCTTACAATGAAACTTACCAAAGTATAACAGTGCATCACTATTGTTCACAAATAGCGCGGACATTGCATACTGTTCTATTGGTTCCAAGTACCTACTTTTGATGTGTAATCATCTTATGATGCGCAAAACCTCATGGCCTCTTATGGAGAAAATACTGCTGGCGTTAAATTCATTCTCTGCCATCAACATTGATTAAACTGGGTAGTAAAAGTAGCATTATTGGGAATAGGTCTTATCACTGCTACCATTCCTAATGAATATCACTGTAAAAATGAGACTCGCAGAACGCATACATTACTGATGATTTACTTCTGAAATGTTGTCCAATACGCAATGCACGTTTGCGCAACTATGAAGACTTGTTCTCTCAGAGAGTGAGCCTTGGTTGATTTATTTATTTATTCCCATTGCCAATAAACCTAAAATAAACTGATGGCACCTCTCCACCATTTATAGGGTATGGTGCTGATGCAAAGGCAGCACTAATGTGCAAGGTTCTGGCTGATGACATACCATGGTATGCGTGCAACAGCTTCACAAGCCCAGTATTAATAATTAAATAATTCTGGAAACTATCCTCCAAATGATGAACATTCCTCTGAGAGCTGGGTTTGAACCTCACTTCCTCTGTATTCTTTTTCTCAATGGTCTTTCCTTGTTTCTTCTATTTTATTGTGTTGCTTTGTTTACCCATGCAGATAAGGAACAGAACGAAATCAATAAAAATAGGCAGTATCCAAAATGGGCTTGAAACCTATCAAAGCCTGAAGCAGCTACTTTTTTTCACCTTGTTACTTGGTGGCTGAGGGGTTAAATGCACTGACTGGATAAGTGGAGTCTTCCCATGGATCCGACAGCTCAGGTTCTAAGCGTTTTGATGATCAATACTGCTTATTCTTAAATTGTATTTATTGTATTTATTTCTTAACTGAACCATCACTCAAAGGCAGCGGGGCACTGTACAAAAAACAACAATAACTGAAATAATATAGACAATTTAAACAAAATAATTGTTTGTTGACTTACAAACTATAAACTTACTATAAAAAAATATGAAGCTCAAAGAAAAGCTGTGACAATTATAAGGAACTAAACCCTAAAAGCCCTACACCGGAAAAGCTAGTCTAAATAACTGGCTTTTTAAGGCCTACCGAAAACTAATCAAAATAGGTATCATACAATCTTCAACTGCAATGGAATTCCAGACATGCACAACAGCTGCAGAGAAGGCCTTCATGGAGTATTTGGCCTACACTCTTGTATTATCACTCCTGGTTGTCCTACTTCCCTCAGAAATATGGTACTTCTCAGCAAAACGTATCTGAGATCCCAGAACCAATTGCTGGATGGCCTGGCTGCACAGTTTAAAATTAATTCAAAACAGAACTGGGAGCCAGTGTGAAATGGACCAGAATGAGAATAAAATGATCATATTTACCGGCTACCACTACCAGTCTTGCCACAGATTTCAAAGGTGCAAGAGTGGAATCTGGAAGAAGCAACAAAAGAGCATTTTTGACAACCAAATTTTCAATTTTTGAATTAGAAACTATACGTCTGAAACATGGAGAAATGGGTAGATGTGATAAAACATACAACAAATTCTGAAATAGTATGGATATGTGAGAACAGTCTCAGTGTAGTGTTACAATCAGACCTGAAAGGGGGGTTGCTTAGTGAGTGTACCTCAAGATAATTGACTATGAGGTTGAAGACATCCCTCTCCAGAATTCTAGAGTGGTGTGGTAGATCTATGACTGTGACATCTGTCAGCAGGATGGGAATTAGAAAAAGAGTTTAAATATGCTGGAAAGGTGAGCAGAGGTGCTAGGTGCAAGTTGCTTCATAGTTTAGAGTGCAAAGGCAACAATGCAGGTTGTCATAAGCAGTTAGATGGCAGGATAGATCAATGGTTGAGAGCACGGGTGGGGTTGAAGGTGTAGTGAGATTAGTGGTCATTTAAGGTGGTAGACATTGCAGAGTTGAATTCGATGATGGCTAGTTTAATGAAACACGGACATGGAGGAGTGGGAGTTTAGTGAGAGAATTTGACTTGGTTGAAATGGGGTACAGTGTTGTTAGGCTTGCATTCATATTTAGTGATAGATTTGGGAGGGAAGAGCGAGAGCAGAGGGTGAGCAGAGATGTTGAAGTCGATTAGTGAAGTATCAGAAGGGAGAACAATCATTTGTGAGAGCATATAAGTTCAGAGGGGAAGATTAGAATATGAGATTCAAGGAAAGTTACATTGGGTGCATGGGAGAAGGCTTTGTAGGTTTATCAGTAAGTGGTCAAAGAAAATGGAGTCAAGTAGTAGCTGATGGACCTCAGTTATATTGGAGATGAAAAGGACACCAATTATGATGACAAGTACATCAGCTGGGAGGATTTCAAAGGATATGTTATGTTATGTTAAAGACACTTGTGTAAGCGTACTTTCGCCCAGAGGCATCTTGGCGCTGAGGAGGCAAGGTAAGCTACCGCAAAGTAGTTAAAAAAGCAAGGTTTTTAATTTTCGCCGAAAAGCATGGTGATCAATATTATCACGCAGAGAGAAAGGTATATTGTTCTCCCGTCTGGGCCGACCCATTCTGCAGGGCACACTCTCGATGCTCTGATCTCTTCTGACATTCCCCTCTCTGTCCCTCTCTCCACTCCTCTCTCCTGGAGTGATCACTTTCTCCTATCTTCCCACCTCACCCTCCCTACCCCACAGGCAAAGCCACCCTCATCACTGCCACCCACCTTCGCGGTCATCCGACCCATGAAGCGCGTGTCAGTCGAGGCTTTCGCTACCACCTTCTCGCCCCCTCCCCCCCCCTTCGGCTGACTCCCACCCTGACACAGCCCTCTCTACTCTCCACTCTGCTATATCTGATACCCTTGATATCCTTGCCCCTGTCATGAGGATCCGCCTGAAGCCCAAAGTCAAATGTAACTCCTGGTATGACTCAGATCTCGTCGCCCTTAAACGCAAGTGCAGGGTGGCAGAGAGGAAATGGCGTGCCTCATGTTCATCCTCTGACAAACTGCCCTGCCGCCTGCTCCAAAGGCAATACCGGCTCTCCGTTCTCACTAAGAAGAGAGCCCTTAGCCAAGCCCGCATCTCTGCGGCATCTAACAATTCGGCCGAACTCTTTAAAATCAGCAAGGAGCTGGCCAACCCTGCCGCAGTCTCCATCTCTCCTGTCCCCTCCCAGGCCCTCTGCACGGCACTGGCCTCTCACTTCATTTCAAAAACTCAGGAAATCCTGTCCTCACTCTCCTCCTATCACTTCCCCCCCTCTATTCCCTGCTCTCCATCTGGCCCTTCTGCAGCCACCCCTCCTCCCTCCTTCTCTGCCTTTCCCCTTTTTTCTGCTGACGAGGTATCGAGACAAGTCTGATCTATGAAAGTCTTGTCAAAACAGGTCCACCCCTGTTCCTCCAAAACTATCAAGGACCACATCGACTCCCTGGCCCCTACCCTGGCTGACTTCTGCAATCACTCCTTCGCCTCTGGAGTCTTCCCATCCCCCCTCAAGCACTCCCTTGTGCACCCCTTCTTAAGAAACCCTCTTCCGACCCCTCCTGCCCAGCTAACTATCGCCCAATCTCTATCACTCCCTTCCTGGGCAAGCTCCTGGAAAAACTGGCCATCTCCCAGCTTAATCTCCATGCTGTATCTGTTGGTAGTCTTCATGATCATCAGTCTGGCTTCAGAGCTGCCAGAAGCACGGAAACTTCTCTCCTGAACATCCGTGAGGACCTGCTTTCTAACCCTGACTCTAACACCCCTTGTGTCCTCATTTTGCTCGACGTCTCTTCTGCCTTTGACACTGTCAACCACACTATCCTGCTCAACCGTCTCCGTGATAACCTGGGTATCACTGGTCAGGCTCTGGTGTGGCTGACCTCCTTCCTCTCCAATCGACCCTCCCAGGTCCAACTGGGTTCCTTCCTCTCTGACATCTTTTTCTCTACCTGTGGTGTCCCCCAGAGATCTAACCTCTCCCCCTGGCTGTTCAACCAGTATCTCTCACTTCTTGCTCACCGCATCGCTGCTCTCTGTCCCAACTTTCAGTGCTACGCGGATAATACCCAGCTCATTTTTAGGCTACCCTCGGCCTCCTCTTCCCCTTCCCTCATCTCTGACTGTCTCTCTGCTATCCAGGAATGGTGTGCCGCCAACAACCTCTGCCTTAATGCTAGTAAGACTGAGATTCTACTTATCGGCACACCCACTCCCTCCTTCCCTGCAGCTCTCTGGCCGGCCTCCCTGGGCCCTCTTCCTGCGCCTACCTGCAAGGCAAAAAACCTTGGGGTCAACTTTGACTCCACACTCTCTTTCTCTCCTCACATATGTGCCTTCACATCACGTCAGATATCTGACATCTCCAAGAAGGCACACTACCAGCTACACCTCCTCAGGGGTATCCTTCCTTTCCTCTCCTTCCCCCAGAAGCTCACTGTCTCCAGAGCCCTGGTTCTCTCAAAGCTGGCCTACTGTAACAGCCTCTATCTAAATCTTCCTGCCTCTACTCTCTGCCCTTTGCAACTCATCCAGAACAGGACTGCAAGACTTTTCCTTGGCCTCAAGCCCAGGGACCGTATCTCTCCAGGACTGAAATCACTACACTGGCTCCCAGTGGCTGCGAAGATTAAGTTCAAAACCCTCTGCATTGTCCACAAGGCCTTCCGGGGCCTTGGGCCAAAGTACCTTCAACTCTCTCTTGCGAAATATCTTCCTTCTCGAGTTCTTCACTCATCCACCTCCAACTACCTCAGGGTCAGCCGCTTCTCCAAGCAACGAGCTGGGGGTAGATCTCTCTCCGCAGCAGGGCCTCCCTCTGGAACAGCCTTCCTTTCTCCCTGAAACTTGAGGAGAACCATCTCCAGTTCCGGAAGCACCTCAAAACCTTCCTCTTTGCCTCCGCTTTCTCTCCCTCTCTCCCCTGCTAAATTCACTGAACCTGCACTGAATCTGCTACTGGGCCACTTACCGATCTCGGTCCTTGGCTCAGCCACTCTTCCCTGCACTGCCTTCCTGCACTACGGGACTGTCTCTGTATCCTTCAGCCCCTTCTCCCGGCACTTACCTTGCACTTGCCACCAGCTGGCCCTATTATTTATCTTGTATTCTACTAACCATGTACTGCACTTTCCTTGCACTTGCCACCACCTGGCCCTATTATTTATCTTGTATTCTACTAACCATGTACAGCACCTTTCCCCCCTCTCCCCTTCCCCTTTTCCCAGTCCCCTTACCCTTGCACTTGCGTGATCTGAATGACACCTGGCCTAGTAGGATCGTTGTCTGTCTCCCCTTGAGCCCCCCCCCTGCCTCGTCGCGCCTTGAAACACTTGTGTATAGGCGCATTACAAATGCCATATCAAATCATATCATCGTTCCAGGCCTTAGCGGTGGCAACCAAAAATGAACGGCTTCCCTTGCGACCCGCCGGGTAGTTTGAGAACGAAGAGTACGAGTAGGTTGGTAGGGAGTAAACTTGTCTTGCAGATAATCTGCTCCCACACCATAGAAGGCCCGGTGAAGAATGCACATGGATTTAAACAAAATCCGCTGGGTGACGGGGAGCCAGTGCAGTTGTCTCAACAAGGTAGTCATATGGGATCCAAATGGAGGACAATTGATGGATCTAGCCGCAGAATTCTGAAGCAGCTGCAGGTGTCCAGTAAGGTAGCATGGTTGTGCCAGATATAGCGAATTACAGTAGTCCAGCACACTGAGAACTAGTGCTCGCACCACCGGTGCCTGACTAGCTGCAGGAATAAATGACAAGAACTTCTGGAGGACCCAGAGTTTAAAATGACCAAATTTACATACTGCGCTAACCTGCTCATCCATAGTCACGGTGGCAGAGAATTGCGCTCCAAGATTCCTAACTGATAGGACAGGCATGGGGAGAGGACCCAGTGACGAAGGCCAAAAGTCAGATGTCCAGTACAGCTGATTAGTGGAGGTCCCTACAACCAGGACCTCAGTTTTACTATCATTCAGCTTGAGACAGTTCAGTGTCATCCATGTTCCACGATCCTGCAAGCATTTTTTCAGCCTACTGGCTGTTTCAGATTTAGTCAGGTCCAAACGGACCAGAATCTGGGTATCATAAGCATAAGAATAAAAACAAAACCTATGCGATTGAATAAGGAACAAGAGATATCTTATGTAGACATTGAATAAGATTGGAGACAGTGCTGAACCCTGAGGGACTCCACAACAAAGAGGAGCAGGCGCCGAACATAAAGGCGGAAGAGAAACTGATCTGTGAGCGATCAGTCAGAAAAGCTCTGAACCATTCAATAACTTGGCCAGAGATGCCGGCTTACACAAGCCGGGCAATAAGAAGAGAATGTTCGACGGTGTCGAAAGCAGCCGACAGATCTAATAGCAAGACTGCGCCGACACTGCCCTGGTCGACCAGGCGAAGAAGGTCATCCATTACTGAATTCAGAACGGATTCAGTGCCTCTGCCAGGCTGAAAACCAGACTGAAAAGGAACAAGAAACTGGGAAGATTCCAGAAACGTAGACAACAAAGGAGATACCAGTGCTTCCATACCCTTCATTTTAAAGGGAAGAAATGAGATGGGGTGGTAATTGCCCATCACTTTGGGATCCAAAGAAGGCTTTTTAAGCAAAGGGATCACCAAGGCATGTTTAAGTGAACCTGGAATCATTCCAGTGGAGAAGGGGATATTAACCGGCGAGGTTAGATCAAAATTTAAAAAAACTAGGGGTTATGGGGCCAGGTGGTTGGTAGATGATGAGGATTATAAGATGGGTGTACAGAGGAGTTGAACAGAGATGTGTTTCGAATGAGGATGTTGATGGAGTGAAGTCAGAAGCAGGAAGAGAAGGCAAGTATTGTTCTTGGTGATCATGAGACCGACACCACTGCCTTTTTGGAACGACTAGGTTGATAGAGTGTAGCGAAGTTGGAGTTAATGAAGGGAGAGACCAGGGTGTTGCTGTTGGGAAGAGGGATCCAGGTTTCACTGACAGTCATTAAAGAAAGTTTAAGGTGATAAGAATCAAGTTGATTAGTGAGAAAGGAGATTTTTGCGATAGAGATTGGGCTAGAGGCCCAGAGTGGGGTTAGTGGGTTCAGTAGGTGTACATGTACTTGTTTAATCAAAATCATGTACACATAGACAGAATGGTATGTCTTTCACTAAATGCATCGAGCAACACAGTATCATGTACATGGTAGAAATTCACAAGACAAATCCAGTGTAACATAACATGACATTCTGAAGATGCATGGGATGTACTGTGATCAAAATCTTTTTGTATGGAAGAACATTGAAGGATTAGACAGGCTCATATTTTGGGCTCCATGTCTAATAAAACAAATCTTTGGTATTTAATAACCATATTCAATTTGGTGTATATCAATGGTTGCAATGGATTTGCAGGAATTTGTGCAGCGTACCTGCATGTGAGCTAAAAAATCAAATTATTAATGCAAGGTCCATTTGCTAACATATGGCTTATTGCACAACTCCTGAATAGGTAAGAAGGAAGCTCCGGTAGTGACTTTATTCTATGAACATGTATATATTTCAGTGAAAAAACTGTCTTAAAGGAAAGGTATGTTGCTCTAATAAAAACCAGTGAAATCTAGGGAAAACTGTCATGATACCTACCCCCGGAGCACCAGGCCAGGCCCAGCACCCCCGGAAGCAGGCATCATGCCCTCGGGTAAAAGCCCAGCGGCCCCTTATAGGGGCTCTTTGGACTCAGTCCTGGCGCCTTTGGCGCCAGGCTCATGTTGGACATCAGTCCTGGCGCCATAGGCGCCAGGCTCATAAAGGGAGGTGTTTTGTGCACTTACCTGATGCAGACCATGCTGCACGCTTCAGGCTTCCCTGAGACCTGAAAGGGACTATTTTTTCATAGGGACTATTTTTTCACTCGGGCGTGGCCAGGGAAGGATACATACCTAGTTGGGGAAGGATACATACCTGGGACTTCTTTGGAGGCTATTTAAGCCACTCCCAGACAGCAGCTCATGCTTCGCGTTGTTCTGCTTCCTGCAGCTTAATGCTCACCATGTCTGCTCCTGCTCCTGGACTCCAGCCACGCCCGCCTCGAACCTGGAAGACCTGCAAGGAAGGAAGAGAAGAGAAAGGTGAAAACCAAGGACTATTTCAAACTTCTTACCTGCATCCGGAATCTTCTCGCCAGCATCCCTGAAGAAAGACTTCCATTTAAAAGCATTGCGTTGCTCGCTGCAGCGCCACGCTTCACTCACCTGTCCTCGAGACATCTCCCGGCTCCATCGCGGCTGTCAACATCGGACGCCACATCTCTGCACTTAGGGGAGAGAGGAAGAAACAAAAGGTGAGCAGAAGGAACACAGAAGGAAAGCCTGATTAACAGCCATAATACTTACCGGCTTTTCTTCCACATTTCGGGTCGGCGCCGCCCCGTTGGCAGGTACCGTACCCTGGCCCCTATGGGGAAAGGACAAGAGACATTTCTGGGGAATGATAAGGACATTTAGAGGGATCGCCCTCATCACTACTCACCTCGGCAGTTTAACCCCTCGACGCATCACCTTCATTCTGCACCTGAAATAAAGGACAGATCACAGGTTAGAAAGACAACATAAAGGGGGCCTCACTTGAACTTTGAACTTTCATACTTACGGCGCATCGCTCAGGAAAGTCAAGTGGATTTTGCCAGCGCCATTCTGAAAACCAGTGAAGTAACTGGACGAACGCGCGCCCCTGCACCAGAAGCAGGATGGAGAGTTCATCCTTCCAAACCATAAAGTGAGCTTAAACCGGGGTTTGGAGGAAGTTAGAGAGGAACGAAGGGAGAAAGGGGGGAGCTAGCACACTATTCTGCAGACTGTTAATCCCCTTTCTCATCTGCAGAAGGATATTCCTACGGGCCAGGCAAGCACGATTTGGAAGTCCTGTCCAATCGGTGTTCCGGGTCCTGCGCATCACGCTAGAAGAGGCCACAGCAATCCAGACTAGACCAGCGCCCCCGTGGGAACCAGGTGAGCGTTACAAAAACAAAATGTTGTTAAAGGGATGCTATTGTTGCAGCACAAATTCTAAAAAGCAAAGACATTTGCTTTTTATGGTAAACTGTGTACCCATAACACTCGCCACCACCATGCACTGCTTACCAACACACATCACCTCACATGTGACATCACAAATATCACTGTGAAACTTGCACATGCAAACAATCATGTAAATAAGTGATCAAATATTTCATGAAGTTTCCATCCCTTCATCCCCAAATCATGATCCTAGTATTCTATCACAATGATTTGCTTTTCTAACCCATAGTGATTCTCCTTCCTTATCCTAAATGCCTAGTTATAAATATGTAAATATTTTCATAATAATTACTTTGTGATATAATTCAGAATGTATATATATATTACATGGATGCCGTAGCGTCCATGTAGTTATGGTTAAATTGGTGTTTCCATAGGGAGAGCACTTTTTGGGTGGCTTATAACTTCGCTCCCTCTGGACGAATCCTCACCAAACTTTGCAAAAAAGGTATATGGCCCAGTCTGAATTTCTTTGCAAAGTTTGGAGAGGTTTGGTCCAGGGGGGGCAAAGTTATAGGGGGGGTCCCAAAACTTTTGTTTTTTCCTATAGACATAATGGGAAAAAACTTTGCGCACGGCTACAGCCCGAACCGCTGGACGGATTTACACCAAAGCGTGCTTTTGCAGATTTGGTGTAAATCCGTCCAGTAGTTTTTTAAAAAATGACCAAAATGTAAGGCAAAAAAATTAGTGATATCTGTGTTCGCTTCGCGGACGGACTTCCCTGTTCGCTCTGCGGACAGCACCCCGATTGGCCCATGGGCTTGCGTCATGTCCGCAGACATGCAACATGTTCGCTGATTGAACGGCGTGGGGCGTGGAGCGCATCAGATTTTCTGTGGCACCCGCCATCTTGTATTCGCCGTCGACCGCGGACAGCGCGGTGAAACTTGGATTAAAAATTGTATTTAGTGGAGTGTGTTGGTGTGTAAGAATGTTTGGGGAGGGTGGGGGAGTATGAGATAGGTTCAATGTTTGTTTTTTTATGTGCTATTCGCTTTTGTTGTGTTCGATTTGTCCGTGGAGAACACGGCTGTTCTGACATTTTGTAAATAAACTTAATGGTGGGGTGTTCAGAGGACGGAGTATGTGTCCTTTTTGTTCGCAAGGAAGGTAAAATTGAGCTAAAAACACTTGCGGTGTATTTAAATGTTCGTAAATACACAAACTGAGGGTGTCCTGAGGACGCTGTCCGTATTGTAATCTGTCAAGTTGAATGTGTTCTAAGAACACTCGCAGTGTCCTGAAATGGTTGCAATTACACAAAATGGGGGTGTTCTGAGAACGTTGTTTGTATTGTTCGTTGTCAGGTTGAAAGTGTTCTACGAACCCTCCTTTTGTCCGCTGATAGTACAATTTCCTATGGGCCTCACCTGACTTTTTGTCCACTAAAGAAACGATAAATTAGGCTGGTGTGCGCCGACATTATGTGATAATCCTATCACTGGCGCTATTGACCTGGCTGACTTGCTTTTGCGACACTAAATCATATCTCCCGCCCCTACGTCTGACATTATGAAAGCATTCATATTCCCCGCCTCTCTCCGTGACGTTACAGGGTGCGTCATCAAACGCACCCAGTCGTCTCCAGTCCTACGCGACTTTACACAGAACCCCGAAGACAGCACACATTATGTCACAACACAGCGCGCCACAATTCGGAATATGAAACTGTGATTTAAAAGCAAACAGCAAGATTGTAAATTTTGTAAAGTACATTTATTTGACATCAAATGTTTAGAGAATATTCAGCGATTTGCATTTGTCTTTGTTGTCGATCCGCAAAAGTTCATGTTGAGCCACGCGATGTTCCTTTGCGGTACAGAGGGTGTTAGATCAGCTTAGAACACAGTGCGCCACAATTCGGAATATGAAACTTTGGTTTAAAAGTAAACAGCAGGATTGTACATTTGGTAAAGTACATTTATTTCACATGAAATGTTTAGTGAATATTCAGCGATTTGCAATTGTCTCTGCTGTCGATCAGAAAAAGTTTATTTTGAGCCATGCGCTGTTCCTTTGCGGTAGATAGGCTGTTGGTTTATGATAAAAGCAGTAAATGGTTGCACTGATAATCGGAAGGTTGCTCCAACAACGAGGCATTAGACCACCATAATGGTTGGTATGTTGCTTCTAGCCGCTAGTACTGCGTAAGGGCATATTGGTCCTTGGCGATTGTCCCATAAAATGATGAGGGTCATGAAGTTGCTTACATGGAGCTGCACCTGGCAGTTGAACAATCCATCCGCTGGAGTCTGAAAATCGTGACATTGGCAAAATGGGGCAACATACCTGTTTTAAAAAAGATAAATTAGTCTCACCAGCCGATCTTTACTAAAAATATTCATTTTATTTAGTAGGGTGTGACTAGCAACTATTTGCTAGGGAAGATAGTGCAACGGAGTATGTTAATAATAAAATAATATTTTCGCATTTATATAGCGCTAAGAACTGTCAGGTATCTCAGCGCTGCTTATTATTACCCACGGTGTGTGGTGCTCATTTACTGACCACGGAAGGATGAAAGGCTGAGTTTGGCCGTGCCGGGATTCAAACCTGTGTTAGAAAGCTGTGCACAGATGTCAAAGCGAGCGCTCTACTCGCTGTGCCACTTGACCGGCTACAGTGAAGTGGCACAGCGAGTAGAGCACTTGACCGGCTACAGACCGGGTAAATTATTTCTATTAACCCTTCCTGTGTCGTCTGCCTTTTTCAGAGCCCTCTAAACGACAGGGGATCAATTTGGCGGTGATAGTGCGCGGTAGAAAACAATATGCCACATTGAACGAACAAGTACAACTTGACCAGGCTTTAATGCCACGCTATTGTTATGATATTCCGGTATAAAATAATCAAAAGGGTTACTTACATTATAATTGCATTTTCCATTGTCCAAGTGTAGTGCAGTCCCAAAATACGACTCCGCGTGTGCCAACGATCTTTCTCAAAGTGATATAATATACAAAAGTGGTTTCGTTTCAGAAATTTCATCTTTATCGTGTCTTACGTTTTTGCTACACTTCTTCAAAAGAAGTCTTTCAGCACAATCTCTGTCTGTCAAGGTAAAAAAAAAATAGAACCTTATACTGGGAGTCGTGGGCCTCTCCGGGCCGCGAGAAAATGGAAGCAGCTGACCTTCACTGTGAAAGAGCATAAATGCTTACTTTGCAACATTCTGTGTAAAGCCATCTGTGAGAACTTGCTGTTTACACTACATCTTTGTATATTTTTTGTGTGCTAATAAAAAAAGTGTGTTTAAGGGACGTTATGGTTCCAAGTAAAGCCGAAAAACCCCTGAAATTCGCCAGTTATGGTAAGCTAAGCAACCATAACTCGCGCCACCACCGTGCACTGCTAAGACTAACACCCAGGACATCAAAGATCACTGTAGCTGATTTCAAACTAAACGTTTTTGAATGAATATAATACATGCATTCTTTATGTAAATTGCAAAGAGCTTATTCCTTTGGTGCCATTAATCAAATCCACACAAAGCTTTGTGACAACAATATAGACCTGCACACAAGATAACTGTGGGATCCCCTCCAGTGTCTGCATAGGTCGAATATCCCGGTAAATCCCCATTCAGTGAGACCGGACCCGGGTTTGGAGGCAGCCATGGCTACCTCCAAACTCGTAATGACCCCCGCTGTCCTTTATTTTAATTGCTTCTTTTGTAGTACTTCAGAGGCAGAGAGTGTGACCAATGCCTTTTGGACCACAAGTCCATCCTCAGGGGCGACTCTATAAATAATACAATTATCAATAAATGTCTCAACTAAAGAAATTCTGGAGCTAGCTTCTGGGTAAATACATCATTGTACATACCTGCATAACACGGAAGCAATTATTTGATCACTACCTTCTAGAACAAATATTTCCTATTGAGTAATAATAAACATGGTAACAAAGAACACAAACATTGTCATCAGGTTATAGGGCCTCATTACGAAGCTTGCGCTCCCGTAATGAAGGGTGCCGGTACGGGAACAGCCCAGTTCATTACGGGATGCGCAATTATGAGGTTCCCTTGTAGGACCCGGAATGGATGTCTAGTAAAACCAGACGTCCTTTCCGGGTCCCACGTGTGGACCAAAAGCTAATAACAGGCTCTATGAGGGCTCAAATGAGAATGGGGATCGGTTCCTTCAAGGAGGAATTACCGGGTCCCCCAATGTTGGAATGACCCGGTTTTTCCTCATTGAAGGAACCCGGTGCTGGAACACGGTATGGAGGCAGCCATGCCCTTATTAAGGGCATGGCTACCTCCTTTCTTGTAATGAGGCCCATAGTGTGGTAAAGTAACTATACATTTATGACAAGTACCTTATCTTTCGATGACAGGTGTTTTTAATGGACTAGTGTGCACTCTAGTAATACACTATGAAGAGATTGGAAATAATGTTGCCTCATGTCAACTAAATGACATAATATTATGTTGCTAAACAGGACAAATGAATGTCAACACCTTATTGTGTAAACACGAGTGCTGTCACACGTGAAATCACTCCCTGTAGCAGAGTTTTTGCAGTAAATAACAATGAACACTGTTTTATATAGTACGACCACCATCTAGTGTTCAAGATAATAATATTATAAAGTGTTTCTGATGTACGGATCAACACCCACAGTCTCATTTATCCTTAGAGTTAACGCCAAACTTTGAGGATACCGTGTCTGTTATATATTTGGTGATGTATACACGGGTAAGGCCCCATATGTGTGACATCATCAAACACACTGATATCACCACATGATGATGACATGATGATAATCTCTCTTTCAATCGGAGCAATAAATTAAAACAACAACAACACGATTGTCACGACCGTGGTGCAAACATGTTTCCAATGTTTGATAAATGTACTGTACAATTTGGGTCAGTATATACGAAAAAATAACTGAACTCATCAGTACACATACAATAAATAAAACACATTTACATATTGGGCCTCATTACAAGGGTATGGGACCGGCAACCTTCATTACGGGAGCGGCGATTACGAGGTTCCCTTTGCAGGACCCGGACCAGGTGCCTGGTAAAACCAGATGTCTTTTCCAGGTCCCACGAGGGGAAGAGGCAGGTAATAACGGGCCATTCGTAATGTGCCCGTTATTACCTCCCTCTCCATTCCAATTGAGCCCTGTCGGTGGCCCAAATGGGAATGGTGAATGGTTCCTTCAAGGAGGAATTACCGGGTCCTCCAATGTTGCAATGTCCCGGTTATTCTTCATTGAAGGAACCCGTTAATGGAGCCCGGTTTGGAGGCAGCCATGGTGCTAGAAGCACCATGGCTACCTGCAAACTCGTAATGATGTTCAAATACATTTGTGTCGTGTCTGGGGGTTTGTGAACCGCATAAACCACCAGTACAGGGTCAACAGACTATTCCACGGGGTGAAGAAGTCCTTGAAAACGATGAAACAAAGACTTTCCCCCCAAGAGCGCAGCCTGCAGGATGGCAAGTAACCTGACAGGCTAGGGGCTTGAGTGGAAAGGCAGGAGCAGCAACAGAGCTAAGGGGAGAAAAAACAAACAGACACAGTGGAAAATAAATAACTTGGTAAACCCCAGGTCCCAGCTGCACCACCCTCAAAATCCAAACTCTTACCTGCAGTGAATGGTGAGAAGGCTGGCAATCTACTTATAGAGATGAGTGTATCTTGAAGTGAGAGCAAGTGTTCCAGAATAAAGGTCCAGTTCAATAACCCTGACCCGTACAGCACGAGGGCGCAAACTAAAGGTTTTTTAGAATCCAAAGGAAAGCAAAACACAGCAGAGCATCACAAAATGCTTTCTTGTAGTTCCTGGATGTGCTCTGCGAGTAAAGCAGCAGTCGTAACTGATCCAGAAGCGAAGAGGAAACCGTACAGACACAAACCACCGACCCATGAGGCAGAACAGGTGTCACTGGTTTTGGGATCACCAGATGTGTGCCGATGCGGGACAGGGCGTCGGCTTTTCCATGGGAAATTCCTGGACGGTATGTTACTATGAAGTCGAACAAAGTAAAGAATGAATGCCATTTCATTTGTCGTGCATTTGTGCACTTGCTGTTAGATAAGGCTTGCAGATTGCGGTGGTCAGTGTATACAGTGCATGGATGCCTAGCCCCCAAAAGATGATGCCTCCATTCTTGGAACGCTGCTCTTATCACAAGTAATTCTCTTTCAATGATGGTATATTTACTCTCCGCGGGAGACAGAGTCCGAGAGTAATATGCCATGGGATGTAAATGGGCCTCATTACGTGGTAGGAGGTAGCCATGGTGATATTAGCGCCATGGCTACGCCTTTACCGCATTCCGGGTCCATGTTCCTGGAATAGGGACTTACCGGGTCATTCCGACCTTGGAGGACACGGTAAATCCCCATTCCGGGAACCATTCCCCATGCTGTAACACCGGGGCTGATGTAAAGGCTTCTTTTAGCGTCTGGAAGGCTTGTTGTGCTCTTTCATCCCATGCGAATGGGACAGAAGGACGGGTTAGGCATGTGAGTGGTGCCACTATAGTGGAGAACGCTGCTATAAACCTTCTGTAAAAATTGGCAAAGCCCAAAAATGACTGCAGTGCTTTTAGAGACGTCGGGACCGGCCATTCCAGCACAACTCTTACTTTGGATGAACACATATGTACACCTTGGGCGGATATCTGAAAACCCAGGAATTCTACTGTTGTTGCATGGAAAACACATTTTTCGAGTTTAGCAAAATAAGAATGTTCACGAAGATGCTGTAATACAAAGCGTACATGTTGTACATGTTGTTGTTCTGTATTGGAGAAGATAAGAATGTCGTCCAAGTAGACCACCAGATAGCAATCCAGCATATCCCTGAAGATGTCATTAATAAAATGCTGGAACGTGGCTGGGGCGTTGCAAAGGCCAAAAGGCATGACACAATACTCATACAGCCCGAACTTTGTTTTAACTGTGGTTTTACACTCATCTCCCCATCGTATTCGTACAAGATTGTATGTTCCTCTTAGATCGAGTTTAGTGAAGATGGTGGATGAGGACAAACGGTCCAGGAGTTCCGAAATTAGTGGCGAAGGATACTGTTTTTTTATAGTAACCTTGTTCAGGGCTCTATAGTCCACACAAGGGCATAAATCCCCCTCCTTTTTTGGCACAAAGAATATTGGAGAAACCGCCGGAGATCGTGAAGGGCGTATGTGGCACAAACATAATGCCTTCTCCACATACTCGCGAAGATGTTCCTCTTCCTATTGGGTTAGAGAATACACCCGACCATGAGGAATGACTGCTCTGGGCACTAAATCAATGGGCCAGTCATAGCTCCAATGTGGGGGAAGCCGCTCAGAGAGGCCCTTGTCAAAAACATCAGTAAACTTGCAGTATACTGACGTAAGTCTGGAAGTGACACCTGTACGGTAGCACTGACCGTGGGGATATTAGACAACATGGCCAGACAAGGAGATAACGGAGTTGCTTCATGGGTACGGAAAAACTGCATGGTGCAGAAGACTGAAGAAAACCGGACTGTTTGCTTTAACCAGTCAATGACGGGGTTATGTGTCTGAAGCCAAGAAAGGCCTAGTGTTATCCCGAACTGTGGTGCCGAGATTAGATCAAAGGCGATCCATTCAGAATGGCCTTCTGTCATTGTCATTTCGACAGGACAGGTCTGTTCCGTGACTTGACCAGAAATCAGACGTTAACTGCCAACAGCACGAACCTCCTCTGGATAATTCTTTACTACAACAGGAAGCCTGTGCAGTTGTGCCAGTCGGATATCCATGTAGTTGTAGCTAGCACCGTAATCTATCATCACTGGACTAGTGAACGACCCTATGTTGGGTGCTGTAAAGACCATGGAGATGTATACATGTGAGGAAGGTAGGGGACCGCCTGAGCCGTATGTGGGCTGACTCATCCTGACGGCTCGGTCTAAGGACGAGTCTTGGCGTTTCCCATACCCCTAATTGGTCTTTTAGGGCAGACACAGATGAAATGTCCGGTTTGACCACAATAGAGGCAAAGATTGTGGGTCATCCGTCTCTCTCTTTCTGCATTGGTTAAAGGGCCTTTGATCGCCCCGATTTGCATGGGTTCTGGATCCCCGGGACCAGACAAGGAGCTAGCATTGTTTTTGGTAGAACGGAACTCAGGTACCCGGCGTTCACCCCTGCCCTGCCGAAGACAAGCATCCACTAGGTCCAATAGCTCAGGGAACCCAGTGGGAATAGATGGTACCACTGATAAGGTGTATTTCAACTCGTCTGAGAGGCCTTTATAGAAGACGACCGCTTTCTTTTGCTCAGGCTAGGTGGTTTCCACCGCCAGTTGATAAAAACGGGCAAGGTACGAAAGGAGGTCTTGCTTCCCTTGACAAATAGCAAGAAATTATAGGTCAGAGGCCTGAGCTTTGTACTGTGTATCAAACACAGCGTTCATCGCCTGGATGAGTGTATCAAAATCATATAAAGCCGGAGCATTGTCCTCAAGTAGTGGATTGGCCCATGCTGCAGCTGTTCCCCCTAAATGGGAGAGAACAATAGCAGCTTTAGTGGTGGTATCTGGGAAAGTCAAAGGGCAGCAAAGTGTAACCAGCACTGATTAACAAAAGTGCGGTACACTTTAGGGGAAAAGGACACGG
Source organism: Ambystoma mexicanum (assembly GCF_040938575.1). Classification (NCBI taxonomy): domain Eukaryota; kingdom Metazoa; phylum Chordata; class Amphibia; order Caudata; family Ambystomatidae; genus Ambystoma; species Ambystoma mexicanum. The sequence goes on along the minus strand of NC_090933.1, from coordinate 1,036,241,299 downwards.
CAGAATGATAAGAGCCGGGGCAGGAGGTGGAACAGCAGGTACAGGAGGAGGTGCGGCTGCTGCAGCATCACCAAATTTCTCATTATGAGGCAGTGGCTGCATAAAGCTCTGCAGAAGGTCCATGCGTTGATGCAGGGTAGCATGGGAGGACGCCATGTCTGTACGTAGGGCAGAAAAGGCCTGCATGAGAGCAGCCAACTGATCAGCCCCAAGATCCATACTGACAGGCGTAAGGGCTCCTAAATCTGTCGCATCTGGAGGTTTGTGAACCGTATAAACCACCAGTACAGGGTCAACAGACTATTCCACGGGGTGAAGAAGTCTTTGAAAACAATGAAACAAAGACTTTCTCCCCAAGAGTGCAGCCTGCAGGATGGTAAGTAACCTGACAGGTTAAGGGCTTGAGTGGAAAGGCAGGAGCAGCAACCGAGCTAAGGGGAGAAAAAACAAACAGACACAGTGGAAACTGAATACCTTGGTAAACCAGAGGTCCCAGCCACACCACCCTCAAAATCCCCACTCTTACCTGCAGTGAATGGTGAGAAGGCTGGAAACCTACGTATAGAGATGAGTGTATCTTGAAGTGTTCCAGAATAAAGGTCCAGTTCAATAACCCTGACCTGTATGTCACAAGGGCGCACACTAAATGTCTTTTAGAAACCAAAGGAAAGCAAAACACAGCATAGCGTCCCAAAATGCTTTCTTGTAGTTCCTGGATGTGATCCGTGAGTAAAGCAGCAAAGCGTCCAAAAATAGGCCACACAGTGGGTGATGTGAATAAGGCCAGTCAAGGAGACGTGAGGAGCGCGTGGCGAACAGCTGAATTGATTCACAGCAGTACGCGAGAAGCGTAATGTACAGTAACCGGCAGGAGTGCGTTTAAACACTAAATGAGGCTGGCAGCGGTGATAACGTACGTGGGTTAGGGAACGGGCATCAGACATAGGAGGGAAACACGGTAACAATCCATGAACAGAGACAAAGTCAATAACCAGATTATCACGAAGCAAGGATCCATCGGGGAGCTTTCAATAGGGAATCCGAAAAGAACGGTCCAGGTCGGCAACAAGGAAATCCAAGGAATACTTCAATCAAAGCGCTACTTCCCGAGACAAGGCAACGGTTTAGGAGCACCGAAGCCGTGGAGTGACTGTAATATAAACAGACACGCCACAATCACGCAGGAATGATTACGATCAGGATCACGTGACCGCCAGGAAGCTAGTGTGCCTGGGAAATGTAGTCTCGTCCAAACTAGCAGCGAGAAGGACGTTGTGAGAGACGCTAGGGAAAGTACCAGGCAGTGTGATGGGAGAACCAATGTCGGAAAGGGAAACCACGAGACATGACAATTTGACCCCAACAATTGTTACTATCTGTTAATACTCTTATGCTCTGGTTATACAATGGTTATACGGATTTCGTAAATAAATGCTCATGTACATGAATAAGTGGACACAGAATCTCAACATGTTTTATAGTGAACAGTAATGCATAGAATGAAGCAATCTGTATTAACGTGTATAATATATGGTGATAATATTATGAACTACTATTTCTCATCCATGACTTCTGATACTCTAGAAGAGTGATAATCCAAGAGGAGGGCATACTGGATACTTATAATAAAATTCTCACTTTTGTTGATGAGTGCTAGAGGAACAGATAGGATAATGTCCTTACTATTGATAGCCAATAACTGGGAATTTTAACATTTTCTTTTTGTACAAAATAGCATTGTGTCAAATGGAACTGACTTTCTTGTTGAGAAATGGTTTTCAAAAAACAATATATCTCATGAAGTCACTATCGCTTCAAAATAGCTCAAGCATTGTTAATGTTCCAACTAAACTTAACCACATTTTTTAGAGGTAACATGCAAAATGAATCTCTTCATTCATACCATGCAGTATCACACTTCTTAGCCTGTCAATCTAATAGTTTACCCTCTGTTCCAATTTTTTTGGTCAAATTCATTGTCAAATTGCTGTCATCATTTACCTCTAATATCTGAAATCGCATCTGCAGTGTCTGATGTCCATGTGTGTTGAAATGTTTAGCTAATGATGAGGCTGCATTGTTAAGCCTTATGTTCGAACGATGCTCATTCCAGCAAAGCTTAGCCTTTCGAGTAGTTTGGCTCACATAATAGATTCCACATGGACATCTAATTGCATAAATTACATTATTGGAATTGAATGTGGCGACATTTCATAAGATTTTTTTTCCGCTAGTAGAATGTAATGCAGTGTTACCCCTAATAATGTAGTTACAATTACAAAAGTTTAGTCAAGGGAAAGTACCTGTTCTATTGTGACCAGCATTCTTTCTCATAGTGCCCTTTGTTTTCACAAGCAGGTCGTGTACATTACTACCACTTTCATGAGCAAAAAACAGTAGTTCCTCAAATAGGTTGTTAATCCCTTTGTTACGTCATAAAATGTTCCAATTTTTGATAACGCTAGACTTAACTTTGTTTTGTTTGTACACTATATTTACTGACAAACACCAGAGGTAGTTGTGTCTTTTGTTTCTGGTTATTCAACAATGAATCACTTGTTATTCTTAATTTTTTCTGTTCACATTCATAAACTTCATCCGATGTATAGCCTCTGTCAAGAACCCTTCCAGGCATCTTATCAAATTCTGCCTTACACTCATCTTTGTTGCTAACAATCCTTTTAGCCCTCAGAAGTTGATTATAAGATAGACTTTTCAAAGTGGTGGGGGTTGAAAACAGAGTCAATGAAGAAGATTACTCCTTTCTGTTGGTTTATGGTAAAGATTGTCTCAAACTGGGGTCCTTTTTGCTTCATAACTAGATCAAGAAAATATATGTCAGCTCTCCCAATCTCATTAGTAAAGTAAATCCTTTTACCAATGGCATTCACGTATTTAAAACAATCATTAAATGTAGCAATTGATCCTTGCCAAATGATAAAGATGTCATCAATGTACCACCCCCAATATCTGATGTACTTGTGCCAAACAGGATAATTGGTGATGAAAACATTCTCAAATTTAAACATGAAACTGTTAGCATACACAATAGTATCCATTCAACTGCTTCGATACCCATCGCATATGGTATCGAATTATATAGACTTTTGATGTCAGCAGTTGCTAGAATGCCACCTTCCACTACTGCATAGATTATAAAATCTCTAGAAAGTGTTTTTTGTCCTTGATGTAAGTATCACGTTTTGCTTTTTTTTTTTTTTTTTTTTATCAGTGGTTGAAGCATTGAATCTATATACACAACTAGTGGTTGTAAAACACATTTTATTGCACCAACAATGCATTTACCTGGTGGTTTTTCGCAGTGAAAACAAAGGGGTGATGGCTGGAAGGTTTGTAATGAATCCTAACTGCTGGCATTTTTCTGGGCAACCCTCCAGACCAATGTCCTTTGCCAGCCAAGCCATTATAAAAGGGGAAAGACCATATGCAAATAAGGCTTGGTCCCACCCCAAAAGGGGCAGTCCAGCCCAGACTGCTTGGTACATCCCTTCTGCACGAGACCACAAGCATCCCCAAACATGTTTTGGCCTTGTTGGGCCTCATCAGTGAGGAGTTGCTTGCGTGTCTAGGCCCAGCAGGCACCTTGTTCTCTTTCACTGTGACCATTTTTCATAGTGCACCGTGACTGCCGCAGTGAAATACTATAATACAGTATACATTACAGAGATGGCAAATAGCTTATAATTTTGGAGCCTTTGGTCAAATTCACAAAACACATTGTAACAACAATATAGACCTGACCTTGCATTTGTTTTGCTGCGTTTGGTGTGCTTTCATCAAGTGGGGGCTTGGGGATGGCAAAACTGTAGGGTGGCAGGGTAGGTGAAGAACAGTCTTATAACTGTTGTGTTCTTTGAACAAAATAGACCTGAATCAGAGTGATTCTACAAACTTTGTTGTGGTTTCGTCAAGGGATGGCAAAGTTGTAGCGGCGTCAGTGTCAATGAAGACCAGTTTTTGGGCGGCTTCTAAATTTGGCGCCCATCGACCAATCCACACAAATCTTTGGAATAATAATAGAGAGCTGACTTTGAATATACTTGCAAAGGTTGGTGCAGTTATGTCAAGGGTAGGAAAGGTTGTAGGATGTCCAAATATTTTTGAAATCTCGGTAGACTTGAAACATTTTGCTTGCGGCTACAGCCCGAACCATAGGGTGGATTTGCACCAAACTTGTGTGAGGATATTTGATCAGGTTCCAAAAGCATGCTTTTGCTCATTTGGTGTTAATCACCATGGTGTTTTATTTTTTCAAAAGTGGCAAAATGAAGGTACAAAATTCAGATTTTCAACACATTTGTTCCAGAAAGTCATAATTCTATTAAAGACATGGAGGCAAAGGATTATGGTTCTCTTTCCATTTTACTACTTCAGCAGCAAATGTACAAACCAATAAAACATAACCTCAACACTCATAAAAACTACAATAACCATTATTTTTGAGTCTTTGGTAGTTCCTTTCTTATTGGTCCTCCAACTGACCACATGATAACCATAACCAATCAGCATAGTCCTTCTTCCTAAACCACACTGTCCCTCTACTTCACTTCCTCTTTCTTTGCTCAGTTGAGAATGCGTCCAGTAAACTTTGCAATCCCATCCATTCCATGCAGATACGTCCCCAATTTCCGGATTGTTTAGTGTCTGCCGCCGCACCTAATGGAAACATAAAGTAACTGGTTACTGTAAGTCGAAAGAGGGTGGTACAATCGTAACATCAACCAAAATTTCCATCTATTATCTTTGAGCATTTAACAAGTCTGTAACATTTTACTCTATTCATCATAAATCATTTAAATAATTGCTGTAAAAAATATGTAAAACATTCCATTATTGTCATTACAATTGATAGGTTGGGATAATCCTTCGCCTCCGTGTCTTTAATGGAATTATTACTTTCTGGAATGAATGTGTTGAAAATCTGAATTCTATATCAAGACCGGAGGCTCAGATTATACTTGTTCAAAGCTTATTTACCACTAACAATGCCACACTTTCCGTTGGTTTAAAATAAAATGTTTTAAAAGTCCATTCATTCGACCAATCTGACGATCTCATAATGTCCTCTACTCTGGCTCCTATGTTGAATGCCTTGGTAGCCATTGCTCCTCTTGCTTAGGGAGCCCCATATTTTACTAAGTCAATGCCTGCCTGTTCCATCTAAGCCATCTGGCTATGGTAGCTAGTGTTATGGCCTTAAAAGGTTTACAAATTGCTATTAGCAGCTTAGATACCCCTGGAAGTCTCACTTCCCTTGTCATATCCTCATATGCCACTAAGCATCTGAAGGGGCATAGTTTTGTTTGGCCCGAAAAAGATTCGTAAGATATGGATCACAAACCTGTCTTAGTCCTCCTCGTTATGAGGAAGGTCACTCCATTTGGTGACACACTCTTCCTGTTGATCTCTAGTGCTCTAATGTCTGATGACCTCTGACAAGCCAATAGACATAGAAGCATGGCTAGCTTTCCTGAAATAGCCTTCCTGGATAGCTCCTGATTATCTCACAATTGACTATTTATTTCACTAGGGGGTCTAGTCATCTTTACTCCCCTTAATAGTCTACAGATCAGGGGGTTTTCACTTATTGCTATGCCTTCGATCCTAGGGTGACCTGCCAATATCGCTGGCCTGGCCGTATTGATTGTTCTGTATGCCTTCCATTGGGCTGCCAGCTGTGCTAAGGAATTGGATACATGTGCTACATCCGTTCCATCGGGATGAATACTCTGATTCAAACACCAGCTACTCCATCTAGCCCATGTGGACTTATAAGCCCTGTGTGTCCTGGTGCCCAGGATTTGTTAATGATGCTTTCAGCCTCATTCGATATTCCTGGCCTAACCCAAGATCTCCTGAAATCATCCATGGGATTAGGATGAGTCTGACTGATCTCACTAGTGGATGGCTGAGGTCCCTGGGGTCTCGAACAATGAATTTGTTGCTGGGGAGTGCCACTGGGTTGTGGTGTGATAATTCCAGTAGACTGTGGAACCACACTTGACCTCTCCAATCTGGCGTAATTAGAACTAGCGATACTTTCTGCCACCTCACCTGGGCTAGCGTCCTCGATATCATGGAGGAAGGAGGAAATGCTTAGTTTGTCTGTTGGCCTCATGTTTGCAGGAAGGCGTCTGTTGCTTCTACCTCTGGGTCTGGTCTCCAGCTGAAGAACCGGGTTAACTGTTTGTGCAGTCTCGATGCAAATAGGTCGACCTGGCATGGTCCCCATCAAGTCATTAGTTCTTGAAACACCTCCTCATCCAGCTTCCAATCGTTGGCGGACCCTGAGGTATCTGAGGTTCCAATCGGCCACCTTGTTCTGATGGCCCAACAGGTACCCTGCCGTCACTGACACATTCCTCTGAAGACAGAGTTCCCAGAAATCTTTTGGTAATTCTGCCAGTAGTATGGATCTTGTCCCGCCCAGTCTGTTTATGTACCTGACTGCTGAGACATTGTCCATCTTTAGCAGGACACAACGTTGTGCCCTCTCTTGAGTCCAGCATTTCACTGTGAAGGACCCCGCCAGTAACTCCAGACAGTTGATATGGAGAGTCATCTCCAGATCGGACAACCTACCCTATATGGAGAGTCGTCTCCTGATCCGACCACCTGCCCCCTGTCGACAGGTTCCCACATCGGGCTCCCCAGCCCCATTTGCTGGTGTTGGATTCAATGACCAGGTCCGGGGATGTGGCAAAAATGCCCCCCCCCGTATCCACCTTTCTAACTCTTCCCTCACTTCTTGGGAGATGGTAACATTTGTTTTGTATGAAGCGCCCCTCCTGAGGTGTCTGATCTTTAACATCTGGAGTGCCCTGTAATGTAGTGGTCCTGGAAATATCACTTGGATCGATGATGCTAGTCGGCCCACTAACCTTGCGATGACCCTCAGTGATGTTTCTCCTCTCGCTAGGATATGTCTTAACTGCTTTTTGATGTTGTTTACCTTGGCAATGGGTAGGCTGAGAGATCACTGAATCGAGTCCACTATGAATCCCAGAAATTCCATTGACTGTTCTGGTACTCTTTTGGATTTCTCCCAATTTATTAGGAACCCCAGGTCCTCGAACATTTTTATTGTTGTCTGTCCCTGTACTTGTAGTGTTTCTTTCTCCTGACACATCAGACATATATCGTCTAATTATATTATGAGTCTTATACCCTGACTGCTGAGGTGCGTCACCACTGGTTTCATTATCTTGGTGAAACACCATGGTGCTGATGCTAGGCCGAAAGGCAGACATCGAAACTCACATGTCAACTCTCCCCAGATGAACCTTAAGAATCTGCAATGGTCCTCTGCTATGGGTACAGTTAGATATGCATCCTTTAGATCTATTCTAGCTAGCCAATCTCCTTAAATTAAGGTATCTCTTCACAGGTGTAACCCTTCTATCTTGAAGTGCATGTACACCACAAATTAATTTAAACCCTTCAAGCTTATAATTGGTCTTACCTTTTGTTTCCCTTTCACAAGAAACATGTTGCTTATATAACCTCTTGAGGAATCTGTTACTGTCTTATGGCATTTTTAATTTCTAGCCCTCTAAGCTCTTCCTCTAGCCATAATTTGTTTTCGCTGTTTAGCTCTAAACCCCTTGGATGGTTCATCTGTTGAGGTGTCTCTAGAAAGTCTATGTGAAAACCGTGTACACTTTCTATTATCTAAGTATCCTCAGATATAGTGTGCCAATTTTGTGTAAACTCTGCTGTTCTCCCCTCTACTGCTGGGGTAATGAATCATGGGCTGTTCGCTCTAACCTGAGGTGTTTTATTGACGCTCTCTATGTCGCCAACTTCTACCCCTTCCTCTGCCCCTTGATGGGAAGAAGGGGGTCTGTCTTCAATCCTCCTGATCTCGCCAATGCGTTCTGTCCAGGTAGGATCTATTAAAGTGGAATCGGCCAGCCGAGCGAACCCTGCCTCTGCTGGCCCTCTCGAAAAACTGTCTCCCAAACACTCACTTGAATGAGGCCTGCGCCTTGTCCAGCGCTGTATAGGAGTTAACAAACCTTGGTTAACTCTTTAATAAAGGAATATCTGAAGAGTTTTCCCTTTGCGGACGATGCAGACTCCAAAGACGCTAGATCACTTAGCTTCGGGTCTACTTTACCAGTCTCTGTGGTGACCGCGTGGTTGGCGTAGCCCAACATACAGATTGCCCTCTGGGCCCACCTGATCAGATTTGTCGGGTACACTGGCTCTCCCTTTTCTCGGACCTCTTCGTCAATCTGTAGTATCTTCGTGAGGGGCCTTGTCATGTCCAGCATTTTGTCCTGGCATGATCGCCAGGACCTATCTAGTCTTTTTCTCGCTTCCTTGGAGTATTTGCTCATGAACGTGATCGTTTTGTCATCGATCTCGGGTGTATCCGCTGCACCCTCTGGGAGGTGAGGTCTAGGGCATTCCGCCCTCATCTTACGCCTAGCCTTTTTAGCTAGGGGCGCCCTCAGGCACTTTCTCAAGTAGGCCGCTATTCTCTTTGGCGCCTCCCATTCAGAAGACCTTGGGTGTATTAGTGCCTCCGGATCAAAATCATGACCTGCACCATCCTCCTATGTCTCCTCCTTCCTCTTTTTATTTGGCGCTTTATTGCCTTCTTCTTCTGAGGAAGATAAGGAATATACCTCTTCCTCTGAATATTCTTCCTCCCAGTCTTCCTCTCCCTCATCAGAGGTGTCTGAGGATGTATCCTGCCACCGGCTAGGTCCCGCCCTTGATCTTACACTCCTTCTCTTTCACCCTTCTTCTTTGGTGGTGTGTCTGGGGGGGGGGCTTCTTCTGCCCTGTGGGCTGTTTTTCTCCCCCCTTTTGTTTTCCCCTGTGCTTTTAGCCCTTTGATCTCCTCAAGGCCCTGTGAGAACTTGAGCCAGTCCTCCATCAGAGCTTTCTGCTGTGGCTCTTGTTCCAAAGAGGCCCCCAGGGCTCTTTGGACGACCAGAGTCATATCTACAAGGCTTCTCTTCTGGCTAATGTTGGCCTTTCCCTCTTCACTGGAGGAGCTCATGTGTGCGCAGAACACTGGGGATTTTTAAACTATATGTCAGGAGTTTTTATAATATTTTGGAGATTGAAAATATATATCTATATTGTATTGATTGCCTGGCTTGTTTTATATATAAAAGATTCACGAAGTAAGCTCTAAGTAAGCTGTTGAGCTGTTGGATACGCTGCCGGAGACCACATTTGGACCAAGGTTCATTCTTTTCCCTGCATCTTTGGGTGCTTGTAAGGACAAGAGGAAGCGCTATTCTTTATTGGCGGCGAAACGCCCGTCTGACTGGACTGTTTACATTGGACTTCCATTACCAGAGTAAATATACTTATTTTGGAGAGCCGTTGTTGTTGTCTCTCTGGCTTGGGTCACTTTACTGTTTGTGTGTCTTGCTTTTCTCTTGTGGGCTGGGTTTTGGGCTGGGTTGTACTCGAGTGGGCTGGGTCGGCCTGGGCTCTGTCCCTGGGATCTACTGTGATTGCTATTGGAAGGAACTGAGCGACGGGGTCCTGAGTGGGTCTTTTCTTTTTTGTTGTAGAAGCTGTCCGACCTGGAGCCACACCCCCCGCCCTCGCAGCCGCGCGCAAACTAGCTACTAGAGCAGGGCTTCTCGCGCACGGCGCGCGCACACGAAGTAAGCTCTAAGTAAGTTGTTGAGCTGTTTGGCTTTGAGGTCGTGAGGGGGTGGTGGATCCTGGTACGTGCTATGTGTTGCAAATAAGCTTTGACCTCTGAATCTGAAGAGAAGGGATATTGTGTTTATTTAAAGGCTGATGTATTGGTGGGTTACTTTAACATCAAGGGTTACTTTAACATCAAGGTCAGTCGGTTGGTCATAGTCAGTTTGGTGTTCATCTATACGGCTGGCCTAATAGGAGTGTAATATCACATTATGGGGAAAAATAAAATTTCTGCTCTTCGCAAAGACCATAGGGTGGATTTTTTCACAGCTGTCAGCACACGCAGAGCTAGCCTGGCACGAGCGGCGGCGCTTCCTCTTCCGCCTCCTTGTGGTGACGAAGAGGAACTGCTCCAATGTGCGCAGGATTGCTCAGCAGAATTAAGGAACGTGGACGATAATATGGACCCTTCTCAACCTATGTTTGGAGAGGATGCAAATGAAGCCCCTCATAATAGCTCATCTCAGGGGGATATTGTGGCTGAATTGGAAGATTTTACTAATACGCCAGCTATCTTTATTTCTGAGGATCTTCTTTCGGACCCCATTTATGACATCAATATGGGGGTTCCAAATGACTTCCCTCCAGGTGAAGATCTGTCAATGATGCTAGGTAATTTCAACCGGGCTATTTTGACAGAACTACGAAAACAGAATACTTTTTTAGCCACAATTGTAAAATCAGTTGATAATTTTCCGAATGCTTTATCGGCTTCACTTATACCTGTTATTCAATGTATTGAGGCACTACCTAAAGGCATATCCGAAATAATAATGCCATCTTTTAGGGAGGATATGGCTGAGTGGGGGGCGGATTTGAAAATCTTATGTAAGTCGGATAAGCATGGAGCTGGGATGAGTAATGATATCTCTCCAAGCACGGTTATTGAACCAACAACCAAAGATAAAAAGCTAATCCCAAAATTTTCGGAGATTGTGGCCAATACATCAAAAAAAGATCTGCAGGTCTCTAGTGACCTTAAGCCGAATGTGCTGCCGGAAGGTAACGGTACAGCTGATGGTTTGGGGATGCCCAGGCCGCAATCCAGAGCAGCGAAAAAAAAAATGGGCAAAAAAACAAAATAATAATAAAACCAAGAAAATAGACCCAAAAAATAAAACATCCAGAAAATTCATGAGGGATTTGCATATGAAACGTATGATTGAGGAGGATGCCTTGGATGCCGTGATCTATGTGGCATCTCAAAAAATTGATTCGCATTCTATTGCTGTAGTAAATGAGATTGCCCCGGCTATGCAAGAGCCTTTGAATGAATATGAGGATGGGACGAATGGAATGTATGAGGTTATGAAAAAGAAAAGAAAAGGGGTTTCTGCTGTAGAGAATTCAAGCGTATTGGAAAAGGGTCTGAATGATATCTTTAAGATATTCAAAGGATCTGTGGGGAATTCGGTGCAGGTTTTGGTCCCTCAGGTGACAAAGGAGGTTCTTACTAAAGACATAAAGGATATGGTTATTGAGCAAGAAAAAACTCACGTTCCTCTAAAAGACGTGGGGTGCTCTGTTAAGCCACGTACAAGATCTATTGTACAATCTGTAAATACGGGTCTATACCACAAAGACCCACTTACTGGAAATACCTTTCCATTTAGTAATTTTATGGTAAGCAGAGATACCCGGAGGGATAATGACAAGTGCGTTATGTCACAGGAGGGCAAAGATGGTATACATATCCCCAAACCCAGTGAATCTCAGGCTAAGGTGGAGGATATTCTTAGAAATGTGCAGGAATTGATGAATGAAAATCTAAGGCTGAAAGAAAAAGAGAGAATAACGGATCTAATTGATAAAAGTTGTGGTACCAAGGATACAGGAATAAGAGTATGTATTGACACTTTCAAGGCAAAGGCCACGGACGATGTAACCTTGCCTAACGATTCAATGGATCCAGACAAGTATTTGAAGGTCAATGAACATGGTTTTGTGGGTGAATTATTGAGAAATGTGAATCAGACGTTGGAAGAAAATAAAAAGGATACAGGAACAAGAATATGTACTGATACTCTCAAGGCTAAGGCCACGAACGATATAACCTTGCCTAACGATTCAATGGATCCTGGCAAGGAATTGAAGGTCAATGAACATGGTCTTGTGGGTGAATTATTGAGAAATGTGAATGAGATGCTGGAAGAAAATAAAAAACTAAGGAATAAAGATTGTTTGGTCAGGGGGCATAAAGAAGATAAAGGAACTTTGGACAATGAGATGAATGAACTGGCTTACCGAGCCTATGTTAGGGGTGAGGTAAAGGAGTGCAATGAAAATGTTTTGTATGATACTAAATATGCACATGAGCTCAGATCCCCAGTGTTTCCGAATCTACCAGGTCTGATTTTGTGCTTCGTATTTAAAGATGAAAGAAATCAGCCTTTGAACAGACCATACATTTTATCTTTATTTTCTGCAATACCTGAACTAAAACTTATCACCTCGGCCGATATCCACCTTGTGGATTTTATACACAAGGAAAGGTTTGATTTTGTAAGATTGGTAATTCCATCACCTCTGGTTAGATCAATGTTATTGAAGGAGGTTGAATCACTTCAACGTATGGGCTTTGACCTTTTTGCCTTCAAAGATCAATCTAATTTGATAAACGTACCAGAGAGAGGTGGGTTAATAGCTCAGGACAGTAATGGGCAGGTTATACCTCCTTCTTTCCACAGATCGGAAGAGACGTCAGAGAAACAAGATTGGAGATGGCTGGCTTTGTCCTTGAGAGATGCTATTAATAATCTAAAAGAACTTGGTAAACCTGCATAGTTACCACTCACAATTTGAAGTTGATATGTTGGAATACTCGCAGTAATTTCAATCTTTTTAATAACGAGTCTCTTATCAACGAGTTACAGTCTTTTGATTTAATCTTACTACAGGAAACATGGTTAACTGCTCGGATGGGTTGGGAAGGCTTTGTTGTGGACCGAGGGGTAGACCCAAAGGGGGTTTGCTCACGGCCACCAAAGAATCCTCAGGATTGTTAATGCTAAATAAGTGGAAACAAGGTCAATCGTTCCTTATTGCTGCTTATATGGTGGGAAATGTTGAGCCGAGTTTTCCTCTATTGGTGATAAACGTTTACTGGAATGCTAACGAATACTATGACCACGAGTTGGAAATTGAGCTAATTGACTTGGGAAAACTTATTGATAAGTGGTGCATGGAGAATAAAGATGGGGAAATTATCATAGCTGGTGACCTAAACGCGGATTGTAGCGTGGATAAGCTATCAGGAGAAATGCTGTACCTTAAGATAGCTACCTGCAGTAGCGGCAGCACGAAGCTAAGAGGTTTTTTATGGCTTCATTTTGCCAATCTGTGGGGGCTTAAATTGATCTCAAACAATTACCATACCTGGTACGCAAGGAGGAGCAGATCTATTATAGACTATATATTCTTAACTGCCAAATTAAGTTTCGCCATGTTAAATTTCGAAGTGAAAACCGCTAACACAAGTGACCATTGTATGTTGATGGTAGAGTTGGAATTTAAAATCACTGTGAAGACCCCTAAGAGGTACAACAAAGAACTGGTGGTAAACTCTGCAAAGAGCAGATTAAACTGGACATTTAATTTAACTACGAAATTTACTTTAAACATGATTGCGGAATATGAAAAAAACAAGTTGGAACAATGCCTGTGTATGTTCTCAGTAATAAGAGTTTGATAACACAATAAGATCTAAAATTAAGCATCTCTCGGAAAAAAGGTCTGGTAGAGTTGCCCAATCAACTTACTATAAGCACTCTATGGACACGGAAGTTTATGAGAGAAAAAGAGAGCTTAATAGAGAGCTCTGCAAATTGCGGAAAATGTGTTCGTTAGAATCTGGTATTGGGGATAGAATTAGACAACTAAAGCAATCCTTTAAAAATTGGCTGATTAGCCATAGAGGTATCATGGCTCAACGCGACGGTGAAAGGATGTTGGGAGCCATGAGAGGGGCCTCATCTAAAAAATTTTGTCAATTGATCAATAATGTGGACTCGACTCAAATCGTTGATATGGTAAATCCCATTCCTGAGGCATCCTGTGCCGAGTCTTCCACTTCCTGGTCATTGTCTTGTGAGGTAGATATAATCAGAAGTCTGATAATTAAATCCAGAAATACGGGTGCACCTGGCCTTAATAACCTCACGAATAAGGTATTAAAGTCTAACCCCCTCGCATGGGCAAAAATACTATGTATACTATTTAAAGATGTGTGCATTTACAAAACTCTCCCACAATCCTGGAGGGTGTCGGTAGTGATTCCCGTATTTAAAAAGGGCTCCAGATTAATGCCCTGTAATTATCGACCTATAGCCATTGCAGACTCCGAGTCTAAAATCTTTGCATCTCTGGTATTGCTTGATGTACAGAAATGGATGGAGGACAATCAGATCCTTAGTATTAACCAATTGGGTTTTAGGAAAAATTGTGGTACGGACTGTGGTGGATTAGTCCTTAGATGCCTGCAAAGAAAAACCCTGATTGGGGGCTCGCGATCCACTTTTGTGGCATCGATGGATCTTAGTAATGCATTCGACCTAGTTGATAGACCTACTTTGTGGTACAAATTAAAATCCTTAAATATCCCAAATCACCTTCTGGATATTATGATTGAGTTATATACGGACACTAGTTTAGTCATACGTATGAATTCAATGGGTGATCTCTCTTCACAGATTTCTACCATTAATGGGCTACGTCAAGGCTGCATGTTGCCCCCAACGATTTTTAATCTCTATGTTAGCGGTGCTCATCTTGCTTTTCAGAAGGGGGGTCTGGTGTCTCCTAAGTTGAATGGAAGGGCCATCTCTTGGCTGGCCTATGCTGATGATTTTTTACTCCTGGATAATACAAAGGTGGGTCTTCAGCATTTAATTAAGGTTTTTGAACTGTTTGTAAGTAACTTATACTTGAAAATCAACCCGGCTAAGACAATTATAATACGTATGGGACGTGCAAACAAGAAGCAGGATTCATTTACCTGGTTCTGTGAGGGCAAACATATTATACTTGGGATACTGCTTTATTGGTTTTGAATCTGTTACATTATTTAAAAATCAACTCAGGACCAAAGCAGAAGTTGCTCTTAGACAGATGAGAATCCTTGAAAAGAAGTTTGGAGGCTTCACTTTGATTCCCTTAAGGGAGTTTTATTTAAGAAAAGTGGTCCCCAGGATAACATATGGTTTAGAGATCTGTCCATTTGACATTTCGGATATTTTGAAATTATTGGAAGGTATTATATGGAGGGGGCTGTTATTCTTTCTGCCCAACTGTATCCCTATTGAAGTATTGAGGTATGAACTGGGGCTGCAATCTCTCTACGCGGTGGTGGCAGTGAAGAGACTGAGGCTGTGGAGAAAATGCAAAGCACTTGGGATTTCTAACTTTTATGTTGAAGCAGGACTTGATTTAACATGCCCTTTTATGATTTCTTTAAACAATGAAATGGATAAGATGATGGAAGAGATAGGGATTGCCAAATGTACCGCTATTAACAAGCCTAATAGATGCAAACAGATTATTTATGGAATGGACTGGTCACTGACTAAAAGTAAAGTTTTTTCTTCGAAACTGTATAACCATGTTCATTCCTTTTGGAAATTTTCAACGGTTATAGAGCACTATCTGATAAAATATCCGTCAAAGACTTTCAGAAATAGCTTTATGAGGTTCAGGTTGAATGTTTTGCATACACATTTTATACTAAATATAAGAAATCCTGTGGATGATAAAAAATGGTGTAGTTTTTGTATGGTTCTGGAAACTGAGGAGACCTTAGAACACATCATGGTAAGATGTCCTTCGTTGATCAATCAACGTACTGAATACTTTTTAGAATTTTTTGATAATATTTTATGTACTGACCCTAAATACATTTGGTATAAGATGAGAAATGGTTATTCGCACAGTTTGATTATGCGTGTTATTTCTTTTTTAAAAATAATTTGTGAATTAAGTTAATCTATTATTGGGTTAGGATGTTTCTTTATTTTGCTCGATTTTAATGTTCATACTTTTTTTTATGTGTATGTTATATCATGAACTGTTTACATTTTGTGAGTATTATCTCTCCAAGATTTTAATGTTCTTGTTTTGTTTGGTGATAATGTTGTAAAGGTTTATGATAAACCATGTACAAATAAACAAATAAAAAAAATAAAAAAAAATAAAGATTCATTGGTCAGCAGTTTTTTGCCCCCCCCCCCACCTATGTAAAATTTCGAACAGTTCTTAGCTTAATACCAACATCAGTGGGTTTTTTTTAAATGTACTAAATGCAAAGCATGCAAGTTTGCCCTGAATAGAACAAATTACATATTTCCGGTTACAGGACAATTGGTTAAACTGCAGAGTCATATTACGTGCAATACAGAGTTTGTGGTCTATGGACTCTTGTGCGCCTGTAACCTCTGGTACATTGGAAGTACCATTGGCAAATTGAAACTTAGAATTTTCCAACACATGCAAGCCATAAAAAACCTTGATCATTCCTATCCGATGGCAGTTCACTTCAAGGATGTACATCAGGGCAAATTGGACTGTTTGAGATTACTAGGTTTACACCATATTACAGCTAACCCACGGGGGGAAGAGGAGGGGTTATAGAGAATTGGACCTGCGCCAAAAAGACACAATCTTGATGACGAGTTGTACACGTATCTAGGAACTTAAGCAATGGGACAAATGATTATCTGCTGTTCTTTTCTGGTCTCTGGTCAGCTGCTATCTTGAGCATTGATCTTAATATATTTTACCATTTTTGTAGAAATCCTATTATCTAGATGTTTATATAGACAAAGCTCAACATAGCTAGCTGAACAGCAACACATCATCTGCATGTGGACTTTCGATGTCATCACATGAAGTCTTTTTAAATTTTGAAATTGTTATTTGTGCTTACATATTTGATATATTTTTATTCACTTGGGTGAAGATCCATTGGCCAGTCTTAGATTTATGGCTGCTCGCTACAACACATGGCTGTAGAGTTGTTTTGATGCTAAAGTTGGTTCCTTTCCTTTTCCCTTTTTTAGCTGAGTGATATTGGCAGTTAATATATGTGAAAGATTGTATGTCCCACCTTTTAAGGATGATGTGCAGGTATAATGAACCCGGGGACAGCCAGCACTATATAATAAGAAGTAACATTTTAGGACTATGCATATTTTAGACTTGATAATGTAAGATGCACTCTAAAGCACTATGCACTTTAGAGCACTATGCACTTTAACTACTTTGCTTCATATGGCAAAAGGTGCACCTCAAGCACTATGCACTTTAGAGCACTATGCACTTTAACTACTCTGCCTATATGGCAAAAGCTAGAAATATGCAACTTACAATATGGCTGATTTGACCGTTTTTTTGGCAATGGGCCATGCACTATTGAGGTCCGTTCTTAAATTAATTGGTATAGAATACCTAACAGCATATTTGCTCAGGCTGTTCCAGGGTTTATATTGGCAGTATAAAGCAATACCCTTGCATGTTACATCAGTAGCATGGATTAATTCAGCTTGGATTATGCAACCGTCCTTTTAAATAAGCCACTGTATTTTGTGGTTTTATAGAATTTTTCCTGGTTTCAACTTGATATAATTGATAATCAAATATTATACAATTGGAGTTTACCAGTATACAGAGAATTAAAACTACCTGTTATTTACTCTAAGCAGCATGAATTTTATAGTATAAAAGGCTAATACTAGCATTGTAATTATGGAACCCATGCAATCTCCAAAAGGGCCGCCATGTTTTACCTAATGCCAACCAATGTATTTCACACTGCAATGCAAGAAAGCGAAAAAGGAAAATTTGCACCATGAACCATAGAGACTGGTTGAATGACTGTATATACACATGAATTTCTAAGCATTCGTTTGTACGTGAACAAGCTGCAAGACAGCAGTGAAACGCGTTGTACCGTGCTTTTTTAATTGTTGGCTGATGCCTAATAAAACTGGAAACCCCAAGGACTTGATGCTGCATGGATCTTGGGTTTTTATTGAAGGAAAGAGTTTGCTGCTGACGTTTTCTACACTGCTTTGAGTGCTATCCCCTCCGGGAGAAATGGAACCGCTTTCTCCTTTGTCAAATACACGTCGCGCCCCGTGACAGGCGCTGGATGTGCACCGTTCCTGACCGTGATGCGAAAGGAGTGCCGAGTCAATCAACGGACTACCTTTGTCATGGGGAAATGTACTATGTTGGCCGAAGACCAACCGTCTCATGCTCTTAGTGTTAGTAATACATAATCATAAGCTTGACCGAAGTGCGGCCATTTTAAGGTGAGAGAAATCGCCATCTTGTTTTCTCTAACGTTTGCTTATTGCGTTCTGTTCTAAATGCTTCGCTGACATGATATTCTGCTTTACCAGTGTGCAATGCAAGGCCAAGGGAAATATGCTGAAACATAACGTAGCAACCCTGATAGAAATACCCGGTCTCCACCCGCGCGCTATCCTTGAAAGAGGGCAGCGAGGCATCTTAATCAGCCCACAGGTGCCAGTGTGTCTCGAAAACACAGTGAAAATACTCGGAACGAACATTAAATTGCTTGAATTATGTTCTTCTTTGCGGCCCCCCTTCTCGAGCCCTGTAGAGTCCTGGAGAGCGAGTTGACCCCCAGGACCCAAATAGAAACTAGGAGATAGGAAGGCCTGGAATGTGGATCTCCCCCCCACATGCAGCTTGCTAGCGAGAACAGAAGCATTCTGTTCTTTTCAACAAAGACTTATGTCTGCAGCCTTACAAAATTGCAAACTGTTGCTAAATCAACTGTTTGAGGTGTCATACTCCTCACGATTGTCAATCATCGTGCTCAGTTCAAAGGAGATGTGCAAGGGGGTTTATTGATGTGACTCTACTGATTGTAAGATGTTAGTTTTGTATATATGTAACTGATGTATGTGTCTCGCTCTCTTGCATCTCCCGAGGTCTGTTAGACACATGTCGTGGGGTGTGAGACCAGTTGGCCAACTGAGACTATTTACTTTGCAATAAAGCCTAGCTTTTGGGAATACAACCTCATGTCTGGCGTATCAGTTTGTGTGTGGTGCCTGTGTCTTGTTTCCACATTCGAGGGTCCCTTCAAGATGGCACCCGCATAGTGATCCTCCCCTACTTGTTCCATCGTGTACGTTGCAAATTAAGAAAGGCGGTAAGAATGGCGAGGATGGGAACGATCGAGCCGGTATCAAGAGGTGTTTGGGGTGCCCCTGCGTAAGCGATGAGACTCCTCTCTGCAGATCTGCACACAGCTGATCCCTGATCGCCGTTCCTGGCCAGTGAACAAGGAGGCGAGGGTCCCGAAATGAGGCAGAGCTGAGATACGCGGACACAACGTCATTGTTTGCGTCAGTATACGGACGAATTGTGTCTTGGAAAGACAAATTGACTAATCTGGTGAGTCCCGATTCGTAAGTAATCCTGATATTGGTTGAGAGTTTATTTTGCAAAATCAAACACCCCGAGTAAGTTTGATTAACCAAGGTTAAGGTTAAAACATGCCTGGGGTATTGTCCACCCTAGCAGGGTTTTTCCGCTGCGGCGGACAATCTTTGGAAACTGGCTAGGTTGCACCTCTGGGGGGAAAGACGGCTTATGATATGTATGTGAAATATGGTGTGGGAGCGATAATGTTTTGTGAAATTTGGCATAAGCAAACCAGAAAGCAGGAAGATCTTCAGTGGCCGAGGAATGGGAGTTTTGAGATGGACCGAATAGATAACCTGGAAAAGGTTTTGATAAGTAAAAAAACACGACACGCAGCACTCGATATCCTTAGAGATTGGAGGAGGGAAGCGATGGTCTGATTTAGAAGTAGAGAGAAACATGCGTGCAGGCATAAATCGAAATCAGAAAAGGAGGAGTGGAGTAATAGCTTGAGGAAAGCAAACAGACGCGACTAGTTAAATATCGAGAAAATATATCCACAAAGAGAGTTACACTCATCAGACGAATTGATAAATAAAATATTAACTGAAACGAAACAAGGCCCAAGAATAGAAACTAAAAAGACTACGTTAGTAGCTGCTGCTCAGCCCTTCCCAACCCCAGCACAGCCACAGGCTGCATCAGTAGTCGCGCCGCCCACTAGTCAGCCCGCCCAGAGTGTTTTGCAATTACAACAGCCCCAACAGACATCTCTCGCTTACACTGCCCCTCCGCACCTCTCGCCCAAGAGGGTGTCTCCGTCCCGACTGCTACCCCAATAAGCGAACTTGAACAAAGTGAATGTGTGAGAGTGACCTGCAGCGCGATCAGCAAGGAGTGAAAGCGAGAGTTGCAAGAGCAGGCGGAAATGTATATAGACGGGAATGATGAGGCGGCCACGCTAGTGTCGATGTATGATTTCAGGAGAAGCAATGAAAGACAGGTATTGTTAGAATGCATGGGGGAATATTTGTCGACACATTGGAAAAAGTTAATTGAGAAGTTGCCGCCACAACGATTGTTGGATTTGAATGCATTAGCCCGTTGTAGAGAGAGAGATGAAGAAATAAAAGAGCATGTGGACCGACTTATTGAACTTAAGAATGAACTTGATGAAGACTATTCTGAAGTACTAGCCACACCGGGGTATAGTAGGAAAGATATTGAGAGGGGTAGGAAAGAAACGGTACCCAATAGACAGCAGCAATTCTTGCCTCCACCAGGGCAGACAGGTGATAGACAAAGACTACAAATGTGTATACGAGAGACAATGAGATGGGTGTCGAGCCCTAGGACTTCCGTGGGGGAGATAAATGAGATATGCAATGAGTATCCTTTGCAAATAAGAATAGAAGCCCTGCGGACGATAGTAGGGGTGTTACTCCAGCAAGTAACAGGACACAACAGGGGAAGGGGAAATGCAGGAGTAATTTGAATATGCACGGAGGGCCCTTGGGATTAAATCAATGTGCGTATTGCAGAGAGGAAGGACACTGGCGAGCGCAATGTCCACATTTACAAAATAGAGGTGGGTACGGTCAGAGAAGACAGCACAGAGGGCGCCCAGGAACAAAAGGCCACAACAGAAACCATATGCAGCAGCACCAGAATAGTCAAGGGAATGGAGCACAGAATCAATGCCAGGTTCTGAATCAAACTACTTTTACCCAGAATCAAAATCATCAGGGTATGCAAAATGGAAATAGAGGAAGAGGCGGGAACATTTTTGATACTCAAACGGGTGCATACTACAATAATAACAGTGACTACACTTCAGATGATGTGTTGTTACCCCAATAGGACAGCCAAAGGCAGGGGTCGGAACAAGTATCTATTCCCGTGAATCAGAAAGGACCCTACGTAGAAATGAAAGTCGGGAATGAAGAGCATAGATTCCTCGTAGATACGGGGGCACAAAAGTGCTCGATAGACCATCACTTAGTTCCAGAGATACCACTGTCAGGGTGTAAGAATATTTCAGTAGGGTTCGCAGGTGCCCCAGTGATTAATCCAGTGTCCCAAACAGTAGCCGTAACATAAGGCCCATTCACTGAGTACTGTCCATTCCTGTTAACAGAGAATTGTGGGGAGAATTTTTTGGGATTAAACTTGTTGAAAAAATTGAGTGCAGTTATTCACTGCACACCAGATGGAGTGTTTTTAACTATTTCACCACAGAATGTACCAGTGCCAGAATTTCTTTCCAAACCTTTGCCAGGAGAATTGAGTGACGTGCAAACTTGTATATGGGCAATAGATGATAATGATTTGGGATGCTTGAAGATAGAGCCAGTGAAGATTACATTGAAAGAGGGAGTAACGTTGCCACGTATTCCAATGTATTAAATTTCGGCAGACAGAGAGAAAGGATTGAAAAGTATTGTGTCTGATTTGGTAAAATTGGGAGTGATTGAAGAGATTACAGGCAGCATATGTAACAGCCCCATTCTTCCGGTGTATAAGAAAGGAGGTAATGAGGTACCATATGGTTTCATAATTGATTTGCGCGCACTAAACAAGGTAGTAGATCCCCAATTCCCATTGGTTCCGGATGTTACCACAATTTTGACAATGATCCCAGCTTCCGCAAAGTATTTTAGTTTTATTGATTTGAAAAATGCCTTCTTCAGTATTCCAGTACACAAAGAAAGTAGATATCTGTTTGCTTTCACACGAGGAGGGCGATCGTTTACTTTCACGCGCATTCCTCAATGCTCCACAGAAAGCCCTAGCATCTATAGCAGAGCATTAAAAGAACAACTAGATATGCTAGAGCTACCAATAGGTTGTGTATTGCTACAATATATAGACGATCTGTTGATCGCAGCCGAAACAGAGGAGATTTGTAAAGAGAGTACCATTTTACTATTAACACACTTAGCAGCGCATGGCCACAAAGCCAGCTTAAAAAAGTTTCAGTATTGTCGAAAGGAAGTGGCTTATTTGGGTTACTTACTTTCGAAAGAAGGGAGAAGACTAACGCCAGAGAGAATAGAGAGCATTTCTGGTATGCCTATTCCAAAAAACACAAAAAGGAGTCAGGGCTATAATAGGCATGGCTTCTTATTGTCGGCAATGGATAGTGAATTTTGCCTTAATTGTGAAGCCGATGGTGGAGTTGACAAAGAAAGATGTTGTGATGCCCTTGCAGTGGAATGAAGAATGTCAGAGAGCATTTGACTTGCTAAAAACTGCATTGTGTTCTGCTCCAGTTTTGGGGACACCAAATTATGAAAAGATGTTTAAATTGTTTGTGCATGAGAATGACGGCTGCACGTTTGCAGTTCTAACACAGGAACAAGGTGGAAGAAATAGGCCATGCGGCTATTTTTCTTCTGCGCTGCGCTGGACCCTGTAGCGCGCGCACTACCACGATGTTTGCGATCTGTTGCAGTGGCTGCTGCATCAGTGAAACAAACGGAAGGGATAGTATTGGGGCACACCTTAATTTTGATGGTGCCACATGCCATAGACGTTCTACTCAATAGAACGCAGACGCAACACCTTACCTCTGCTAGATTGACTAGATATGAAATTGTGTTTTTTGCACCCCACATCCAAATTATGAGGTGTAGCACTTTGAATCCAGCAGAATTAATGCCCGGGGAAAACCTTGGTGGAAATGAATCACCCCCCCCATGATTGTTTAATGTTTACTGAGGAAGAAACAAAAGGGAAAATTGATTTAAGTGATACCCCACTAAAAGAACCAGATGGAGAACTGTTTTGTGACGGTTCCTGCTTTAAATTACCTGACAGCACTTCAACTGCCACATATGCCATCACCACGTTAAAGAGTATTGTGGAGAGCAAAAGAATCCCTTACAACTCTGCACAAGCGGCAGATATAATAGCATTAACCAGAGCTTGTGAGATTGCTGAGAATCTGAGCGTGAATATATTTACTGACAGTCAGTAGGCCTTTGGCGTGGTTCATAACTTTGGCCAACTCGGGGCTGAGAGAGGTTTCCTAACATCACATGGGGCTAGAATTCAACATGGTCCTTTGATTGTATGATTGCTGTCTGTACTCAAGTGTCCAAAGCACCTAGCAATAATGAAATGCGAGGCGCACAAAAAGGTAACATGTAAAGTGAGAGAGGGAAACGCGTTTGCAGACAGAATTGCAAAACAAATGGCCAATGATATGAGTACAAAGATATTTACAGTACAGTCTGAAGAGGTGCCCTGCATGATAGAGAATGGAATTGCTACTGTCAAAGAGATGCAGGCGAAAGCCACTGTTGATGAAATCGAAGGGTGGGCTGAGGGCTCTGCAGAATTAGACCTGGAGGGTTGTTGGGTGGACAAGAAGAGCGGAAATTGGATGTTGCCAAATGCCTATGTAAATGCAATGGTCACAATGGCTCATAGCCCCACTCATATCAGTGCAAAGAAAATAATTCAACATCTAGCCACAGTTTGGGAAAATCCACTCATAAAAAAGAATGCTGAGAGGTTGGTACAGAATTATATCACGTGCCTACAACACAATGTGGGGAAGGGAACGGTGACTCCAAAAGGCAGTTTTGGCCCTCCCTCTATGCCATTTGAGGTGATCCATTTTGATTTCACAGAAATGTTGAGATGCCAAAACTTGAAGTATGTCCTAGTGGTTATATGTGCATTCAGCAAATGGGTGGAAGCATATCCATTGAAAGACTGCACTGCTATAAGCACGGCGAAAGTGATGTTAAAGTAATATTTCTCCCGTTTTGGCCTACCCCGTGTCATATGGTCAGATAATGGTCCGCATTTTGTAGGTGCAGTAGTACTACAGATTTGTGCAGGTCTCCAGATCGATAAGCGATTCCATTGTTCGAGACATCCGATGTCGGCCGGTCTTATTGAACGCCACAACGGAATCCTGAAATCTAAGATTAGCAAGATATGTGCAGCAAGCAAGTTAAGTTGGGTAGATGCGTTACCAATAGCACTATTATGAATGCGAACATCTGTGCAGGCGAGAACTGGGCTCTCCCCATATGAGATAGTCATGGGGAGACCGGTGAATGTTTGGTGTGCACCTCAGCCGAAGAAACTGAACGAAGTTGAATACCCAGTGCTCAGCATTTATTGTAATCTCCTGATTCAAAAATGTGTTTGATTCCTCAGCAGGTGCAGGAGGCGCTACCGATCAGATATACTGGTCCGGGACACGCACTGGAGCCAGGTGACTGGGTGCTGCTTAAAAATTTTGAACGAAAAACATCGTTGGCACCCAGGTGGCGTGGTCCCTATTTGATAATCCTGACAACGCAGACGGCCATTCGTGTGGATGGGTGTAAAGCGTGGATCCACGCCACCCATGCAAAAAAAGGTGCCATCACCATCTGAAAAACTACTGATCTAGGCGACCAGAAAGAAACAGCGGTACCAGAAATGAAAGAAACAATTGCCAGTTCTTTGCCACAGAAACTGCCTGATTCTGAAACAAAGCCTGATGAGATTGCCATAAAAGAGGAAGGGCAAAGAATGCCCCAACGTTGTCCAGCAGATTCTGTATCACTGCTAGCCGACACCAAGCAAAAACCTCTGTGGCTCCCACCATCCTCTGTTGCGCCACAGCCTGCATCGTCACCTGGGCGCCCATCATAATCTGTCATTGCGCCCCAGGCTGACTCCAAGCTTGAGTCCGGAAGTGCACCCACACTATTCGTTGATCACACGGTACCAGGAGCAAGGCGGTACAATCTACTAAGTCGGAAAAAGGAGTGATCAAATCTTCGTTTCACCAATCTTTTGTTGCCTCTGTTTCCTATTCTAGAATGAAATAGGAACCGGAGGCCTAGAGGAGAACAACGTGAGGGTTGTGCAAGTCAGACAG
Source organism: Ambystoma mexicanum (assembly GCF_040938575.1). Classification (NCBI taxonomy): domain Eukaryota; kingdom Metazoa; phylum Chordata; class Amphibia; order Caudata; family Ambystomatidae; genus Ambystoma; species Ambystoma mexicanum. The sequence continues at coordinate 1,036,216,320 of NC_090933.1, read as the reverse complement.
CCCAGAAGCGAGAGTCCTCTGTGCTAACATCAAATCCATGTGTCCTGAACCCGAGCAGACAAGCGGGGCGCTCATGTTACAGAAGGCAATTGATAACTGCTCTGAAGTTCTTTAAGCAGTATACTAACGCATAAGAGATCTTGCCCAACGTGTAAGCAATCCAGGCTGCTGAGAACTGGCAGAATAGACAGTTGACATTTATCGAACTCATTGACATTCGGACGAGTGCCATGAGGAGAGATATCCACGACGAGAATCGCAGAGGAAGAAGGACCGTAAGAGAAGATGCCAGAACTAGCTTGTGTCCCCTCCTGCACCATTGCTGACAATGCTGATAATGAATCAAACATAGAAACTGAAAGATTGCATAAAACAAGCTACCGAAAGAATTGCATGCTGACCTTGACGATAATCATGTGCATAATGAGCATAATGGCCCCAGTAATAACAGCACTGGTACTGTGGTATTTAGAGGAGATGCACCCTTTAGAAATTCTCTTACCAATTAGGAACATCTCCACCACCGAAAGCCCTGTTTATGTAATTACTTACACTCTGTCCCCAATGGAAGAGAGACATAGAGAAGGTTATGGAAATAATACATTACTGCAAATTATGAACATGACACATTCAATTTTGAAAAAGAACAAATGTTGGGTGTGTACTCATTTGCCACAGCATGGTGGCAAAGGAAGAGGTTGGTACATGCAGCCACTGACATTAAGTTCTGCATGCAGTGCATCGCTGAGTACATTGTATTATGGAAGATGGAATAAAAGTGAAACGGGTCAATTAGATAGCACAAACATGAATGAATTTGAAGAAATTATTATGAGACCCATAGGTTGCTCAATATTTCATAAAGCACGGATGATAACACCAAAAACTACGCCCAAACCAATGCCACAGATAGACTGTCTCCACCAGAAAAGTCATATGTGATCGTATTTCACATAAGATCAGAAGGAAATAAAGATGCAGTGCCCCCCTCTTACACAGTAAACTACAGCCCACATTCTGTTCCTTTATGATTAAAAAAGAAGGGCTCCTATTTTGTAGGGACATTCACTAGATGTATAAATACAGTGATTATTAGTAGGGAAGTAGAGCCAGTGTATGTAGGTGACCCGGTGTATTTCACATGTGGAGATAAAGCGTATCCTTGGTTACATAGAAACTGGGGAGGTACATGCTATTTAGGACTACTGTTCCCAGGAGTGTTTTTCTTAGAAACAACAGACATAGCCAAACTATCTAGACCTAGGCCATGAAGAAGTAATGAAGACGGATTAATAGGAGTACATGTAGCAAAATCATTTATACCATTTTTGGCCCAAGCAATAAACTCCTATAATATTCAACGATTATCCAGAATCTTAGAAAAAACAATACACGGAACAACAGATATATTATACAACATGACGTTGGAGGAGAAAGGGGTTAACACTGCAGAACAGAATGGCTCTTGACGTAATCCTGGTTGATCGTGGTGGTGTTTGCAAAATCGTGGGATCAGCATGCTGTGTATTTGTAAACATCTCCTCTCCCATGATTTTCGAGGCAATAAGAAAATTACATGTATTAAGTTCTGAACTCCATACCCAAGACGGGGGTTGGGATATAAGTTCCTGGTTCTGGGAATTATTATATTCATGGGGATGGAAACTATTTGCGCTTCTGATAGCAGTACTAGGAATATTCATGACATGTTGTTGTTGCATACACTGCCTACCTGTGATATGCACCGAAATTAGTGAAGGATATGTACAGATGATAGAGAAAAAGAGCACTAATAGATCAAGTATCCTTGGTAGAGAAGAGACAAAGACAGTCAAAGATTTCATGTCCATTGACCTAGGTGACAATGAGGAGGAAACTGAAAATATGCAAGATTCAGAGTCTGATTCACAATCATCATCTGAAACAGATACGTGGCCGGAAGAGGATGCAATGTACGGATGAGATGTTTGGCATACACAGGAGGAGGGTTTGTCGATCCAGAAAAACAGACACCCCTCAATCATGGGGAAATTTACCATGTTGGCCAAAGACCAACCGTCTCATGATCTTAGTGTTAGTAATACATAATCATAAGCTTGACCGAAGTGCAGCCATTTTAAGGTGACAGAAATCGCCATCTTTTTTTCTCTAATGTTTGCTTATTGCTTTCTGTTCTAAATGCTTCGCTGACATGATATTCTGCTTTACCAGTGTGCAATGCAAAGCCAAGGGAAATATGCTGAAACATAACGTAGAAACCCCAATAGAAATACCTGGTGTCTTCCCACGCGCTATCCTTGAAAGAGGGCAGCGAGGCATCTTAATCAGCCCACAGGTGCCAGTGTGTCTCGAAAACACAGTGAAAATACTCGGAACAAACATTGAATTGCTTGAATTATGTTCTTCTTTGCGGCCCCCCTTCTCGAGCCCTGTAGAGTTCTGGAGAGTGAGTTGACCCCCAGGACCCAAATAGAAACTAGGATATAGGAAGGCCTGGAATGTGGCTCTCCCCCCCACATGCAGCTTGCTATCGAGAACAGAAGCATTCTGTTCTTTTCAACAAAGACCTATGTCTGCAGCCTTACAAAATTGCAAACTGTTGCTAAAACAAATGTTTGAGGTGTTATACTTGTCACGATTGTCAATCATCGTGCTCAGTTCAAAGGAGATGTGCAAGGGGCGGTTTTTGATGTGACACTACTGATTGAAAGATGTTAGTTTTGTATATATGTAACTGATGTATGTGTCTCGCTCTCTTGCGTCTCCCGAGGTTTGTTAGACACACGTCGCGGGACGTGAGACCAGTTGGCCAAATGAGACTATTTACTTTGCAATAAACCCTAGCTTTATGGGAATACAACCTCATGTCTGGCATATCAGTTCGTGTGTGGTGACTGTGACTTGTTTCCACATTCGATGGTCCCTCATGGGCCCCTTCACCATTACAACGCTCCAGATCCGGACGTCTACAGTTTAATGCAGATTACGTGGTTGCAGCTGTTGAGGACGTCTACGGTTGCTGAGGCATCCGCGCATATCGGAGGATAGACGCAGACTCTCTTTGCTTCGGTAAGACTTTCTCTTTTGCTCCCTGCGCATCTCTTCATTTACGTCTGCATGTGTTTCTGTGGACAATTACACATTCATTTAATGTGTATTTAGCAGTGTTAAGTGAATGCCCGAACTTTGTTGTTCTTCCTTCAAGTTGGTCTGGTCAAATACAGGCTGGACTTCAGTTCACCCAGTCTATTCCAGTGTACTTCTTTAAAAATGGCATCACAGTCTGACAGAGAAAAGGCACGACTTGAACAAGCACAGACTTTATTTTGGGAAACATTGCACACCAGTGCACCTATATTAAACACAGCAGAGACCGGTACTGTGGATAAAAATGAAATTGGTTTGTTAAAGACACTGGAGAAACTTCAGAAAAAAGAATTAAGCAAATGGTGGGAGGAACATTCACTCCAAAACTATTTGGATGTTAGAAGAATTCCACGTGGCCTTAGAATTCTAATCTCGCCATCTTTCAACGAACAAGACCCTGAAATGTTAAGGGAGTGGGGAGACTCCACGAATATATGCTCAGGATAGTTTTTGAATATTCTCATCAAGTACGCACGAAAAGACAGGGAAAAACACTAGCTAAAATGGAAGAAATCAACGAGCAACTTTCCCAAATACCAGCAAGCGAAGAGGGTAATAAATTAAAAACCAACATTGAAGCTGGTCTCAAGACCTATGAGGAAGAAATTAAGCAATGAAAACAAAGAAAATTCCTTCGCGATAAAGAAGACTACGAGAAGGGGAGAGTTTACACATTTGCTCGCCGATTCGACCATTTGAGAAAAAACTACAGTAAGGAGACTACAGCCCCAACATCCAGCGAGGTAGCCACAACATCAGAATCAGAAACATCCACCAGTGAAAATGAAAACGAAAATGTTCCAAAAAAAACAATTTTTTAAAGGAAATGAGGATGCTAGGGCTAGATGGTCGCAGCAATCCAAAAAAATTCACAGGCAAAGGACGTGGAAAATCACAAGGACGAGGAGAAAAAAGAAAACAAGGAGGGGACAAAGGAGCAAGCAGTACAGAGTCAAATGGGAATCCAAGAATGCGCTCTGGCAAGAAAACACCAAAATGAAGACTATCACTAATACTGATAATAGCATTATTCATCTGTCGGATTATACCCTTAATATGGACCAAATCAAAGTCTTGCAATATGGGTTTAATTTTTGCCCAACTTCCTCATATGATTATGCTGAAACCAGGATTGACTTCTTCAAATATAAAAAAATTAGACTTAAAAAATTCTTCATTTTGAATCCGCCTAAGGCTAAACCCAAAGAAATTCATCAAGGTAAAACAGCGGTCATTATTGAAAATCTTGACGCTCTATTAGACTTGTCTGAATTAGAATCTATGGGAAGCTCCGAGGAAGGTACTCCTGATATCTCCCTAAAAATACTCAATATAGAGACGGACTGGCCCATGAAAAGTGAATTGAAAGCCAAATGACGGTTCAATCCGTTGTTTCAGCCTGGTGGCAAAATAGAAGCTTTCCAAGACCTGGTCATTCATGACCTCCAGAAGGCAAGATTAAAACCTATCAAAATGAAACCTAATTTTTCCTTCAAAGAAAGACAAATCTTGAAAGATCTACAAGGTGTCGGCAACATCGTAATCAAAGCATCAGACAAGGGTACCAACATTGTCATTCAAAATCGAACATATATTAAGGAAGCACGTAGGCAGCTACTGGACACCAGCTGTTATGAAAAACTTGAGAAGAACTCAACAGAGAAAATAAAACAAAAGGTGGAGTGCCTTCTAAAGAAATGGTCCGATTTAGGTCTTTTGGACGAGGATGACTGCAGATTCCTTTTCAAAAACGTTCCCAATATACCTACTATTTATTTTCTTCCCAAGATCCATAAACACCCAACCCATCCCCATGGTCACCCTATTGTCACTTTGAATGGAGTCTCTCTAGAAAACATTTAGAAATATGTGGATCCAACTCTTCTACCGCTCGTATTTACCCTACCATCGTATCTGCGAGATACTAAAGATTTCCTCAGCAAGATCGAAGGAATAGCTTGGGAAGAAAACTACATGTTTGCCACATTAGACGTTGTCTCACTCCATACTTCCATACAGCATGAAGACGACAAGAAAGCCTGCATATATTTCCTCAATAGTAGATCACTTCATTATCTTTCTCATGGGGAAATGATAATGGAGATGAAAAAGATTTGTCTCACTAACAACGTCTTCTTATTCGATAATGAATTCTATAACCAATTGAGAGGAACTGCCATGGGCACAAGTTTTGCCACGCCCTACGCCAATTTGACCATGGGGTGGTGGGAGAAGTTCATAGTAGGGACAGACATAATACTCAACACACCAACCAAGTAATCCTATGGCTAAGGTTTATTGATCATTTTTTGATCCTATGGAATGGCGAAGAGAATGATTGGCTCGATTTTGTCAAAACATTAAATGTGAACAACCTAAATTTAAAATTCACAGAGACCCATAGTCGGAAACAAATTGTCTTCCTGGATGTAGTAGTCAAGACTAACCAAAGCGAGATCATCACTGAATTGCATCGTAAACCTACAAGTTCCAATATGCCACTTTTCGCCACTAGTAATCACCCTACGTCGCTAAAATGGAGTATTCATTATGGCGAATTTGTCAGGATACGCCGAAATTGCAGCACAATGGAACATTTTGACCAAGAATGCAAATTCGCTGCTGCTAATTTTGCCAAACAAAGATACCCCAAAGCCATTCTGGAGAGAGCCTATCTGAAACCAAAGCCATTCTGGAGAGAGCCTATCTGAAAGCCCAAAACCTAAATCAAACTACCTTGCTTTCGACTAATAGGACACCAGAGAAAGAAAAACAAGATGACGAAACTAGGCTTATTCTTACTTATGGAACCCATGCCAATGTCATTCAAAAAATACTGCATCGACATTGGCATATTTTGCAATCGGATGAAGTGTTATCAACTGTTCTCAAGGAACGCATCAACATCACCTTCAGGAAGTCTCTTTCTATCAAAGATTCATTGGTCAACAGTTTTTTGCCCCCCCCTCATGTAAAATCTCAAACAGTTCTTGGCTTAATACCAATATCAGTGGGTTTTTTTAAATGTACTAAATGAAAAGCATGCAAGTTTGCCCTGAATAGAACAAATTACATACATCCTGTTACAGGACAATTGGTTGAACTGCAGAGTCACATTATGTGCAATACAGAGTTTGTGGTCTATGGACACTTGTGCTCCTGTAACCTCTGGTACATTGGAAGTACCATTGGCAAATTGAAACTTTTTACAACACATGCGAGCCATAAAAAACCTTGATCCTTCCTATCCGATGGCAGTTCACTTCAAAGATGTACATCAGGGCAAATTGGACTGTTTGAGATTCCTAGGTTTACACCATATTACAGCTAACCCACGGGGGCTAATAGAGAATTGGACCTGCGCCAAAAAAAGACAACATTTATTTTGGATTTTGAATCCAAAAAACCGAAAGGACACAATCTTGATGAGGAGTTGTACACGTATCTAGGAACTTAAGCAATGGGACAAATGATTATCTGCTGTTCTTTTCTGGTCTCTGGTCAGCTGCTATCTTGAGCATTGATCTTTATATATTTTACCATTTTTGTAGAAATCCTATTATCTAGATGTTTATATAGACAAAGCTCAACATAGCTAGCTGAACAGCTACACATCATCTGCATGAGGACGTGCAATGTCATCACATGAAGTCTTTTTAAATTTTGAAATTGTTATTTGTTCTTACATATTTGATATATTTTTATTCACTTGGGTGAAGATCCATTGGCCAGTCTTAGATTCATGGCTGCTCGCTACAACACATGGCTGTAGAGTTATTTTGATGCTAAAGTTGGTTCCTTTCCGTTTCCCTTTTTTAGCTAGAGTGATATTGGCAGCTAGTATATGTGAAAGATTTTATGTCCCATCTTTTAAGGATGATGTGCAGGTCTAATGAACCCGGGGACAGCCAGCACTATATAATAAGTAATATTTTAGGTCTATGCATATTTTAGACTTGATAATGTAAGATGCACTCTAAAGCACTATGCACTTTAGAGCACTATGCACTTTAACTACTTTGCATCATATGGCAAAAGGTGCACCTCAAGCACTATGCACTTTAGAGTGCTGTGCACTTTAACTACTCTGCCTATATGGCAAAAGCTAGAAATATGCAATTTACAATATGGCTGATTTGACAGCTTTTTGGCAATGGGCCATGCACTATTGAGGTCCGTTCTTAACTTAATTGGTATAGAATACCTAACAGCATATTTGCTCAGGCTGCACCAGGGTTTATATTGGCAGTATAAAGCAATACCCTTGCATGTTACATCAGTAGCATGGATTAATTCAGCTTGGATTATTCAACCGTCCTTTTAAATAAGCCACTGTATTTTGTGGTTTTATAGAAGTGTTCCTCGTTTCAACTTGATATAATTGATAATTAATTATTACACAATTGGGGCTTACCAGTACACAACGAATTAAAACTACCTGTTATTTACTCTAAGCAGCATGAATTTTATAGTATAAAAGGCTAATACTCACATTGTAATTATGGAATCTATGCATTCTCCAAAATGGCCACCGTGTTTTACCTAATGCCAACCAATGTATTTCACACTGCAATGCAAGAAAGCGAGGACAATTTGCACCCTAAACCATAGAGACTGGTTTAATGTCTGTATATGCACACGAATTTCTAAGCATTAGTTTGTACGTGCACAAGCTTCAAGACAGCAGTGAAACGCGTTGTACCGTGCTTTTTTAATTGTTGGCTGATGCCCAATAAAACTGGAAACCACAAGGACTTGATGCCGCATTGATCTTGAGTTTTTATTGAAGGAAAGTGTTTGCTGCTGGCGTTTTCTACACTGCTTTGAGTTCTATCCCCTCCAGGAGAAATGGAATCGCTTTATATATATATATATATATATATATATATATATTCAATGAAAAAACTTTGTTAAAGGGACGTTATGGTTAAGTTGCGCTACTAAAAACCTATGAAATTCAATGAAAACATTTTGTTGAGGGGACGTTATGGTTAAATTGCACTAATAAAAACCTATGAAATTCAGTGAAAATAGTTTGTTAAAGGGATGTTATGGTTCCAAGTAAAACCGAAAACCCCCTGAAATTCGCCAGTTATGGTAAGCTAAGCAACCATAACTCACGCCACCACCCTGCACTAACACCTAGGACATCAAAGATGACATCACAAATGTCATTGATGACATCACTGATGACATCACATGTGCTTTACCTTTCATGAAAAGTCTGTACAAGGGATTCTTATTGTAATGTTAATAAAAAAGTGAAGTGGGAAAAGCGACCAAAAGGCTCCCACCAATCCCCTCTCAATCATGGCCTAGAGGATCACGGCCCAGGCACCCGCCGCGAGAGGAGTTTGCCCATCTCCCAGACGACCAAATACCCTGGTACAAGAATATACGAATGTGCCCACTCGCATGCCCACCCGCATGCCCACCAGCCTGCCCTGCACATGCCGACGCCTGCGGCATGGATGAACTCGACTAAACCATCTAGCACCAAATCGACACATCGTTAGAGATGCCATGACGACCTAGCTAACGGTCTGCACAGTCGTGCAACATACACACTGGACACTCCCACATCAATTCACACGAAGAACATGCTCAGTGCTATGATGTAGGCGACGGACATACTCACGGACGTGCATCTTTATTATTTTCAACATAGGCCTCTCAAATGCAGAAACGCAAGACGCATAATGAACTTATCTAAAAAGGCTTGCTCACGCTTCGTCTAAAACCATGTACCATAATGAGGAATATAACGAAGACACGATACTGAGGATAGAACAACACGACACCATAACCTACAGCACCCTACATTAAATGGTTTCTCCTATGCACCAGGCCCAAGTAGGCCGCAAGCAAAAGCTTTCATGAACATTGAATGAGCAAGGGTTCGGTTGCTGACCCTGCAGAATGAGCCCAGCGAAAGCAGACAGTCAAGGGCACAACGTTGCAAACTTGCATACCGCAAGCCGACGCCAAGGTCGCACCTGCAAGATAAGCCCGGCACACAGTGAGAAATATAATATTAATTGTGCAGAATTCTGCCTCAACCACGGTCCCTACCTCACGTGACCGAGCCGAACTTGATAGGGTGCCAAGCCCAGGAGGAAGAAGGCGTCTGGATCCCCCGTCTCAAGACACAGGCAGATACAATTAAGCGACTCAACAGACATCTGCGACGGTGGGAGTAGTCGGCCTTCCTGCTCATGAATAAGTCCCCACATTGTCTGCACACACCCATAGTGAAACATTGTTGCAAATGACAGGTGCACCGCGAGCTGGGAACAGCGATGGTCCCAGACTGGGGGCTCGCGGGTGAACCAATCAGAACATGGGACCCTTATCACTGACGCCATTCACATTGACCAATCCTCAGGGGTCTTCATGTAACAATTTTTATGTATCAAACTGAAGGGACAACCCAAGTATACCACCTGACTGACCCTTAACCAATAACCAAGTCTTCTATACGTATGCTATACTAACCCTACCACTCGGGGAACCAATCCAGAGTGGCGATAGGTTTTTGTTAATTTTGCTAAGGTGACGCAAGTAGCGCGTCACGCTAAGGTAAAAAGGGCCTGCGAGCCCCACGCTGCGGAGAGAGTGTCAGGACGGACGCGTACGATCCTTGGCCATCCCTGCCGTTTTGTTTAATAAGCAGCAGAATCACCTTGCTTCTTGCGTGTATCTCATACTCTATCTTTTGGGATATACGGGAGGAGTTGGGGCCTCCCTGCCCGGAGGTCCGCGGCCGGCCCAGCCGGCCCCGGGAGAATTTCCCCCCGACAAGTTGGAGGCACTGCTGAGATCTGTTTAAGGTCCGCTTTTATTTTTATTTTTCCAAGTACTCCCGTTGGGACGATGCCCGGCGGCGCGGCCCCCTCTGCCGCTGCCCCCTTTTGAAGACTACAGGACCATCGCGGAACTGCGAGGAGACCGGACGGCGCAATCCGGATAGTGGCGCTCGGGAGCCGGTTGAGAAGTATCCCGCCCGCGGTTGGCGAGTGTCCAGACGTAGTCCAGACGAGGGGAGGTGGTGAGCCGCTTGGAGGGGTGCACGCAGTCGAGCGGCCCCGCATCAAGAGAACTTGGTGAGTATGCCACGCCCAACAAGCAATGTGAAATTGTCAGGGAGGGGGGAGGAATTGAATACGGGAGGCGGGAGGTGTTGCACAGGTGCGCGGCGAAGGTTTGATAATTTAGTGTTGGCAATGAAATGAATGGTAGCCGGACGAGTGCAAGAGCAGTCCGCTACGTTACGGGAGAGAGGGGGGCGGAGCACGAAAACATCACGTGCGGCCGCTCGTGGAAACTGATTGGCCTAGGTCACGACCACGTGTAAGGGTGTGTGTGTGTGGTTTCCTACGATTTGGCAATTATTGATCAATGAGTAGATGAGGTTCCCTATTGTTCGAGCAGGAAACTCGATAGATAGATGACGTTTCCCTGTAGGTGGTAGCTAACTGGTTGCCTAATACGGAAGATAATTGGCTGGTTAAGCCCTCCTGTCGAGGGGCGTATCACACGCGAGGCGACGCAGCGTGCGCAGTCCGATTATATTATTGATTACCTTGTTCCAGGAGAGACAGGAAGACAGCTGTGGGGTTAACGGGGGTAGATTGCAAGTGTATTTTGGACTTAAAGAGTATATGAAGAACTTACCAGTATTCTGAAGAGATCGGTGACGTCACCAGCAGGGCTTACATAGGACATCTCGAGAACCAGGCATCTTTCATTTTTGAGTGGCGGGGAGGAGAGCTGTGTTAAGGGCGTGGAAAGGGAGGTACACGGTAATGAGTTGATCGCGGGAAGGCGAAAGGAGGTACGTGGCTGCGCACGGAGAACGCCGGCCACGGCAAGTGCAGAGGAGGGAGGAGGAGCAAGTGAAAATAGGACGGCGGTATAAGATCGTCACAAGTCCCCAAACTTACGGGGCCAGGTAAAGGTACAAGGTTGTATATTGTAAAATACTAGTGAGATAACCACTACCAAATAGGGGAAAGGTAACAAGTGGAGCGCTACTATGTCATACGGGACAGGATCGGGGGGTGGGGGAGCACCCTCACAACCCCGCTGCAACACATATGTAAAACACTATCACCCCATAGAGAGAAGTTGATCAAGTACAGCATAGAATGGACACAGGGGACGGACAACAAAATGACGACACCATGGCCGCCTAATGGTAGCTTCGATCCATATACCCAACACTCACTATTAAACTATCTGCACAATACATACAAGGGGAAGAAGTTAACGCACCACGTGGAGGTGTTCAACTTGTGGAGGATGTTCCAGGGGTCCCGACCAGGACCAAACGGAATGTTCATTGTAGGGGAAACAACGGGAGAGAAGGAGATTAAGGAGGAGAAAGAGAGCGGGGAGAAGGGAAGTGAAGGAACACAGAACACGGGGAGAGGACAAGAGGGAGGAGAAAAGAGTGACGACTCAACCGAAAATGAAATAAAAAGGAACAGAGCGACAGTATACCTCTAGCGAAGGTAGTGAAAACGGAGGGAGGGGGGTTGTACCCTTTAAGAGAACTAGGAGAAATAGCAAGAGAACAATTAAGGGCGGCTGAGGGGTACTCGAACCCGGCATACAGCCCGCCTCCATATACAGCTACAGGTGGCCACACGGGAGGGGAGCGGACCAGTACAACGGGGTCAGCTCATGGGAGGATGATAGCAGGGGAGGGGAGGACCGAAGTAGAGCAGACTACGGACATAGGAAATGACGAGTGGGTAGCTGCACAGATACTATTAAAATTACGGGGTTCATTAACAGGAGAAGAGAAGGAGGTGGTGAGGAAAATGGACGAGGATAATGACAGGGAGAGTGAAATGGAAGGGGAAGAGGGGAAAAGAGAGGGGGAAGAGCAGTTAAGGAAAAAGGAAGAGATTTTGGAGGAACGATTAGAAGAATTAAGGGATGAACAGAATGAACTAATTAAGCAGTTTGAGAGGGGGGAAAGAGAGAGAGCACGGGAAAGGAAAGAAGGTAAGAATGAGTTGGGAAAGATGAGAGAACGAACAGAGGAGAAAAGGAGAGAAGCCGAAAGGCTAAAGGCAGCGGCAGAAAGGGTATCGAGAGCAGTACTGCGCGAAAGGAAAAAAGAGGAAGAGGAGAAAGAAAAAGAAATGGCAATATGGAAGAGGAGATTAATGTCAGAAACGACAAGGAAATACGAAGAAGGGAGGATGATAGAGAGTATAATAGAAAGGGAGAGGGAGAGATGGGAAAGGAAGAAAGAAGATGAAAAGATATTAGAAAAAATGAGTTGTGAAGTAATGGAAGAATTAAAAAAGAAAAGAGAGGAAATTGGTAGGGGAATAGCGGGGAGAGAAGAAGGGGAAAGAGAAGATAGGAGGGGGGAGAGTGAAGTAAGGAGGGAGGTATACAGAGGAGAAGAAGTAGCAACAACATCCGCACAAAGAGGAGTGAGTAGTCAAGAAGAAAAGGGAGGAACAGACCTAATAGACTTAAAAACAGTAACGATTGGGGGGAAAAAGACAGTTTGGGGGTTGCAATTTATGAATGACTTTTGTAGTGAGGAAGAGGAAGGAATGGGGAAGGAAGGAAGACACAGTGAAAGGGAAAGCCTAGACAAACTATACACCACCCGGACAAATAAAGACTCACCATGGATCTGCAGGAGAAAGGAAGAACTGCAGAGAAGTGAGGAGGGGGAGCATGGAATGGCGGAGGGGCAGACACGTGAAGCCACGCCGTCACCGTCCCGTCATGCATGCTCCACCACCCCACGCTCATTACGTGCAACATGCCCATTTAAACTAGCGCCCTTCACAAGAGAACTGGCACCCTATGCAGGAAGGCTTAGAGACCTCCCTGGACGTAGACAGGGAGAACGAATACACACGCCCACCACAAATAAAGGAAATGATGAAAGAAGGGGAAGTGGTGGAGGAGAAAGAGTGGAAATAAGGAGAAATATGGACAAAGTTGACGATATAGAAGAGAGGGATGGAGATGAGGGGTGTGAGGACTCGATTTTGTGGAACCCAGGGTGTAAAACGGGACACAACTTAATGCCTCTTCTAGAGAGGGGAGGGGTTAGACCACAATATGTTCCTTGGAAGCATGCAGACAAGGAAAATATAAAATGTAGACTCCCATCATTAAGTGGAGGTGCGGGTAAATGGATATATGAAATGGAAAAACACACCGCAGGACAGAAGTTGGCAGTGGGAGATGTAAAGGGCCTCCTCATATCAATATTAGGTGATGCCGCGGATGACATCTGGAAGAGAGCAGGCTTCCCCGGGGTAACAATAACAAACACATCTCACGATGGGGCACCATTCGCAAACTGCAGACATGCATTATGGCAGGCACTGAGGGTACAGTATCCAGACACATCAGACATAGGAGCTATTACCTCGCGCAAGATGCCTGAGAACGAAGATCCTGTTGATTATATCCAGGAAATTCAAGAGAAGTGGCGTATGGAAACTAGAGAACAATGGGACAAAACACCAGCAATATTCTATCATATACTAGTACAGGGGCTCCCAGAAGAAGTCCAGAAACAATTGAAGAAAGTAGTGGGGATGGAAGCAAAAGCATGGCCAGAAATACAACTGACTATAGTGCATCATTGCAGGACATGGCAAGGAAAAATGAAAAAAAAGGAAGAGGATAGGAAAACGGAGGAGGCTAAACTAGTACAGAAGAAACTCACTAAATACACGATGGAAGGCGCACTAATAACTACACCTGCCACAATAACTCAAAGCCCCACACAGGTAGTGGCTGCACAAGACCCCTCCCAAATACAATCATCGCCACCCCAGCCATACACGACTAACATGGGAGGAGGATACACGACGCCAGGAGCTGGGTATTATAATTACAACCGGGGAAGGGGAGGAGTAATGAGAGGGAGAGGATACGGATTTAACACACAACAACAGGTGGGGGGCCTTAGGACTTCCTACCCCACCGGGTACCCGACATATCAGGACAACACAGGAAGCTTTCCATGGCAGAACAGGGAACCACTGGTGTGTTGGATTTGTGGATTAGTGGGCCACATGTCGCGTACGTGTAGAGTGAGACCAGGCACACCGTTGTAGAATGAACAGGGACAACAAGAGCTCCCGCAAGAACAGCAGGGCATACAGCAACAACAGACATTGCAACAGACAAATGGACAGCAACAACTAGTAACACAACAACAGCCACGGACATACCTACCGCCTCAACAGCAGGTAGCGATTTCACAACAACCCCTAACACAGCAAGTACAGCCACCTACACAAGTTCAAGACCATAACATAACCTCGACCAATACCCAACTACAGCAAACACAACTGGGTAGGGTGACAGTGCTGGGACACAACCCTTACACAGGAAGTGGTCAATCATTGTACCCCCAATAGGACAGCCCACAGACGACCTTGGGGTGTCGCATCCTGTCAATAACACCTAATAGTGCGGAGGAACCACGCATAGAGGTAACGATAGGTGACAAAAAATTATCATTCCTTGTCGACACCGGGGCGACCCGGTCTTGCATAAGGGAAGGTAAATTTAAGATGTCAGGTGAAGCCATGAACACCCAAGGATTCTCTGGGGCTAGGGGGTTGGTTCCCTTTACTGATAACATTCCCTTATCAATAGGGGATTATGACATGTCAGTTCCACTTTTATATTCCAAGGCCTCACCTGTAAATATAATGGGGAGGGACATCATGAGCAGGTTGAATATGACGATCTCCTTTACGGAGGACGGCATAATTTGCTCCACTCCAGGAATTAATATGCTCACGGCACGACAGATTATGCAGGCATACTGTGGAAAGACAGTGATTAGGGCTGAGCCAGTAGATGGTGAACTGTTCCAGTACGGGACACACATGGCATTTGCATGGATGCCAGGGATAGAGGGAAAGATCTGGAGGAGGCCAGCAGCCTACTTGTTTAGACCAGAAACGCCAGCTAACGAACCAGAAGGACAGGTGATTTCGGTGGACATAGAGAGCATCATAGCAACCGCTGATTACATTGCAGTGCATGCCCAAGACAGAGAAGGAAGAGCGTGGAGGGCAGTGATAGCACTAGCAGAAGGATGTACACTTACCCAGGTGTCAGATGAGGAGCTCTTCTCAGGTGAAAAGGAAGAAGGTGAAATGGTATTTATGATGAGTGTGGAAATATGGTTAAGGGTGACATACAAACAAGTGGCACAGAAAATTGCAATGGCGCTTGAGGCACCCACGTCCACCCCGGTTCCCTTTTTTGAAGAAGACATGGCAAAAGTACCCACATCACTATGGACTACTAGCCCCTATGACGTGGGGTGCATAAAAAGCATAGGGGGGGTAAGAATAAAACTGAAAAAAGGTGCAATACTCCCCAGAGTCAAACAGTACCCACTATCAAAAGAGGCAGATGAGGGCATATGTGAAACAATAACGCCCCTTATAAATAATGGCGTATTGGTCCCATCAGAATCCCCGTGCAACACAGCTGTATACCCAGTACGCAAGGCTAAAGGTGGATCTTGGCGCTTCATACAGGACCTCAGGCCCTTGAACAATATAGTGGAAGCAGAATACCCAATAGTAGCAAACCCGGCCACAATATTGTGTGGCATTCCGGCAGAGGCGTCACGGTTCACAGTGCTCGACCTTAAAAATGCCTTTTTCTCAATACCACTGCACCCAGACTCACAAGATCTGACAAGCTTCACTTACAGAAACGCAAAGTGGAAACACACCAGATTGCCACAAGGGTACTGCGAGTCACCCTCAATTTTTAACAGAGTAATACAGATGGACTTGGGTAACATTGAAGTGGAAAGCACGGTGTTGCAGTATGTTGATGACATAATAATTTGCAGCACAAGCGAAAAAAGATGCAGAGAGGACTCATTAAAGATGCTGACAATACTAGCTGAAAAAGGTTACAAGGTAGACAAGGAAAAGCTACAATACTGCCAGGAACAAGTACTTTACATTGGACAGCTCATATCCCAATATGGGAGACAGATTGCACCACAAAGAGCACAGGCAATTTTAAAAACACCATTGCCACAAACAGTGAGAGAACTACAGCAGTTCCTTGGCCTCTGCAACTACTGCAGAGCATGGGTGTTTGATTACAGCTCATACATAGGACCTCTACTTGAGGGGTTAAAAGAAGCTACCAAAGGGGAGAAAAAGTTGGGGTGGACAATGGAAATGAAAGAGGCTTTTGATGAACTGAAAGATGCAATATCAACCGCTCCAGTACTGGCCACCCCAGACTATGAACGACAATTTTTCATATTTTCACATTGCGACTCAACAGTGATGAAAGCCGTGTTGGCTCAAAAAACAAGCATGGGCTACAAACCCGTAGCGTTTTACAGTGGTCACTTAGATCCTGTGATGCTAGGTCATTTCCCTTGCGAACAAGGCCTCGCCGCAGCTGCCTTTGCGGTAGAGAAAGCATCAGCAATTACCATGGGGTGCCCAACCACACTGTTTGTGGAACATGCGCTATTTGCAATATTGAACAAGCCTAAGTCCACGTTAACAACGCAAAGGGCGTCAGGTTATGAGATTATATTATCTAGAGCTGAATTATCAATTGTTAGATGTAGCACAGTCAACCCTGCAAGGTTTATAGCAGAGGCAATTGAGGAAGGAGACTATGCACACGATTGTACAAAGATTACTGAAATGTATTCATGCACCAGAAGGGTTGAAGAGAATGCACTAGAGGGAAGTGATCTCTTGTTTATTGATGGGTCATCAACGATTGACCAAAGTGACGGGATTAGGAGAACTGGGGCTGCAGTGGTGAAAATGACAGAGGCACCGGTGTGTGTGGCGATGAAGTGCGTACAATTACCACAGCATTACTCCACCCAAGCAGCGGAATTAGTAGCACTGATCTTGGCGTTGAAGGAAAGTTTTGACAAGCGAGTTACCATATATTCCAACAGTGCATATGTCACATCTACTGTCCATTCCGGGTTGTCCAAGTGGAGGAGAAGAGGGTTTAGGAGAGCTGACGGCACCCCAGTGCAACATGCCCTCTTATTAGCTGAACTAATTGAAGTAATAAATGACCCCCAAGAATTAGCCTTGGTAAAATGCACCGCACACACTAATGGAGAAGATCAAATTTCAAAAGGGAATGCAGCAGCAGACGCACACGCGAAGTATGCTGCATATTTTGGCGAGGTATGGAACCCCCCAGAGTCAGAGAGAGGGAGAGGGAGGGGAATAGCTAAGGAGCTATTAGTAAGAGAAGGGTACACCCATCTCCCAGCCACACAAATAATGGAGCTACAAGCAGCTGCACCCATGGCAGAAAAAGAAATATGGGTAAAAAGAGGATGTACAATGTCACCAACTGACGCACTATGGCGCCAGGGTAGCACTGGAAAAATGGTAATGCCACTGGCACTATTGAACATCGCCCTGAGCCAACTACACCACCCAGCCCACACAGGCAAGGAAGTAATCGCAGTACGAATCAGGGAAGATTGGTTCTGCCCCGAGTTAAATTCCCATGTGTCAAATTTTGTCAGCAATTGTCTCACATGTCAACAGTTCACGGCCAGTCACACGCTGAGGGTGATAAAAGGTACTATACCCTGGCCAGAGGGACCCTTCCGACACATCCATATTGACTATGTTGATATGATCAACGTATGTCAAGGAAATAGGTATATGATTGTAGTTGTGTGCCCATTCTCTAGGTGGATCGAGGCAGGGCCCTGCTCACACCCAGATGCATTCCGAGCAGCTAAATTCCTAGTAAGGGAGGACTTTCCCAGGTGGGGAGTGTGCGAAATATTGCGGTCAGACAATGGGCCGCATTTCGCCAATGAAATGTTCCAGCATATCACGTCCTTACTGAACATCAAGCATAAATTTGCATGTGCATATCACCCGCAGGCCAACGGTATATGCGAATGCCTGAATGGCCTATTAAAAGAGACAATTGCAAAAATACAGCAAACAACAAAGAAGAGTTGGCTGTATTGCCTTCCGCTAGCCCTATTTGAGTTAAGGAATAGACCAGGCTCCGACCACCACCTCACTCCTCACGAGGTGGTGACCGGACGCCAAATGCGCCTTCCTCTGACACCAACATCAAGAGCATTTACTGACCATGAGAGCACTGCAAATGTCCTTGGTGATGAAATGTACCAATATGTGTCTTCTTTGATTACTAGTGTGGTGTTTGTGTCTCAACAGCTCGAGCGCACGCGGGGCGGGTCTAAGAGTGATCAACAAGAAGACGCGGATGAAGAATTGGAAAAGAGAAAACTGTGCAAAATTGCCAAAGGCGACCACATACTACTCCGCAATTTCAATAGAAAGTGGAACAGCCCACGCTTCACTGGCCCCCACTTGGTAGAGGAGGTATCAACGAGAGCAGTAAAGCTACAGAACAAACGTGCCTGGAATCACCTGCATGACGTAAAGATCTGCGAACTCCAGACCCGCCCTAGCGTCACCGACAGGGCCATTGGAAGAGCAGCAACAGCATTGCCAACGGAGGAAGGGACTTGTACCGCAACTAACGGCCAAAGGGTCCCCATACCCTGCCACCCCCCTGATTCCCCAAAGACAACCACCGCTCACCCCATGGTCACACGTTCAAAGAGTAAAGAAACCTCTACCAGTTGAACCTGAACCCCAAACCCTCTGCCCATTGACCCCTACCCACTGCAATAATAACCCAATCGAAGGACATTGTTTTACACATACACATGTAAACACGTGAATGTTCTCTTTTTTTTCTCTCGCACATGCAGGTACGGCGTATTACTGTACTATTAAGAAAGCAGATAATTAACAAAGTTCACTGCCCAGGAGGAGTAGATGATACCCTCAGACAATAACTGCCCTGAAGAATTATCGCACCAATTTGTCTATTACATACAAAGGCCACAGCACCTGAAAAGAAGGAGGATACGTGTCTACTACACAGCACTCCTCTTGACCACAGAACAATCAATGCCCCACATCCGGCCATACTTACCTGTCCTAAGAGATAGATCGCTTAGATTGGCGTGGGAACAGCTCTTCGCCTGGGCACTGAACGACTACTTGATAGGGAGAGCTTGATAGCAACAACTAACACTACTAACAAGCATATTGAGAATTTTCAGGCGGGCAACTTTAACGTCGCAAGAATTAGCTACCGGACTGCAGCAAGGTAAGAGCAAAATGCCGGTGAAACTAGCCTCTGTAATAAAGATGATAGAGATTTTGATGATCACCGGGTTTGTGGCTGCCTCTGTATGGCGGTACAACTATGCTATCAATATTTTTGCTGTTCCCAAACCTAATATACCCCCACCCACGGCTGCAACAGGTGTTACGTCAGGTGGCACTAGCGAAATTACACACAAGGGTAATAGAGTTAAACGCAGCACATACTTAGAGAATAAAGATATTGACAACTACATACAAAATTCAGCACACGTCTCTAACAACATGTGGTACCAACACATGACCAAAATAGGTAAACAAACAACAGAAGAAGGCTGCTACGTCTGCTCATTGATCCCATACGCCATGAGTGCATCCCGAACTTTTGTTGCCACGGAAATAGATGAAAAAACAGCACGATGTATAATATACCTGGCACTGTTCCAAACAAAAGGGAGATTTCAAGGGAACACGGTACACCTGGTATGGAAATCACGTGACACATACCCGTACGAAAATAACTTCCTTAAGAGTTATTTGAACTACCACAAGACCAGCCTACATGCCGAAGCATTCAGATACATAACAAGCGGCCCTGAGAAAGGAGAAACAAAGAAAGTTACATTACAGTACCTACCATGTGACTGGTACGCCACTGAAGCTCCTGGTAAACAAGGATGTTGGGAAAGACCACTGATAATAATAACAGGAAAGGTGTACCTGGGTGACAAATGGGACATAGGAGTGGTTGGCTGCAACATGGTAACGAGAGAAGATACTTCAACTATTGCAGAGCACAACAACAGATGTTGGATGACTTGGGTCAAGTACGTACCCATGCTAACATGGATAGGGAAGGATGAGGACCCAATAACGATACTGCCGATGACTGCACCTAAGATATGCTACCAGCACAAAGGAGAAGTAGATGTAGGATACAACACCAACTGTGCAAGTGTGACAGAGCTATCTGAGGGGGGAGCAGGAGCAGCAGTAGTAATGGACCATTACTGGGCCTGTGGAGACAAGGCGTACCACACACTGCCCCCTTTGTGGAATGGTGTATGCACAATAGCACACGTTAATGTACCATCACTAGTGGTGCCCCAGAAACATGTGAATATGGCGAATTTCCCCAAAATGGATGAAGGGAACAAAAGGAAGAAGAGATCTGCACAGTCTCGGAAAGGGCCAGAGAACCGACGCAACGGCAACAACACTGTCCTCAACAGAAGGAAAAGACAAGGAGAACCTCTGACAGGAAATTACCTGTGGGGAAGGTCGGAAACAGCACTCACCTCAATTCTGCCGGAACACAGACTATTCAGCAGAGCAGCTATGTTCTTCTCCTCCATTATACATCCTGGACTGCAGGCCTATGCAAACGCAAAATGGCTCCAGATAACTAGGTGGGAACTAATGATGACAATTAACTCTACAGTAAATGGATTCAACGCAATAAAAGAGGAATTGCGAGCAGTGAGAATGGTTGCACTACAGAACAGATATGTACTGGACCTCCTCACAGCAATGGAAGGAGGAGTTTGCGCAAAGATAGGACAATCATGCTGCACATTCATTCCTGCTAACGATGCTGACAATGGTACACTCACGGAAGCAGTATCACAATTGGCCCAAATGCACTCCAAAATGATGGACGAAAGTAAAGGTGTAAAAAAGGACGAAAGCTGGTTTTCAACGCTATGGTCATGGATGCCATCTTGGCTGTCGGACGGACTGAAGATCATAGTTGGATGCATTATTTTGGCTGGAGCTGCACTTATCTTAATAAGGTCTTGGAAGGCCCGGAAGGCACGCACCACAGATGAGATGATCGAAATAGTCGGTATGCACCCCTTGATGCCAGCAGATGACGGCCAACACGCAGGCACCATAATAAAAGAAAGAGAGAGGTTGCGCAACCAGATCATCACTAATCACCTGGACCCACCATCTGTGAAGCTCGAGAACCCAAGAAACCCGAGGGGCTACATAGGGAAATGGGTATATTGCACACCTGGAGGAACCTGTGTATATATGTACTGGTCATTTGAAGACCATCTAAACCACTATGGACATTTGGCAGGAGTGACTAAAATATGGAGAGTAAGAGGAGATAAGGAAAAGGATATGTTTGTGGTCGACAAGTCGACCAGAGGGGGGACTGAAGTGGGAAAAGCGACCAAAAGGCTCCCACCAATCCCCTCTCAATCATGGCCTAGAGGATCACGGTCCAGGCACCCGCCGCGAGAGGAGTTTGCCCATCTCCCAGACGACCAAATACCCTGGTACAAGAACATACGAATGTGCCCACTCGCATGCCCACCCGCATGCCCACCAGCCTGCCCTGCACATGCCGACACCTGCGGCATGGATGAACTCGACTAAACCATCTAGCACCAAATCAACACATCGTTAGAGATGCCATGACAACCTAGCTAACGGTCTGCACAGTCGTGCAACATACACACTGGACACTCCCACATCAATTCACACGAAGAACATGCTCAGTGCTATGACGTAGGCGACGGACATACTCACGGACGTGCATCTTTATTATTTTCAACATAGGCCTCTCAAATGCAGAAACGCAAGACGCATAATGAACTTATCTAAAAAGGCTTGCTCACGCTTCGTCTAAAACCATGTACCATAATGAGGAATATAACGAAGACACGATACTGAGGATAGAACAACACGACACCATAACCTACAGCGCCCTACATTAAATGGTTTCTCCTATGCACCAGGCCCAAGTAGGCCGCAAGCAAAAGCTATCATGAACATTGAATGAGCAAGGGTTCGGTTGCTGACCCTGCAGAATGAGCCCAGCGAAAGCAGACAGTCAAGGGCACAACATTGCAAACTTGCATACCGCAAGCCGACGCCAAGGTCGCACCTGCAAGATAAGCACGGCACACAGTGAGAAATATAATATTAATTGTGCAGAATTCTGCCTCAACCACGGTCCCTACCTCACGTGACCAAGCCGAACTTGATAGGGTGCCAAGCCCAGGAGGAAGAAGGCGTCTGGATCCCCCGTCTCAAGACACAGGCAGATACAATTAAGCGACTCAACAGACATCTGCGACGGTGGGAGTAGTCAGCCTTCCTGCTCATGAATAAGTCCCCACATTGTCTGCACACACCCATAGTGAAACATTGTTGCAAATGACAGGTGCACCGCGAGCTGGGAACAGCGATGGTCCCAGACTGGGGGCTCGCGGGTGAACCAATCAGAACATGGGACCCTTATCACTGACGCCATTCACATTGACCAATCCTCAGGGGTCTTCATGTAACAATTTTTATGTATCAAACTGAAGGGACAACCCAAGTATACCACCTGACTGACCCTTAACCAATAACCAAGTCTTCTATACGTATGCTATACTAACCCTACCACTCGGGGAACCAATCCAGAGTGGCGATAGGTTTTTGTTAATTATGCTAAGGTGACGCAAGTAGCGCGTCACGCTAAGGTAAAAAGGGCCTGCGAGCCCCATGCTGCGGAGAGAGTGTCAGGACGGACGCGTACGATCCTTGGCCATCCCTGCCGTTTTGTTTAATAAACAGCAGAATCACCTTGCTTCTTGCGTGTGTCTCATACTCTATCTTTTGGGATATACGGGAGGAGTTGGGGCCTCCCTGCCCGGAGGTCCGCGGACGGCCCAGCCAGCCCCGGGAGAATTTCCCCCCGACAAAAGTGTCAAGGATCATTGGAATAAATATCATGAGGTACGTAGTGCATTAAGTAATGAATTGATCCAAATAGCATTGTATTATGAAGTTTTTTCAAATATACTAGGATACACATGTAGTAACATAGGCATAGTGGGCAGCAAATTATAAATGCTTTCTTATTAGAGTCTTGCATACTGTGAAACATTTAATAAGTACCTAATTAAACCCACTAACTACATTATTGCATTACTGTACACAAAACACAAACAGACAACAACACATACAAATAGAGCATATGCAGGGAAAGTGAAGTAAACAAAAAACAGCAGTATTACCCGACAATCTTCATAACCTAACTGATTATCTTCATGCACAGAAATGATTGCTCTGCATCAAAGCTACTACTTCCCTATGGCCCTCATTACAACCCCGGCGTTAAGGGTTAACGACGGCGTTAACCCTTAACGCCGGATTCCCACTTTAACGCCTGCTTTTGGCAGGTGTTAAAGTCCATGGCGCTAACCCGCCATAGTGCTAATTACGCCGCCGTAATTTACGGCGGCGTAATTAGCGCCTTCCCCACTCCCATTATGCCCTATGGGGCAAAAATGGGAATGGGGAAGGGAAAATGGGAAATGGGGATTTACCGCCCCACTCACCTTGGAATGGGGCGGTAAATCCGCCATCCACCATGGTGTAAACGTAGTTTACACCATGGTGGTAAAGTTGGTGCACTTAGCACCAAGGTTGTAATGACCTCCTATGTATAACTATAACATATTGGGCCTCATTAGGACCCAGGCGGTAAGGGGTTTACGGCGGCGTAAGCAGCGCCGACCCTTACCGCCTGATTCCGAGGTCCCTTAGCGCAATGGAGGTTTTAACACCTGCTTTTAGCAGGTGTTAAAATCCATGGCGCTAAGGGACCTTGTTGTTAATTACGCCACCGTAATTTACGGTGGCGTAATTAACGCCTTCCCCACTCCCATTATGCCCTATGGGGCAAAAATGGGAATGGGGAAGGGTAAATGGGTTAATGGGGATTTACCGTCCCACTCACCTCGGAATGGGGCGGTAAGTCCGCCAACCACCATGGCGTAAACGTAGTTTACGCCATGGTGGTAAAGGTACGACCCAGGCGGTAACTTACAGCCTGGGTCGTAATGAGGCCCATTGTGACTATACCCTAAGGAAAGTAGTGTAAGTGCAATGTGTACAAATATGACCATATCCAGGGAAAGTACAGTAATAAAAAAACAACAGAACTATAAGACAGTGGTGATAACCTTACTAAACATCTTCATACATAGAAAACATTGCTGTCTTCCAAGTCTGTGTTTTCCCCTTTGTATATGTTTCAAATGCTTTGAGTGGACCCTAAGTGAATTACTGTAAGAACATATTTGAAGTTTAAGTCTACAAATATAGTACTTTGTACTATAGTATAGTGAATTTTTTGTTCCTGACTGTTACTGGCCTAGATATATCAGTAAAGGAGAAAAGAGTGAGCCAGACATGTGATGTCATCAGTGATGTCATCAATGACATTTGTGATGTCATCTTTGATGTGCTGGGTGTAAGTCTTAGCAGTGCACGGTGGTGGCGCGAGTTATGGTTGCTTAGCTTACCATAACTGGCAAATTTGAGGGGGTTTTTGGTTTTACTTGGGACCATAACGTCCCTTTAACAACATTTTTTCACTGAATTTCATAGATTTTTATTAGTGCAACTTAACCATAACGTACCCTTAACAAAGTTTTTTCATTGAATTTCATAGGTTCTTAGTAGCGCAACTTAACCATAACGTCCCTTTAACAAAGTTTTTTCATTGAATTGTATAGGTTTTCATTAGTGCAACTTAACCATAATGTCTACGAACATCTGACTTCATTGCAGACCTTCTGGAGAGTGCCACATGACCATTTGCTGGCACGCGGCATGCTGACGTGTCCGAGAACCCATACGCACTTCACGATACGGTCTGTGCTTCGCGGACAGTTCGGAACTACATTTTCTACTGATCTAGGAACTTTCAACTTCAAAATTTCCCTTGCACAGCTCCAACACCTATTCCTACTCATCCATTAACAATCTAGTACACAGTACATGCTTTTAGCAAAACTGCTATTTATCTTAAAATAGAATCAGCTAATGCCATCTCTCCTCCCCAAGAGACACCACTATTGCTGTAATCAAGGAGCATGAGAAACATTGCCCCCTATCTTAGAAATAACACACGCGCAACATTTTCCCCTGTCCACCTGCCCCCTCCATATTAGTGTTTGATTCCTCTTCCCTCATTTCCCTCCCCAGCTTTCGTTCTCAGCTCTCCTGCCAAAGAAAATACATCCAAAAACAACAAAAGACATATTCCTTTAGGAACCACCTTATAGAACTAAAAAAAAAACATGTATAGACTCCATCTACTTTATATTTCTCAGTAAAGTACAAAGACTCAATAAGATTTTCCAACATTTCCATTTTGTGTTATGCTAATGGGAATATTGTGGCGTTTTTCCTGCGTTCCAAGAACTGGAACGGTGGATACTGGCCCAGCAGCCCAAGTTATCAGCCCAAGCGAAGCAGAGGTGGATAATGAGGACTCTGGACAATTGCGGGAACCCGGGGTGCTAAAAAAGAGGATGTATCTTCCTACACCGCCTACGGCGTCCCGGTGTTGGAAGGAAAATCCTTTTCCAAGATGGCCACCATCAAAAGGGAAGGCGAGAGTTCCATACAGGGCCATTCTTCTCTTTCCATGGCAGCCTGCAAAAGGCAAAAAGGCAAAAAGAGAACCCTATGACCATATTACCACAAGCTTATTTTTCTTCCCTTTCAGATCTATCCTAATTTCGAATAACTTTACCACAAAGACATTCCCAGGTGGACATGGCCACTTTAATCCTATGTTTTGTCCCTTGTGGTCATGGCCAGTAGCCAGTTTGTCCGGATCATGACCTTATTCCATGACCCAGACAATCTGGCCACTGCCCAAGGCCACAGGCTACCAGTCAGTCACTAAAGGTATACCACTATTTTTTGTAGCTACATTATGACACTTGTCAAATAATAAAACACTGGCACATTTGCAAAACCATGTTTGTAGGTCCTTGCCAATGCTCCTTACGCACGTTTGCTGGAAATCCACCCATGTTTTATTTTTTCAAAAGTGTCAAATGTATGCACATACAATTGTCATATAACCTAGCCCCCATTTGACAAAATCCATTCAGACTTTACGAAAACATCTATATCTAGATCTATAATCTGTTTTCAAATGGCACCACATTTATAAGCCTTTACAATATTTAGGGACCCCCCCTCTAATTTTGCTACCTCTTGACAGAATCCCACCAAACGTCGCAAAAACATGAATATATAGATCTATTATCAGTTTGCCAAATGAAGTGTAGGTTCATCAAATGGCACCTCATTTATAAGCCTTTACATTATTTTGGGACCCTCCCCTTTTTTTTTTGCCCCTCTTCACAAAATCCCACCAAACTTCGCAAAAACATTCATATCTAAATGTATTATCGGTTTCTCAAATTAAGTGTAGATTTGTCAAATGGCACCTCATTTATAAGCCTTTACATTATTTTGGGACCCCCCACTAATTTTGCCTCCTCATGACAGAATCCCACCAAACTTTGCATACTCACTCGGAATCACGTCAGAAATATACATGCACAATTTCATGCAGTTCCATTAAGTGGTGCCAAAGTTATAAGCCATCCAAAAACTGCATTTCAACAACCCTGTAATGCTGAGGTGTCTGCGAACTTTTCAGGACTGTCCGCGAACATCTGAACTGTTCGAGGACTTCCGCGGCAAAAAACACCTGTTTTTTGGCTTCTTGCAGCCATATCCCATCCCATCCTCATCACCCCTCACCTCCCCAGAGATTATTTGATAAGTTTGACAAGTGCAAGGTTGTGTTTTTTAATATGTTTTTAACGCGATGTCTGCGGACACCGGCCGATGTCCGCAAATCCAAGATGGCGGGCATTTCCGAAAATCTGTCGCACCTTAAGCTTCACGCCAAACAATCAGCGAACACGTTGGGTGTCCGCGGACATGACGCAAGTCAATTAGCCAATCGGTGTCCTGTCCGCGGAGCGAACAGGGAAGTGTGTCCGCGGAGCGGACATACATATCACTAATTGTTTTGCTTTACGTTTTGGTAATTTAAAAAAAAACTACTGACGGATTTACACCAAATCAACAAAAGCACGCTTTCGGGACCAAGCCGCCGCTCCTGCTGCAAATTTGGTGAGGACTTGTCCAGGGGGAGCGAAGTTATAAGCCACCCCAAAAGTGCTCTTCCAAAGGGATTAGCAATTTAACCATAACTACACGGCCACTAATGTGGCCGTGTAATATAAATATATATATATATATTCACTAGAAAAACTTTGTTAGAGGGACGTTATGGTTAAGTTGCACTACTAAAAACCTGTGAAATTCACTAAAAAGAACGTTATAAACGTGACATTATGGTTCAGAGTACAATCGAAAAAACCCTGAAATTCGACAGTTATGGTAGGCTAAGCAACCATAACTGCCCGCACCAATGTGCACTGCTAACACTAACACCCAGAACATCAAAGGTGACATCACAAATGCCATTGATGACATCACATGTGCATTTACTTTTCAAACGAGGGGCCACCATCGAAAGGAAAGGCGGTTGTTCCATACATAGCCCCTCTTTGCTTTCCATGACAGCAAGGAAAAAGCAATAGTATGTACCATGACGCAGAACCTGTAAATAAACATACAGTGACGTATAACGTGGTACTTTACATTTTGAAATGATACACGTGATTTTAAAAGAAAACAGTAACATTTTAGAATATGGAATAGTATAGATGTGCAAAGCATTAACGTATGGTACGGAAAATAAGGATTTCTGGTTATAATCCGGCCCATCGCGGGCGGGATCACAAAACAAAATCCTTTTTCAAGATGGCCACCATCGAAAGGAAAGACGGTTGTTCCATACATAGCCCCTCTATGCTTTTCCATGACAGCAAGGAAAAAGCAATAGTATGTACCGTGATGCAGAAACTGTAAATAAACATACAGTGACTTATAACGTGGTACTTTACATTTCAAAATGAAACATGTGATTTTAAAAGAAAACGGTAATATTTTAGAATTTGGAAAGTACTTTTATTTAACAAACAACTGTCACAGATGAACGGACTAATTCCATTTCCAAATAATTTGTAGCAATGACTCTAAGGCCAACATTGAAAATGTTCATGGAGAGACACATGCAGTTAATTTTGCATACACTACGTATGCGTTTCTGTTAGAGCACTCGATTTGTTTGCACAGGTATTTCCAACACGGTAGCATCACCGCTGCCTTACACCACCATAAATGATATTAAGTCGCTCCTTGTCGCTAGTTCAGCATAGGGACAGAGCGGCCCTGGCCTGTCATCCCACAACATTATAATGGACAGGCACCCGGTCACCAGCAGTTGCATCTGGCGTGGAAAGAAGCCGTCACTCGGCATCTGGAAACCATGGCACGCACAGTATGGAAAAATGTAGCTAGGCGGAAAATGTAAGAGAAAATCTCTGTCAATACCCAACCTTTAGGAAAAATTTCCAAAACAGAAACAAAGATTGTGGAAAATGCTACACAAATGTAATTGGCCAAACATGACATTTTATAGAAATATTAGAGTTGATATAATGACACCCTATAAACGCAGATAAACAGCACTCGCCGTAAGGGTTAAAAAAAGGACAACTACACAGTGAGATGGTAATTTAGTTATGGAGGCAGCATGAATGGGCAAGCAAGAAAAAATTACATGTCGTAATGTTACACAAGACCAAAAGAACGTGCAAACTGATACACAAATCTATGTGGGCAAGCATAACATTTCAAAGAAAAAGAAATACCGGTCACCAACGGTGACTCTAGTCATAGCCTGCAAACGCGAACAATGTTGTTATTGGAGGAAAATTACAACTGCGCAAAAATATAATAATTCAGTTACATTGTCAAAATTAGTGTACAGTCGTCAAAATTAAACTTACATCATCTTGACAGCCTCCATTATTTTTGCCAAAGTCAGACAGCAAACTATTTACATCAAAGAATCTTCGTGAACTGATATTTCATGTTCCTTACAAACGTTTTTAAAATAAACCTTATCAAATAGTATATTTTTTTCAAGCTTTAATTCCTTGCATAGCTTTTAAAGTTTCCCTTATGCTCAAGGTAAAAAAACAATAGCCCCTTATGAATTGACTTGGATGCGTGGGCCTACTGAGCTCGCAACCAAAAAAGCAAATCAACTGACCTTCACTCAGAAAGCAAATACATTCTCACTTTGCAACAACATATGAGCATCCTATCATGAGAACCGCTACTCCCATACAACGCGTAAACCACTGTTTCCATCAAACACTCCAGGTGGCCGCCTCAGATTTCAAAACATAGGATGCCAGTCCGACTTCAATATTAATCTGAAAACATTGTAACACAGATGCAGGCATTGGTGGCCGTGCATTGAGCACCAACTTCCACTTTACCGTATGAATTTGGTGGCAAGAAAACACCACTTTTTCAATTTTCCATGGCCACATTCCATTCCAACCTAAGTAAAGCTCACCTTCGGAAACAGTATTTCATAATTGTAACAAGTGCATTAGTGTCTTGTCTTGTATGTGTTATCGGCGATGTCCGTGTACACCAAAACATGAACAAAATATGGCAGAGGCCACGAAGAAATCTGACGCACTTCATGCTGTTCCACAATCAATCAGTGAAAGTGTCACATGTCCGTGGACATGATGCTACGGATTAGCCAATCGATTTATTTTCCGCGGAGCGAACAGGGAAGTGCAACCGCGGAGCAGACATAGATATCACAAAATTTTCCCGATCTACTTTTTCATCGTTTTAAAGAAAAGTACTGGACGGATTTTCAACAAATTTACAAAAGCACGCTTTCAAGACCAAGCCACTGCTCCTGCTGCAAATTTGGTGAAAATCCGTCCAGCTGTTTGGGCTGTAGTTTTTTCCCCATTCAGTCTATGGGAAAAAAAGACGTTTTGGGACCCTCTCTATAACTTTGCCCCCCCTGGACCAAACCTTGCAAACAAAATTCAGAGTGGGCCATATACTTTTTTTGCAAAGTTTGGTGAGGATTTGTCCAGGGAGAGCAAAATTATAAGCCGCCCAAAAGTGCTCTTCCTATGGAAACAGCAAAACCATAACTACACGGCCACTACCATATATATATATATATATATATATATATATATATATGTATATATATATATATACATATATATATGTATATATATATATATACACATATATATATACTACATGGACGTGGTAGGCCAAGCTGCACGCTCTCTGCAGCTCCGCTGCGAGTGGACTTGCCCCGGAGCACAACATCAGCTGATCGGAACACCCGATCGCTATAGGAGCGCAACCACACAGCACGAATCATGCCGCCAGTACCTGCTCCTCAAGCGACACAAGTAATGTCTGCCCTGAGTGCCCCCACCACTACCGCCGCACAGAAGTGCCCCAGAAGTAATCCTGCAGTCCCGGGAAGAAGCGCCTGCCACGAGGATCTGCCGATCCCTAAGATGGCCGCCGCCATGATCCCCATGGAAACCAACTATAAACAAGCCCTACTGGGCTTCAGCCATTCGTCCACGCATCCTCCACGCCCCTCCCCTCCTCCCTTTTATGGACGGGAGGCGAGCCGGGAGGCGAAGCCGCAGAGAAGCGAAGGCCAGAAGGAAAGGCCAAGCTGCACGTTCTCTGCAGCTCCGCTGTGAGTGGACTTGCCCCGGAGCACAACATCAGCTGATCGGAACACCCGATCGCTACAGGAGCGCAACCACACAGCACGAATCATGCCGCCAGTACCTGATCCTCAAGCGACACGAGTGATGTCTGCCCTGAGTGCCCCCACCACTACCGCCGCACAGAAGTGCCCCAGAAGTACGCCTGCAGTCCCGGGAAGAAGCGCCTGCCACGAGGATCCGCCGATCCCTAAGATGGCCGCCGCCATGATCCCCATGGAAGCCAACTATAAACAAGCCCTACTGGGCTTCAGCCATTCGTCCACATATCCTCCACGCCCCTCCCCTCCTCCCTTTTATGGACGGGAGACGAGCCGGGAGGCGAAGCCGCAGAGAAGCGAAGGCCAGAAGGAAAGGCCAAGCTGCACGCTCTCTGCAGCTCTCCGCTGCTCGGAGTTGCCGTCCAGGAGATTATCACGCAATTCTGAAGGTAAGGCTGCCTCTGCCTTTCATAGCCAGCTTGTTCAAAACACGTGCGCTCAGAGCGTTGCCCACCGTAATGCTCTGTTATGCTACCGCACCCTGCTACATATGACCCCACCCCCTTACAGCCAGCCGCCCTGCCTCGCAACACGGAATGCGCGCATTGGCATAAGATTCTTCCACAGCCGCCGCTTCCGCCCACATGTGCCTGCTCAGAACTCCAGCATGCCTCAACTGACAAAGACCATTAGGTCAATCACTGCACCCTCACACAAATGTACTCTAAATCACCTGTTACCCACCTCGCCTGCAGTCATTAGGCTTGTCCCTGCTGCCCCTATTGCCACAATTGCTGTGCCCATTGTTGATGATGCCACTGTTGCCACAATTGCTATGCCCATTGTTGATGATGCTAATACTATGTCTGGCCCTGATCCCCCTGCTAGCACTACTGCCACGCCCACCAATGCTGTTAACAATAGGGCTGACCCAACTGCTACCTCTAACCCACGCCCCACCAGACCCTCCCTGACAAGCCTTAACTGTGCCCTAGTCAATGCACGTTCCATCCCTGCACACACGCTCGATGTGCATGACCTTATCACCAGGGACAAGCTTGACCTGCTCTTTGTTTGCGAGTCATGGCTACAAGACACCTCCGGACCGGCCCTCTCACTGGCCATTCCTGATGGTTATACTATCTACAGACAAGATAGGACAGGACAGAGGGGCGGAGGTGTGGCCATCATAGCCAAAGACTCCCTTGACATCAGAAGAACACAGGCAGAAATAGGCCTCAATGCAGACTACCTACCCATCAAGCTCACAATCTCCCACAACACTACTATTGCATTCCACCTAGTATATCGCCCCCCAGGACCCTGCAATGACTTCCCGGAAGCCCTTATCCACTCTATCTCAGACAACCTCAAAAAAACATCCAAAGTCGTGCTGCTGGGCGACATGAACCTAGGGCTCAACGACACCAAGGACCACAACGCCCAATCCTTACAAAAGGCGCTCGCCTCGCTAGGATTCATCCAAGCTCTCACTAAACCCACACACATCAAAGGACGCACACTAGATTGGGTGACACAACATAACTGCCCCATCCTCCTCAAAGACATATCCCCCATCCCATGGTCTGACCACCACTGCATCAACTTTCACGTCGACACCTCACCTGAACCTGCAAGGCCCTCCATCCTTCTGCTGGCAGGGCTCTCAAGGAGCTCTAAAAAACTAACGAAGGATTCGCTCCTTTCACATCTGCTCACACCAGCTCTTCAATCCCCCTTCCCAAACGATCCCACCATCCTAGCCAGCACATTCAGCCAAGCGATAACCACAGCGGTACATGCCATTAAACCTCTCACCGCTAAAAAAGCTAAAAAAACTAAACATTCCAACGTTTGGTTCACACAAGAACTTGCGGATCTCCGTACAAAGAAGAGAGCGCTACTGACCATCTGGAAAAAGCACCCCTCTGAGACAAACAAAACTGCCTTCAAGTCTACTTCCAGAGACTACAAAATAGCCACTACACAGGCTAAGGCAGACTCCTATAACACCAGGATTAGCAACGCCAATTCTGATACTAAGGAAATCTTCGCTATATTCAGGGAATTGGAATCCCCATCCGTACCACCCTCTACTATCACCAAGGATGAAACCTGGTGCAACCAAATTCAAGCAGCCATGCTGCACAAGCTAGGCACCCTACACTCCAAAATCCTAGCGCACCAAAAAGCACTATCCGCTCTACTTGATCGCACTAAAGCTCCTCCAGCCCAATCGCCAGACGTTCCCACTCAAATACCTAAATTTGAATTCTCGAACATGACTGAACCTAAGGTCATTGCACTCATTAAATCTATTAAGCCCTCTAACTGCAAGGGAGATACCTGCCCCTCCCACATTATCAAAGACTGCGCTCCAGCCCTGGCTCCTATCATCACTGCTTTCATCAACGCCTCTTTCCAATCATCCCATGTACCGACTTCTCTAAAAGAAGCTTGGGTCAAACCTCTCCTAAAAAAACCCTCTCTCGACCCCTCCATCCCAGGGAACTACCGTCCCATCACAACTGTCCCTTTTCTGTTAAAGATCTTGGACAAAGCAGCCTACCTGCAGGTTCAAAAGTTTATTGAAGACAACCACCTCCTCGCCAGTCGGGCTTCCGCCCTCGACATGGTACCGAGACGGCACTACTTGACCTAAAAAATCAAATAGACGACCTAAGAGATGCGGGCAAACCAGCTCTCCTCCTGCTCCTTGACCTCTCTGCGGCCTTCGATCTGGTCGAACACAAAACGCTATGCCACCATCTCACAAACTCAGCCCACTTCTCGCCCAAAGCATGCAATTGGATCTCCTCGTTCCTTCAAGAGAGGGTAATGAAGGTCTTCTCTGACTCCGCCAACGCTACGCCCAGCTCCATCAAATGCGGAGTCCTACAGGGCTCCTGCATAGCCCCCACACTCTACAATCTCTTCACAAGGCCTCTCTTCAAGATTCTGGACTCCCTGGGCATCTCATATACAAACTATGCAGATGACACACAGGTCCTCATCCCCCTGTCAGGTGACTACACCTCAGACCTGGACACACTCAATAGGATCTATGCCACCATCCAATCATGGATGGCGGAGAACTGGCTCTGTCTAAACAGTGATAAGACCGAACTACTGCTTGTTGGCTCCCCATCTACACTGGGCAAACTTGACGCCAAATATCAATCCTTCACCGTGGATAATATTCCCATCAGAATCTCCCAAACCATCAAAACACTTGGTGTATATCTAGAACCCAGCCTCACCATGGACAGACAGGTCAATGCCATCGCCTCTTCCGCAGCATATCACTCCAAACTCATCAATGCCATCAGGCCCTTCCTATCTCAGCAAAACTGCATCTCAATTGCCAGAGCCATCATCGGCTCCAGACTTGACTACTGCAATGCGCTGTTCATTGGAACTTCCCAAAAAAACCTCACCAAACTCCAGATTGCACAAAATAATGCCTTAAGAGCTGCTACCGGCACCTCTCGCAAGGAACACATCTCAGGGATCAGGAGGCAGGTACACTGGCTCCCCATCAAGGAAAGGGTGGTCTTCAAAACCTTGGCCCTTACACATAAATGTCTGCACGATCAGGCCCCCCCTTATCTGACACAGAGGATTACCAGACAAACAATCAACAGACCGTCTAGAGTAGCCTATGCTAATCGCATCACTGTCCCGCACACGCGCAGAGTGCGGGCAGGAGGCACTAGCTTCCCCTCTATGGCGGCGACCCTATGGAACAACCTCCCAGCTCAGATTTGATCAATTGAGTCTCACACAGCCTTCCCAAAGGCCTTAAAAACCCAGCTCTTTGTATAAAAGAGCCCTCAGTCTAGGTCTACACCTCCACTATATCACCTAGCACACGCTCTGTTATGCCTCGTGCTACCTAGGAAAGTATATGAGTAACCAACTGTAACCTTCACTGTATACCCGCTGCAACTATGTAATAGGACTGTATATCGTCTGTAACCCTGTAACTGAACCTACCTAAGTATACCATATGGGGCCGCTTATTGTAACCCTCAAGCAAGCCTTCTTTAAATCTCCTTATAGCGCCTCGTTGCCTCCGGGCTGTAGTGCGCTCTACAAATACTAAAATAAATAAATAAATAAAATAAATGGTTAAGTTGGTGTTTCCATAGGAAGAGCACTTTTTGGGCGGCTTATAACTTTGCTCCCTCTAGACGAATCCTCACCAAACATTGCAAAAAAAGTATATGGCCCACTCTGAATCTTTTTGCAAAGTTTGGAGAGGTTTGGTCCAGGGGGGGCAAAGTTATAGGGGGTGTCCCAAAACTTTTGTTTGTTCCTATAGACATAATGGGAAAAAACTTTGCGCACGGCTACAGCCCGAACCGCTGGACGGCTTTAAACCAAATTGCAGCAGGATCGGCAGCTTGGTCCAGAAAGCGTGCTTTTGCAAATTTGGTGTAAATCCGTCCAGGAGTTTTTTAAAAAATGACCAAAATGTAAGGCAAAAAAATGAGTGATATCTGTGTTCGCTTCGCGGACGGACTTCCCTGTGCGCTCCGCGGACAGCAACCCGATTGGCCCATGGGCTTGCGTCATGTCCGCGGACATGCAACATGTTCACTGATTGGGTGGCGTGGGGCGTGATGCGCGTCAGATTTTCTGTCGCGCCCACCATATTGTTTTCGCTGTCGACCGCGTACAGCGCGGTGAAACTTGGATTAAAAATTGTATTTAGTGGAGTGTGTTGGTGTGTAAGAGTGTTTGGGGACGGTGGGGGGGTATGAGATAGGTTCAATGTTTAGTTTTTTTATGTGCTATACGCTTTTGTTGTGTTCGATTTGTCCGCGGAGAACACGGCTGTTCTGACATTTTGTAAATAAACTAAATGGTGGGGTGTTCAGAGGACGGAGTATGTGTCCTTTTTGTTCGCAAGGAAGGTAAAATTGAGCTAAAAACACTTGCGGTGTATTTAAATGTTCGTAAATACACAAACTGGGGGTGTCCTGAGGACGCTGTCCGTATTGTAATCTGTCAAGTTGAATGTGTTCTAAGAACACTCGCGGTGTCCCGAAATTGTTGCAATTACACAAAATGGGGGTGTTCTGAGAATGTTGTTTGTATTGTTCGTTGTCAGGTTGAAAGTGTTCTATGAAGCCTCCTTTTGTCCGGTGATAATACAATTTCCTATGGGCCTCACCCGACTTTTTGTCCACTAAAGAAACAATAAATCAGGCTGGTGTGCGCCGACATTATGTGATAATCCTATGACTGGCGCTATTGACCTGGCTGACTTGCTTTTGCAACACTAAATCATATCTCCCGCCCCTAAGCCTGACATTATGAAAGCATTCATATTCCCTGTCTCTCTCCGTGAAGTTACAGGGTGCGTCATCAAACGCGCCCAGTCGTCTCCAGTCCTACGCAACTTTACACAGAACCCGGAAGACAACACACATTATGTCACAACGCGGCGCGCCACAATTCGGAATATGAAACTGTGATTTAAAAGCAAACAGCAAGATTGTAAATTTTGTAAAGTA
Organism: Ambystoma mexicanum; assembly: GCF_040938575.1. Classification (NCBI taxonomy): domain Eukaryota; kingdom Metazoa; phylum Chordata; class Amphibia; order Caudata; family Ambystomatidae; genus Ambystoma; species Ambystoma mexicanum. The sequence goes on along the minus strand of NC_090933.1, from coordinate 1,036,179,943 downwards.
CATTTATTTGACATCAAATGTTTAGAGAATATTCAGCGATTTGCATTTGCCTTTGTTGTCGATCCGCAAAAGTTCATGTTGAGCCACGCGATGTTCCTTTGCGGTACAGAGGGTGTTAGATCAGCTTAGACCACATTGAGCCACAATTCGGAATATGAAACTGTGGTTTAAAAGTAAACAGCAGGATTGTACATTTGGTAAAGTACATTTATTTCACATGAAATGTTTAGTGAATATTCAGCGATTTGCAATTGTCTCTGCTGTCGATCAGCAAAAGTTTATTTTGAGCCACGCGCTGTTCCTTTGTGATAGATAGGCTGTTGGTTTATGATAAAAGCAGTAAATGGTCGCACTGATAATCGGAAGGTTGCTCCAACAACGAGGCATTACACCACCATAATGGTTGGTATGTTGATTCTAGCCGCTAGTACTGCGTAAGGGCATATTGGTCCTTGGCGATTGTCCCATAAAATGGTGAGGGTCATGAAGTTGCTTACATGGAGCTGCACCTGGCAGTTGAAAGATCCATCCGCTGGAGTCTAAAAATCATGACATTGGCAAAATGGGGCAACAAACCTTTTTTAAAAAACATAAATTAGTCTCACCAGCCGATCTTTATTAAAAATATTCATTTTATTTATTAGGGCGTGAAATTATTTGCTAGCGAAGATAGTGCAACGGAGTATGTTAATAATAAAATTTTCGCATTTATATAGCGCTAAGAATCATCAGGTATCTCAGCGCTGCTTATTATTACCCACGGTGTGTGGTGCTCATTTATCGACCACAGAAGGATGATAGGCTGAGTTTGGCCGTGCCGGGATTCAAACCTGCGTTAACAAGCTGTGCATGGATGTCAAAGCGAGCGCTCTACTCGCTGTGCCACTTGACCGGCTACAGTGAAGTGGCACAGCGAGTAGAGCACTTGACCGGCTACAGACCGGTTAAATTATTTCTATTAACCCACCTTGTGTCGTCTGCCTTTTTCAGAGCCCTCTAAACAAAAGGGGATCAATTCGGCGGTGATAGTGCGCGGTAGAAAACAATATGCCACATTGAACGAACAAGTACAACTTGACCGGGCGTTAATGCCACGCTATTGTTATTATATTCCGGTATAAAATAATCTAAAGGGTTACTTACATTATAATTGCATTTTCCATTGTCCAAGTGTAGTGCAGTCCCAAAATACGACTCTGCGTGTGCCAACGATCTTTCTCAAAGTGATATCATATACAAAAGTGGTTTCGTTTCAGAAATTTCATCTTTATCGTGTCTTACGTTTTACTACACTTCTTCAAAAGAAGTCTTTCAGCACAATCTCTGCCTGTCAAGGTAAAAAAAAAATAGAACCTTATACTGGGAGTCGTGGGCCTCTCCGGGCCGCGAGAAAAAAATGGAAGCAGCTGACCTTCACTGTGAACGAGCATAAATGCTTACTTTGCAACATTCTGTGTAAAGCCATCTGTGAGAACTTGCTGTTTACACTACATCTTTGTATATTGTTTGCGTGCTAATAAAAAAAGTTTGTTTAAGGGACGTTATGGTTCCAAGTAAAGCTGAAAAACCCCTGAAATTCGCCAGTTATGGTAAGCTAAGGAACCATAACTCGCGCCACCACCGTGCACTGCTAAGACTAACACCCAGGACATCAAAGATGACATCGCAAATGTCATTGATTACATCACTGATGACATCACATGTGCATTTACTTTTCATGAAATTTGTGTACTAGGGATTTTTATTATAATGTTGCGAAAAAAGTGTCAAGGATCATTGCAAAAAATATCATACCGTAATTAGTGCTTTGAACGATGCATTGATATGCATAGCATTGTATTATGGGGTTCTATCTAGTACACTGAGCTACTAATGGAGAAACAGAGCATTGTGTGCAGCATACAAGATGAAAGTATAATATTTGTAATGTTAATATGTTGAATAATGAAATGATAATTGTCCTGAAATGTTCGAAAATAAACAAAATGGGGGCGTTCTGAGGACGTTCTTCGTATTGTGTGACTGCTTAGCTGTATGCAATGAGGGAATGGCACAGAGAGTAAAGTGGAAATGGTAGAAGGGGTGTCGAAGAGTTACGCGGTCCGCGGACACCGCGGCTGTCCGTGGACAGGGCGTGCTACATCCAGGGTTTTCCAGCAAATCCAACATGGAAATAAGACTGTACGGATTAGCCAATCAGATGTCGAGGTTGTGGATTTGTGTTGAAAGAGACTGTGTGTGGTGAAGATGGCAGAAGTGGAGAAAGTCAGGGTGTTGGTGCTTGGAGATATGTTTGTGCATGGTTTACAACAGTACGCTCGATGCAGGCATGTTGAAAAGAACTTTGATGTGAAAGGAGTGGAGGTGGTGTGGAGCACTGTGCCTGATTGCAATGTACAGGGAATTGTACAAGTTTGTGAGGATATGGCCACGATGAACAGTCCGCATGTGGTAGTTTTGCACTATGGTGCTTTCCATTTGGGCAACGTCAGTGCCCCTACTTTGTTGGCTGATTTGGAACGCTTGGTTCAAGCCGTAATGAAGATCCTTCCAAATGCGAAAGTAATTTTTTTCTGGATTACTACCTATGGCATTATGGGACAATAGTTCAGTTTTTTGTCCTCAGCAAAACATTGCTAGGTGTGTCATCAACCGAGGCATGTGTGCCTTCATGCTTAGAGCTGCTATGTTCTTCTGTAATAATGAGAATATTGATGCCAGTAATACTGTTAATTTTAAAGAAGATGGCATCTCTTTATCTTTTACGCGAAATGCCTTTCTATTTTGGAATGTAAGGGTTGCTTTGGAGAAGGTTATGTGAAGATTTTAGGAGTAAAGTAAGAAAAAAAAACAAGAAAAAAAAATACAAAATAACAGGTGTCTGTCAAGCATCTGTAAAAAAAACAAAAGAACGGCTCTTTTCAGAGCCAACTTCAAAGGGGAAATGGGGCACACTATTTAAATTTACATTCACCACGCTCAGATTCTCGATATGTCTGCGGACATGGCGGTAGTATGCAGACATCAAAATCACTACGTGGGGGTTCAGTATGTTCTATGTTACATGTATATGAAGTCAGGGATATTATGGTTAAGTTGTGCTACTAAAAACCTATGAAATTCAGTAAAAAAACTTTGTTAAAGGGACGTTATGGTTCAAAGTAAAACCAAAAAACCCCTGAAATTCGGCAGTTATGGTAAGATAAGCAACCATAACTCGCACCACCGTGCACTGCTAACACTAACACCCAGGACATCAAAGATGACATCACAAATGTCATTGATGACATCACTGATGACATCACATGTCTGGCTCTCCCTTTTTTCACTTTACTGACATATCTAGGCCACATAGTTTTCTTCAGTAACAGTCAGGAAGTAAAAATTGAAAAGGTACTATATTTGTAGACTTAGGGTCAAGTCACATCATATGAAACATATACATAGCAGAAGACACAGGCTTGAAAGAGATGTGCATGAAGATAATCTTTAGGGTTATCAGCACTTTCTCATAGTTTTATTTTTATTACTCTACCTTCCCTGTATATGCTCATATTTGTATACATTGTACTCACTCTCCTTTCCTTTGGGTGCAGTCACATCATGTGATACACATACATATGGTAAGTACCAGCTTTGGAACAGAGCAATAGTTTCTCATAAAGACAATCAGTTAGGTTATGAACTCTTTCTGCTACTACTTCTGCTTTTTTGTTTACTTCACTGTCCCTGTATATACTCATATTTGTATGTGTTGTTGTCTCTTTGTGTTTTGTCTGTAATAATTATGTATTAAGTGGGTTTTATTATCTACTTATTACATGTTTCACAGTACGCAAAACTCTAATAAGAAAGCAGTTATCATTTCACTATTCAACATGACAAGATTATGAATATTGCACCTTCATCATGTATGCTGCACACACTGCCTATGTTTCTGCATGAGTAGCTTAGTATACTGTATAGAACTTCATAACAGAATGCTATTTATATCAATGCATTGCTTAATGCACTAATCAGCTCATGATATGTATCCCAATGATCCTTGACAGTTTTTGGTCAGCATTATAAGAATCCCTTGTACAGAGTTTTCATGAAAAGTAAGTGCACATGTGATGTCATCAGTGATGTCATCAATGACATTTGTGATGTCATCTTTAATGTCCTGGGTGTTAGTGTTAGCAGTGCACGGTGGCGCGAGTTATGGTTGCTTATCTTACCATAAATGCCGAATTTCAGGGGTTTTCCGGTTTTACTTTGAACCATAACGTCCCTTTAACAATGTTTTTTTACTGAATTTCATAGGTTTTTCGTAGTGCAACTTAACCATAATGTCCCTTTAACAAAGTTTTTTCACTGAATATATATATATATATGTATTATATATATATGATATATCAGTTTTTACCTGGGACTGTGCCCGTCACTGTTTTGTTGCGGTATCTCTCTCTGACCTGCAGGGGCTCTGTGATCTGTATTGGCGTAGCGCGTTTAAACATAATGTAGCGTTACGATGCGAATGCGTGGATTATGTCTCCTGATTCCTGGAGTTCAAAGATTGTACGGATATGCTTTTGGAACGATCGTAATAACTATATCACACTCCTAACGGTCCGTGGAATGGTGGGAGCAGAGGAACTATGTGGTCACATCGTGCTCCCCCTTCCGTGTCTGGGATCTTTTCAGAGGTTGCGGTCGCTGGAGCACCAGCCCCGTCACGACTGCAACTTAAAACATTCACACACTGCCTTGGATATGCTACGCCAGTTCTATACATTGTGCACACACATACATGTCAGACCGTCACTTCAACATGCATTCCATAAGAAGAAATAAAAGGGCACTTAACTCGCTACCGAGCAGCAAAGAATGAGGAAGAGAAGTAGAGGGACCCTGTAGTTTAGGAAGGACTATTCTGATTGGTTAAAGTTATCATGTGGTCGGTTTGAGAACGAATAAGAACAGAACTACCAAAGACTCAAAAATAATTGTTATTGTAGTTTTTATGAGTTTTGATGTCATATTTTATTGGTCTGCACATTTGCTGCTGAAGTAGTAAAATGGAAAGAGAAGCATAATCCGAACCTTCGGTCTTGACATAGAATATAGTAATATGACTTTGGGGCATGAGACTGCCCCTTATTATGTATGTTTAATTCTTAAGTGGACAGGTGTTAAGTCATAATTGGAGTACTAAAATGTCTTCTTTGCATAGGGACTGTTTTTAGAACAGAGTGATAAAGGGGCTAGAGTATCTCATCATAGTCAATGCTCATTCAATAGAGATTTAAGAGGGCATCACATTTTTCAAATTTAGTATATGCATTCAAATATGCCGCAAATACCTACTGAAAAATACAAATATGCAAAAGAGAGGGTGTTTAGCATATATATGGTGCATGCATTATACATTTGTGTAAATGGCACAAAAGCAATAAATGATCATCTTTCTAATTTACACAGAAACCTTGACCAAACAGATGGTTTCACAACAACAATAATCACTGCATTACATAGAACATAAGTGCATCACTTTAATAAGGCCACTAGAATCTCAATTACAGTTCTCCAGTGTGAACTCCAAAACCATCCCCCAAATGACAATTCATGTGCAGTAAGGGAGAGGCAATATGATTGAATGTTACAACTTTGCCAGTATTTATCTAACAAAATTGCCAAACTCATTTACTTTTTCTATCACTCTCGATCACACAGAACACATGTGGTAACAAAGGACCAACAACAGTGTAAGACCTATTTCTCCATTCCCAGTCCTACATTACCATGTATCACCACGCCTCTTCCCAATCCTCAATATACATGTAACGCCACTCCCCATTACTGTTGCTACATGTAAGTCCCCTTCTAGTCCCAGCTCATAACCACACAACTATCCTCTGTGTCCCAGTCGCTTATTACCCACTGTAGAAGCATCATGAAGTAAGACACAGAGAACAGATTCCCTTTTCGAAATTAAAATGGTTTATTTCTTAAATGTCAGGATGGAGTAAGACCTAACTTGCCCTATGCTAAGGTGGGATTTCCCTACCTAAAGAAACTAAGGATAGTCAGTGTCATTAAGTTCAACTCAAAATTCCATCTGTGTACAAAACCTATACTTGCCCTCAGCAACCAAAGAAACAGTGTTCAAAATAATACTCTCAGCTTCTTCCTGATCCTCGCTTTCTTTTCAGCTTCCCCTTCCCCAAGTTATACTTGCCCTCAGCAACCAAAGAAACAGTGTTCAAAATAATACTCTTAGCTTCTTCCTGATCCTCGCTTTCTTTTCAGCTTCCCCTTCCCCAAGTTCAAAAACAGTTCTGAAGTCTTGGAGTTCCCTTCGCCAAGAAGGCAGCTCTGCAAGCTTCAAAATCACAGTCAATTCAACTCTCTCTGCTTTCAATAAGGATTCCAAATCCACTTTGTAACATTTCAGGATTTTCAACAATTCATATAGCTTGCTCCTTTCTTTAAGCGCTTTAACTTAATTTATACTTTATTGTGATACAATCCAAAAATTGGATTTTACACAACTCATAAGTATATACACATATATACATCTCAAAATACAGACAGAACATAAACAGAGCATGAATAAATAAGACAAAGCATATCAGCTCATTCATATAGAATACAAGATATAAAAATATAAAAGTATGAGAAAATACAAATACATCACAAATACATCACATAGCAACCACGTAAAGGAGTTTGATAAGTAAAAGTAAAAAAATAGGTGAGCTGCTCTACCAGGTGAGCACCTATAATTGTTGGGAATTGTTGGGAATTCCCCCAGCCCAATAAAATAGTGTATTGAAAAGACCGTTCAGTATCGCTTTAAAGGTAAAGTGTTCAGGTTTTCACAGAAGTAGAGGCTTCACATGGTTCCATACCCTAAAGAGAGCTAGCTGAAGGCCTAAAGTGACAGGATTCAAACATCCGTACCAAAAGAACTCATCTTTTATTGCCTCAGGGTTGTGGACCCATTTTTCATATGAGTTCATGTATACCGGTCCCAATTTTGGGCAAAGTGTTAGTACGTGCCGGGCAGATTCTAGTGCTCCTATTTTCTTACATATTCTACATGTTCTAGATTCACGGGGGATTTTTAACCTTGGGCCAATTATGGTAAGCACGGGGAGCTGGTTTGTTCTTAATTGTAGCAAGAAGCGTCTAACATCAGGTGCCGGGGTGAGCAAGAGATACACCTAAGATATCTATGGGTGACATGAAGTACTGCCTCATACCCTTTTAAGGTAGCTAAGTGCTCCACATTCAAGCACCAGTCCCACTTATTCAGCTTGTCTTGGAAAGCTCTTTTCTGGTGCATAAACGGTAAATGTTTTAGCTTTTCATAGGGCCAGTCAATCTCCGTAAACAGTGATTTGTTCAATTGTTTATAAGATCCCCCGCTAGGGTGTTTTTCCAGGTCAAAGCTTTGCCCTGCCAGTTTGAGCAATTTACAACGTGGGTTGGCTAAGGCTTTCAAGTAGAAGGAACCTCTCGCGCGCAGTGCCATCCCTCTCAAAGAGACAAGACCCAGTTCTAATCTTAGATACTGTACTGGGCAAGACGGTCCCAGGCCAAAGACAGAACGCCAGTAATGTCCCTCTAGTATGTTTAGCCACATCAAGTCTTGCATTGCTAAGGCCTCCAGGCCATATAGAACAGCAGGGACAAAGCATTGCATATACAGCTTCATGTTACCAGCCATGCTAAAGCCAGCAGTCCCCTTAGCAAATCTACATGCCTGGAGGGTGAGCAATTTAGCTCGTCTTTTTTTGTTTCTGATAATGGCTTCATAGTCTGATAAGGCCATAAAATCCAACCCCAGATATGGGTATTGCTTCACCACTGCAATAGTTCCCAAATTAGTCTCAATGCCAGATCGTCTTGGCCCTTTTCTTGCAATAACCATTATTTTTGTTTTTTCCAAGTTTATAACAAGGCCCAATTTAGCAGAGTATTTCTGTAGTTCATTAAGTAGGGACTTAATACCGGTTAATGTCCGGTCAAATAAAATTAGATCATCTGCGTATAGCATTCCCATAAGTGGGGTATCCTTCAATTTAGGTGGGCAGTTTGATTTTAATGCCATACATGCCAACAAATCTGCTACATATAAATTATATAGCATAGGAGCCGTTACGCATCCCTGCTTTACTCCTATGTTGGTACAGATCTCTTTGGATACCTCCCCCCGGTCATTAAGGCGGACCCTTGTAGTGGTATTACTGTGTAGGGCTATCAGGATATCTACAATCCAGTGTGGGCATTCCATATCTTTTAACTTGCACCACAGGATATCCCGATCCACCAGATCGAAAGCACTTGTAAAATCTACAAAGGCAATAAAGAGTGTGGCATCCTTACAGCTTATGGTGTTATTTATTAGCATGTCTAGGGCCCTGATGTTGTGGGTAGTGCCTGCTCCGGGTCTAAAGCCAGTTTGGGCATAATGCAATATCTGTCTTTCAGAAGCCCAATTTTCAATCTCTTTAAGAACCAGCGTATTAAAGATTTTACTGCTCACATCCAGCATTGAGAGTAGGCGATAATTGGCCGGTAAGGTGCGCTCCCCCTTTTTATATATAGGTATTAATATAGACTTATTCCAAGAAGTAGGAATTTGTCTAGATCTACAGATCCTAGAATATAGTGTGAGTAGTATCTGTGCCCAGTTATGTGGGTCCTGCTTCAATACCGCATTAGCAAGGCCATTTGGGCCGGGAGCATTGGATGATTTTAAATTCAGTATAGCCTGTTTTATGTAACTATAGCTCAGGGGGAGGTGCCACGTTAGTGCCCCCATAGTGCTTTGTGTATTGATCGTATTCTCTCTAAAGAATTTGTTTGAAATATAACCTACCCATTTTTCTCCCTGTATGGGGTTTAAGACCTTCAATTTCTGTTCTCCCCCCACCTTTGCCAATATTTGCCAGATCTTGCGACTATTTTTACTGCAAAGAGCTTCAGCAAATTTTTGCCATTTGCTTCTTTTTTGAGTCTGGCGGTATCTTTTTAGCCAGTTGTGATAATTACGTTTTATCTTTAAGGTCTCCGAAGTAATTATATCCACCTCAGATATAGGAGTTTTGTGTGTTCTTAAGGATCTTAGGGCTCTTCTCATAAGGCGTTTCTGGTCTCTGATATTAGCATCAAATATTCGATTACCCCCACTCTTCCAACTTATCATCGGAGTAGGATTAGCTTTAAAGAGTGTGTGTGTTAAGTGGGTAATCCAAGATTCAATTTCCTCAGGACTCTTACCCCACATTAATTGCTTGATGGTCTTATCACTAGGGAAGGTGATAGAGGTCATTTTTTCAATATATCTGTGTGTCCATCTAATCTTGTTACCCGCAAGGTTAGAGGCCAAATCTTTAAGAGAATCCACCTTTATACTATCCCCTCCACCCTCTAGAACCAATGTGAGGGATCCATGGTCGCTAAAATCGTTCAACATGATGTCAAAATGCATGACATATGAGAGGATGTACTCTGATACGGCCACATAGTCCAGAACAGAGCTCTTTTCCCCCACAGACCAGGAGTCTTTCCCAGGTATATCGCCCCTAGTTCGGCCATTTAGTAAGGTCAAGTTCCATTCTCTAATAATGTCCAACCAGAGGTTTCCTTTGTTATTACACCTCGTTAGGGGCATATCGCATGTATTCTGGATATATCGGTAGTTCCCACACCCCTCCAAGTCAGAGCATTTTGCGTTCAGATCTCCACAAAGTATCACTGCTGGCTTATTATCCCCTGTGTACCAATCAGACAAAACAGTATCCAATTTATCTAGCGCTTTAACAGTTGTTAGGCAAAACAGCTTCAGTATATTGACTTTTCTTGGTTCTCTCCAAGTAGGGGTTACTTGGTCTAGGCCCAGTGGTCAGACCACACGGCCCACCCATGATGTCACGCAACTGATAACTCTTGGCACTTTGTGATGTTCACTTGTTCTCATTAGACTTACTTGCCAACACAGGCTTGCTCTTTGAACCTGTGTCATAAGCCCATATTCAATTATGTTTCTCCTTGGCTCTGCCACAATGTGACTTTCACACAACTCACTTTGTGGTTTTAATTTGTTGTCACCACCTTGCTTTCATACTATCCAATATTGCTTATTATTTACTTTTCACTTGATTCACAAGATCTGATTACTGGCTTTCACTTGGTTCATACTTTCTCATTGTCCATCAATGCTTTCTTATTGTGTTCATAAATTCACATCACTTTTTTTTCACTTGTGCAGTATTTTCATATACTTTGAAAATCTGTTCCTTAGTTATTCAATCATTCATAAAGTACTTTCTAGCTTGTTCTGTATTCAATATTATTTCATTTGGTCTCCAGACCCATTCATTAGAGGTTTTCATTAAATAAGCATCTCCCTCTGCCCAAATCCAGCCCCTGAGGTGCCCCGGCATGAGTGTTCCCTCTTTGACACTCACAGGTACTCAGCTGCTTCTCTGGGTGCTTTCGGTTTCTTCTCCAGCTTCCTCATGCTCCCCTTTCACTTGTCAGGTCATGGATAAGCAGCGTTTACCTCTTCCGAACCTTCTTGTTGCTGTCTCTGGTGTTTCAGAGTACTTCTGTGTCCCACGGCTCAGGCTGTAGACATGCAGCACAGGGATCTGCAGGGCTCTCAACCCTCTCGTGGCCTGTTCGGGCCTCATCATCTTTCTTGATCTCCTGCAGCACTTGGCGTCCTTTTTACCGGCCCGTCTCCAGCCTGATCCGCATCTGGTTTTGCATCATACCATGCCTCATTTAAACATTCTCTCCCCACTCCCCAAGGTCCCTCCACCCAGGTGATCCTCCCTCATAAATCCACTCCCAAGCTAAGGATCCAAAAGCAATGGCCTTTCCCTGGCCACCTGAGAGGAAGATCCAAGGGGAGTAGATGGGAGGGTTCCCTTGGGTTCCTCACACCACACAAGTCTGATCCTCCTCCCACTCCTTATCCATGCAACTCCTCTTCCCATTCCACTCTCTCGTTATCCACACACTTCCCCACCTTATTCCATGCCGCTGACTGATCGAGCAATATCAGGGCACCCACACCACCTCCATCAAACAGCCTAGCCAGATCATTCACAACTGATACCAGAACACTCTTGGTATCTCTACCCAGCTGAAAACCCGACTAGAAGGAGTCAAGCAAGAAGGAAGACTCAAGAAAAGAAGAAAGCTTAACAGATACCAAAGCCTCAAGAATTTTCATAAAGAAGGGGAGCAGAGAAATAGGATCTAAATTAGCCAAATCAGAGACATCCAGTGATGGCTTTTTTACCACAATCACTTGTTTCATCTCTGCAGGAATACATCCCAATTGGCAGGATAAGTTAACAGCTTGTGTGACCCAAGAAATAATTTCTGGCAGAATGTTCTTAAGGACACTAAACTGAACAGGGTCAGAAGGAGCCGCAGATTTAAGATGACATATGGCTGTACGAACCGCCTCATTAGAAAACACAGGGAAACTAGACCGACTGGAAACAGCCTGATGCCCTGCAAATCTAAGTAGTAGTCTGGTCTGATAGGATACAATGACGTATTACCTCTATCTTAGTGTGAAAGAAATTAGCCAGGGCATCGCAACACGACTGAGACAGGGCTGCTACTGGCAGGAACCATGCTGTGGATGAAAAAGATGTACCTACTGTAAATAGCTCTTTAGAATGATTGAGGACGGTTTCAACCTTATGCATAAAAACATTCTGCTTAGCCAATTGAATAGCTGTATGATACATCTTGCAAAGTGCACCAAAAGTAGCCCTTTCAATAGGGCCATTGGACAAGCACCACTTGCATTCCACTTGTTTTAGCTCTGATCCAGCCATTCTAAGTTCCTCGGAAAACCATGGCTGGGAAGGGCGCTTACGTACCAGAGTGTGTTTATGTGGTGTCAGCTGATTAGCAGCAACCAAAAGGATAGGGTGGCAAAATCCACCAGAGAAACCATGGGTAAAATGGCCTTCGCCAGTGTCGGCATATGAATGATATCCACAGCCTGCCAGCTTCTCCTTAAAGCAACTTGTGGACATGAAATATCCACAGGGGGTGCCTCAAACACCAGCAAAGGTAATAGATAATAGTCTGACCAGAAAACCTGATTTGCTGGAAGAACACCTCCCTTCTGTCTTCCCCCAGTGTGTGACCTCCCTGCCCCATGCTTGGGTTCCTCAACCCCCCCTTCTTCCACCTGCACCCTCTATGGTGCTCTCTGTCTCCCCTATCTTCTCTAATTGCTTTTCTATCGACTATCTTATCCCTCTCACTAAGTCTGGCAGGAAGAAGCTCATAAGGGACATACTGGTCTCCAACCCAGGCCTCCCTATCGCTGATACCTACACCATTGCTTCCTCCAGACAGACCCTTCCTGATATCCTATTTGTTGTTCCCTCTCCAGGCCTATGGATCCCCCATATGGTCTCTGTTCTCTCTCTTTTTTCCTCCTCTTCCATTAATGGTGACACCCGGTGGGAGTTAACTCCTCTTCCTCTTCCTCTTCCTCTATCACCCCAGGTCCCTCTTCAGCTATTTCTCTTACTCCTTCCTCCTCATTTCCCCTGTTCACCCCTGATGATGTCCAATCTATGAAAGTCTCATCAAAGCAGGTGCTCCCTGCTCTTCCAGAACCATCAAGGACCACGTTGACACCCTTGCTCCAGCCTTGGTCGATTTCTGCAATCACTCTTTTGCCACTGGAACCTTCCCTTCCCCCCTTAAGCACCCTCTTAAGTAGCCCTCTGCCGATCCTTTGTCTCTGGCAAACGATCGCCATATCGCCATCACTACTTTTCTAGCCAAAATCCCCAAAAATCTGGCCATCTCCCAGCATAATCTACATACTGAAACTGTTGGTTGTCTCCACGACCACCAGTCTGACTTTAGGGCAGCCAGAAGCATAAAACTGCTCTTCTGAACACCTGTGAAGACTTTCTCTCTAATCTTGACTCTAACCTTCCTTCTGTCTTCATTCTCCTAAATCTATCCTCTGCTTTCAACACGGTCAACCCCGCCATCCTGCTCAGTCACCTCTGCAACAACCTTGGTATCTCTGTTCAGGCCCTGGCCTGGTTGACCTCCTTTATCACTGACCGACCCTCCCAGGTCTAACTTGGGTCTTTCCTCTCTTCTATATCTCTTTCTCCTTGTGGTGTTCCCCAGTGGTCTAACCTCTCTCTCTGGCTCTTCAAGCCCTACCTGGAACCTCTCACCCACTGCATCTCTACATTCTGCTCTAACTTTCAGTATTATGCGGATGACACCCAGCTCTCCTTCAGGCTCCCCTCAGCCACTACTGCTCCGACTCTCATACCAGACCGACTGTCCACAAATCAGGAAAGGTGTGCCTCCAATGAACTATGTAAGACTGAGATCCTCATCATTGGGACACCTGCTCCCTGCTTTCCTCTCTCACTCTGGCCGTCCTTTTCTAACATTCCCCCAGAAGCTCACTGTCTCCAGAGTTCTGAGTCTCTAGACTTGACTACTGCAAAAGCCTCTTTCTAAATCTGCCTGCCTCTACTCGTCACCCTTTACAACCTAACCGGAACAGGACTGTGAGACGTGTCTTTGGCCTCAAGCCCAGGGATTGTATCTCTCGAGCTCTGAAATCACTCCACTGGCTGCAAGGATCAAGTTCAATATCCTTTGCATCGTCCGCAAAGCTTTTTGTGGCTGTGGACCACACTACCTCCAGCGCTCTCTTCCTAAGCATCTTCCTTCTTGAGCCCTCCATCCACCTCCAACTCCCTGAGGGTCAGACGCTTCTCCAAGCAGAGAGTGGGGGGTAGATATTTTTCCTCGGCTGGGGCCTCCCTCTGGAACAGCCTCCCTGCTTCTCTCAAACTTGAGCAGGACCACCTCTGGCTCCAGAAGCAACTCGAGACCTTCCTTTTTGCTTCTGCTTTTTCTCGCCCTCTTCCTTGCTGAAGTCCCTGACCGCTCTGACACTGGTCACTGGCCACCCACTGAATTTTGGGTCCAGGCTCCTGTATGTCCAGTTGCCCTTGCACTGCCTCTGGGCCTCCTAAGCACTTAAGGGTATTTATCTGCAACCTTACCATCCCCTGACTCTGCACTTATGAGCCACTCACCGGGAGCACTTATGAGCTACCTGTACTCCCACCCCCCCTGGCATTTCTCCCCCTCCGTCCCCCCACACTTGTGCCGTCTGAATGACACAATGCCGAGTAAGATTGTTGTTTTGTCCTCCCTCTGTCCTGCCTTCCTTGTCTTGTCGCGCCTAGAAACACTTATCTACAGGCACATTATAAATTACTTATCATATCATACCATAACCAACAGACTAGAGCTGTTTCAGAATATCAGGTTGAGGATACCCCTTGCTGATGAGTAGGTTCCAGAACATATTGGCTAAAACCTAGTTTGAGCAAAGCTTCAAAAAAATGATGCAACCTTGGCACATGAAGAAGATTATGCCTAATATTGAAGTCACTCTTGAGCAACCAAGGAATGAGTGTTAAACAAATAAGCACTTATAGTTGGACTTGCACACGCGCCAGAAGTGTTATCAACAAAATCAGGTACATTCAAATTGAGTGGTAATATCAAAGTTACCGTTGGCAGCATTAGTAGTGCAGAGGGAGAGTTTTGGGCTAAAGCAGCACCCGGCCAGTCGAGCCCGTCCGTAGCCCGTATGGGCCCAGTCAGTCTTAACTTTGGCGCAACTTCGACACAACAAGCTCTCTCCCGCTGCGCACGACCTCTGTGCTGTTGAAACCTCAGCTTCCTAGATATCATATAAGGCAGAGAAGGATGGCCTCCCCGCAGTGTGTAGAGGTCAGAAATAAATAGAGGACTTTAGAGTGCGTGTGTCAGAGTCCTTGTGAGGCCAGACACCCTCTATTCCCAGTGCCAGTGCCGGTATACAAGGAAAACATATTAAACAAATAAGTAGAATTAAAATAATAAAACCGCTAAGCCTATGTTCAATGTATGTGCCCCGAGTCACATCTCATGGCCCGTGTCCCAGTCTGTGCCTAAAAGAAAACAATTAGTCAGTGCAATATCAGGAAATACACCAAAAAGGCACCAGGGGTTGTCGCCTTACTGTGTGCATTTCTCAACCTCTTAACTCATAAAAAGTTGCTCCAAATCCCACTGCTTCATTACTCATGCAAATTCTCTCCTCATTCTACTCCCTCATTACTTTGCAATTCCCTTTGTGCCCCAATCACTCATTTAAAGTACACAGTCCATTTGCAATGTCTAACTGATATCATACATCACTCTCGTGTTTTTATCACATTAAATACCTGTATTACCCTGTAGTTTATCTTTCTGTGTTCTTCCTTAGTTGCAATTTAACGATACGAGGCCCTTTAACAACACATACTTTAGCCAGGTGTGTTGCTAGGCCTAGAACGATCTGGGGCTACACTAATGTCGGGATTGTTGGGACTCGGGGCTAGCTAGCCTTTTGGCTGTAGACCCTGAGATTCTATCCGGGGCTACAACCAAAAGATCTGGGGCTACACTAATGTCGGGATTGTCAGGACTGGGGGCTAGCTAGCCCTTTGGTTGTAGACCCTGAGATTCTATCTGGGGCTACAACCAAAAGACCTGGGGCTATAGCCCCCAAAGCCCCCTCCCCTAGAAACGCCTCTGTACTTTACTAAAACCATACTTTAAAATTTTTCTCCCAACAGAAACAAGAAATGCCAAACAAAACACAACTCCAAAACTCCAAAATAAAACATCAATGTTCAGGTTATTACAAGGGAGAGTCATACACCCACACGCCTCTTAAAAATGTCATAGACCTAGCCAGGGGAGTTGCTAGGTCTGGGAAAGACCCAGGGCTAAGCTGATGTTGGAACTGTTGGGACTGGGGACTAGCTAGTCTTTTGGCTGTAGCTCCTGAGATTGTATCCGGGGCTACAAACAAAAGATCAGGGGCTATAGCCCCTTTAGCCCCCCCCTAGTAACGCCCCTGGAACTAGCAAAAAAGGAGATGACTCTCACATTGCCAAGTACAAAAATGCCAACTACCAAAATAGTACTCCTCCTCCACCATCTAAAAAGAAATCCAAATCATTGCCCTCCAAAAATGTTTCATCAGAGCACCAAGATCCAGCACACCACGGACATGGAAAGCATATCCTCCAACCAATGAGATACTGGTGGTAACAATGAAATATTTAGAAAAGATTTTTTTTACAAAGACGTTTCAGTCGCACAATCCTCACTAATTTCATTAAAAACATACAAGTCACACTTGTTAATTATCAATGAAAACTAGTTTCAGAAGCAACAATTGACTGGGCATTTAAACTAAATACAAAGATGGTTGTACTAATCTTGAATAGAATGAAACCGTTAACAAAATTAGTTTAAAGACTAGAAAATAAACTTAAATACATGTGCAATGCGAATGCTGATAATTTATGCAACTTTATTAAGGGGATTGGTATCATACTTAGAACATAGAACATTTCTACCATCAAGAAACCTACCACCAGGAACAATGCAATCCTTAGATATTGATGGCGGTTGCTATGAAATTATCAAAGGAAACATAATGAAACACATTTTGACCCCAACACTCCTCCTTATCCAGCACCATTACCAGTATACAGACGGTAATGCAGCTTGCTCTTCAATTTGCAACCACAGACATCCAAAACCATTTTAGAAGCATCTTTGAAAAGCCGCTTTCACATATATAAAAATGATGATAACACACCACTCTAGAATGTAAGATCTTGTACATAAATGTATGATGCTAAAATGCCAGTTCTAGAATCACTAAATCAAACTCTGCTAACCAGCATAGCACAATAAACCTGTAGGAAATAGAATTACGTACAAAATAAATAAATTAGTACTAAAGTAAAGGAAGAAAACCCTACCAACTCACAATGTAGCAGCCATGAGTTTGTAAGCAGTAACGTTTGTTCCACTAGATTGTGACAATCTGGTGCTGGTGGACACTGGGGCCTCTGTCAACATTATGGCAAGAGAACATTACGATGCCATGGAGTCCCCCCCACAACTGGCTGCCCCAAGTCACGTATATTCACTTTTGGGGGGTCACAGCCAATCCTCATCGACGGTGCTTTTGTGGCGGATGTGGGACACAGGATCTCTCGGATAAGGGCTCGCTTTGACACCTGTGAGCAGCAACACTCTGTTAAGCTGCACGGCGGCTGAAGCCCTAGGACTTGTGAGTTTCGCGTACTCTGTGTAGGTTGAGGACATTCAAATGCTACTCGACAAATACTCCAGACTGTTTGAAGGCAATGTGTGAATGGCAGGTGACCCGGTGAGGCTGCACATTGATGATTCGGTGCAACCCATCACTCTCAAACATTGACGGGTGCCTTTCCATTTGCGGGAGCTGGTGGATCGAGAACTGGACAATCTGGTCTCCCTTGATATAATTGAAAAGGTTGAAGGTCCAGCCGCCTGGGTGCCCCCCATCATAGTGGCAAGAAAGCCGAAGCTGCCGGACTCAGTGAAGATTTGTGTCGACATGCGCCTCCCCAACAAGGCCATCAAGAGAGAGAGGCATTTAACACCGACCATTGACGACATCATCACTGAGTTACAGGGAGCCAGGTTCTTTTCCAAATCAGACCTTAGAGCGGGATACCACCAGGTAGTGCTGCACCCTGAGTCACGGTATATCATGACATTCACCACCCATAGGGGGTTATACCGTTCAAAAGACTAAGCTTTTGAGTGTCCTCTGCAGCGGAGGCGTTTCAAAACCTTATACGTGGGGCTCTGGCGTACCTGGATGGAGTCCTCAACATCAGTGATGATATCCTGGTTTTTGCCAAATCAGAAACTGAACACTTAAACAGACTGGCAAAGACGTTTGAACGGCTCCACTCCCTTGGCCTTACGCTGCACCGTGACAAGTGTGAGATTTTCAAGTAAACAATTGAAATCATCGGATTAGTATTCAAAGAGGGGAGAGTGTCACCTGACCCCCGCATGGTCAAAGACATTATGGAGACACGACAACCGGATAATGTATCAGAGGTACAGAGCTTTTTGGGGCATGGTGACATACTGTGGTTGCTTCATCAAGAACTTGGCCTCTTGATCCGAGCCTCTGCGAGCCCTGACTAAGAAGTCACGTGGAAGTGGGGGCTGCTGGAACAGGCAGCGTTCGATAACATCAAGGGCACCCTCACAGCTGAAGACACCATGGTGTTCTTCAACACGGCCTTGCAGTCGGAGATAGTGGTGGACGTCAGTCTGTTTGGCCTGGGGCCGGTTCTGACACAGGTTGATGCCAACTCGAGCATTCGGCTAGTGGCATACACCAGTAGGCTCTCACCGAGATGGAACAATGGTACTCCCAGATCGTGCGGGAGGCCCTGGCTGTCCTGTGGGGATACAGGCACTTCAGACTTCATATCATGGGGCGGCCGGTGATGATGGTGATGGACCACAAACCCCTAATGCCCATCCTAGAAGGTTCGTCCTCCAAACCACCTGCGAGGATTGAGCGGTGGATGTTGGCACTGTTCGAATGTGGGGTTTTGCTGGTTTATCGGCCTTGGAGTAGCAACGCGGATCACTACTTATTTTATCTCACCACCCCAGAGGTAGCCCGGAAGGCCAGGCAGATGGCTGTGCAGAAGAGTCAGATGCACACGTTCGCTTGGTGGTGGAGGCAGCGACTCCCAACTCTGTGCCGCTGGAAGATCTGGAGATGGCGGCAGACCAGGATGAGTGCTTTCTCATCCTGAGATCAGCGATGCAGCAAGGATCCTGGAAGGCGGTGCTGGACAATCTGGTGCAGAGGATGCAGGAGGCGAAAGTCACTCTTCAATAGCTATGGAAAGTAAGTGATGAACTCTCGTTCTCTGGATATGGCCTCCTGCTCAGAGGAGATTGAATCGTAGTCCCGCAGGCGAAGATTCAGGAAGTCATCAGTCTGGCTCTCCAGGGGCACCAAGGAGCGGCCAAAACAAAAGCACAGCTGCGTCTGAAAGTTTGGTTTCCCGAGCTGGAGAGATGGGTGGAACAGTTTGTTGCGTCCTGTGTATGGTGTCAGGCGGCGTCTCCAGCCCAGAGGGAGCCTACCATTGAAACCATGCCATGGGGTACTCAGCCATGGGAGGTGGTGCATGCAGACTTTGGGTCCACGACCCAGGGGCACACTTCCTGGTGGTGGTGGACTAGTGGTCCAGGTACCCCGAGGTTGAGTTTGTGGACTCTGTCGCCTTTGAGAACGTGGTGGTGGCAATGGAGAAGATCTTTGCAGCTCATGGACTCCCCAAAGTGCTGTGTTTGGACAATGGTGTGCCTTTTCAAGGTGAGAGCTTTGCCGCGCTGATGGAGAGCTATGGGATCCATCACAGGAAGGTTACACCTCTGAGGCCTAGGGCAAATGGGGAGGCGGAGAGAATGATGAGGACTCTCAATAAGGTGTTCGGATTCACGCAGGGGCAAGGCCAGTGCCTCGATAGGGCGCTATACCAGTTCCTGCGTGTATATCGGACCACCCAGCACACATCGACACGGGTGGCGCCTGAGGAAACTCTCTTCAGACAGTGCCCGAGAGGGCTGATACCTGAGGTTGGGGAGAAAGAGCTGGCTGTCGTTGTCAGGTGGAACGTGACCGGAGGCTAAGGACTGAACAGAAGAACCAGAGGAGAGGCCTCAGGTCTCAGCAGCTGATTCCCGGGGATGAGGTGCTCTTTAAGAACAGGCATCCCCACGAGAAAATGTCATTGATTTACAAGCCAGAGCCGTTGGATGTGGTGGCTGTCAATGGGTCCATGGTGATGGCCTCAGACGGCAAGGTGTCTGTAACCTGAAATGTGAGTTCTTTAAAAGACTGGGGGAACCTCGGGCTGAGGTATCCCCGGACAGGGACATCATGGAGGTTCCTGATGAGGGTGAGGGTGTGGCCCTTTCTCTTCTCCCTGTTGTCCATCGAGAAAGATGGTCGATGATGGATCTCCTTTCCGGGAAGCGGGCAGGTGGTACCCCCTGAGGACAGGGCAAGGGAAACCGGTCCGCCTCAGTGACTATGTGCTGGAGTCTTGAGTCCAGATGAACCGGCTGGGATGCAGAAGTGTCACGGGGATAAAGGTGGCTGTGATTAAAGGGGTCCAGTGTGGAGTTTTGGTTGCTGTGAATAGTGAGGGTTACTAAACATGTTGTTACATTGTTTTGTTGTTGTCCTCATGAAAAAGGAGGAGTGGGATGCTGGCCCTTTAAGGGTTTAGCACGCAGCAGAATGACATTGCACCCCACCGCATGCGTATAAATAAATGGGGCATTCCAGGCCGTGTTGGAGCAACCTGGCAGCCCGAACTGGACAGATACGTCCTGTGTGCGTCTGTAGCTGGAGGAGGCTCACGGTGGATCACGGAGCCTGGAGAGTGCCCCACAACATAGATGATATGATATGGAATTTGTAACAAGCCTATAGACAAGTGTGTCAAGGTGCGATGAGGCAAGGAAGGGGGAACAGAAAGAGGACAACGAGACAACAAGGGGAATACAGAGACAACGATCTTACTAGGCCAAGTGACATTGAAATGATGCAAGTGCTTTTGAGGGGAGGGGAAAAGTTCCAGAGAAAAGAGGAGGGGGCAGTGCTGTACATGGGATAAAAACAATAACAAGAAGTGTATCCAGCAGGTTGTAGGTGCAAGGGTAAGTGCAGACAGTACGTGTCCAAAAGTTCAGGTAGGGGGGCTGTAGGGTTACAGATACAGACCCAAGTGAAAGGGTTGCCGGGAATCAGTGCGGGTGCGCAACTGGGTGGGCAGAGACCTGGTTCCGAAATCAGAGGGTAGCCAGGTGACCAGTGCAGTATAAGACAGGAAATCAGCAGGGTAGAGGACGAGAGAAGGCCGAGGCAAAGAGCAAAGTTGTGAGGTGCTTCCGGAATCAGAGATGGTTCTCCTCAAATTTCAGAGAGGCAGGGAGACTGTTCCAGAGGGAGGCCCCAGCCAAAGAAAGAGAACTACCACCAGCTCGTTCCTTGGAGAAGTGACTGACCCTAAGGTAGTTGGAGGTGTAGGAGCAAAGAGCTTGAGTAGGAATGTATTTACGAAGAGAGAGTTGGGGGTATTGTGGACACAGGCCCCAGAGGGCCTTGTGGAAAATGCAGAGGGTCTTGAACTTAATCCTTGCAGCCACTGGGAGCCAGTGCAGAGATTTCAGTACTGGAGTGATACGATCCAGGGGCTTGAGGCCAAGGGAAAGTCTCGCAGTCCTGTTCTGGATGAGTTGCAGAGGCAGAGAGTAAAAGCAGGCAGATTTAGAAAGAGGCTGTTGAGTAGTACAGCCTAGATAGAACCATTGCTCTAGAGACAGTGACCTTCTGGGGGAAGGAGAGGAAAGGAAGAATACCTCTGAGGAGGTGCAGTTGGTAGTTTGACTTCTTAGAGACATCAGAGATGTGAGGAGAAAAGGAGAGTGTGGAGTCAAAGATGACCCCAAGGTTCTTGGCCTCACAGGTGGGAGCAGGAAGAGTGCCAAGGATGGCCGGCCAGAGAATGACAGGAAAGGAGGGTGCAGGTGTGCTGATGTGGAGAATCTCTGTCTTACTGGCATTAAGACAGAGATCGTTGACGGCACACCACTCCTGGATAGCAGTCAGAGATGACAGAAGAAGAAGAGGTGGCAGAGGGCAGCCTGAAAATGAGCTGAGTGTCATCTGCATAGCACTGAAAGTTGGAGCAGAGAGTAGCAAAGCGGTTGGCGAGAGGTGCCAGGTATTGGTTGAACAGCCAAGGAGAGAGGTTAGACCCCTGGGGAACACCACAGGGAGAGAGGAAAATAGAGGAAAGGAAAGACCCAAGTTGGACCTGGGTAGGGTCGATCAGAGAGGAACAAGGTCAGCCAGGCCAGGGCCTGATCAGTGATACCCAGGTTATCTGGAAGACGATTGAGCAGGATGGCATGGTTGACTGCGTCAAAGGCAGAAGAGAGATCAAGTAAGATGAGGACAGAGGGGAGATTAGAATCAAGGTTAGAGAGTAGGTCTTCACGGATGTTGAGGAGAGCAGTTTCTGTGCTTATGGATGCTCTGAAGCCAGACTGATGGTCATGGAGACAACCAACAGATTCAGTGTGAAGATTAAGCTGGGAGATGGCCATCTTTTCCAGGAGTTTGCCCAGGAAAGGGGTGATGGAGATCGGGCGACAGTTAGCTGGACAGGAGGGGTCAGACGTGGTTTTCTTGAGAAGAGAGTGCACTAGAGAGTGCTTCAGGGGGGAAGGGAAGGTCCCAGAGGCAAAGAAGTGGGTTGCTGTAGTCAACCAGGGCAGGAGCAAGGGTGTCAATGTGGTCCTTGATGGTTTTGGAAGAACAGGGAAGAACCTGTTTTGATCAGACTTTCATAGATGGGACTTGTCTAGAAACCTCGTCAGGGGAGACCAGAGGAAAGGAAGAGAAAGTGGAAGGAAAGGTGGCCACAGGGGGGCCGGAGGTAGAGTAGCGAGTAGAGGGAGGAGGGGGAGAGGACGAGAGGGTAGCCAGGATGTCCTGGGATTTAGAGATGAAATGAGAAGCCAGGGCCATTCAGAGGGCCTGGGAGGGGATAGGAGAGGTAGAGACTGCAGCAGGATTGGCCAGCTCCTTGCAGATTTTAAAGAGTTTGGGCGACTTGTTAGATGCCGCAGGGACGCAGGTTTCGATGTGTGCTATCTTCTTAGTGCGGACAGAGAGGCAGTATTGCCTTTGGAGCAGGCGGCAGGCCAGTTTGTCAGCAGATGCACAGGAAGCTGGCCATTTCCTCTCAGCTATGCACTTGCATTTATGGGTGATGAGGTCAGAGTCATACCAGGAGTTGCACTTGGCTTTGGGCTTCAAGCATATCCTTATGACAGGGGCAAAACATCAAGAGGATCAAAGATAGAAGAATAGAGCATGGAAAGGGCTGTGTCAGGATGTGAATCAGCCAGAGGAGGAGGAGGGAAAGAGGCGGTGTACACCTCAAATGACACACGCTTCATGGGTCAGATGACCGAGAAGGTAGGTGGCTGTGCTGGAGTTGGCTTAGCCTGAAGGGTAGAAAGGGAGAGATGAGAGGAAAGTAGAAAGTGGTCACTCCAGGAGAGAGGAGTGGTGAGGGGGATAGAGAAGAGGAGGTCTGAGGAGATCAGAACATCCAGAGTATGCCCTGCAGAGTGAGTCAGGCCAGAGGAGAGAATAGAAAGAGAGAGAGAGTCGCAGAGGTCCCGAAAGAGTCCAGACGAGGGACAGGAAGCATCCATGTGGATGTTAAAGTCTCCAAGAAGGAGGAGTTGAGTGGTCAAGGCCTGGAGGGAGGAGGAGAGGTTAGCCCACTCAGAGAGGAAGGGGTTGATCTGACCAGGTGGCCGATAGATAGTAGCCACGGTAAGAAAGTGTCCAGGAGAGAGAGAGAGCATGCAGACAAGACATTCGAAAGAGGAGTAGGCCCGCATAGGAATGACACAGGCAGGAATCCACTCCGGGAAGATCAATGCTACACCCCCTCTGAAACGGTTGGATCTGGGCGTGGAGAGGATCTTGTAGTAATCAGAGAGGAGAGTGTCAAAGCTTGTGACAGAGCTGGTCATGAGCCATGTCTCGTGGGAGCAAGGAAATCAAGTTCTTCCGGGAGGCAGCAAGGGCCGCAACATTAAGGGCCTGTCTGCACCTGTCCCAGTCACTCAGGCAGCCACCCAGGGCAGGGCAGGAGCCCCCCCTCACCCGTGGCACCACCTGGACCAATGCGCGCTCATCGCCGCGCACGAAGCCTCGCAGCGGTGCACCTCAGCACATGCACGGGAAGAAGCCTTCCCTTCATCCAGAAAAGCTACTCTCCCTCGACCCGATCCCGTGCACCACGGTCGCAGCACCCGGATAAGAGGCCCGCAGCAGCCATACAAAGATGGCCGCCATGTTCTCATCGGAGAACAGCTGATCCCTCCACTCCCCGCCCAGCACAGCTGATTGGCCACGCACCATTATTTTTGTTGCAGACCCGAACCGGAGGCGGAAGCCGGCCGCTCCAGCAAGGGCCGCAACATTAAGGGCCTGTCTGCGCCTGTCCGCGGCGGTCCCGAAAGGGAACCGCAATAAACTTTGGAACGCAATATATCATTTTTCACCGGCAGCCCCAAGAAGTCCTTTACGTGAACTGTAAGTAAAATGCACACTGTCAATCAGGAGAAAGACTGCTGAGCCACTCTACGTGCCACTGGTGCACCTGACATGCTCAAACATAAGGATTCATAGAAAATGAGGTACCCCTTGCAGTTTCTCTATAACTGCCCTGTTAACTACACCAGCATAGACTGCTATTCCACTGTTAACTGATTGGAGTGCACTCTGGAAACCAATGCTTGATAATTACTTAAAAACTACACCTAGCCACTGCTTATCACTCAACAGTGTTGCCCATGCCTAGCCTTTGTTGCCTATACCTAGCCACTGTGTTGCCCATGCCTAGCCACTGTGTTACCCATGCCTAGCCACTGTGCTGCCCATGCCTAGCCACTGTGTTGCCCATGCCTAGCCTTTGTTGCTTATACCTAGCCACTGTGTTGCCCATGCGTAGCCACTGTGTTGCCCATGCCTAGCCTTTGTTGCCTATACCTAGCCACTGTGTTGCCCATGCCTAGCCACTGTGTTGCCCATGCCGAGCCACTGTGTTGCCCATGCATAGCCACTATATCGCATATGCCCAGCCAAATGATTGGTGCCCTACCCAAAACTGATAGCTGACTTTTGCCCGTGCCCTCTCACCATGGACAACACCACACCCCACCCTCCACACTCATCCCCCCCACACCTTTCCTTCCATCCTTCTTCACCAAACCCACTTATCTCAAGCCTAGCCCTCGCACGACGCTCCCTAGAGCCACTAACTCCAGAAATCAAATACTAGGCCTCCGCTCCAGACCCGCACCACAAACCCCATCAGCAAAGACTGAAAACAAACCTACCTCCAAACACCACAAAATGAACAATACCAAGAAGGCAGCCAAAGGGCGGACTACCACCCCACCGCCACGCCCAGACCTACAATGTGTGCTAATTAATGCCAGATCCCTCCCTGCCCACGCCACAGAAATTCATGACCTTCTTACCAACCTCGACCTTGACATTCTCGCCATCACCGAAACTTGGCTACACAATGCCGCAGGGCCAGCTATCTCCCTAGCGATCCCATCAGGATATTCCATCCTTAGACAGGACAGAACACTGTCCATAGGTGGGGGGGTAGCCCTCATAGTCAAAGATCACCTAGAAATAAGACAACTCTCCCCCAAACTAGGGGAGAACGTAGACGCTCTATCGGCCAAGATCGCACTCTCTCCCAATACCACCATCACCTTTAATCTAGTATATCGCCCGCCAGGCCCTATACTGGACTTCCAGGATAACCTCTCACATCTGCTGGGGGAAAACCTTAAAACTACTACAAAGACTATTCTCTTAGGAGACCTTAATTTGGGACTCCACGACCTGAAAGATAGACCATCCATTACATTAGCACAAGATCTCCAAGAAATGGGCTTTGAACAAAAAGTACTCCATCCTACACACAACAAAGGACGTACTCTTGACTGGAAAGCCGACCATAACTGTGGCATCGACATCAGCTCCGTCACACCCACCCCCTGGTCCGACCACTTTCTCATTCATTTCCTCATACCCACACCCAACAACTCGATAAAAAAACTCAAGCCTGCACCACCAGCCTTAGCCAGAAGCGCCAAGAACCTCACCAAAGAAAACATTGCCCCCTACTTAGAGGCCCTCACTACCAACCTCCATGCCACACCAGACCCTGCTGCTCTGGCGGATAAGTACAAATCCACCATTAGCACTGCCTTAGACATCATTGCCCCTCTACAAAAGAAAAAATCAAAAAATACCAAACACTCAAATACTTGGTTCTCAGCAGAACTAAAAGAATTACGAACCAAAAAACGCAAAGCCCTAAATTTATGGCAAAGTGCGCCTAACGCAGCATCACTATCCGCCTACAAATCACTGGCCACCCAATACAAAAAAAGTATTATAGCAGCCAAATCCACATCCTACAATGAAAGAATCGCTAACGCCACTTCAGAATCTAAAGAGCTTTTCGCCATCTTCAAGGAACTATGCACACCAGCCACCAAGTCTCAAGAGATTGTTAAGGACCAAGCCTGGTGTAACACCATACAGTGCGCCCTCATAAACAAAATTGAACTCCTCCAAGCAAAAATCCTAGACCATCACACAAATCTCACTCAGCATATCTTATTAGCTTCCCATACGGAAACTATGACTGAGAATAAAAAGAGAAATCCCTTTACTCCATTCAAATTTAGAGAAGTCTCAGAAAAAGAGGTAGTCGATATTGTTAACAGAATCAAACCCTCTAACTGCAAAGGCGATGCCTGCCCCGCTAAACTAATTAAAGACTGCGTAGAAACATTAGCCCCATTTCTCAAAACCTTCATCAATGCATCCTTCAATACAAACTCAGTCCCGACCAGCCTAAAAGAAGCCTGGGTGCTCCCTCTTCTCAAAAAACCTACTCTAGATCCTGAAAACGCCAACAACTATAGACCCATCACAACCGTTCCCTTCCTGCTTAAGATCCTCGACAAAATTGCGTACACACAAATACAGCAATACCTGGAAGAAAATCGCATATTAGGAAAAAGGCAATCGGGTTTCCGCCCGGGACATGGGACCGAATCGGCCCTACTAGATCTCAAAATCCAACTAAATGACATCACGGACAAAGGCAAACCTGCACTCCTGCTCCTGCTAGACCTATCTGCCGCCTTTGACTTGGTCAATCACGATATTCTAGGCATGCAACTCAAAAATGAAGCCCACTTCTCACCATAAGCCATCTCATGGGTCAAATCATTCCTCGAGGGTCAACTTATGAAGGTCTTTTCTGACTCGGCCAGCGCTAACCCTACCACTATCCATTGTGGCGTCCCACAAGGGTCCTGCACCGCCCCTACCTTATACAACATCTTCACCCTCCCACTGTTCAATGACCTGGACAGTCGTCACATAGCTTACACAAATTATGCTGACGACACGCAAGTCCTGCTCCCTCTCACAGGGATCTATGAACATGACACAGCAGCATTACCCAAGATCTATACAGCCATCCAAACCTGGATGGCAGCCAACGGCCTCTGCCTAAACGGGGACAAAACAGAGATCCTACTAGTTGGCACCAAAGAAACTCTAAACAAACTCCCACCGCGGTACAAATCCTTCAACATAGACAACTCCACCATCACAGTCTCCACTGCAGTTAAAATGTTAGGAGTATACCTTGACTCCACTCTTTCCATGACACGACAAGTCAACACCATAGCCTCCTCTGCTGCACTTACCACCAAAGTAATCAATGCTATCAAACCCTTCCTATCCACTAAAAACTGCCTGGCCATAGCCAGAGCCACAGTAGGCACCAAATTGGATTACTGCAATGCTCTCTTCCTAGGTACGTCTGCACAAAACCTAAAAAAAATGCAAGTAACACAAAACAATGCCCTAAGAGCAGCCCTAAGCATCCCTAAAAGGGAGCACATCTCTCAAGCCAGGAAAGAAGCTCACTGGCTACCCATAAAAGAAAGGATACTATTCAAATCCATGGCCATCACCCACAGATGCCTCTCCGCCAAGGCTCCCCCCTATCTTTCTGAAAGAATCACTCTTAACTCATCCATCAGACCCACCAGGTCACATTTGATGAACCAGATATATGTACCCACATTCAAAAGAAGCAAAGCCGGTGGGTCTAGCTTTCAACACCTAGCACCTAAAAATTGGAACGCACTCCCTACCGCGCTAAGGAACGAAAACTCATACCAAGCCTTCCGTAAAGTACTTAAAACCACGCTGTTTAACTAACTCCATCCTATCCTACTGTACTTAATTAAGCACAACTGTAAGTATATATGGAAGAATGCTCTGCACTGTATCTGTATTTACTCTATGTACGCATGTAACAAGTAAGTTTGCTTTCAGCGCGACGATGCCCATGGGCAGAAAAAACAGGGTTTCTAATTAATGTTAGTATCACCTTAAAAGTGGTTCAATGAAGCTTGACCAAAACGGGCACTATTTACATGAAAGGAATCTTACCTCTCAAACGAAGGTGAAAAATCACTCTAATGTCAGCCTGGTTGCTTTGTTATCTCAAATGGCCCCGCAGGAAAAACCTAGAGGGAGCGAGGGCATCCGATTACTATTGCTAGCATGACAAAACTCACAATTCTGTACGTGTGCCGGGAGCGCGATGTGCAGAATTACCTGTCTGTCAGCAGAGCCTGCACGCCGTCTGCTGCTAGAGCGTGCGAGTGGCCTCA
The DNA here is from genome assembly GCF_040938575.1 of Ambystoma mexicanum. Lineage (NCBI taxonomy): Eukaryota > Metazoa > Chordata > Amphibia > Caudata > Ambystomatidae > Ambystoma > Ambystoma mexicanum. Next base: position 1,036,151,617 of record NC_090933.1, on the reverse strand, counting down.
GAACGCTGAGTCATTGAATGGTTCGCGGAGGCCTGGCTGAAGCATTAGTAACACTGTTGCTAGGTCTGCGTGGCCTTTTATACGGCGGCCATCTTAGATGGGGATCAAAAACCGCCAATTGCGAAACGAGCGACAATATCCGCTCAATCGCGGCTCGAAACAAAAAACAAAAGTATTTAGAATTTACCCCATAGCTAAGGGGTTATAAATGGGTAATTTAGAAACCAATGTTTATCTGTGGTTGCTATGGCAACCGATCGTCTGACTACAACATAGAATGCCTGCGACTATTGAGTGATTGTGAAGCATATCAACCCCTAGACCATAACCCCACAAAGGATCTCCAAGAAGAAATAGCTAGCCTCACACAACATGGCCTCACCCAAGGGTTGATATGCGAGGATGAAAAGATGTTCCTAAATAAAATCAAATGCCATCGTACTTAAAGGATACGACCAGTACAATAAATCTACTTGATAACATCACTCTCACGGCTGACAGCATCCTTGCTACGATGGATGTAGAGGCTCTATATACATCGATACCGCAACAAAAAGGACTAGAGGCCATACGAGACATCCTGAACACCCGAGAAGACATAAACTCCACTCCAACTAATTTCATTCTGGAGTGCACAAGATTGGCCATGTCCGAAAATGTCTTTTTGTTTCAGAATCAAATCTACAAGCAAACTAAGGGCGTGAGCATGGGAGCCACTTTTGCCCCGGACATTGCAAATCTGTACATGTCTAGTTACGAAAAGAACAATGTATTCACGACTTAGAACCCTTACCTAGAGAACATCTCCTTATAGAAACGGTTCATTGATGACATCATCATCGTATGGAAAGGCACACCCCTTGAACTACAAAGTTTCCACAGTTGGATCAATGCAAGGAATCCACATATCAAGTTTACGATACATTGGGACCACCACCAAATAGATTTCTTGGACCTTCATATCTACGGGACAGGCGGTCTTAAGACTGAACTATTTCGTAAACCCACTGACCGCAACAGTCTATTACACTTTCAAAGTTATCACCCGATGGGTTTGAAGTATAACTTACCATATGGACAATTTTTGCGTATACGAAGAAACTGCACAGATTTAGACAAATTCCAACAACACGCGGATGGATTGACCAAACGTCTAACAGAAGAGGCTACCCTCAACAATCTATCAGCCAAGCTAAAAAGAGGGCCAGACATACACCAAGAGAAATCTGCCTGGTAAACAAACCCAAAAAGAATCTGGGGAGGATAGTCTGTGTCACCACCTTTGGACCACTGAGTCAATTGATCCAGAGGACCATCAAGAAGAACTGGCGCCTTGTTAAACATCCTGGCACACTAAACAGTGTGCAGTGTTTTGCCTTCAAAAAGAATAAGAATCTAAAGGATGCATTGGTGCAAACGTTCATAGAACCACCTCCACAGGTACCAAACACGCTCTGGGATTCACCTCCGTTAGTTGGGCACCACAAATGTGGACACTGTGTTGCCTGTCCTTGACCTTACAGAAAAGATCTTTTGAACATGATAAAGTGAAATGGACAATGCAAGTCTTCACCAACTGCAACACGAAGGGGGTTATATATATTATACAATGCCCCTGCGGCCTCATTTATGTGGGGAAAACAATACGCACCATCAAAATGCGTATTTCAGAACATCGCTCCTGCATTAGGAATAAGGTAGCGGACAAGCCCCTAGTGGAACATTTCATCCACAAGAACCATAAGGACACTGATTTAAGATGCTTCGTCCTTCAAAAGGTAAAACCAGCTAAACGTGGTGGTGACCTGAACAAAACACTAACACAACTAGAACAACGCTGGGTCCATAAACTCAACACTGTACAGGTTGGGCTCAACATTTCAGTTGAGTGGAAATCTTTCTTATAAGACCTACAACAAATATCTATTTATGTTCCCCTTTTCACCTCACTAACCTTAGTGTGTTCTCTCAACTGTTGCCATCAGCTACGGGGAGATAATAGAACTGTCGTCGTATAATATTAGTATATTGAACTCTGTCTATCTCACCGTATAAATCTAAACTACCTCTCACATTGGTACACTGTGGGAGCAATACCAGAGTTACATGATGTACTATCACTTTCTGAATAATCTGTTATGAGAGGTCTTTACAAAACATTTGTGTAGAGTGCTATTTTAAACATAACCAAATGTACAATGTTGACCAAACATGCATACTTGTATCAAGCCATGTATATATCTATGCAACTATACACCAATGGTGGGGACTGTGTATTTACACTCAGGTGCTACACACTACAGTGACGTACAACTAAGATGACCAGGTACACGAGTCAGACATAGTTATTCAGTCAAACCCACAATTACTCTGTTCGATGAGGTCTCTCCCGCCCCCAGTATTGAAAGTTGGGGCAGCAAGACGTGTCCTGGATCTTTAACCACATCTATAGATCCAAAACCAGCATTTTTTGCCTGATCATACACACATCACCATATACAATCGGTTGCCATAGCAAGCACACATACACATTGGGTTCTAAATTACCCATTTATAACCCCTTAGCTATGGGGTAAATTGTAAATAATTTCGTTTTTTGTTTCGAGCCGTGATTGAGCAGATATTGTCGCTCGTTTCGCAATCGGCGGTTTATGATCCCCATCTAAAATGGCCGCCGTATAAAAGGCCACGGAGACCTAGCAACAGCGTTACTAACGCTTCAGCCAGTCCTCCGTGAACCATTCAATGACTCCGCGTTCTGAGTCCACTCGCACGCTCTAGCGGCAGACGGCGTGCAGGCGCTGCTGACAGACAGGTAATTCTGCACAACGCGCTCCCGGCACACGCACAGAATTGTGAGTTTTGGCATGCTCGCAATGGTAATTGGATGCCCTCGCTCCCTCTAGGTTTTTCCTGCGGGGCCATTTGAGATAACATAGCAACCAGGCTGATATTAGAGTGATTTTTCACCTTCGTTTGAGAGGTAAGCTTCATTGAACCACTTTTAAGGTGATACTAACATTAATTAGAAACCCCGTTTTTTCCGTTTTTTGAAAACAGGATCATATAGAGACCAGACCTTGTGGCTAGTGTATCTCCCAACAACAGAACCTGTGGAATTAATATACCCATAGGTAAGCTGTGTGTGTTTTTGATACTACACAGTGCATGATTCATTCCTTTCTTTAAATAGTTGGTGCTTTAATACTCCCCTGACAACAGTCTCCCATACAGTACAGACCCCCGTCCTGATGAAGGCCGTATACCAGATGTGGCACATCAAGCCTACCTAGAAACAGCTGAAACACTGTGGTGTACATGCAATACCCCCAACTGCAGTATATTCACGCTGCCTAACACAGAAAACTATTTGTGTCCTTGAAATTTATATGTGATGTTACAAATGTCGATTGTTTATGTGTTTGCTAGTTTTATGTGAACTTCATGGCAAACGACACCTGAGGTTGAGTTTGTCTTACACACACAAAGTGGTTGTTGTGCCAAGAAACTTTTGGTTTTGTGTGTTATAAATAGTTTCTGTACTTCCGGCCAAATACCGTTTTTGATGTTATCTCTTGAGTGTCTATTTTATGTTAAACTGCACAACTCTAGATAAAGAACAAGATTGTTTCTACACAGAGTATGAATAAGTAATTCTTTCTTTATGCAGAGGTTGAAAAGAATCAGGAGTATTCTGTGAGCACTTTTTTTCTTGGACCTATTCATTGTAACTTTTGTTCACATGTACAAGAAGGCCTTTCGATCCGTAATCTTAATAAAACATGAATCCATAGGGCTTTCGCAGAGTCAAATAGAAAACATACGCTTTTTACAAAACCAGCTGCAATTCAGCCTTACCTGTTACAAAACAATAAATCTGTAGATCGCTGGGCACGTGACTGGGGCACATTTTAACCTCATGTTGCTAAGAGATAACATAAGGCACTGGCAGGGCTATGAGCAATCCCTGGTCTGTCCAGGCTGCAGTGCTGCAAAAGAAGATCTGCTACATTTTGTCTTGTTTTGTCCTTGCTATGATGACTTCAGAAAACAGACTACTACTACATTACTGAGAGAAGCTAATTTTAATCAATGCTGACCGGCACTTACATTTTTATTGCAAGCTGAACCTATAGTCGTTGCCTGGTGCTCCCTAGAATTTCTGCATACGGCATGGACTAGAAGAAAACATATTGTGGATGCCTAAAATCAAAATTTTCATTTTAGTTAAGAGTAAAATCTACCTTGGTTTTTGCATTTTAGTTAAAAGTCACATCTAGCGGTGTTTTTTGCATTTTAGTTAAAAGTCAAATCTAGCTGTGTTTTTGCAAACTTGCTGTGCCCTTTTCTTGTGCTGTATGCTTTTTCTGTAACCTCCTGGCCCAGCGACTGCACTTATCTACTTGTTCTACTCTTACCCGCTGTCCTTCCCCCTCCTACTTCTCACCCCCTCTCTCGCTACCACACCCATGGTGATTTCTGTTTCTCATATCTTCTCCAACCGCTTCTCCATCGACTATCATTCCCTTCTCACTAAGTCTGGTAGGAAGAAGTTCAAAAAGGATATCTTGGCCTCCAACCCTGGTCTCCCTATCGCTGACACCTATTGCAGCGTTTCCTCCAGACAGACCCTCCCTGAGTTCCTCTTTGTCGTTCCTTCGCCTGATCTATGGACTCCTCATATGATCTCTGTGCTCTGTCCTTTCTACTCATCTCCCGTTAATGGTGGCACATGCTGGGAAGCCCTCATGGCCCCCTTCGGCTCCTCTAAGGTCATCATTAATGTCTACCTAAATGGCACCGTCATGGTCTAAGGCCTTCAGGCAAATCTCCTGCTCTTTGATAGGTGCTTCCCTGGCCTGGTCAATTTCCCTTTATCTCCTGCTATCCCCACTGCCCCCCCCATTGACTACCTTGCGCTCTTCTACCCCCCTCGGGGTCCTTCTTCACCTCCGCAGGGTGTACCTCTGATTTGTTCCCCTCCCCAGAAGGCCTTTAAGGCTGGCAACTTGGCAACTTTCTTCATCTTGCCACTTTCAACTCTCTCTCTGCTGTCAAGATCGGCTTATTGCAACATCATCTTTCTAAATATACCTGCTTCTACTCTCTTCCCTTTGCAACTCATCCAGAACAGGACTGCAAGACTTGTCCTTGGCCTCAATCCCTGGGATCGTATCTCTCCAGCCCTTAAATCCCTTCATTGGCTCCCAGTGGCCGCAAGGATTCAATTAAAGACCCTATGCATTGTCCGCAAGGCTTTCTGGGGCCTGTGTCCAAAATACCTTCAACTCTCCCTCCGTAAATACCTTCCCTCTTGATCTGTTTGCTCCTCCACCTTCAACTCCTTCAGGGTCAGTCCTTTCTCAAAGAAACGAGCTGTGGGTAGTTCACTGTCTTCAGGTGGTGCCTCCCTCTCGAACAGCCTCCCTGCCACTCTGAAACTTGAGGAGAACCATCTCTGGATCTCGAAGTACCTCAAGACCTTCCTATTTGCTTCTGCCTTCGCTCCTCCTCTTCCCTGCTGATCTGTTCTGCCTCAGCATTGTGCACCTGATTACCCTCTGATTTCGGGCCCAGGTACTTGCTCACCCTGCCACGCACCCGCACTGCCTCCTGGCAACCCTTGCGTTTGGGACTGTATTTGTAACCCTACAGTCCCCCCTTTTTCCGCACTTATTAGACACCCCCTGTCTGGGCCTTTAACCTAGCACTTGCTGGCTGCACTACCATTGTTGTTTTTTTTTTTTTATTATTCCTATGCTCAGAACTTTCCACTTCTTCCATCGCCCCCTTGAACTTTCCCCCTTCCCTCTCCCCTGCACTTGCACATTCTCAATGTCACTGGGCCTAGTAAGATTGTTGTTTTTGTTCTTCCTTGTTCCCCTCCCTTGCCTCGTCCTACTCTGAAACACTTGTGTATGAGCGCGATACAAATAAAATATCAATATCAAATAAGGTTGATGCCCATGACTGTGTGATTAGACATCCACCCAGTGGTCCAGTTGTACAAACTCATTCTCCTCAGTCGTCCTCATTCTCGCCATTTGGTTATTTTTTAGCGTGGCAAGGAGAGATGTGTAGGATTCAGTGCACAAAAATGTGGGTCCAGGATAATTCGCAAACCTAATTATGTGAAATCTTGTGACAGCTGTTTCATAGATGCTGAAATTGAATACTGAGAAAAATGTTCTTGCCGACCATGCCAACCAACTTCCTGGATTGTAATGTCACTCTTTTGACCGCGTATCTGGCCGGAGAATCCCTCACCTTAGCCTGTTGCCGGGAGAATCCAACATCAGCTTGTAGAGTGGAATTTAGAAACACTTGAGATAAATATAATAATTGCTTCCAGAGTTTCTGTTTGCATATTAGTGGCAATTTCTATATAGGCCACATAACTCTGCTGCATATTCCACTGTACCGCCAAACTTACCTCGAAACAACATCTCAATTTCAGGCCCAAAAACGTTCGCACAAGTTTGTTTATTGCTCTCCCTACCACTGCAGCTTGGTTTATAGGTTCGACGACAGATACCCATTAGTTAGTGAAGTGGTCTATTACCACAATAGAATTAACCCTTCGGTTTGAAACATGGATTTGGATCCTATTACAGTGAATGTTGAACACCATGACTTTGGATTTCGTTTTATTCAGAATTAGGTGATTTGTAGCACGGTAGGAAGACACTGCTTGAGGTATGAAGGCTAAGAGTGATAGCTGTCCAGGACTGGGAAGCAGCCTTGCTTTACCCCACTCGCTGCCGGGACCTTCATGGTAAGGTGTCCACCAGTGCCAAAGCAGATCTGCATGATAGTCTTGAAACATAGTATCCTGATAATGTCTATCAGAGTTGTATCAATTCCCAAGTTTGCCAATTTTAAATTAAAAGTGTTTCAAATGATTCACGAGGACACTGGGGCCTGTGTTTGCTTTGGGAAATAGGGGCAATGCACAGGTTTTTTGGAGGTAGCATCGGGAGTCCGGCAGGACTGTGTCCTAGCGCCTGTATTGTTTTCTCTCTATATTAACGGCCTGTACAGAGCCCTAGTGGACCCAAATGCTAATTATCCTCGGGTTGGCGGGAAATCACCCCCAGGAATTGCGTATGCTGACAAAATAGTCTTAATTGCTTGCACCCTGAAAGCCCTCCAGAAGCTCATTAATGGTTATACTAATTTTATATTCAATCTGCAGTTACTGGTAAACAACAGTGAATCAGCAGTGATGGCGTGTAGCTGCGGGAGAGAGAAAAAATGTAAAAATGCGCAGAAAATAGTAAGCAATGGTGCCATCATCATACGGGTGTCAATATTGATTATTTCGACATTTGTTTCTCTGAAAATTGGAGCGGGATGGTCCATGTGGAGAGACAAAGTATTAAAATGAAACAGACTTTGGGATGTATCCGAGTTTACAGACATATGCCAAGGTCAACCACTCAACCTAGTACAAGCGAAAGGCAGCTACCAATTACAGGGCAGCACTTTGGGTGAATGAAAATTTAGCATCCATTGAGGTTATTGAGAATAATGTTCTCAAAAAGTTATTAGGGCTTCCTAGTTCTGCTCCGAACTATGCTGTTCACACAGAACTAGGCATACCCTATATTGGGGATGATTGGTATGCCGCGCCACTTATGCACTGGCTTGGAATATGGACTAACCCGAGAGCTAGCTTGTCTCATGAAATTATCGAAAGTTCACTCTCAGGTTCTTTTTGGCGCGAGGTACAATGGCTGGATTTTATTTTCGTTCGTTTGAGACAGTTGAATGCACCAAGCCTGCAGTGCCCAGAAGATTTGCTAACCGCAGTTGAGTGTGACATGTGCAATAAGGCCTTTCGCTCCTTATTCTTAATAAAACATGAATCCATTGGGCTTTCCCAGAGTCAAATAGAAAACACACGCTTCTTACGAAACCCGATGCAATTCAGCCTTTCCTGTTACATAGCAATAAACCTGTAGATCGCTGGGCACTGCCTAACGCGCGTTTTAACCTTATGTTGCTAATAGATCACACAAGAACTGGAAGAGCTATGAGCAGTCCCCGGTCTGTCCAGGCTGCAGCAGGGCAAAAGAAGATATGTTACATTTTGTCTTGATTACTTCAGGAAACAGACTACTACTAGATTATTGAGAGAAGCTAATTTGTGAATCAATGCTGACCTGCACTTACATTTTTATTGCAAGCTGAACCGATAGTCGTTGCCTGGTGATCCCTAGAATTTCTGCGTACGGCATGGAATAGAAGAAAACGTATTGTGCATGCCTAATTTTCAATTTTTTAAAATTTCTTTTACTGTTGACTATGAACATTGTATTTTATATTGAACCATGCATATTTGTATTATTCTGTACTGGTTTATGGATGTGATCCAAATAAACGTTACTATAATGATGAATACTTCAGCTGGTATCATATTTGGGCAGAGGCCTTACCCCTTTGTATGTGATTGATCACTTTAAGAATCTTCAACCTCTGAGATGAGTGTCATCACTGCTCCAAGGGGCAGATGCACCGGGCCCAACAGATGTAAGTTCTCTTTATTCAATCCACGTATCCTGATCGCCATGCCAACTTCTATAGGGACCATTTACTACAGGAGATGAATCATAAAATCCTCAGCAAAGACCCCAAACATCATTGACAATAAGGTACCCACTCATCCTCGGAGATGTTTGCATCATCACAGAATGTTTTTGTTGCCCTGGCCCCTGCGACACAACCCTCCAAAATAATGTTGAGTCTTTATCACTTGCACTTCTAACAAGATGCTGCCAGCTGCCGTCCCAGAATTCATTCTTTTTCCGAGTAACAGGAATTTTTAGTTTTCCCTTCATGCACTGACAGCCCGTGTGGCAAGTTTGACAGCATTTTGCAATACTCATTTTACATCATCACATACCTTGTCAAAACATCACAGGTCCGTGAAAGCCATCGGGGGCTTGGAGGGTTGCACCCTATTTTCTTAGGTTTTAAAAGGCATAAAGAAATAAACTGATTGTACCACTGGCATATGCCAACTCCTTTGCCAACGTCAGGCTCCAGTATGGACTGGCGTAAGCCTAAAATATTGAGCAGCCCACCGCTAGATTCGGTCTGCTCCAGCCAAAAGGAACCATTTTCCTCTAATCTTGGCCCCCACCTTAACCTTGCGCTATTTGAAATGTCAAGAGAGAGCTTTTGCTTATTAGCTCCCTCCCAACTGATCACCTCATCAAAATATGTGTCTAAACCTAGTGCATTGTGGTCACTCTTCACTCTGGGACAGGTTGTTAACAATTCTTCCACACGAAACACATTACAATCAATGACTGAGCTCTTCCCTGTAGCTTGGACAATGAATGGACTCAGAGGCCAGTGGTTCTGTGCTGAGATTAGATTCAAATCATTGCAGAAATGATCTATCCTATGGCCCTGCGCATCTAGTTGTGGCCGGCTATGCCTCAAGATTGGTATCCCACGAGCACTCAAATTCTCAAGATGCACCTCATGAATATCCCCCCCACAGGATCCTTTTGGCCTTTCCAATGCACGCGGATGATGAATTTCTGTTTACCATTTAGAAGGGTAATGGCCTCGTCCAAAGGTGGATATCAAAGTAGTAGAGACAATGGGGCTCATTCATGGAATTTGTTCCCCGAAAAACGGGGATTTGTGCGCCATTCTGCCCGCAAATCCCCATTTGTTAAACAGGGATTTGCGGGCAGAGTGGTGCCAAATCCCCGTTTTTCAGTGCACAAATTCCATGAATCAGCATAAATGTGTCAACATTTTTACAATTTACATACACATTTATAACTCTGAAAAACTCCCCTTTTAAGAGGACAAGATCAACAGGCATTTCATGCTTGATATTTAATTTGCACTCAATGGCATGACGACAGGCATCCCGAAAGGCTCCAGTCCTGCAGGAAATCTGTAGTTCACAAATATTCCTAGCCTGTGATCCTGTGTGTGCACTTATAGAAATGTAAATAACCGCTAAGGTCTCAGTCTTCCAACATTCAGGTTTTTTGCAATATAATTAAATCAGACATTTCAACAAAGACCTTAAATCATAGTCATCCAATTTCTGAGAGATACTATTAACATTTCATGACAAAAGCAGTGGTGACTGATGGAGTGTTAATTGGAGGGGAGTAAACCTTCCCCATGAATATGGGACCAAAGGAGCCCGAACCTACCGAGGAGGGTTCAGGGGTCTTCACCCCCCCAAAGAAATATTGAAATACTTTGGTAATTGGCACATTTTACAGCACCCATTCTGTGAAAAAAATTGTAAAATGCTACACAGTTTACAATCAGTTTTGTAGGGTAAGATGGAAAACAACATGAGATGCCAATTCACCAACAGTGTACTGGAGCATTTAACAACTTGTTTTCATAAAGTCTTTGCCCACTATATGCTAGTGTAAAAAAACATGGTCATGCTGGCTGTATCCATACATATCCATGCTGGGTGCAACAATCTATGCCAGTATTTCCAGATGTGAGCATTCACATTGTTACTTTGCCTATAAAGCCAGGTACAATACTATAAGAAAACATTTCCACACTGGTTTTGCCAAAATCCCCACATAAAAACATACTTTTGTTGGGTTTGTCCTCTACGCTCGTAAAATTACATGCCATAGTGAGAAAAACTTCCAAAACATGTTGCACTTGTATAGGCCAGTATGGCCAAGTAAGAAGACTCATCATGTGGCCCTTAATGGCAGTAAAAAAGTCAAGCCACAATAACGAAATACATCTTTGTCTAGTGCTGAAATACTCCCTTTCCCCCACATAAGAACACTCATAATGTGGCTTTTCCCTTATCGCCAGTATAAAACGCAATGCCACAGTAATAAAACATGTCTTTGGTGGTTGTAAAAAATCCCCCCCATATAAAAACACCGATGTTGGCTTCACCTTTAACGCAGTTTAAAATACCATACCATAGTAGGAAAACATAATTCTTCGCTACACAAATGCCCCCATGTAAGAACAATCATCACGCTGGCTTTGCCATTAAAGCCAGTGTAACGTGGCATTCCATAGCAAGAAAATAATGTCTTTGCTGGCTACACAAATGCTCCCTATCACCATGTAAGCACACTAATCATGTTGGCTTTGCCCTTAAAGCCAGTATGGAATAAGACAATAGGTCTTTGCTGGCTATACAAATAAACATTCCTTGCACTCCCACCCCACATGTGAGAACCCTCATCATGTTATCTGTGTCTGTGTGTCTGAAATGCCATGTCCCAGTAAGAGAACATGCCCCTGCTGTCTGAGTGCAACAACTCCCAAGGTACCTTTCAGTTGAAAACGGCTTGGGGCTCTGAGAACCCCAAGCAGTGGTACAACCTCCTTTCATCGGCAGACTTTGTTTTGATGTTTTTTTAATTAATAATGAAATGAAAATCTCATTGAAATAAATTGAGGAAGTGCACATAAGGGGTCGGGGTCGGGGTCGGAAATAGAGAAAAACAATAGGGGATGGTGATTTGTTTATAAACAAAATAAAATTCCATTACTTTTTTCGTTGAAATATATTCGTTTAAAAACCCATCAAAAAAAATCTGTCGATGAAATTACATAGAACCCAGGCAGCAGGCATGTATTGAGACTCTTCTGACACAGAGGCATACTCCTTTAACTCGACACATTAAAGGTTTGCAGTGTGCATGTTACAGGCTGTCTTTGCTGGGGGCCTCAGGCTGTCACCTCCCTCTGAACGTCTCTAGCAATGTTCTTATCACTGTGTTGCCATGTTATTCTGTTTTCCCTGATATTGGCCCCCTGCTGTCAAGGAGTGATTAATAGCTTTTTAGTGGATATATAGTGTTTCAGCTCCTGTAATGACCATGACCCCGGGCCTTGGGACTCGGGGTCTTTGGGCCTCAACACAATGTCCCTACAGCGCTCCAAGGGCCCAATTATGCCCCTCTCGGCCCTCCTGGAGTCAGTCCTGGCGCCTTTGGCACCAGGCTCATATAGCAGATAGAGCTCCCATTGGGGAATGGATCAACATGGCTGCCCCCTCTGGGTTCAGTTCGGAACTGAACCATGCGGTCTAGCATCTTGGGCGTGGTCCGCCCTGAAGGCACCTGGGATACCTGTAGCCTACTTAAGCCACGTCCGAACTGTAGCACGCGCTTCTCGTTGCTCTGCACTCGCAGTGTGATGTTCACCGAGACCTGTCCGCATCATTCCAGGCCTGCACCTGCAAAGAAGAAGAAGAACTCCATTATTCATCTTTACCTGTTCGGCAATCCAGCTCCTCAAGTATTCCAGTCTCTTCTCTGGAGTCCGTCTTCGCACGAAAGCAACACCCTGGGAAAAAGAGAGAAGAAGACAACATTAGCAAGAGTTTGCTTCATTTTCCAGCATCTTGCAGAATCACGCTTACCTTGCGAAGCACTGTTGGTACTCGGCGGCGACCCGGACGCCTTCCACTCTGCGTTCCATGTTCTTCTGACCGCACTTCATCCAGGACATCGCGGCGACCTGCAAGTAAAGAACAAAACAGGTTAGCCTGATTACAAAAACGCACATAGCGCTGTGTTTTGCGCATCCACTTACCAGCTCGAGCACTGCCCTCTCCATCAGCTCGACATCATCAGCATCCTTTCTGCATCTACGAGAGAAAGAGAAGATTAAACAGGGCAATTACAATTACGGACACACAATACTTAAGAACTATAGACTTAGTTCAAGAGAGGAGTCGCAGCAGGGCTGGACTCCAGGGCCCACTCCAGTGAAGCAACTAGGCAGTAAGGTGCCCAACCACAGCACACCCCTGCACAGAACAGCAGGACGGAGAGCGCATCTTACCTAAGCACGAGGTGAGGAAGACTCTGAGGGGTCGCTGGAAAACTGAACTCCTGTTTTCCAGAATAGACCCTTGGCAGAACGGGTACCCGAGGAAGACAAATCCGAGTCAGATGCTATCCAGCCAGGTCGGGTGGCGACCCTGTAGATACAAGGTGAGCGTTACAGCCCCCTGCTAGCTGCATGTTCTGTGATAATCTGCAGCTATTCAATATCTCTGCATTCTTTTTACCTTACTATAATTCATCACATATAAATTCCCAGTTAATTGCACCCAAATACTGTGATTATATTAGTACTAGTGTGAAAGCCCGTTTACACGGACTAAAGTTCTGACCTAATATATTTCCTAAAGCAACAGCTCCCTCTAGCAGTGACAACAGGCGAAGCGGGCAGTCTCTACTGCACATGACTGCATCCAACAAACATACATCTGGCCTTTCATTATGTTGTATGATTATTTTTTAGCTATTCGCACTATTCTCAAAATGATGCAGCTGTTCCTGTGTCACGCACAAAACTTCCTAAGTATGTATGGTATAACAACCAAAAATGAATTACAATTAATTAAAATGGTTAAGGTGCACTGCTAGTATACATTTAATGAAGACACATATTCTATAATGATACAATACTATAAAAATTCGTAATGTCTGAGAGGAGACATTAGCAAATTTGAAATATATTGTATCATTATAGGTGTTTCATTAAATGTATAGTACCAGCCGGCAGCAGATTTAAGGCAAAGGGGCCTGTGGACAAGACTGACAGAGGGCCCTGTGTAGGCAAACAGTGTCTGGTAACCTCTTTTTTGCTTATATAAAGTGCTTTGCCCAAGATCACTCGATTTGTTCAAGTGTGAGTTAATGCTGCAAGGGAATGCTAGTATGCAGAAGAGAGAGTCTGGGGGCAGCGACAATTAGAAATGTAACCAATATCCCAGGGCAACATAAACATTTGGAAATAACATCTGATACTTTCAATGGTGAATATGAAGGGTCACTATTATTATATCTAGTCTATTAAACTATGAGCGTGACATTTTTGGAATAGCTTATGCTTGACATTGAATCACTTCTACGGGTACCCAACTTTGGCAGCTAAGGCAGAGTGAGATTGAAAGATTTGCCAGGGATTACACAATTTGGTTTAGTGGTAATATCAGAATTGGAGCCTAGTCTAGAATGTAGGCACTTGATCATCTATCATCTGAGCTTAACTTGGCACTGTTATCTATTAAAGTTTGGGTTTGAATACCTAAAATAATGCTCCATTTCATACAGATTACTTTTAAAGAGCACAAGTCACATGAAAAATCAGCCTGACAGTGTATCTATACATCATTTTAGAAAAATGTTGATCAAAAAGAGTGAGGGGGTCATTTATTTTTGTATTACTAAACTGCACCTAGAGGGCAAGTGTCCCTATGTGCAATTTGTATTGTTTCCACTACATGTATGGAATATTTTAAATCTCTAAGGCAATTGGCGATTGTTGGAGCCATCTACAATGGATTTAATTGTAATCTGCATGTTTTTATCAGGTGCAAAAGTCTGGCAGATTCCGGAGTCCATTGATTTTCCACTACCATAAAAATACATACTGATGCAAAACCAGGAAGATTGGGCAGGAGGACCGGGAAGTGCAGACGAATGAAATAAGTGTGCGCTGCTCTCTAACTTGTCCTGCTATATCATACAAAATCCTGCAGCACATAAAAAGTGGCATTAAAAGCTTTTACCAACAATATTTCCAAGCAGCAGGACTTGGGAAATGACCCACTAATGTTGTAGCTTTTTTTCTCCTACCTGAAAGCAAGTCTATAAGTTCCAGCATGAAAAGTAATGAGAACCTACAAAAGATCTCAACAGACACATAATGCATGACCAGGTCATTGTTTCACACTTCTTGCAGCTGGCTCTGAAACCAGTCATTTCTAATCACCCAGCAATGACAATTAAATAGCTTGTTAAAACCATATATAATTTTAAGTAAAAAAGTGCAACAGTAATGGGCACTGCCAGTTACCTTTTCCCATCTCTTATTACTTCCAGTTGTAAACATTCTACTGATGAGACACGTTGAAAAGATAAGTACTCACTTGGATGCCCTGTGCAGTACTGGCTGTTTGTCATTGAGGCAAGAGGCAGAACAGAGGGAGCTCCAGGGGGCATTTGGTCCTTGTCCGACTGTTAGGTCCCCCTATGCCGGTAGTGCACTATTGGTTTGCCTATAATTTAAATACCGTATTGGAACCTTTGGCTGTTTTTCCCAGGTTTAAGTCAATGGTAACCCCAAGCATAATGTTGAAATGGCCCCGCATCAGCCCTGGCACAACTTCAGTGCTCAGCCTACACATTCATATCCATTCATCACAAAAGCAGCCACACACCCATACATCCCCTTGCATGCTCGCATCCAAACATTCACTCTGATTATTAAAAAAAAGAAAATGTACTTCCATACATTCCCCATTCATGCACTCAAACGATTTCACAAGCATTCCCTTGCACATTTCCAATGTATACACTCAGGCAAACAGCAGAATGCATTCACTTTCACATTCAGCAATCATTTAAGCACACATTCAAAAGCACAACACCCTCAATCACACATATACACACTTCACTCCCGGATTGCATTGTGTATATGTGTGAGTGAGGGTATATTCATCACACAAGGAGCTATGCACTCAGACAGCCCTTCGCATTCACCCATTGAAACATCCACTCTGATAAAAAAATGCACCCACATACATTGCACATTCATACACTCACGTAATCAGCAGCATAAATTAATGTGAACATTCAGCAATCATCTGCATTGATTCGGTGGACATTCAAAAGCAGTACTCCATCACTGAGACATATTATACACAATAACTCACATACATGCAAGCACACATACTGACTTTCTTAAATGAAAAGAAATACTTGCCTGTTCATCAGCTTGACTCCAGGCTCCCGCTCACTCCACAGCTCTTCCGGAAGGTCCTCCTTGTAAACCCTCCACGCAGTAATCAGGGAGAGGTGTTAATCATTTTCATTGTCAGTCATTTCCATTGTACCAAGCATATATCCTTGCTCATCCTCCTCCTCCTGTACTTCCCCAGTGAGTGTTTTATGTTGTACTTTCCCCACTCCATCCCAACTCCACCTTTTTCCATTTTCTAACCAGATCCATCCCCAACCCACTTCAGTAACCTTCATCAGGCTAAGTACTTGGAAATTCCCTTTGCTTTTATCCTGGGGTCTCTCACTTGTACATACTGTGCTTCTTGAATCACCATTTCCTTTACTTTCTTCTTCTCATAATAATATATGCTATATTTCTGGTAATCCCTAATCCTCACTACTACTTTTATTGAATGTGCACACCGGGGTTGGTCTCCAACTAACCATAATAGACTCAACTCACACTCTTACCTGTGTTTTGCTATGTGTTTCTACCTGTGTTTGTTTTTATGGATTCTGAAGTACACCATTTCAGTAGCCCTCTTCTTTTTGTGTGTCACACAGCACCTTCAGTGCCGTGGCACAGGGTTGTCTTTGAGACTTCCCTCGACTCCAATTCTGAGGCGACTACCGTCCCCCAGAAAAGGGTAAAGTTACCATTAACTTTGCTTAGTCAATCTACCACAGATCCAGTACACCCCATCTTCCATGGAGTACTGGAAAGGGTTAATTCACATCCGTATTTTTCTGTACCTCCTGTAGCATTGTTTCACTCTTTTAACATTTAGACTTGGCTGGTGGCAGTGGTATCTACCCTAACTTTTCTACCGCGATTATATTAGATAAACGTGGTACTGTTCTTGGTATTATATTAGCCTCGAACATAAATCCGCTTGACCAAATCGTCTTTCTTTTGGCTCCGGTTAGGTTTATTCGCCATTTCTTTTTGTTAAAGTCCTTCTTGTGTCTTACTTTGCGCAGCAAACTAGGTTTGCCTTCTTTGTTCACTTTCTTTTGGCGGGCTTCTGCTCAGAAGCTCTCCTCAAGGCTCCTGGGTGTCTAGGTGGGCCGAATGTGAGGGAGTGGTGTAGTCACCCCCTGCACAGGGTATCCTAGGAAACCCAAGTCACACTTTGTCATGATTGGCCAGGGTAGTTGTCCGGGCTGGACAACCCCCCTGCTGGGTGGTTGACAGCCAGGCTTTGTGAATGGGGTTTTTCACATAAAAGGCAGGTCTCTTGGTATAGAAGTCAGAGAGTCACCACTGTAACTACAAGGAACCGAAGAGAAGCGGAGAGAACGACGGCTGCTGCAACTACCCCGTCCCACAGCACCTTTTATTCCTCGTCGCTGCTGCTGGCTTCATCCCTGTGTGGTGCAGACCCCTTTCAGACGTCCTCCTTCACAACGAAGCTCCAGGAATCGTGGGTCTGCGGGAAAACAACAGGAACAACTGCCAGGGCACCAGCTGCACCATTGGAACAAGGTACTGTGTTCTGCTTGAGGAAACTGGGTGAATCCCTTTTCTTCATTTCCAAGGCTTGCCCTTGTCTTCCCTCCTTCTTATAACTTTTGCTTCCGAACATTGATAATATTGAAGTGCTTTTGGCTACGTGGAATCGTGAACTGTCTGACTGTGTGATCTTCGGCAACAGGCCCCGGTGTCTTTCAACCCTGGCTCCGCCCCTTTGACTTTTTAACTCCTGTCTCTGAGTGTTAGTTGATTCTGTCTGCCTAACGAAAATATTGCCTGTGATTTTTGCCTCCAACTCCCTCTGGGTATCTCAGGTGCTAAGTGTGTTTTTGCCCGGTAGCATTTCAGATCACAGATATGCGTTTATTTAGTAGACCGAACTGTCAAAAAGTGATCGCAATCGTATTCGCGGTAACGTGTTTTGTGCCTAACACCAGTTAATTCAAACACAGGGTACTTACCTTGAGACCTACTGGACAAAGTGAATTGGTTAGTTGTAGTGTATTTAACGTGTGGTTTTTATTTGAGTCTAATAGAAGTGTTGTGTTAATAACGAATGGCTTAAAAATAAATGTACTTATATTTTTTTACCTGAAACCTTGAGTCAGTGTTTGCTTGAGTCACAGTAATTGTGGTCCCTTTGTGTAATCTCTGCTACAGCTCATATACTCTTGAGATAAGCCTAACTGCTCCACCACTGCTACCACTCTGACATAGTAGTACAGGCTTGTACCAAAGGTAAAACTTGTATTGCCACCTGTAGTCTTAATTGTGTGTAGTGGTCCCTAAGGGCACTGCACGGGATTCTGCCTAACACTCCCCTCATCATGTCAAATGGTGCTCTCCCTGGTGCCAGTGTGGCATATGTCTGTAAACTAATTGTATCCACTTTAATTGAGGAGGAAGGATAGCTCAGGAGCAACGCGTTTGTCTTGGAAGCAAGAAAACCACAGCGCAACACAGGTTTCAATCGAGATCCAGCACTTAGAAACCACTTATTGGTATTAAGCGTGCCTATCTAGTCTACAGGCATTAGACAACTGTGTATTATCCTTTGTTAGTCACTTTATTCTTTCCACTAAGCCATTCTTCATGGGATTGTACTATGCTGTATTTGCCGCTTTCACTACATAATTAGCAGGAAATGTTTTCATCCCTCTCAATATCAGCTGCACCCCATTATCAGTGACAATCATGTCGGGTACACCTTCTCTAGTGAATATCGCTTTGAGTAATTCTGTCACCCCCTTGGTAGTGACCTCTGACACAAACTATACCTCAAATCATTTAGATATATAGTCCACTAGCGCAATCACAAATCTCCATTGGCCCTATGGGATCCAGCGTTAGATTGGACCTTACGTTTGCAGGTATTTGCATAGGAATAAACTCTGTCTAATCTTCACTGCACTCTTATCACTTCTAGTACATGGAAGATATCCCTTCACAGCTATCTCCACGTCTGCATTCAAGGCTATCCTCCAGTATATTTCCCTCAGACAGTGTTCAGTTATGGTTCTTCCTAAATACCCCTCATTGACTAATCCTATTAATGTGTGCCTAACCACTCTTGGTGGGACTATTCTGTTGCCTCTCATCACTCCTTCCTCTCTATCTGCCAATTCATCTTGCACCACAATATATTCTTTTCATAACCGAGTCTTGGTTTACTTCCACCTGCACAATTAATTTTCACCTGTTGGTTCCACAATCCTTTCAGATTAAATGGATTAACACAGAGTCTCAGAAAGGAGGCGGTGTAGCCATATTGGTTTACACCACTTTGAAGTTGCTTAACTTCCATTCTCCCAATTGGGATTCTATTTCCCAAATATTGGCCTGTACTTGTCATTTTTCTCCTAATGACTCATGTCAACTAATCCTGTGTTATAGAGCCTTAGGATTTGCTGGCCCTTTTTTGGATGGCCAGGATGCCTATTTGGGCATTGAGGCACTATGTTTTAAAAAGATGATTAACTTAGGGAATTTTAACATTTGATGCAATGAGCCCAGAGGGACAGACTGTAAACATTTAAATGATATCCAGCAATCCCATGATCTTCATCTAACTTGCCATCACATGTAGGGGGCCAATTTGGACCCCATACTATATAGACGCCTAAATGTAAAACATAGTGAAAACATACCTGTCAGCTGGTTTGACCATTTTATGGTGTGCTTCACTATGGTTATTAATCATACCTCACCCGAAAGGAGTGAACAGGTTAACCCAGAACTTTGCTGTCAAAAGAAAGACCTCAACCGCATGTTGGCTGGTATATCAGCCACTCAATCTATCATGACCTGCTCACCCCTGTATTCTAAACTGATGACAAAGTTGCAAGGTAATTGCAATGCAAATGCTCCTTGTAAAATTGTTAAACAAAACTCTTATGAGGAATAACCAGTGGTATAACAATGAATTGAGGATCTGCGAGGGACTCTATTGGAAAGGTGAAGAAAGGTGGTTTAAGACTACACATATAAGTGATCCCATTGAGGTGAAATCTGCCTTGAAGACATACAAGGCCGGGATTCTTAATGCCAAATCTGTTTGTCTTCAAAGGCAGATAGATCCGGTTGATAAAAGACCTAAAGTTCTGTTCAGCATAATTAAAAATGCTATTAATCCTGTGTGTATCAATACCAGTCTTCAAATATCTGAAAAAGTGGCCAATGATGTCAATGTTTTTTTCTCTGAAACAATTGAGTCGATTAGGACAAATATAGATGCTCAATGTACAAGCTCACATTCTAATGTAACCATTAAGGTAGCATCTTCAGAGAATCAAAGATCACTATGTACATTTGTCTTCTCACTCATTAGTTTGGACAATGTAACCAATTTGATAAGCAACTTGAAGCTCACTAACTATATGTATGCCCCAGTCCCTGCTTATCTTGCAAAGCAGCATGCACTGGCTCTTAGTGAGGCTGTTCAGGATTTGATTAATACTTCTTTCGTTCAAGGCTGTGTACCATTGGAATTAAAGAGATTCTATCTCACTCCTTTGCTAAAAAAAGCCAACTTTGGATCACACAATACTGTCCAATTATCAGCCTATTGCTGGTCTGCTGTGGCCTGCTAAAGTCCTGGAAAAGGTTGTGAATGCACAACTTCTGAATTTCCTTGAAGAAAACAATATTCTTGACCCTTATCAATCAGGATTTAGGCCAGGCCATGGCACCGAGACGGCATTAACTGCCGTTTGGGATGATCTACTTGAGGCTGCCGATGATGGTGATATCAGCATGCTTGTCATGCTGGACCTAGCAGCAGAATTTGACACAGTAGATTTTGATGTCCTTAGGACTAGACTGCTATCAGTGACCAGAGTATCTTATGATGCTCTAAATTGGTTTATATCCTTCTTGACCGATCATGCTCAACAGGTTAAAGTTGATCCATACCTGCCCGACCCCCTACCTGTCACCTGCGGAGTCCCCCAGGGCTCTTTCCTGCCGCCACTGCTATTTAATGGGTACATTCACCCACTGCTTGACAGTTTTTCCAAATGTGATCTTTGCTATCATTCTTATGCTGACGATACTCAGATCTATGTCAGGTTAAAGCATCACCTTAAAGGTTAAAGAGGCATTGGAGCGAGTCATGTCCTGTGCTGACAAGGTTCAAGATTGGATGCTGGAGAATAAACTCCAGCTGAATCCGCTAAAAACGGATATCATTGTCTTTGGTTCAAAGGCTAAAGTGGCTAATGTCCTACATTCTGTTCCCTGTCCAATTATATTCGGGGTTCCGGCTAAATGCACTCAGAAAGTAAAACATCTGGGCTGTATTTGGCAATCTAGTCTGAGCTGTAATCTTCATATCAATCAAACTGTGAAGTCAGTTTACTTCCAGCTTAATCTCGTAAAACCATTACTGCCCCTTATTTCAGAGAAAGACTGACCAACAGTGGTTGGTACACTAATTAATGCCAGAATAGACTATTGTAATGCCCTTTTGATGGGTATTCCCAAATATCAGCTTCAGCGATTGCAGGTGGCTCAAAATTCAGCAGTCTGACTACCTAGAAAAACAGACATCTCTTCTTTTCGATGGAGCCGTCATTGGCTCCCAGTGCAGCAAAGGATCCTGTTCAAGATCCTGTGTATGGTTTTTAAATGTATTCATGGGCTGGCCCCAGTTTACTTATCGTCTAAGGTTACCACCTATCACCGCAATAGTACGTTACCATCTGCAGGAAAAAGTCTGTTAGTGGTTCCATACGCCAGAACCTCTACGTGTGCCGTTTCTCTCTTACAGGCCCTCGAACCTGGAACTTACTTTGAATCCCTGAGTACATTTAGGAAGCAACTGAAGACCTACCTCTTTATATAAAATCATATATCATAAGTAACTTCCCCAATTTCTGTGTGATCATCTGTTTAATTGCCATCTAAACCCAGATGCAGGTTTCTGCCAGGTCCCCTTTAGGGATACACGCTATACAAATTCATAAAATCATACAAATTTACAAAATCAGACTCTTATTGAATTCCAGATGTGTTGGCCATCTTTCACACATATACTAGCAGACCCTCATTAATTCCACTTTCTCATATAGAAAAGAATGCCATTCTTCCTTTTCCACTACAGAACATATCTCCTCTTGCACTAAAGCCACCAGTATCTTGGTGTCTGCACCATCTTCCACAAACACATCTTTATCTTGTCTTCACAATAAAACATCTGCTGCCGCGTTACTTTTCCTTGGCAGACATTCTAATTCGAAGTTATAGTCCTGTAAGTTTGACCACCTAACAATACGCTGAGAAGCCTTCCTGTACCCTGCCATCATGAAAACATTTACCAGCAGTTTATGATCAGATATTAATATGAATGACATTCCCCAAGTAAACTTTATGAAATGACAACAGCCACAATGGCATGTCAACACCTCTCATTCTATTACTGCATACCTCATCTTAGTTGCCATAAGCAATCTAGATGAGTATGCAACTGGTACTTCTACGCCCCTTTTCTTCTGGCTCAAAACTGCTCACAGACCATACTCACAGGCATCTGCAGTTGTATATGTTTTTACTCCCACACTGAATCTATGTAACGTATGCAGATGAGGTATGTCATATTTTAACCCTTCAAACCCTCTTTTACACTCCTCCTTATACACAAATTACATTCCACTCTTCAGCAATTCTCACAATGGCTGGGTTTTCTCTGCAAACTTCAACACTAGTTAGACTAAAAATCCATAGCCCCTAAGAATAAGCACATTGCTCCTTACTCTGTGGTTGTTCTGCCTCCACCATAGACTTAATTCTGTTTTTGGCTTTATCTCTTTTTGCTCCAATTTGGTGTACCAAATAGATTACCTCATGTACTTTTAGTAGGCACATTTCAAATGTTAGTCTAATCCCTGCTTTAGCTAGTGTGCCATTATTCTGGTAAATAATTCATCATGTGTTCGCTCGGTTTTGGCATGTATAAATATATCATCTTGGAAACAATGTACACCTTGTATTTATCCAAACAAATTCTCCATCAGTCTTGAAATACAGCAGTGTCTGATGCTAATCCCAATGGCATCTGCTGAACCGGTAATCTCCCAATGGGGTTACAAAGGATGTTACGTTTCTTGTTTCAGGATGTAATAATAACTAGTGATATGTGGATGTCAAATCAAAGGTTGAGAACCAACTGGCTTCCTTCATCAAAATTAGCGTTCATTAATATTGGGCAATGGATCTCTATCCACTCAAATTGCATTGCTTTGTTTAAATCACGTAGATCTATGCACATGCAAGTACTTTTATCCACCCCATTGTTATCACAATTGGAGATAAGCACTTGCTTCAATTAGTTATATTACTTTTTCCTTACAACATTTTCTCAACTCCACTTCCAGTTTTTCTATAATTGCCAGTGGTATTGGCTGCACCTTACGCACGTAACACAAAGGGTATTGCTAAAGACCGGTTGGTCTATTTTACATTCCTACCGTTGAAAAAACAGCATAGTAACACTCTGTAACGGTTTTAGGACAACACATCAGGATAATATATTCTGTATACAGTGGTCAAAGTGTACGAAAAGAAGTAGCGGAACAATGTTCCCTGCTGGCCTGCACCCATTCCCCACAAACCCCATTGCCACAACCCCTCCCACACACAATACACCCCCCAAACATGTGCACCTGCTGTTTAAGGGAACGTTCGGTGCATTGCACTGAAAGTGAAGGTTTCAACTTCTTCCTACACTTGTATTTTAAAACGAAACTATTATGGAATGGTTTCTTTTTAAAATAAAAGTATAGGAGCTGTAAAAGGTCATTTAAAAAAGTAGAGGAGCACCGCTCCCGACCGCTCCCACTCACTTCGACCACTGTCTGTATACCACCTATTGTTTATTCACACATGCATATAGGCTGTCCCTATTAGAAGAACACCCTGTCCCTCTCTCTCTGAATCTGGCCCTGTGCTCAAGGTGTTGCACCGCCTATCTAAAAGGGATAGGGTAGAGAAGCTACTTCGCACATTAGCATGCTTACAGTGAGGCTCTATCCACGCACAGCCCACGTTTTTGGTAAGCTTCTCTGTTTGGTATAGAGTATGAACTAGCAGAGCTATTATACATTCTGTCTTCTCCTCATACAAGCGCCTTAAAATTCCCTCTTAGGCACCAAATAGTGTAAACCCTTTGTCCAGCCAATACATCGCTGCAGAGGGACTGCAATTTAACCCCTAGCAGACCTTCTGTGGTAAGTCTGAATGAAGGGAACTGCACCTTTACTTCACTCCATGGGTGAATTTAGAAGATGGTTACCTGTTGAATACACGGTGTCTTATCCCTCACCCCTCACCCTAAATGTTTGAATAGGCAATGAGGACACAGATACAGTGACTGTGACCAATTACTAATGCCTTGGAGTATTAACTACCTCCTTAAACAAGACACATGATAAATGGAAGTACTAGTACGTTTCCAACAGGGGACTATATATTGTCATATACCCCCCCTTTCTCTCCTTGTCATCTTTCCCTAGGACATGATTACACCGCAGTGGGCACCAACAGAAATTGAAGAAGGAACAAGGACCTTTACATTCTATTTCAGTTGTTTTCGTCCTGATGAAGATGACCAAAGTGCTAATGGTTTATGAAACCGGTCGACCTTTTTAGGCATAAGAAGGACTAAGGCCATAGATGATCTGTTAACCTGAATCATAGTTAAAGACATCCTAATCTTTGGGTGACCTGATTTAGTGATCAGGTTGTTTCCCACCCCTCTAGATTTACTATTTGCATTAATAACGCTCCACCTGTTAGGAGCCCATTCTTGTTGTTTTTAAATAATAGTACAAGGTTACTTGAGATATATCAGCTAGCAAGATACTGGTTAATAAACAAGTTATTCCACCAGTTACCAGCAGTTATAATATACCCCAGAACGAGACATTATCTAATGTAGAATGTCTACGTGTTAGTGATCTAATACTTGTAATTGGCGTCTTTTAGCTAAACATTTGTTACAATAGGGACAGCTTCTCTACCCTATCCCTTCTAGATAGGCGGTGCAACACCTCGAGCCTAGGGCAAGATTCCAAGAGAGAGGGATAGGGTGTTCTTCTAATACAGACAGCCTATATGCATGTGTGAATAAACAATAGGTGGTATACAGAGTATATTATCCTGATGTGTGCACCTTACGCACTACAGGCATTACTCCTTCCTTTAGTATTATTTTTTGTCTGATCTCTTTTAACTCTTCTATACATGCCGTAAACACCCGAGGGGACCTATTTGCTACCTCCTCTGGCGCAATGTTGTCATTACTGAGTTTTAACACTTAGTCCGCAGCCCCCCAGCCTTGAGTTGTATATGGAGTACTCCTTGATGATACCATCCAAACAAACTCCCTCCTTTACTTGTCATACATATGTTCATTTCTGCACTCTATTCTTGAATGGTATCTCACCCTCAAATACCCTATGATTTCAATTTATTGTTCCCCCATATGCTGACGGTTCAATATGTGGCTTTTGCTGTTTAGTTGATAGTTTCCCAAAACACTCCTGGAATACTCTGAAAGCAGTAACTGTGTAAGGTGAGCCGGAATCTACTAACCTTCTTATTATTCTGCCTCCCACCTTTATGTCTGCTCAAGGTGCCCTATTTCTAGGTATGATGTGATATGATATGGCATTTATAACGCGCCTATACACAAGTGTTTCAAGGCGCGACGAGGCAAGGGAGGGGAAACAGAGGTTAGAGAGAGGTGTCTCATCTATGTGTAGTACCACTTGGCTTCCTTCACGAAAGTTATCCTCATTTACATCCACCGCTTTCTTTCTACTTTCATCCACCTTGTTACCAGCAAAATGGCCCATCTTATTACATGTTCTGCACACTGACCTTTGCGCTCTACGCTGCTTGGATGTAGCTATATGTCCTTCATTCCCACATCTAAAGCATAGCATTTTCTTATCCGCCTTGTCGCTCTGACCCCTCTCATTATTTACTTATTGGCTTGCAGGCACAGCCAGCGAGCCAACCACATCTGCTTCCTCACTACTTCCTGCCCCTTTGGTCTTCACACAAGTCACACACTTAGTGGCCATCTCTCCATCCCTGGCCAATGTTAAGGCCAGGGATGTAGGATGTTAATGTTAAGTGGGGGGTTTCTTGCTAGACAAATCTTTCTTGTACTTTCTTGTGCGAAGTTGCCATCATTATTAAGCAAAAATATAGTCATCCTTGTCCCTGGTAAAGTTGCATGAGTCTCAGTTCACAAGCCGACCATGCAGCGTGATAACTACAACAAAGAGTCAAGCTGTTATACCGACAGGTAGGGGCTGGTAACTTGCAGTGGAATTTCTGAACTTAAAAACGACTCATTGGATTTCTAAGAAACTTGCATTCTCAGATTTATTTTTACTTCACGTTCGCTGAAAACAACGATATTTTGTGCGTTCGATATTTTCTAACCAAATGTTATTATCTGCATTTTTTTAGCATAAGCAACAAAGACAATAAACAAAAAAAAACGTTCTCCTCCATCCCCCTCCGAATGACCCCAGGTGGCCCATTAGCAGGGGCTGCGTGCAGCCTCACCGCCCTCATAAATGCTGCACAGCTGCATGCATTGTATTATCATTCGAAACTGCTATGGATTGCTACCAGGCTACTCTTTCTGCTGGGTCTATTCGCCTTGCAGGGAGCGGCCAGCGGTTGCAGGCAGTAGCCCTGGCTCGGCTCCTGCTCTATCGAGAGCCAGCGGCTGTCATTCTACATCCATTGCAGACGGACTGCGAGGAGGGAACAGAGTGTGACAGCGACTGCTGCCGAGAACTCTCAGCATGGAGAAGGGCTGCAGGGGAAAAGGACATTAAACAAATGGCCGGCCGGCAGCTGCTGTGTGTGCAGTGCTTCACGGCAGCCCAACACCTTCAAATAAGAAGTGTTTCTGCATGAGTCACTCGGAAGAGCACATAGAATGACTCAGTTCTCTTTTCCTTTTCAGATCTGTGATGTAATGGCCGAGGCGTGGCATTTGGCACACAGTGGATCATCAATGAAAATGAACAGCCTGCGTGTAAAGGCTACTTACTGCTCGTTCCCTGTTGGTCTGTTTTCACATGTTGACACGGATATCTAAATAATCTAATTTGTTGAATGATAGCCTAGCACGTTTTGGGCCTCATTACGAGTTTGGCAGTGCGGTAAAAAAAAAGTTAAGGTAATTCTGTCACCTCTATTTTTCCTGCACCACCAAATTAAGTTTTGGCTGAATTACTACCAGCAAAATTACTGAGTTGCAATTCCCATGATTTTTGGAGGAAAAGTGGAGGATTCGCCTCATGGAGTTGAATCCTCCACTTTTACTCCAGAAATTGACAGAATAACCACTTGGTAATTCCGCTGGTTGTAATCCTGCCAGAAATCCACATTAATGGGGACTAACACCACCCGACCACGGTAGCGACAAGTATGAAATCTGTAGACAAAGCTTCCTATTAGGTGAGAGCATCTTCTATTATCTAAAATGCTGAGCAGGGTGTGACACAATGACTACTGCTCTGCAGGAGTACAGGTGTGAGTAGCGGCTAACCGGCCTGCTCAATCTTACACTATTACAAACCAACACTAGTCCCAATACTAAAGGTGAAACAGACATAGTCAAGAGATTTACCTCCATCGTCTTTTGCTGCGCCGTGGGCCTAGGGCAGGCTGTACTCTAAAGAGGGTTGTTACTGTGATAACAGTAGCAACTCAAACAGCAAGAATACAGAGACTCCAAAATAAAAGAATGTCCAATCAAGGTTCTATTAAAAATATATATAATTTAATTAAGCCAATTTATATGCACTCTACTGTCTATAAAATCACTAACAAAGAACCACTTCTTTGAAGAGAAGCAGAACAAGCAGAAAATATAGGTGATAGACCTCTGGGTACTGGAGCATGGGTGAATAGCCATGAAATTGCAACAATGTTACTTGGATAAGCATATGTCTATGGAAAAGGATATGTCTATAGGCTATGCCCAAAACCTTCCCCTTAGGCTATATGAGCTCCGACACACAAGTGCCACCTCTTTGGTCACCAGCTCTACTGGCCCCCTGCCCCTTGGGGTAAACCTCCAAACATACCTGAAAGTGACCACCCATCCTACCTAACTTTGTGACCCTGAGACCGCTGCAAACTGGATCTTTCGCCCCAAAATGACTTACAATGCAACAACAATATCCTCTCTCGTTGCCCTCAAGTGTGTCGTTCCGTGCATAAGGCCTCGCACCAATGCTTTTGACTCTTGTATTGTTTGTAAAATATTTCCTCTCACAAACATGCTCCACACTAACTTGTCTCTTATGTTGCCTGATGTAGCCCCATACCATGAGGAGTGACTTTGCCTGTCTGTGTAATACTACCAACTTGTCCCTTACGCTGCCTGATGAAGCCCCCCAAACCATGAGGAGTGACTTTGCCTGTCTGTGTAATACTACCAACTTGTCTGTTACGCTGCCTGATTAAGCCCCCCGGTACCATGAGGTGTGGCTTTGCCATTCTGTTTAATCCTACAAATGTGTGTTTTACGCTGCCTGATGTAGCCCCCGTACCATGAGGCGTGGCTTTGTCTGTCTGTGTAACCCTACCAACTTGTCTCTTACACTGCCTGATGTAACCCCCGTACCATGAGGAGTGACTTTGCCTGTCTGTGTAATCCTACCAACGTATCTCTTATGCTGCCTGATGTAGCCCCCCGTACCATGAGGTGTGGCTTTGCCTGTCTGTGTAATCCTAACAGCTTGCCTCTTACGCTGCCTGCTGTAGCCCCCCCATACCATGAGGTGTGGCTTTGCCTGTCTGTGTAATCCTACCAATTTGTCTCTTACGCTGCCTGATGTAGCACCCTCACCCTTAGGTGTGGTTTGGCCTGACAGTGTACACACACTAATGTATGACCGTAAGCAAAAATGTCTTCTTGCACTTGAACACTGTAACCTGCACTTTCTGTAACTAACGACTAGATGCCTCAGGGTTTTGTGCACTGAAATTAAAACAAAAATAAATACAAATGAATAAATAAAATATAAAAGGTGCAAAAGCGTGGGTTATCAGCCCTTATGGTCCCAAAAAACAGATCAGAGTTCCTGGGTCTCTCATTAGTACCTTCTTCTGTTCTTGAGTGGTTTGGAGGTTGAACTGAGCTTGATGGCAGTGAGTCGTGTTGATCCAGACACTGAGTAGATTTTGAGTTGGGTATGAAGCGAAGCTCTGTGTGGTTCGATGCAGTGGGATCAGAACCATGTGGTTTGAAGAGTCCATCAGAGTTGATTCAACAGTCGAGCTGGTTCGAGACGATGGGTACAGCTTGGTCGAGTTGTCGAGTGACACAATGCTTATAATGGTTTGATTCGATGTTCGCTGTGGAAGTTGTTATGGTTCAATGCGTTATTCAAAGATGCAGCAGTTTGAAGGCTTCTGTAGTGGTGAGCTGTTGTTTGAGTCAAAGTGGCGATGAACATGGCCGGTGCAATGCAATATCAAATCGGTAAAATGGATACAAGCATCTGTTGTCATGATCTCTGCTTCCAAAAGATCAGGACTTGCCCGACTCCCTTGGAAGCAGACCCATAACCCCGGTTCCGAGTGCCAGCCAGTCCCAATTGGGACCTTTTGGACCCTGTCCTGGCGCCAGTGGCACCAGGCTCATAAAGATGCCCAGTCCCAGCGCTGGAAAGCGCCGGGCTCATAATGCTTGGGTGGACTTACCTGCAGCAGACCATGCTGCTTACTTACCTGCCAGTTGAACCCCTGATCCTCTTCTGTTTGGGACTACTTTTCCTGTTGGGTGGGGCAGGAGCCACTCCTAGGTTCAGAACACTGGAACTCTTCTGGAAAGCAGGAACTCTTTTCTTACCTAGGCGTGGCTGTGGAAGGAGACACCTAAGCACTACAGGAGGCTATTTAAACCACACCCGATGGATGAATCTTGCTTTGCGTTATTCTGCATTCTCTGCAGCAGAACGCTCATCGTGTCTTCTGCTTCTGATCCTGGGCCTAAGGGAACAAAGGCTTACCATCCTGGAATCCAGTCTTCAGCAGCACCTGTAAAGACAAAGAAAGAACAGGTTAGCACTACGGTCTTCAGTGGCAGCGCATCTCTTACCTGGTCCATCGGCTGTCACCAACGCCTCGCGCTGCATTCCGGCATCTGAAAGACAAAGGCTTACCTACTCTTCGCATGCTCCGGAGGTCTTCGCACTGCATTCCGGCATCTGAAAGACAAAAGCTTACCAGCTCTTCGCAAGCTCCGGAGGCCTTCGGCGCTGCATCCCGCATCTGAAAGACAAAAGAAGGTGCGTTTAAAGACATTGGGCAACTTTATTACTCACGTGCCATTACTCCTTCCCACGCCGAATCCAGTGGGTATTCCAGCACCCTTCAGCTTCTCTAAAGCTCCGAACTTGTACCTACAAGATAAAAGGGACAGTTAGTGCGCATCGTGAAGCAGGCTACAAGCGCTTACTTACGTGCTTCCAGGCGCTTCTATTCCTCACGCGGGTTCGATCCTCAACTCTCATCAGCCCGCCATCCGCCATCGCCGGAACCCTGCAAAACAAGAGATATCATTACAAAAGACTTTTAAGACATTTGAAGTGCCCAGAACTTACCGTTCGTGCAGTTAACGACGGACAGCAGTCCTCTGAGGTCAAGAGGCCTGCACCCTTATCCAGTGAAGAAACTGGTTACGGCACCCTGCCCCGAGCCAGATGGAGAGCTTGGTGTTCACTTACCTAAGGTGAGGGTGTTAACCTTTGGGGTTCTACAGGAGAAGAGAAAGGGAAGAGGAGAGAGGCACCCAATAACCCCAGTTCATTAATCCCATATTTTCTATCTGCAGACATCTTACTCTTCGAGTCAGACATACAGTGCACAGAGGTCCAGCCCAAAGAGCCAACCGTGTGTTACACATCACCTTTGAAGATACGGCATTCACCCAGTCAAGACCGGCGCCTCAGCGGGATTCAGGTGAGCGTTACATCTGTTCAGAGTTTAATGAGAACTTGAAAGGAAGCACAGTGAGTCCTGTGTGGTCTGAAGGCTCTAAACTCAGTTGAATCAGTTTGAGGGTGGTTCGAAGTGGAAGAAAATGGAATCCATCTAATTTGGTCTTCTCAGGGGGATGTGAGTCTCACTCCTGGAGCTGTAGGACAAGGGGAGTTATTGGTAAACTTCTTTCTCAATCCAGGGATTTGACTGCACCTGTAAGAGTCCCTCGCCTGCACTGAGGAGCCTAGTTCCAGTGCAGCTGGCAGAGTGGCAGGCTTTGTTCCAAACACCAGTCACCCCCAGTAATCCCTGGTAATGGCGAGGGGACAAGGCTTTCCTCTGCCTTGAAAACACCTGTCTTCACCTCTAGCCTAGGAATGTTGAATGGACCACACTCCCAAAAGTGTTCAACAAATCATTCATGACCTCTATAAAGTTCAAAATTATTCAGATTGGGATAACCCCTCCTTAAAAATGTAAAACAACAAAGTGGTTTGGTTACCAGAAAGCTTGTTGTAGGAGGTCCTACCCCTGTCGCTGTAACAAGTCCCTTTGCCTTCTTGTATCATAGCCAGAGTGCTGTACTTTTCAGGAAATGGACGAGACACGATGTAGAGAGAGCCCCACAGAAAAACAAGATGGTGAAACCTCTCAGTCCTCTCTGGCTACACTAACACCACCCTCTTCCCAAACATGCACTTTCATATGCCTTTGGGTATGCAACACTAAAGTGTGAGGCAGGCAGGCCTTTGCAATGGGTGTGCCTCTTTGAAGTATGGCTACAAAGAGATCTCCTGGTGGGAGCTCATGTGCTTGACGGGAGGTGTTACCCATCCTCCCAGAGATTCAAAGGAGACTGCATTCTGCCTTTTGTCTCACTTGCTGAAGTAGAGACAAACAGTCTAGCCATGAATTAACAAAGTCTTCCCATAGTTGACCTGAGTTCACAGGGTTGACAGTTGTATGATACCAATTTTAGAGTTAACTCTGCCACCAGACTGATAGTGCCACAACTATGAGGGTTTTTCAGCAGAAGTGCAGAAGTTAAATGCAACTTCTGTCTTCGGGGAATTGGTACCCCAGCAGCTGTCAAGAAGACACATTTGACCTTTGAAACTGGTGGCACTAAAGGGTGGGTGCTGCAGATGTGAGGAAACTGATGCAGCAGGGCACACGTGTTCACTATGCTTTTGGCATGGAGCTTTAGGAAAGGGAGATACGATTAGCAGACCGCCCTTTCATAGGCAGAATTAGCTGCATCATTTTATTATTTAATAATCAAAAAAGTTAGGGCTTACACATGTTTGCCGGATCCCAATCTGTGATACAGGGGCAATGAGTATAGCAAGATGGGGCTACTATGTGGGGTTAATCTTGTATCATAGCCTGCCCAGGCGAAGAGTATCCATCAAGATAATGTTGGTATCTCTAACTACAATAAGCCCCCAACAATGTGCTTTCCCGTATTATGAGTTAATAAAGAGATGTCTTGAGAAGACAGCATTTTCAAGAAGGAGATGTGCTCAAGTCTAGAAGTGCAAGCAAGCCATACATTAAAATCTACTAAGAGAATAAGAGGAGAGGAGGTTGGGCAGCAGAAGGCAGTAAACCTCCAAGAAGAAAGGAATACAGTGAGGCCCTGCAAGAAGACCTTGTCTGGGCGGGATAGGCAATAGCAGAGAAGAATCCAAATGATATTATTAGGATTGACTGAAAGGTTAAGAGTAACTAAGTCAGCAGCAGATAATGATTCACATGGTGTGCTTTTGGAAAAAATCTGATGTTTTTCACAAATAATAGCAAGAACAGCCCCACAACGTTGTGGTCTGTTGACAGGGAGACAATCACAACCTTCTAGAAAGAGAGAGTGCAAAAACATCTATACAATCATCAGACACCCATGTTCTTGTGAGGTAGCAGATCTCAAGGTTATGGTCGGTGACAGCCCCTGCGAAATAGGAAGATGTTTTTAAAGCAGCGCATGAGTTAAGGGCACACTGTAATGAGCTGCAGTTTACATTAGGTGTGCACATAGTTGCTCTTACTAGGGAAGGCTTAATGGATGGAATGGGAGTAAAATGTGATACAAAGACAGGGCTCATTACGAGTTTGCCGGTACAGTAACAATGGTACCGGTAAGCTTGCCAGTACTGTTGTTACCGTACCGGCAAACTACGAGTTCTGCTCGCGGGTGCATTTGCAGCCACCAGCTCTAACCTGGTGGCCGTACCGGCACCCGTGAGCAGAACATGACGGTACCACCGGAACCGTTATTAACGGTACCAGTACTACCACCCTATGGGGCTCAATGGGAATGGGGAAGAATTTTTTCTGGCACCCAGAAAAAAGGCAATTACCGGGTAATTGCCCTTTCTGGGCGCCGGAAATAAATGAATACTGACGGTAGCCGTACCTGTACTACAGTCACGGCTACCACCAGCCTCGTAATTTCGCCCAATTTGTGATGTTCGTGTATCAGGGAGATGGGTTTTGCAATTCATAGCTAACTGGTATTTTCTTGTGATATTTTCTTGTGAAAATGTTCTCATAATGCATTGCCAAATCAAAGAAGTGGAGCCCCACCTGTCCTATTGAAAATAACTGTAGGGAAGACAATAGAGTGTGTGGCGGGAATCCGCCACCAAGACAAGAAAACCAAGCAGTGTGGCAGTGTGCCCATCAATTCTAGAACAAACAGCTAAAACAGCCTTGCATAGTGGGGAGCAGTTAACCTGCAATTTGACTATCAGGGTGTTAGGTGATAAGGAGATGTGTTTCTTCCTCTGGCTTAATGGAGTAAAATGTATTGATTTATATAAAAGCATTTATAAGCAGATTCAAAAAATGAGTTTCTCCTTAGGTTGTAGACAAGATACTGCAAGGAAAAAATACAACAGTAACCTCTCCATGAACAGAGGGCTGTGTTTTACCCAAGGATGTCATGCATGACTATAACTGTAGTTAACATTTGAACGTTTTATTTAGTGGGTTATTAAGTATTTGAGGCTTTGCATAACATGTGACAGCAGCACCTGCAGAAGTATAGTGGCACCTTAGTATGCGTGAAAGTGTGGCCTGCAAATGCAGTTCTTGCAGGAGATTGTGTTCCTACATAGATTGTTTGAGCAGTGGACCAGCATTGAGGAACGCCTCAAATTGACTCTGGATCTGCAGAGTGTGAGCGCGAAAGTGCAGACTGGAAGTGCTGTTCTTGTAGTTCGTGCAGGTGTGAGGCATATGGCGAGCAGTTACATAAGGGAGTTAAAACTGTTTTGTTTACACCTGCACTTATGGCCAGAAATATGTCCCAATTATGCTCTCTTTGCCAAAACCACCACAGCGGCCCCTTAAAGGGCATTGGTATTGGGCTAGTTGAGCCTCCAGTAGCATCCAGCCTTGCTTCGCTTATGGGAAAATATCAAGGTACTTCCCTGTGGATACCGCCAGTAATCAAAATAGGAAATCACTGTTAACTCTACAATTTTCTCTCCCACATATACCCACCGCTCGTTCTACTGCGGCACGGGATGTAGTCGGTGCGTCCTGTCCTTTACTGTGTAAGAGTTTAGAAATTGTAGCAGCTCTGCAGACTAGAGATTCTATGTCCAGAAACCCAAATCTGTTTGAGGGCTTTTCTTCCAAGATAAGGTAGGATTGCAACAACAGAGCAAATCTCAATATACAGACAAACTCCAACAGATCATCCAATCAACCTCTCACAGTATTAGCCCCCCTACACCCTAGCATGCACACTACCCAACTGGGATGAAATCTCCTGTCTCTCTCCCCCAGAGTTTATGAAAAACAATTGCCTCTCTCAAACCAATTTCCTACTCTGAAAATATTGTCTTGTCCTCCTTCATTAAAAATTGATAGGCCTGGCACTCAACATGTTCCTCCCCATCATTAATGCATCCCTTACCGAAGGATGATTCCTGGACACCCTCAAGACTGGTCTCATATGACCTCTTTTGAAAAAACAGACCTAAACCCAGACTATCTGACCAACTACTGGCCCATTATGAACCTACCGTTAATTGCCAAAATCTTGGAAAAAGTAGTCACCACACAACTGCTCGCCAGAATCAAACAACTACACCTCTTAAACGACTAACAGTCGGGGCTCCGCCCTAAGTGTAGCATCAGGGCAGCCACCAGCTGGGTACTGAACGGTGCCCTTCAAATCATGGATAAGGGTAACTCATGCCTCCTCCTCCTTGGCCTCTCGGCTGCATTCAACACCATTGACCACTGTATGCTCCTCTCCCTCCCCACCAACAAAATCGGATTCTCTGGCATCATTCTGAATTAGTTTTCCTCCTACCTCTCGGGCAGACACCAGGCTGCCTAGATGAACACGTTGCATTCTAACCAACTCCCAGTCTCATGCAGAGTCCCCCAAGACTCCCTCCTCTCGCTCATCCTTTTGAGCCTTTATATGGAGCATCTGGACTACTCCTCAAAGATCCTGATACAGCCATCCGCCAATAGACTGATGATGCTCAGTTTTAAATCAAAATAAAAAGACATTCATCATCTCTATGATTACCTAACCATCATCCAGTCATGGATGTCGACTGCCTATCTAAAACTTAACTCATCCCCGACCAAATGTGTCCTCATCAGTCCCCTGCTAAACAAAAACTTGTCCTGGGGCAGCTTGTCCAAAATGGGTGAGAGTAGGTTGACCCACCAAAACCCTCACCCATGATGGGCAAGGCATGCCAGCCCAAAAAAGCTACTTCAGCTGCTTGCATGGCCCATTGGATATGCAGGCTGTGCTACTGTACATTTGTATGTGAGGGGTGGAGGGGGCACCACATCATAAGAGCTCTGGCTCCTGCCCATTGTCTTTTGTAATAACTGATGAACACGTGAAAACGTTTTAATAAAAACTTCAAACAAGTATAACAAAAACTTTCAAAGGCATCAGTGGTTGATTCAAGAAGTGAAAATGAATATTCTCTTTTGTTCTTAATAAACGTGCAATTGAAAAATGTACTCATGGCCAAGTCTTAGATGGGTCATATAGGATGAATGACGAAGCCCCTGTTAAGTACGGATTTATTATAATCTTCATTCTGAAGAAAGTTCCTTTCTGTGGGGCAAGATGTCAAAAGGTCACCACGGTACAAATACCAGGGTTAAAATACATGTTGTTTCCAATATGTGTGTGCCTAATATGGTCAACATCCGTTCAGTATTTATTACCTGCTTTTTGACTTTCATGAGAAGTAAAACTGCAGTTTTCGTCTGGCTAACATGGCACTCACCTTTTGTTTTCCAGCAGTTTTTGGAAAAGCCAGAATCCTCAGGACCGAACCAGCCTTTCTGTGAAATGTACATTAGAAAATTCCTTTAAAATATGTTTTCCTTCATTCACTCTGTAAAATGAAGCTGGTGTGTTAAAGTCCATAAAATGCTACTTAAACAAAATCATCCTATCCGCCCTCTTCTAAATATAAGATACCTTAAAAAATGTATCCTTCGGTCTCTTAGTAGATAGCATTGAAGTTGGGACTGTTAATCTGGATCATGCTCCCCAGCATCTCTTTGCTGTCCCCATGGACCAGCATTGTATTTGGTAGAGAGGATAGGTCTGATGAAATCATAGACATTTGTCGCAAACATAAGCACCAAAGAGCACAAAAGTACCAGACTCCTTGCAACCCTCCCCCACTTCCCTCTTGCATGCCCCTCTTGCCAAACATAAATAATACATTTTGTATCCTGTCATCCTCTTCCACTGCTTTCTTTCCCTCCTCACGATACCACAAAAAAAGTTTGCTTCGGTGCACCCTTCCCACCTCCCACCTCTCTAGTCCTTGCCATCCCACTTCCGATGTAGTAGGTAAATACATGGCATTTTCCACTATCATCCCCATCCCTAACCATTCCCTTCCTCCTCCTACAAAGAGATGTTTTGGTTTGTCATAGATTTGTGGCTCAAGCACTCTCTGTAAGGGAGTTTGTGCTGCACACCCCTCAGGCCTCTGACACAGAGACCAACTGCTGAGCACAGCACTGCTATGTGAGTGCATGGGCCCTAAATGCCAGTGGGCCTCATTACGACCCTGGCGGAAATCGGAAAACGATGGCGGAAATGCAATACCGCCATCGAATAGCGCTCGGTGCGACTATGACCCGTCACTGCAAAGTACGAAGCCATTAGCGACACCGTAGTGAACGCCAACGCTAACTGCACCAAGTACGCGCGCGCGCGCCATGCCAAACCGTAAATACCACCATGGCGCAAGGGTACGCGAATTCCGACCCTAGCGGACATGTACCTAACGCCATCAAGCATGGCGGAAAGTACCATTCCGCCATGGTGAGAAGTACGGCATCGCGAATCAACCGTAAACGGCCCCACTGAGTGCCTGTACACCGCTCCCTGCCCACAAAGTACAACTCCCCGTAGGTGCAATGAAGTCACAATGCAACCAGTGAAATGTACAAGTCACCCATGCATGCCAACGAACAAAAGAATCACAAGAGGGGCCAATGGGAGCTGCAGGGCACAGATGGCACGAATACAGAAGCCATTCCAATGGACATGACCACAGTCCCCCCCCCAGAAACGCACGCAAACACAGGCACCTGTGACCAGCAATATTCCGAAAATCACAACATTCCACCAGTCCACCTGGCTGACCGGCATCTGTTACACAAAACCCAATCCCCCGCCCCTGAGCATGACAACATTCAAACAGACATATTGGCAGCCCCCATCCCTGACCTCACTGGGATCCGTAGGCAAACGCGCCCAGCACAGTACCACGCATTTAAACTCCGAAGCTGGAACCCAATGCAGATCTCCTCACAATACATCGCTCCCCAAATAGGAATATGCCACATCACTCGCAAAGAAGAACGCTACACGGCCCATATCAGAATAGAAATTTAATGCACAACAAAATCACCAAGCCCATACAGCCATTAGTCCATGAACTCCAAAACACATATCACCATTGTGGGCTGCATCCGCAAGGAATGACCAGCTACTACTTGTGTGACGCCCTGTTCCATCATGGTACACAGAGCCACATTCACGTACGAAAAGGCAACATGGAAGCGCACAGAACCGCAGGGCCGTCCCAATGGGAGGCACTAGTCCAGCTGAAAGGCCGAAATGTTGCTCCGAGCCACTAGTACTGCGTAAGGGCATGTGGCCCATTGGCGATCGTCCCATAAGATCGTAATGCTGCTCCACTGATTAACACGAAGCAGCAGGTGTCGGGAGTAAAAGCCATCTGCAGGAGTGGCATACAGATGGCAGTGGCAAAAGGGGAGGAGATACCTGTCAACCAAAAGAAAAGAAAAAGAACAGAATGGCCATCAGAACTACATTCGAACAACTCACTTCAATAATCACACTAAATCCACAGCCATATGCATGCTAGCCCACTCCAAAGGATCATCACCACCCCAAAACCACTTGCGACTCATAACCATCTATATCGAGGTGTAAACACCATCACAAACGAGTGTACCTGTGCATGCGTCTGTCAAACCAGATTCCATCAGATGGGAATGTTAACGTGCATGGACACAAGTGTCTGAAGGCATGTCGAGACAGGGAGGGCTCAACAAGGCCAGATAGACGATGGTCCCTCTATGGCAGCCCTGCATCACATAGCGCAGGGGAGGCGGATAGATTCCAAGAAGCCCTGTACATGGCAAACCCTGTATCAAATCACCTGCCCATGCATCCATTCATCATTCCCTCATCCCGGTATAAAAACGCCTGAATATTTACTCACATAACATTAGAAATTTCCATTGAGTCTGTGCGTTATGCAGCCTGCAAAATCCACAGTGCCCCAGCCCGTAATTCCAGTGTTGTGAAGTAACATGTATTTGGGAACGTCCGGCCTCATCGCCCACGTCGCTATTGCGCATCCCAAACTATTCATATCAATCATTGCATCCTCGCCATGGCCCCTGTCTCAAGGACATTGAACAATAGAACGTTATATTTGCAGTCAGACCTGTGGGCATCTCCTCGCCGCTAGCTGAAAACCGAAAGCGCCGCCCTTCGAATTCCTCATTTGCAACATCACGTCGAAAAGGCATCTGTGGCCGTTTGAAATCACAAATTAATCCATCTAGTGCGGCTGTGTGTGAAAATGGCAACTGCCTTCACCCACTAATGGGACGCCCCGCCCGTCGTTGCAACTCGGTACAGTGATGCATGAGGGCCCACCGTTACTCGAGTACTACGTTCCACTGACCCATCACAAGTCTGTTCGCGACTGCAAAGATTGTATGTGAAACAATGGGACCATAGCCGAATGTACATATCAACAAATGTTACACGGCCATCGGGTACAAATACATGATTGCAATAGCAAGATGCCATTCCTCGAATTGCAGCGTTGTGTGCGGGACGTGCTCGCCCAAAGGGGTGAGCAGCTTGCACAGGTGGAATGAATCACCACAGGTGGAGGCCATACAGCCTGAAAACACATAAATTGCACACCCAGTCTCCTCCCACAACCACACCCACTCCGAAATGCTACCGGCAGGACTTGCGATGTTGGCCCTGGGGGTCCTGATAGCACTGCAAGTACTCCAACTCCAAGAAGAAGACGAACACCAACTACAACCGGCCGCACGGAGGAGACACAGGAGGAGGAGGAGGCCAAGGCAGGGCCAGCAAGGGCCGCCAGCACAGCCACTACCACCACGCAGGCAGCCCGCAATCCCACGCCTCCGAGCACATCCGTTCAACCTCACTGATGAGCAGATCCACACCCTCTACCGTTTGGACCGGGACACCATAGCCGCCATTGTGGACATGACACACGCTGACCTTGTCAGCATGATAGATAGCCCAACCGCCATCCCACCCCTACTGAAGGTGGTGTCTGTACTCCACTTCCTGGCCATAGGCACCTACCAGCACACAGTCGGACAGTTGCATGGCATTTCTCAGCCACTGTTCTCACGGACACTATTGCAAGTGCTCGATGCCCTCCTGCAGCACGCAGACGACTACATCTCTCTACCACGCTCGGAGCAGGAAATTACCAACACAAAAGTGGGATTCCATGCACTTGCCGGCATACCGGGTTGCATTGGTGCCATCGACTGCACCCATGTGGAATTGGTCGTCCCACATGCCATGGAGGCCCAGTACCGCAACCGAAAACAATTTCATTCCCTGAATGTACAAATGGTGTGTGACTCCAACAGGATCATTACACATTGTTGTGCCAGATTCCCTGGATCAACACATGATTCTATGGTCTTGAGGAACTCTACTATACCACGCTACATGGAGCGACACGCAGGGAACAGATCCTGGCTACTCGGTGAGTCTCATTTCATGCATGATGATGTGGGGTATGTGATGCGGCAATGACCTGGCAGGAAGGGGGGGGGTGTGCGTACGTAGCAATGGCATTCCACATCATACGTTTATCGTCCACATACAGGTGATGCTGGGTATCCACTGAAGAGATGGCTCCTCACACCAGTCCGGAACCCACGGGACCAGCATGAGGAGGACTACAACCATGCCCACTCACGTACCCGTGTAGTCATTGAACAGGCATTCGGCCTACTGAAGACTTGTTTCCGCTGCCTCAGCAGGTCTGGCGGGGCACTCCTGTACCGCCATGAGAAGGTTGCAAAGATGGTCATGGCATGTGTCATGCTCCACAACATGTGCGTACGTAGAAATGTGCCCATGCCCCCTGACGCAGAACTGCAAGCACCTGATGATGGTCATGATGAGGGTGGGGATGTGGCAGCACCTCAAGGAGTCTGCGAGGCACCGGAGGCCCGTGACATTCGTCAGCATCTCATTGATGCATGCTTCTAGCACTCACGCCTGGTGGCTGATACATGGACACGGGACTCGTGGCACTGTGTGTGTCTGGTACATGCACAATATGGACTGTACGCCTATGATGGCCTAGTACACAAAGATCACTGTCCACACATCTCATTGGTTGATCGTGCACTGTTTATGGCATATGTGATATCATGTTGAACACCCTATCGACCCGCCACCCAAGTGAGCCCAACACACCCCCTCCACCCTCCTACCTCCCCCCCGAACACCAGTGTCCAAAGATGGCCATTGTCAGTGGGCTGTCGCTATTGCAAGCCCCCTCTGCGGGTATCAGGAGCACCCCTGCCTGTGGAGCGCAGGTTCCTCCCAGATCTACGTTGGGGGCTGCCCTGGACGGAACTTGCAACGGATGATGTCTCTGCCTGCTCACGTCCATGCATGTCCCTAAGGGTTTGTGAGAGCTCAGTGAGCACACGGCGCACTGCGGCAAGTTCGGCACATACGTCTTTGGACGTCGCATGCAGTTCCCCCCTCAGGCTCTCGGTGCTTCTCTCCATTTGGACTCTCAGGCTCTCGGTGCTACTCTCCATTTGTGCCCTTAGTGTCTCTGTACTTCTCTCCATTTCTGCCCTGAGTGTCTCAGTTGATGTTTCTATGTCTGCCTTAGTGCGCCCACATTCATCGGCATGGTCCTTGAGGAGCGTGGCCAGTTGCTGCTGTTGCACGATTAACTGGTCGAGGGACTGTTGCCTCTGCTGGGCCATGGCCATTTGCGGGGGTGTCACAGAGGGGCTGTTGACCTCATGTTGCCTTGCCACAGGGCTTGTGGGGGATGGCCAGTCGTCGTCTTGTGGGTGCCCCTGCGTGGTATCCTCATGTTGTACGGGATGGGACAGACAGGGGGAATGGGACAGGTCATGGATGGATCTGACTTCGACATCCCCGTCTTCTGTGTCGGAGCATGCTGCCATCAATGGGGTGTCACCTATGGTGCTGCTGCCACCAGAGGCAGTGCCTTCTGTGGCATCCGTTGGGGGGACCTGTGGTGGTGGTGTTGTGGGCATGCTGGCTGCTGGGGTGCCTGTTGATGTTCCCTCCTCTGTGCTGCCACCTGATGTGTGCTGCTGCCGTGTCTTGATGCGTGCAGCTGAGGTGGAGGGTCTTTGGCCGTTGGTCTTGGCCCTCTTTGCAGGTGTGCTGGTAGGGGTGTCCTGATGCTCGTCTTTTGGATCGGACCCTGTGGTGGAGTAAAGGAGGGCGAGGGTTATTAATGGGTCTGTGGGTATTGGAATGGCATTGTATCACATGCATTGGGGTGGTACCTGAGGGTGATTTGGGTCGGGGCCTTGGAGGTGCTTTCATTTGTGTGTGGAGTGAGGGTGCAGTTGTTTGGCAGCCTGCAGTTAGGGTGTGCCTGGTGCACGTGTAGTGGGTGTTTTAGGGGTTTTTAATTATTTATGTATTTATTGTGAGTTTTAAAGTGCGCTATCAGGGCGATGTGTGTGGACGTTCTCCTGGACATGTGTTTCTGTTGCACTATGTGGACACATGGTACTTCACATGATTGGACATTGTGGATTTAGCATTGTTTTGTCTGGCCCACCTACCTGAATCTTCGGATGTCTGCACTCCTTTCTCCATCCCTCCGACTCCCTCTATGCTCTCCATTCCGATGGTGCAGGCACAGATTTCTTCCCAGGGGGTCAACTTGATGGGTGATTCAGGACCTCCCCCGGTGGCTGTGGCAATGTTGCGGTTGGCAGAGAGTAT
This sequence comes from Ambystoma mexicanum, assembly GCF_040938575.1. Lineage (NCBI taxonomy): Eukaryota > Metazoa > Chordata > Amphibia > Caudata > Ambystomatidae > Ambystoma > Ambystoma mexicanum. The sequence goes on along the minus strand of NC_090933.1, from coordinate 1,036,109,280 downwards.
GCTGCGGACGCGTATCCGCAGGTCGTCCCATCGCTTTCTGCATTGCTGTGGGTTGCGGGGTGCGGTCCCCACCGCACTTACCCGCTGTGCCACCAGAGCCCATATGGCCTTCTTGTTCGCAAGTGCCGTCCTGGTCATTTGCGTGGAGAAGACGACGGCAGCATTCTCCTGGAGGGTCTCTGTTAGCACGGTGAGTTCCTCACGGGAGAAGTGGACCTGCCGCTTGCGGTCGCACGCTTTCTTCGCTACTTTTCCCATTTTTCTTGGTTTCGCTAGGGTGGATGACGGGTTGGGGTGTGTCTCGGGGTAGTGTTTTTAGTGGTTGTGTGGTTTTTGTGGTTTTATAGGTGTACGGCGGGATGTTTCCCGTTCCGGGCCCATGTTTTTACTTCCGTTTCCGTATATTTACGGTCACCGTACTTTCCGGTAGGCGCACACTGCGGTGTCCGCTGTGATGGGTGGCGGTATTGCACCTAGGGCGCCGTACGGCGGCGGTGTGGGCCGTTTTGGGGTCATTTCCGCCATCGCGGACTTTGCACTTCAGCCATGCCGTGGTGCTCGTGCCCGATGGGTCGGAATGGGCCGCACTTTGCTCCTTCGTGCAATGGCGGAAACGCTATTTACGCTGTGGCGGTCCGGTCAGTCACTTTCCGCCAGGGTCGTAATGAGGGCCAGTGTCTTTCTCATACCCAGGACACCAGCTCTGTGACAGAGCAGAACTGCCTTCACCATCAGTCCCCTAACTTAACTATACAGTCTGTCTCTTATAAACAAAAAAAGGTTATGCATCTGCACGGCTTGGTGCTGCTGCTGGGCTTGCTGCTAAATCCATAGGCTCTTACCTTGCCCAGGCCCTAACAAAAGACTGTATACACCTGTCCGGGCACAGACACGGATAACATGGGCTCAAACTCAAGCTGGAGGAACGTTGAAAGCAAGTCTTTAAGCATAAATCCACACCAAAATGACCAGCAAGCATAAATACCTTTGAATATCATTAAGATAGTAAAATACTCATCCAACACTCTATTTAAATTCTGCCGACTGCAAGTAATAATTTCTAAACAACACTGCTGAGCCCAGGAATTTTGTGTCAATTAACTAAACTGATATTTACTGTAATTGAATCTCAGGTTGGCTTTGCTTAGCCCCGTCAGTGACGGTGAAATGTACATGTCTTATTGCAAAGCAGTCTTGCTTTTTTGTTAAATTACATATCATCATCATCATAAAAGTTTATTCGGAAACAAATTATCCCTAAACCATTAACAGAATAAAAATGCATACATTACAAAAATCAATTCAACATATTAAAAAATATCTAGAGTATAAAGTTACAAACATTACATATAAATTTAAAATGTACATTTGTGTAAATCAGATAATATGCACAGAGAGCAGCCAAACAATTCATTAAGATTTAAATTTTCAAAGCTCAATCAGATTCTGTGCTACGGTTTTAGATCTCCGATACCAGGCCTGTCTCAAATAATCCACCATATCCCAGGCCACTGGAATCATAGCTGCCGACAGCAAATAACATAAGGCAGGCTTAGCCTGAAACATGCCGGCCAACCTGAGTAGTGGCAAAAGTGTTCTCCTTCTTAAGTCTATATAATGTGGGCAAAACAGTACAAAATGTAGGAGATCCTCCACCGGCCACTGACAAAAGGGGCAAGCTGTAGGTTGCACACTATCTGTCCAGCTTTTAGTTTGTGCCCCTAACCATAAGCAGTGAAACCGTGCTCGGGTCAGAGCCCAGCGCTCTACAGCATTATCACTATGGAGTAGATATGGCTGAATAGCATCCGTTGTTGCATACACAATATGCCTTGTGTTTGCAACAATGCGTAAGGCAGCGGACTCGCTATTTGCCACCAAAATGGTTTTGAACAATTGATTTGTGCCATGACCATACATGGGGTCAAAATGTTTGGTGGGCAAACTAGGTTGGCATCGTTTAACTGTCTGATGCATTTCTGAATATACCTGAGCCATGGGATTTTCTTTACTGCTGAACTGCTTAGCAGGGCTCTTATGATCTTATTTGAGAGAATTGCTTTCTGATTTGCCCATAATGCCAACCAATGCGAAACGGGGGCCAGTAACCACTCTTCAGTAATATGGGGGCATCCTAGTTCCAAATGTGTCCCATAGTTTGAGGCAGACTGCGGCAATCCAAGAAGTTTTTTAAGGAAGGCATTCTCCACATTTTCAATTTTTTGGATCCTTTCCATGCCCCACAATGCAGCCCCATAGTTAGTAGCAGTTTTTGTTTGAGCCCTGTATACTTCTAAGATAAGTTTAATTGGGTGCCCCACACAATTATGTTGAATGTGTGACAAACCCCCGGGTGCCTGTCTCATCCTCAAACACTACTTATCAACATGGCCCAACCCTCGCCAATTCTCCGTAAGGCAAATTCCCAGGTAGTCAAAACTAGTGACCCTCGGAATAGGTTTACCTCCGCTACATATCTTGCGCATCTTAAGGTGTCTAACTCCCGAGCTCTTACATGCCATGACTGCTGATTTTTTTAATTAACAGAAATCCCATGTGAAACCATAAATTGGGTGTAAACATCAACCAGACTTTGTAGGGCTCTAGGGGTACGAGCAATTAGAACTATGTCGTCGGCATTAAATTACATATCATGTGGTAAATATTAATTTGATATCCATGACATCCTTGTAGAACAAGACCAAGATTTTCAATTAAAGAATCCTGGCACTCAGTTCAAATAGTTAAGGTCATCGAAGGGTTTCCCCACAAGACCATTGCGTACTATACTCCAGGTGGTGCGTTTGCATCTGTAAATTCCATGGTTGGTGTTATTTCAGGGATATCATCTAAAAACCAAAATGATCTAAGTAATGTCTAGGATGATCAATCCAAGTTATTTCCACCTTGAAATCACCTCTCCATCTTTGATTCACTTGGTTCCATCGAACATGTTTATTGCCAAATTTGGGACAAAATTGCAACGATTTTTTATATCCCTGGCCATGAGATGTAGGTTGTCCATGCAGGGGTGTTGTTGCCCTAATGATGTCTCAGTTTGTTTTTCAACCCAAATGTTGATGTCCCCTGATACTGTTAGATGCTTGTGGTCTACAACAAGGCTGGCAATGCTGTCCGTACATTTCTTAGTGAAGGTGTGGCTGCATGAAGGAGGTCGGAGCATTAGCAGAAACAATAGATTTCTTTGGATGTTGATGTTGAGGGGGAACAAGTGGGGCTCATAGTCTGAGATGTTAGGTGCTGTAGATCTGTATATGTTGAAGTGGATCCTGTTCAGGTTTTCTTCTTGGGTAGCATGAATGAGTTGGAAATTGATTTTGGTGTTTGTATGTATTCCCATAATATAGTCATCAATGTTTCTGCAATGGAAATGTATTTGGTACTGCTTTAAATAGTAGATCGCAGATGTCAGTTCAGTGTTTGCCAATAGCCAATGCATTTATGAGGCAGCAGTGAATTATTTTGTCCAGTAGTGGTCCTTTCAGATCTGGCTTGAGGTTAAGGGTTTCCGTTGCCATTGGGTCAAAGTATTTTGCTTTTCTTGGAATCCTGATCTAATGGATACGGGGTGGTCAGCCTTGGTTACTCCATCATATAGCTTTTTTCATTCAGGTTTAAAAGGTTTCATTTTGGATGTTAGTGTTGTTCTTCAATTTGGTCTCCTAATAGATTTTTGCTTTAGATATGGACCTGTCAGTCTCTTGTCATGTATGGACTGTGCAGCTTGCGGGACCCATTGGAATTGTGGGATTGTGGGATGGGTCTTTGTTAGTGAAAGGCATTTTGTCATTTTAGGTTCTTGTTGGGTTTGACGTCCAGTTGATGTGTCTTTGCTCCAGAGTTCTCATATATGTGTATGGCGTGTAGAGATTTGTTTTTTTTCATTATTTATCTTCCTGTTGTGCTATAGTTTATTGTTTCCTTCTCTTTTATTTCTGGAGATGCTGAATTTAGATGTATATCTTGTGGGTAATTTGAGAGGTTGTATATGATGTTGAGCATTCTTGGCCTGATTGTGGTTAGTGGCCTGTTCTCTGTGCCTATTTTATGGTTACGGTTGGTGACTGGTGTTGAGTAGGTGGCTCTGCCAATAGTTAAGGGATTGATGGTTCCTGTGGATGTTCAGTTAACTATTACTCCTTTTCCAATGCAGTAGTATTTCTGTATGTTAGTTGCTTAGGGCAGTCTGTGTTTCTTATGTTGGTGGTGGTGAGCTCTCTCTAGATATCGAGTCTACCATTCAAGATTGTCATTCCAAGGTGGGATTTCTCTCTGTCAGTGCTAACTGTTAGTCCAGAGTCGGTGTGTTCTGGAGTGTAAATATCTTGCAATGGGTCTGACGTGTAAGTGAAGGCTTTGGTGATTATGTTCAGTGTAGACTCAGAGGGCTATGTCTCTGTGTCAAGCCACTGAGAGAAGGGGAATGGAATTCTAGTCTCCCTTAGAGATGGCTAGTGTTTACTCTCGGTGTGCACAGGGGGAGTATCTGGCATACTTCAATGGCTGGTCTGTTTGTTATATGGGACATCTATGAGTGGGGTATTGGGGGATCTAGCAATTATAGTATGATATCATAGCTAGACTGTGCATTGTCATTTATGGTGCATCTCCTGTAATCAGAAACCATGTAAGTGGTAGGTGCAGTCACATCTGGGCTTTCCCAGGGGTGATATCACAGTGCTTTCCCAGGAGCAGTTGTTGCAATATAGAAGTTCGGACAAATCCTCCATTGGGAGAAATTATCCCAAATGGGCCTTACCAAGCAGCAGTGGCACTAAAGAATCCCCTTCCTCCTCATGAGTGGTTATCACAATGCACTCCTAGGATCAGGTATCGTAATGCAAATTCCACATATCACTGTGCACCCCGACAGGGAGCAGGTATCACAGAAGACCACAGCAAGGAGAAACTATCAAAGAGCGCATTTCTCAACAGACCCCACCTAGGAGTCAACATCACTGATGGTCCCAAATATAAGGCAAAATAACACAACAGACCACCCTCACCGCCTACCCCCACACACTCACACTCATGGGCTTCTTAGGGGGTGCTGTGATCCATTAGAACAATGGGGTTGAAAGGAGGTCCCTGGGGTCACAGGAGGTGGCAGTGCAGGGCTTGGTCGATTCAGAGAACAGGCAAAACTTAGCCACTGCACCTCCCCAGCTGCCTGGACAAGGCTGCTGTGTGGGGTTCTTAGTTATGCATTGCAGCAATGATCATGTGACACCTCAGTACAGTCGCACTTCAAGACTAGGGAATGGGTAGATAAGTGTAACCTCCTTGCAGGAGGGGGCAAAAACAAATTAAAAAAAGGTAAAAAAGCATCCTTAAAATGAAAGGGGGTTAGTTAGAGTAATGGACCCTTGCATGTGATCACACGAGGTATGCTTTACTCTAAAAAGAAGAAAAAAACATCCAGACTTGAGCGGAGCACCAGAGAGATAACAGTCCGAATACTCCTTCAAGAGGGTTGGCAGGTGCTCTGCTCAGCACCCAGTTCACCACCACTGCCCGGCCCTGCTGAGAGGTGCTCCCCTGACAGACAGGGAAGTGTCCACAATCACTGCTTCCCCCCGACAACCCTCTTCACACTGCCATAGCTCCAGGTACTGTAATTACAGGCACTCCCCACGGGGGAGAGCGCCCAACATTTTCAGCCCTTCTGGGATGCATACAATTGAAGGGGCTGCCCCCCAGTCAGGTGGTCCACCAGGACTCCCTGGCCCAAGCTTGCAGATGTGGCCCAGGTGTAAGGGACTTGTTGGGCCCCCCATGCTGCATCTGATTCCTGGGCTGCACCTTGCATACTTAGCTTAATCAAAGTAAAGACTCTCGAGCCCCCACCCATTAATGCTGCTGTTGCCTGCTGCCTAGTACCTGTAAATCAGAACTGATTGCCAGAGCCATCTTGAGATATCATCAAGACCAAGAAGAAGATCAAGGAAGAGCAGCAGCAAGGACCTTGAGACAGCCCTGGCTAGAATGTCACTGAAGTAAGATGTTTTATATATAGTTTTTTTTCGCGGTGCACTGTATGGACTTTGTATGAATATTTTGTAAATATATTTTGTGCCTTGAAACACCTTTTGCTGTATAGGCACATTATAAATACCCAATAAATAAAATACATTTTAAAGAATTTTTAAAAGAAATGTAAGATTTAAAAGGACTCTTGTTTTTCAGGTTTAGATACGCAGCTGTTTAAATTAAGTTATTTGTATATAGGGAGTCATTATAAGTTACCCAGTATCCCGCAGTTAATTCTGGTAGGATACCGGGAAACTGACCCTACCGTTACTGGTGCCTGATATCCTAAGCTACTGGGATATTCCACATGCCAGCCACAGTGGTAAATCCCTATTCCACTGAGTGCTGCAGGACTCCATGGAGGGGATTGCCAGTATTTGAGGAAACGGTAACTGCAGTGCTGGAAATACCAGCTGTTTTATGCCAGTGAGGGCCTGATTTACCTTTTTGCAGGAGGTAAATCAGTACCCACCACTGGAAAACTTGTAGTTTGCTGGTGTGGGAAAATTGCTGGTCACATAAGTACCCGCAATGTTTCTGGCAATTTTCCCAGATTGGCAAACTTGTAAGTGTCTCGTGAGTTGCCCCTTTTTTTTACAAAACTTTCCAAAAATATTGCTGGTGTACCAGAAGAGAAAAGTAAATATGAGCATAAAACAAGAAAAAGAACCATACACCAGCATTCCTTTATCTGCATTTCCTTTTGTGTGCCAGTTACTTTAACCTAGTGTCTTTTTTTCCGTTGTGGCATTTTAAGGAAATCCTGCCATGATCTTTGTCGTTTCCTCCGTTCCCCACGTCAAAGCGGGGCCAACAAGGTGATCTTAGACACAGGTAAGCAGGCTGACGAGAGGTAAGAGACGGGTCAATTATTCAGTAAAGATATATAATATATATTCTGTGCCGGCCTCCATTTGTCTCCTTATAAGGTGCGTAGTACGATCCCCTGCTATATTTTCAGAGCCACTGCTGAGATCACCTTTGGTGTCCCTATTCCCTTCCTATCCTACCTAGATACCTCAGACCTACCCCTTTTCCTTCCTGGAATAGTTTACAGTTTGCTAGTGTACGTTTCCAGTCAATCCGTTTTTGTGCAAGTTATGGAATCGAGATTTGTATATATTGTGGTAATCATTGTATTTTCATTTGATTTTACCCAGATTTGCCACCCTATGCGACAGACAAGTACCATTCTCATGGATCGGTTCAGGTAGCTAGATAGCCAGCTGGGCTGAGGGTGTGTGGATTAAGCCTGATCATTCCTTTATCATAGGTGACATCCCTTTGAGTACAACTCTACATCAGATGATGAAGTTGACGGAGTCCCTAGGATCTGTCACTGGCCAGATCAAATGCCTGGGTAAAGCCCCTGGCCTGGCAGGAACCATTATCATGGCTTGCTATGGGCTTAGGAAGTCAACCCTGAGACGTTGCCCCTTACTATCCATGGGGGAGACCCTATACTGTTATATCTTCTCTGGGCATTGGACACATTGACATGGTTGAAGGCTAGTACACGGTTGAGCTGGCCCGAGGTGACTGAGGAAGACGCGGCCATCGGCCGGTAACAAGACAGCAGAGACTCTGCACTGAAAGGCCCGAAGAAGATCCTTCGTAGGCTCAATCCCCAGAAGCTTCTCAAGCTACTGAGCCTGTCAGACCATCAGAAGCCCAGATTGAAGCCAGTGAAGATGCTGACAATGAGTGCAATCTGTTTGGTATCTACCCAGACCAATGGTTAAATCAGTCACTAGTGTGGGTCCCAACACCCACAGATACAGATCCCACTCCGAGGGACCCTGGACCCCAGCTGGAGAGTGTTCTTCTGAATTAATTCCTCATCATGTTCCACTCGCCCCTATTATGCTGGTGGTAGAACCACTGGAAGATAGGGACTTTGGCTCGGTACAGGGTGGACCGCTGAGTCCAGGGCAAACCCTAGAAGAGGCCATGGGTGTTCTCCATCCTACCACCAGGGAGAGCTGACATGTTATGAAATTAACCTATGATTCAACAGGTGTCCAGTGGGAGATTCCCATTACCCGTTCTGCTCAGTTTTCCATTTCCCCTTCTCTAGAGCAGGTTCCTGGGACTGTAGGGGTACTGTGGGAGGTGTCCCATATTACAGTGGACTGTCTGGCAACTGATAACCTGCCCTTCTATATCATGGCATGACAAGTTTAAAGAGCAGGTCAAGGCTATCCTTCGGATCAAGGATAGTTCAAAGGGGTGACTGTGTAAACCCCTTGCAGGGTAAAAATAAAAGTAAAGGACTTTTTTAAATATTTTGTTTTTAAGATTTAGATACTCCGCTTTGTGGTTAAGTTATTTGTATGGAGTATGGAGTATTTCGTGAGTTTCCCCTTCTTTTTTACAAAACTTTCAAAAATCCCAGGTGGTGTACCGGGAGAGAAAAGTATATATGAGCATATAACAACTAAAAGAACTGTACACCAGCATTGATTTGCCCGCCTTCCCTTTTGTGTGCCAGTTACTTTAACATAATGTCTTTTTTCTTAGTGGTATTTGGGGCAAATCCTACCATAATATTGACCTTTTCCTCCCTTCCCCACATCACAGATTGGCTCACCGGGGTGATCTTGGACCCAGGTAAGTGGGGCTGGAGACAGGGAGGAGGAGGGTCAAGTATTCAGTAAATATATGGAATATGGATATTGTGTGCACGCCTACACCTTTCTCTGTTAAAGGTGAGTGGTGGAATACCTCCGCTACAGAGGTGCTTGCCACCTTACATTAAAAACAATTTTATGCATCTTCTGAAACCTTACAAATGCCCAATAAGTAGATTCCTAAAACTGCATTTTCCATGCATGTTAAAATGTTGCCGCAGCTTCAATGCATTTTGCAAGATAATTATTGTAGACGTGGACTTTTAGCTCCACTCCTTTACTCAAATTACGCCCACCTCTAAAATTATGTAACATACAAACACCACAAAGACTCCACTATGCGCTCCAAATTGTAAATGGTATTCAAGAAATGAACTTTTCAGAGTTACTCCATTCTTAATGAAATTTATTCAAATTTTGTTTTTCCGATTTCTTTGAAAATCACATGCTCATTTTCATTCACATTTCTTATTTCGATTTGTTTGAAAATTATAAATTCATTTTCATGTTCATTCACATTTTTTGCTGTGATTGGTTTGAAAATTTTAACTTAATTTTCATTAACCTTTTCAATTACATTTCTTATATTCAATAAAGAAAATTGTGAACTTCATTTGCTTGTATTTCTTGAAATGTGCACACTAGTTCCCTCTAGCACCCTCTAGTACCTTCTGGCACCCTCTACACGTGTTACCCCATGCTTACATTAGGCATGGTTCTTCAGGAGGGGATTGTGAGAAGGCGCTGTCTCTATTGTAAATCGCGCTGTTGGGTTTGAAATGTTTGCTTGAACAGTAGATCCGATCCTCGGAAACCAAGGTGGGTCTGGAGGAGCAGAGTTAGATTCAGAGGGGTGGCCGTGGATGCTAATGAACGGGTGAGGGCGACCTCCTGGGGGAGACAGCAACCCGTCGCAACGTGTGCTGCCGGCACTAGTTTTACCTGAGTTCAGTTTCGCAGATTCTACGCTACCCTCAGTGTTCTGCCGCTTCGATAGCCCTGTTACCCCCGACGGTCTTTTGCCTGCTCCTCCCCCCCTTCCAAGGGGGAGGAGCAGGCAACAGAGCGTCGGGGGTTGGGGGTAACTGAGCGTTGGGGGTAACAGGGCTATAGAAGCGGCAGAACACTGAGGGTAGCGTAGAATATGCACAGAGACCTACCAAAAAAAATACCTAGGCACATGAAGATGAAAGACATGTAGATTCCCTTTTGACCTATTCATGTTTGCTGATCGCATTGCCCAAACCTGTCCGATGTCCATTTTTTATGATTTCTACTTGACTGACCTTTTACTATTCACATGAGTTTCGCCCACTCTCTGACAACACAATTGTTCTGCTAAAATATATTACTAATGGTCTCTACAGGTACCCCAGGAGAGCCACCTGCTTCAGACAACCCCATGAATTCACAAGATGCCGATCTCTTACAATAATGAGCTCTCCAGTTCACCAGAGATCATATCTTCCCTTGCCCTTCAGCACTTGAGCCATCTGCAAACTGACTGAGCTACCCCATTGATCAACTTGAATATCCTGTTCCCCAACTGCTGGCAAAGACTTTGCAAACCTTTGCCATGGTGGGGAAAACACCCTTCTGATTGATCCACAATGCAGAGACCCATGGCACACAAAGCAATCCCACCTCATATATTTAATTTCTTTTACTACATGTGAAAAACCCCTCCCATACCTGTGTACCATTATATGTGCATTTTATACCTATTATGATCTCCTTTCATGAGCGCCATTCATTCAGCTAAACCCCATGTGCACATATTGATTGCCTGCTTTACCTTAGCGGGGCGGGACCCTCTGTGCAACAACGTTTCATCGTTATGTTTCTGCACGCATGCAAATCTACACATGTATCGCCTCTACACAAAATAACACTAAGTAACCTAAATGTAACATGTATCCCATTTACCATAAATATTGTAATATGTGTAGCAATTTGCAAAAGTGACAGAAATGACGACGATGATGTGTCCAACATTATTTTGCAAGAAATTAGTTATTGCTGTGTCCCTGCTAAATACGTTTCTCCTCTAAAACGGTCAGACCTGCCTAAAACCCTTTTTCTGTGCATAAGAATGAAAATTATGCTCACCCTATATATTGCATTTCCAAAAGAATGCAATTTGTTTAGGTTTTAATTTTAATATTTCCTTGTAGCACAAGATGGCAGCAGAGTTACATGTTAGAAAAGAAACGAATGAAAATGCATTTCATATACCGCTGAACAAACCACAATTTGACCTCTGTGCTGTGAGCAGTGCACAATGATCAGCATTTACATAATGAAGAAACAAAGGTGACATTCTATGGAATTTGGAGATTTCTTCATTACGCAACGCATGGCCAGGGTGGTGATCCTCATATCCCACAGTTCAAAACACTGAACTTCATGTAAGTGCGAGGGGTGGACGAATCCTAAACGTGCAACTCCACAAGGGCAGGTATTCTCTGCAGATCTCCCAATTTCACAATTCTACAGTCTTTCACTGGCCACCATTACATTTTACATAACTGGGCCTTTCCTTACTGCATCTTTCACACCAATCAGTCCAGATATACAATACCAGGATGTATTGGACCATATCAAAAGATAAAAAAACATTTCAAGTGCAAGAAAAGTAAACAAAGACCAGGAGTGTGAGGCTAAGGCCTGAAGCACGACTCAGTGCAGAGACAAGCACTGACAGAGCCAATGGTTTTGCCAGATATGTAGGCATTTGTCAGCCTTTGCATAATATATCTATGTTCTTGAACCATTTGCCAGCTATTGCCACCATATGTTATATATACTTTGCATTATAAGTGGGACGCCATCAAACACCTCCTCAGTCTCTCGGCCCGTTCAGCTGAGCCCGAAACAACAACGTGCAGGAGATTCACGCTAGACCCACAGGTGAGAGCAATCTTCGGAAGTTGCTTCTACCAGCCTTGCATGAAATAATGCACTCCTTTGCACTTTTCCTTCATCCACGAAATCAACGCTGTGTAACAAGACTGGGTTATACAACCCGTCTTTATCTGGGATTTCTGGAATACCTCATGAAAAAGTTGCAAAGGGCACACAAAGCACCAGCCAGAACACTCCGTAGAATGGAAAGGTATGACTACATCACTCAACGCCTCCCATACACTTCAAAACCCTCTGCGTTGCCCCCCTCGTTTACAAGTCAAAGGGACCGGCTTGATTCACGTGGATTATTTAGCATTGCACACCCGACTGACAGAACCCCCAGGCCAAGCATCGCTGCTGCTTTAGTTCTTATCCCAGAATTAAGAAGGGAAATGATTCGAGTTATGATTGGTTATTTATAACGCGCTTAATACCCAGAGGTTTCTAAGCCCAGACCCGAGGATCGAACCTGTGATGCTCCATGGCTATCAAGGAGAGCACATTGCCCGTGAGCTATCGTCCCGAGACAAGGGAGATCAACAAGGGAGATCGTCTTTCTCCTTAATGGTCACCAAACCATGGAACTCCTAAACCAAAAACGTATACATGGTAGGGAACCCTTCAATTCAACCATACCCGCATCCAAGGGATTAGACTTCTGAAACAAAACAAGAGCAAACTCAACGCTTCCTTCCACCTACTCATCCGTCACTAATGGCTTCCCACTAAATCTTGACCCCCATTCCCCCAACAGAAAACACACAAGGTCTAGATCACTATCAGCAGTTTCATACCCTGCCCGCCCCTATGAACACTTCACTCCAGTTCACCCAATGCATCTATGACTATCTTCTTAACTTTGGGGCCGCCTCCGCCACCACCACCCACGGGGGACATTTCCAACTCATCCCCATCCTAACACAGCAGACTACGCATTCAGCATGCAGGTACCGGGTGATTTTGTCCTGCAATGACCTAAACAACAGCCTTTCCACTTCTCGACTTCCCCTCTCTCCCATTAACATGACCCGGCAACTGCATTCTCTTACTGGGCCATGCACAGCGAGGCTAACATTATTGGCAGCAGTGCACTATACAAGACCACTTCATCTTTGGAAAAGGTCACAGGGAGGATGCTTATTAGCAGGTGAGAGAGGGGCAAGTGGGAACCCTGTGGGGTTGATGAGTACAAGGCGGATGTGCCTAATGCCTGTGTGCTTATATGTCTCTAGGTGGGTTGTGGTGTTGACACCTGGGTACATGAATATCCAGAGCGGGGAGCCCAAGAGCGATGAACTATCAGCACTACTGCAGTGGGAGAACCGCTGGCCTAGCCAAGACGGGTTTATGTGTAGCGGGAATGGTGTTGCGGGGCCACTAAGCGGGCCACTTCATGGCTTCTGCAGTGGTTGGTGTGCTAGTGGGGAGTGCTAGCATGCTTTAGAATACAGTGTGCATTGGGATTTCTATATGTAGTAAAAGGCGGGAGGAGATTGAAAAGGTGAGTAGGTTAGCAGGTGAGGTCATGTGTCAGGTATTGCAGTAACTCTCACTGGTAGTCTGGTACTCACATCATATGGCACGTATTGCGATCATAAAGCATGTGCTGTCATGAGACAACAGGGTATTCACACGATGTGCAAGTCAGGTGTTCACGTAAAAGCCCTTATCACTCGCACCGTGACCAGGTAGCGAAGTAGTCTGCAGTTCAGTCGTGCCCAGTTAGCATAGCTGAAGCAGATTATATAATGTCCGACCCGGGCAGCAGTGCCGGTTTTATAATGCAATCTTAGCCCAGTAAGCCAACCTACTGTTAGGTCCAGTTAGAATGTCAGTGGCGGGGCAGCACAGGGCTCCACGTTAGTACAGCACGAGTGGCAAATTAGTACAGCAAAACCAGGTTCAAGGATTATAAGTAAATCCATCTATCACAGTAACGGCACATGTCAGCACGCTCAGCTAATCCTGTAAAACCATTTTCTAGTAAACCCCATTCGCAGACTAAGGCCAGATTCCATTATGTCCGCTTTGAACATAAGCACAATTAGCATATCAGTGGCAGTTTCCTTTAAATCCAGTCTACACATCAGCGCCAGATTACAATATGTTCAGTTATCACACCAGGGTCCGATTGCATTCTGCCCGTTACCACAAACTAATGTACATTCCCAAATAAAATAAAAATCATGCTATACTTCAATTAGGAATTACATTTTTATACAGCACTCAGTACACATTCCCAACACTGTACAGACATTTCTCAAAAGATTTGCAACACATTAATTGAAGCAAGACCCCCACTTCTCCACAGGAATCCCGTACGTTTAATATGATATTACAGTGTTTTCTCAGCAGAGCTAAAGTAAGTTCACTGATGCAGTACGGCCGTTGTGGAAGCAGGTGAGATGGCTCAGGCGTTAAACGTTCTCTGCTGTGCCTTTTCTTTATTATGCAGATCGCAGGTTCAAATCCCGGCAAGGCCAGCACAGCCTTTCCTGGGTAATAATAGTAATTTCTGCAAATTTGTCCAATGTAAAGCGCTATATAAAGAACACATTATTATTATTATAATGACATAGTACAGCACTTCTTAGTATTGCCAATCCTGCTGCTGTACTTATAATAGTACTTGCTGCACTTGTCAAGAAGGCATCCCTACTTTCAATGGGACAGTAATGGCTGTTCTCAGCTAGTTTTAATATGCCATTATGGTTATTCATATCAGGGTCGGTATTGTTTTAAAGGGACAGTACAGACACTAATAAACAGAAACCAGATTCTCAAATTGCAATGGGACAGCTCCTGTACTGCTCAGGGAAGGGGCTGCTGTACTCAGTGTGACAGTACCAGCCCTGTTAAAGGTTTTTTGTACTGTGCTGCAAACCTGAAGGCATAGGAGCACCGCATGTAGCAAAGGCCAAATACTTTAATGAAAGAAACCATTTAAAAATGTTTTTGAAGAAATAATATGTTTCGGCACGGAGAGTGTCAGGGAGGCGGGTCCAAATCATGGCCCTCTGGCAGAGAAATCTTTTGTTCCAAGGAAAGTTGGATGTGGATATGCACACCACTATTAATTTCTAGCCTCTGTTAATATGTAATGTGACTGAAAGTATCTGTTAAATAAATTCTAGGTGCACCCAGTTAGTAAAGTGCTACCTTTACTGGACTAATCAAAAAACTGGGAGATTCACCACAAAATAACCACGATGAACAAACTGGGGCACAGCAATGCCCAAATAAATTGCAATCCTTCTTTGGAGCCAAATAGGCAAATGAAATAATTCAAACAAACGTAGGTCAAAACTTTAAATTTAAGTGTTGTTATTTTTAAATCTTTTCTTTTCGAAGTTACAGGTGTATTTTTACATTGTCATACAAATGTAATTAAACACAAAACTATTCTTGCAAAATATAGCATTACAATTTATCACAAAGGTTTACTTTGGGAAAATCACTCTTCTTGTGAACATGTTTGTTACATAAATGCATAACTTCAGATTTCCATTTTTACACAATCCCAATACTTTGATAGGAGTGAGCCACTAGGTATCTGTGACTACTACTGTCTCTTGTGCCCTATCTCTAACTATGCATTTTGGCTGCTTACCGCCCTTGTTCAGGTTTGAATATTGGGTATTTTTCTTTTCCAATTTCCTGCAAAAAGATATAATAAATAAACTGTGTCAGGACTCTACCTTGTTAAAACACTTGATAGTGTACTAAATTGTAAAAAGGTGCATTCACACACTAACCTTAGAATAAGTCTTCCAGGCAGTAACAAGTTAAAACTGGAAGGAATGGTAATAGGGTATTAGGGGGGATGAAGTGACCTGGCAGGACTGTAGGGTTTTAACCTTGGTACTAGGTATCTATGTGCTGTCTTGTTGACACATGCATAACGCAGTGTTGCAACCTTGAGCAATCCTCTGGCTTGAACCGGTTGCCAGTGAAGGTGGTGCAGAATGAGAGCGGCACAGGACATGTAAGGTGAGACCTATGGGAGTCTGGTCCACAATTACTAAATCACCAGCACAGGCCATCCATCCCACTAGGGTACCATTGATCCTTGAAGGGGAGGTAGATGGTAGATTTAGGGCTTTCCTAAGATCTGAGAAAAATAAGCTGAAAAGGGTTGGGGCCAAAGGGCATCCCTGTTTAAAGGCTCTAAATGACCCACATTTTCTGGATAGTGGCCCTTGGTCATTTAGGCAAACTTGCACCATGTTCCCCTCATGAAGAGAGCTAATCGCAGAAATCAACTCCGGGGGACAATGCCCTCTCCTATTTATTAGGCATTGTATCTTCAGTTGATTTCTAAGAATTAAATTGACATTACAACCCACACCTTTGATAAACCCAGCCTGACGGTGATCAAAATTGCCTGGGTCCAACACCCACCTATTTAAGCTTGTCAACAATGGGGCTGCAAATACCTTACCCAACACGTCCAGGCGGGTGATCAGTCGGTAATTTTTCGAGTACGACTTTTCGCCCTTTTTGAAAATGGGGACTGTTAGGGAGAATACTCAGAAATCTGCTAATTCCCTTCTACCTTAGAGACTGCAAGTTCTGTTTGCTGTACTTTAGGGCTTTTATCTCTCATGTAATTTTAATGTGATTTATTTTCTGTGTTTCTTTTGACTTTGGAGTCGGACAAACTGCATAGGCATCATCTTTACATTGTGTCACACATCACCTTCACTGCAGTGGCACAGGGAAGTCTCTTAGATTTCCCCAAGGTTTAAATACCTTCTCTTGGTGAAACTACTGTTTCCAAGAGAAGTGATGTGAAATTGACTTTACTTACATTTTGTAACTTTCTAGACCCAGCACACACTACCTTACCATAGCGTTCTGGAGGGGTTATTTAGTATCCCCTTTGTCTAGAATCTCATGCAACATTTTTATGTTACCATTTCTAAAATTAATGGCTGGTGGCAGTGGTTTACTTTTTATTACCATTGTGTGTTTTTACCACGTGCTGCGTTCGCAGCCACAGTAAGGCACCCATGGGTGCCCATTTCATCAAAAAGGCCCCAGTCTTCCTTTTTCGCCCTTTTCTGTTGGAAAGGTTCTTCGTGAGATTTACTCTGCGTGCCAAACCAGGTTTGGTTCATTTTGTCTTTGGCGGGATTCACAAGTGAAGCCCGCCTCTGACTCCAGTATGTCTGGCAGGGGCAGGAAGTGAGGGAGGTGCCCGCAAGTCTCTGTGCTTAATCCCCTTGGATACAGGAATGCACCCAAAGGTGATTGGCCAGCTGGCTGTCCGGCAAGGACAGCCACCCTACTGTGTGATTGACAGCTAGGCTGGAATGAATGGGAGAAACCTGCTTAAAAGTCAAGGCATTTTGTCTTGGAAGGCAGAGTCCACCACTGGACGAAGGAATCTGAAGAAGAACTTGGAAGAGATGTATGCTGCAACTCCTGGACCGTTGGTTTGCCCGGTGAAGCCTTGCCACTTTGCTGAAGCTACAAATTCACCTCGACTAGAGAAGCCCGTCTGGACATCCTCTCGAAGCTGGTTGCATTTCCACTGCTGATGCTGCTATAACCGAAGAGCCAGGGAGAGGAACACCAGATTGTGTGTGTTGCTTTTAAGTTAGACCCGAGAGCTAGGAAGATCCTCCGGACTTCTCCATGATGCAGAACTGATGAAGCCTGAGCCACCTCAACAGAGTGCTGGACCCTAGAAGCAAGGAACATCTGAAGTGGTATCCGAGAACTGCAGTGTTGCTATTTGCTGTCAGACGCGAGGAGCTGAAACACCAAAGGACCACTGACCACTGAATTGTAGTTTGCCAATTGATGCTGCTGACCATCCCATTGCAGAGCAGGAATCCCCAGATGTCCTCCCTCCTGTCACCACGACTAAGGCTCAGGAACAACAGGATCTACAGAGCTGTACAGGAACAGATGCCAGCTGGAATCATTTCTTCTAACCAGAGGTACTGTAAAGTCTAAGAGAACTTACCTCTGTTGTGTAACCTTAGTTGCTCTCAGTTGAGACCTGTCTTGGTTACCTTGCAGAGTTGCTAAAGCTTTGCCCCTCACACGCCTCCCAGCTTGTGGCCCTTCAAGTTTGCTATTTGCTACAAACATTTCTAAAAACATCATGCAAGACTTTTTACCTACCTGCAAAGAATATCTTCTACTCAGTGCTTTAAGTGGGCCGGGGCCTGCCGGGGCCGGGCCCCGGCAGTCTCCAAAAAGTGGGGCTGAGCCGGGGCCCTGCCGGGGCCCCCCGGCCTCAACACGCCATGGCAGGCCGCATTATCCCGCCGCGGCCGCAGCCGCGACGGGAAATGCGCCCGCCACTTTAACGTCAGGCAAGCTGACAGAAGTGCCAGCCAGGCACAGCGCTGCTGTGCCTGGCTGGCACTTCCGTCAGTCACTGTAACTTTCTCTGATGACCCCTCATCTGAGGGGCCATCAGAGGAAGCTAGAGTCCCTTAGTTTTCCCTCGCCAGGTCACTGACTGACCCTCAGCGAACCCGCGGGCTCCGTGATCTGATCTGCAGATTAGATCACGGAGCCCGCGGGTTCGCAGAGGGTGAAAGACACCTCGGGCTCTGTGATCTCTGCTCTAAGCAGAGATCACTGAGCTTGAGGCGCCTTTCTGCTTTGGCAACGCTTTATAAAAGATGCCTTCAACTGTGTACGTTTAAGCCATCTTTTATAAACGTAGACATATTTCTATGTTTATAACAGACGGCTTGAATCGTACACAATTCAAGGCATCTTTTATATAGCTTTGTCGACGGACAAAGCCACCTTGGGTTTGTCCGTCCTCAACGCTTTATAAAAGATGGCTACGTTTCAAGCCGTCTTTTATAAACATAGACATATGTTACAAATGTCTATGTTTATAAAAGGCAGCTTGAAAAGTACACAAACCATAGTAAGGTGCGCACACAAGTGTGCGTATAGTTTGTGCACTTACAAGCCACCTTGTATAAACATAGAAATATGTAACATTGCTATGTATATAAAAGAAGGCTTGAAAAATCACAAACCATAGTAGTACGCAAACAAATATATAAATGCTCAAATACATTTATATATTTGTTTGCGCACCTTACTATGATTTGTGCACTTTTAGGCCACGCCCACAATGGAGGCCACGGCTCCAAACGAGGGCCCCCCCTCAATTTTTTACCCCACTTAAAGCACTGCTTCTACTGCCCTTAACATTGTGCAATTAGCATTGGCTGTCCTGGCTCCCTGAGTGACTCTTCTTACCTCTGACTCTGTGCTTTATCTTTTCACTGAGAAAGGACTAATTTAATGAACATTGTAAGGTTTTCAAAGTATTTACCTGTTTATGAATTATTTATTAACCTTTGTTTTATTCCTCTATTCTATCTTTTCACCAACTTAGTATTGCTCTAAATGTACCAGTGATAAATCAATGTCCACAGTGTCCTAGCTATTTAAGTCACCTGATGGTGTAGGAAGCGTCTGTGTGCCATCCCCAATGGGTATCATCTGATTTAGAGAAAATAAGAGTGTGTTTTGAAGTGTATTTTAATTGTTACATATATATTGTTCTCTTCTGAAGAAGGCTTATACAACTGACTGTGAAATAAATTAATAATTGTTTTATCATGAAACCTTGAGTGTAAGTGTTCATTAGAATAACTGTACTGTGAATCTCTGTGTCACAACATTAATGCTCACATTGACCCCTCTTGAGATAGCCTGGCTGCTCAGCCACACTACCAACCTGTGTAGTTCAGACTTATACCAAAAGTTGGGTCCCTATTGCCAGGAGGCCAGGGTTATTGTATGGCAACCAAAGGGTACTGCATACAATCTTGCCTAACAGGGACCAGAATTGCCGATTTCCAGGAAGGAGGGATCTTAGCCTTTTTGACGATGTAGGAGAAAAGGATAAAACAAAATTCTGTCCAATTTTCAGGGGAAGATCTTAGAATGGATTTAGTGAGGCCGTTTGGGCATGAAGCACAAGAGGTAGAGAGTTTCTTGATTGCATCTTGGATCTCATCTCTATCAAAGGTAATAGGCCAATTATTTGAGTTCTCCAAAATAGGGGAGTTCACATTATCTGTGGGTGCAGCAAATAAATATCCAAAGTGGGCGACCCATCTCTCTTCAGTTACTGGGTTGCTCTGTAAGGTATCCTGCGGTAGTACTCTATTATTTAGGATTTCCCATATGTTCCTAGAGTTATTTGCGAAAACTGCCCGCAGCGTTACTTCATCAATATTCTGCAGCATGATAGTTTTATGCAAACTCACCCAATTTCTTTATCTTTGTTTCCACTTTCTCCTTTGCATATTTCTTATATCTGATAACATCACTTTCCTTTGTTCAGCCAGATCCTTTATCCAACATATGTGCTCGACTAAAAAGGGGGTTTCCCCCCTCCATTCTTTTTTTTCACAAAGTCAAGTAGGAGAGGCCTATAGTCTATCTCTCCAGCATAATTTTTTATTTTTTTATTTTATGTTTTATTGGTTAAATATAATTAAACCTTAAACATTACATCCTTGTGACTTTGGTAAGTTCATTATTTCTTCATTAAAAAGTCTTAGTTCCAATCCAAATTTTCTTCACACAGTGATTACAGATTCCTTACCCCTAGTTACCTTATGGTCCACTGTTCCATTTTTAACCAATTAGGTAACTCGAGCATTTAATACATAAGGCAACTCATGCCCCTTTCTTATAGTTCTGGCCCCTCCTCCTCCTGGTTCAGGTTTAGCATTTCAACAAATTTTAATGCATCAAGCGTTTTCCCAATTTTTTCAACAGTGAGGAGTCGTTCCCAATAGTTTTCTTCAGTCTCCTCAGTAATATTCGTTACGTAACTTCCCATAAAGGTCTCTCTTTTAGATTTTAAAGATGGGCAAGTTAACATAACATCCCTTATTGTTTCCAGTTGATCCTTCCTTTTGCAGAATCGGCAAAAGGCTACTGTATCTTCAATTTGCTTTCTTTTCCATTTAACTTCTCTGCAGTTCCAGATATTAGGTCTGCAGCGCAGCAACAGATCCCGATAGTGCTCAGTCGGGAATTTCAACAGGTAAGGCGGTAGGATATCCAAGGCTTTTTTTTTCCACACGATGTTATAGCATAAGTTTCTTTTCAATCTTTGTTCCTGTGTTTCCTCCCAGTCTTTTTCCTGATTTACTCTTTTTGCTTTATCCGGGTTATTCTTTAAGGTGTCTTCTAAAAGATCTAATTTCAGCAAGTGAGCCTTACAACTGCTTTTCCACTCCATAAACATTTTGTCTTCATTCAAAACGTTCGTTCGAGCTAAAATTTCAAATGGTTTTGGTGGATCATCCAGAATACACTTCCTATACAATGATATGGATTTCCACAGAGCGACAGAGGTCACTGATTGCAGCCTAAGCTCCATTCTTATGAGTTCAACTGGTAGTGAAGTTGGGAGGCGTAACATTTTGCAGCAAAAATACGCCTCACAAAGATTCCAAACCTCCCATTTTAGGGCCAAGAGTGCTTCCATACCATAGGTGATGACCGGCCACCACTTTCTGCTTGAAGAAGGTGACAATAGGGGTTAGCGAAAACTTCCCATATCTGCGATGTATGCAGACTCCTTGATTTGTTAGAGCCACTAATTTTTCCCGGATCAGAGAATAGTGTGCTTGTTCATTGCAATTTTTGTTGATCAATATCCCCAGATAAAGTGACGTTTCCACTTCCTCCAGTTTTTGCTTTTCCAATGACCACATCGCAGTTTTTCCAGCCTGCTTCCTCCCCCGGGTAGATTTCATAGTTAAGATCATAGATTTTTTGACATTCGTCTTCATGCTATTTTCCTTTAGATAGTTATTAAAGGTCTCAATCCTTCTTTGTAGGCCTATAGGAGTTTGATCTATGAATACCGTGTCATCCGCGTACAGCATCCAAGGTATCTCTTTTCCGTTTATCTTCGGTGGGAATGCACAGATCTTCTCCTGAGCGGTTTTCATATCGGCCAGATATAGAACAAAGAGGAATGGCGCTACTGCGCAGCCCTGTTTAATTCCTCTGGAGGTTCCAATCCCTCCTAGACAGTCCTCCATTACTTGTTATTTGGATCTTGATGGAGGTATCAGTATATAATGCTTTGACAGCTTCAAGTAGGTCCTTAGGGCATCCCCAGTTTCGCATCTTCGACCACAAGCGCTCTCTGTTGATACCGTCGAATGCTTGTTCGAGGTCGATAAAAGCCAGGTAAAGCTTTTTTTTCCCGGCTAGTGTATTTGCCTTCAACAGATTGATCAAGAATAGATTCAAGGCGGTGCCGACTCCACTTACAAAAGCTGTCTGTCTTTCATCTAGGATTTTCGCCTCCGAGGCCTATTTTATTAGGTCTCTCAGTAGTAAAGATGCAAATAGCTTGCCAATTGAATCTAAGAGAGCTATAGGCCTGTAGTTCCTAGGGTTTTTGCGGTCTCCCTTTTTATAGATCGGTACTATATAAGTCTCTGTCCATGTAGATGGTATTTGTTTAGTTTTCATAATTTGTTGGAATAGTGTATAGCTTAACTCCGTCCAGGTCTCACAGTTTTCTTTAAGAAGTTTGTTGGAAATGCCGTCTGGCCCGGCAGCTCTTGAGGTACTAAGTTTTTTATTAGGATTCTGATATCATCTTTGTCGAATTTCAAGTCCCAAGGAATTGTGTCAGGGATTTCTTTTGTGGTTTTTTCCTCACTATCTCCTTTATAAAGAGTAGTGTAATGTTCGAACCATTTGTCTTCCTCGACTTGATTGATGCCTAGGGCAGATTGACTTTGCTTTCTGTCGTTAAGTAGGTCCCAAGTACCTCTGGCATTGTTTGTTGATATTGCTGCAATCATTTTTACAGCATCATTCTGCATTCTTAGATGTCGAGTTTGTCTCAGCCAGTTTTTATATGTTTGTTGGAATTTTCTCTGGAGATCACATTGACCTGGGCCCTTTTTCTTTTTTATAGATCTCAAGTCTGACCTATATTGTTTTCTTCTTGTCACAAGTTGTTTGTCATACACATGTTTTTTTTTAGTGTTCCCTTTTTTTTTAGTTGGATCATACTTAATTTCATAGGCTTCCAGTAGCCATTTGTAGTCAACCATCCCCTCATCGATGTTAATCGCTTCTTTGTATCCTTGAACTAAATTCGGATTTGCCTGATTTTTAATTCTCAAACGATTTCTTCCTCCAGTGACCTCAGTTGCCATTACTCTTTCGGTCCCTCTGTTAGTACTTAGTTCCCACGCAAGAGCAGTAGCTAACAGACAGTGATCACTACTCGTTTGTTTTATTATTTTGAAGGATAGCACCCGCTCCAAAGTGTTTCCTCCTGCAAAGCAGTAGTCTAAGCAGGCGCCTGATTTCCCACTGTGCCAAGTGTTGGCACCCTGGAGGTCTCCCTTAGTCTGACCATTTAACATCTTCATCTCACGAATTCTCATTTCTTTCATCCAGACTTTTTCCTTTCCTAACAAATGATCAGTGACTTTGATCTTTCCATCTTTATCCAGTAATTTGATGTTCAAGTCACCATTTAATATTATCAACTGATCATTCCCCTCCGTCATGGATTGATCAATTACCTCTGTGATTGACGTTAGAAAGTTCTCCTGGGGTAACATATTCTCACTCCAGTAGACATTTATCAGGATCATTTGTTTTGGGTTTGTCTGGCCATCTAGTTCAGACGTAACTTTGAGAATTTGAACATATGAGTTTGGTGTTAGATGTTCTTTTACTTTTAGGGGACATTCCAGTTTCTTAAGTATCATGAGGCCTCCAAACGGTCTTCCCTTTGGCCCATTTCTCGCCGGATTGATATAGACCTCATAGCCCTCACACACGGGGGGCTCACGTAACCAAGATTCTTGGATTGAAATGAAATCATATTGAGTCAGGAAATAGCTTGTGTTTGAGAGCAGATGTTTAAATCCTCTTAAGTTTCATAATGCACAGAGGATTGAGTTCTGCTCATACTCCGTACTCTATTTTTTCTTCTTTGATTTCAGAGCATTGGCCACCCAAGCCCAGTCCTTGCTCTGATTATTTGCTTTAGTGGGATTGTTCTTATTCCTCCTTGAATTTTCAGAGTTATCTACTGTGAACCTCAGGGTTTTCAATGACTCTTTGCTTTTTTCGAATATTGAAGACTCTTCCTCCTGCGACTCTTTCTCTTCTTCGCTTTTTCCATTATTTTTCTTCAGTTTTTCGGCATCAATTCTGTCTTTTGCCAATTTTCCCCCCATAGTTGAGGATCTAGTTTTTACTGATGCCTCCTTTTTTGTATCCTTTCTTAATTCCATTTGAGATTTTTCTTTTAGTTTTCTGAATTCATCGTCCACGTCCTCCAGCAAGAAACCTCTTTTTCTTAAGGTATCTGACACTTCCAAGAGTTTTCGCTTTACATTTTTTGACGTCAAATGCAAGATAACTTGGTCTAGCCTCTGTTCCTCTGGGAATTCAACTACTTTTATATCGTCCGGTGAAATTTCTCTTGGTGAAAGAACTTGCTTACAAAGCTCCACCACATATCTCCTATTTAAGATTGCCCTTCTTGGTCCATTCGCAGCTGTTTCTAGTTTTAAGTAGCATCCTTTAAATAGAATTGATTTGATCGGGGGTGACCTTAGCGGTATCTCTTTCCTTTTTGTTTCAATGTCCTTATTTTTTTTTTCCCCTTATTTATTATTTCTTTAGGACAGGGGCTGTCACAGCCCTTTTGATCTGTCCTCTCTTTGTTCACTGTATCTTTTCTTTTTTGCTCCAGAGTCTTAAATCTGTTGGGCTCATGATCTAGTTCTAAGCCAACTTCCTTTCCACAATCTCTTCTTTCTTTTTCCTGATTATATTCCCGGGCACTTTTTTATGAGGCTTCGGTTTCTGAGCTTCCTTTCATTTTGCAGTTAGATCGATTGTTTCCCAATTATCAAGTGTTTGCCAGTCCGAGTCACTTATGCTGTCCCAAGCTTCTTTCTCACTATCGGATTCCATCAGATCTATGAGATCAGTCAGATTTGCTTGCTGTTCTAAGTCCTCTCTACTGTCTTCCATTAGCATCTTTTCTTGATCTTTTCGCCCCCCAGTCTCTATGTGGTCACTCATATTCACCTTTCTGCGAGATTTCTTTGCACATTGTGAGTTCTCTCTTCTGGGTGGCGTTCTTAAGTTTCTTAAAAAGGCTCTTGAACCATTTACTTTTCGTTTGGCAGATTAATTTTTGTTTTTTTTCCCCTTTTCATTTGCTGCACTTATGTTCTCCCTCCTTTTTTCATCATTCAAATCTTTTGACACTGTTCCAGCAAAGATTGCAAAAGAAGATCGTTCTGGTTTTCCAGATGTGTCTTTTTTAGTTTCCTTTATCCCAGGTGGGATCATGGTCACCTTTTCCTGATGGTGCTCCTTTTGATTGGGGGGGCCAGCTGCATCCTGTTTCAATTTCATTGGTCCCTTTCCTTCCTTAGGAGTTATATTCGGCCGATCCTCCTTTTCCCTCGGACTGTCATGTTTATGGATAGATCTCATCCATTTACAGTCTTCCAATACCGCTTCCATTAACACAGATTTGTCCGTCGCATCCCGTCTAGCTAAATCACTAAGGTGAGATTGCCAGGTATGGGTTAATTCTGCTTCTTTATTTGTTCGTTCATTTAAGCTTTGCAAAGCCAAGGCCATGTTAACGTGTGTCTCTTTTGTTTGTGCATTGCTGGTAGTTACCTCTTGTACTGAGTCTTTGATTGCCTCATAAGCTTGAGGAAAGGGGCCATTGTTATAGTTAGGGAGGCCATTACCACTTCTTCAAAGAGGCGCAAATCTTTTTCCCTTTCAGTCTTGCAGACCTCACTGATAGTCTTTATGATTTGCTGATTCCATATTTCTCCTATAGGTCTGCTTTCAATTTCCAAGATTTGGGAGCTGGCTATATTATTTCTTGTTTATTCCAAACCGGGTACTGCCTTACTCATACACTGTTCCATTATTTTCGCTGGCAAGTTTTTATTTCTCCCATCCTCAAATGGCAGTTGAGTCTCTTTGAGGGCTGGCCTATTTCCGCTCTGCCCAATCGGCGGTGTAGCGATATCATCAGCCTTTTCTTTATCCAGAGCGGCCATTTTCTCATTAATCAGACTGAAACTTCTTCTTTTTTCTCTTTCTATTTTACCCGTCAGTGTAGAAATGTCTTGCATTATCTTGTTTGCAAGACATAAGTTACTCAGACTTGCTGGAGGATTTATTTTAACAATCTTCATATTCGATTGTTCCAAAGGTCTCTGCCCCTCCAGATTGCGCCTAGTAGGTTCTACATCATGCTCATCCATATGGATTCCTTTATTTGATTCAATTGTGTAGTTTACAGATCGATATCCATTCCCTTTTGTGGGATTTGCAATTGGGGGGCAGTTCTTCAAAATGGGACTAATCCTCTCTTCCCGATATGGTTGAAAAATATCAATAGGCTCTTGGGCTATCCTTACTGGCCCTCTGTAATCAATCTTTTCCTTTTGATTGATTGAGTCATGAAGTGCCTCTTCGATGTGTCCTAATTCGAACACATCCCATTTGTCTCCCGGGTCCCACGATAAATCTGCTGATTGTCGATTATTTGTATCTGGTGATTGTATAGAGTTCTCCAGATTTAAAACCGAACTTTCTTTAATTATTGGTTCACTGAAGTCTAGTCTGTTTCCATGATTGGATATTGTTCCAATATCCTCATCTCCTAATTGCACGACCTTCTGATTACATGAGATGTCATCCAATGGATTGGTTGGTAATACTTCCAACTTTGATTTTTCAATTTCTTGGATGGGGATATCATCCTTTCCTACTGCTACTCCATCAGATGGATCCACTTTCTCCTTACAGATCCCATCAATTCCCGATTTTTCTACTTCAATAGATTCCAAGGGGGTTAGACCATATAATTTCCCCTTGTCAATGTTCTCAAGTAACGTCTCCACTTGGCCGACGTTAGCTTTTATTAGTGGTAGCGAGGTTTTTACAGCTTCTCTTTCCATAAGGGTCGTAAATGGCATAGATAATTCTGGAGAATTAGGGGTCTGGCACTTTGAGTTTTCCTTTTCTTGTACAAGGATATAATCCTTGCCTAATGCTACTTTATCAAATGGAACCAGGTTCTCCTTACAGATGTCATCCCTTGTTAAATCATCCACTTCATCGGACTTCAAGGAGATTAGCCCATCTGATTTCCCCTTGCGAGGATCCTCAAGTAGCGTCTCTACTTGGCCGCCATTTGTAAGTCGTAAAGGGGTTTTTGCAATTTCTCTTTCCATGGGGATCGTACATGGCATCGGTAATTCAGGGGATTTCGGTGCCAGGCACAGATTTTCGTCTATGTCCTTCAACTGTGTGGGATTGAATTTTTCCATATTTGATTGCTTTTCTCCCACTGATAGACTTTTTCTATTTTCAATACAAAATGGTAAGCGACTTCGTTTTAACGTCGTGGTTCTAGAGGTTTGCTCAGGACTCCCAGTTGTCTCAGGAAGTGAACCAAATCTCTGTCTTACCTGCAGGCGTGTTCTTAAACCTGTACTTTGTGTGTCCTTTGATGCCGGAATAGATTTCATTCTTTCTGAGGCTTCTTCGTGCAGCTTCACCACCGTATCCTCCGGTAGCTGGTAGTTAGATTGTCCCTGTCCAGCCACAGCAAGCAGCCAAACAGCCTAACAGCTCCTGTAGTCCACAATTTCCGATGCCCTTTGCGCGCGCCGGGCTTAGCGCCGCAAGGGTGTCTGGGGGCAGCTTTTGTTTCACTTCCTGATTTCGTCACAAGGGGCGGGCAGGGGGCAGAGCCAACCAGCGCTACGGTGCTCAGTCCTGCACGCCGTTTTCACACAGTCTCAAGCTGCGTGTCAGCGGACCCACAGCAGTACCTCAAATCCTCCGGATGATGAGAGAGGGCAAGTAAGAGGGGGTCGCAGCCACAGCCTAACAGCTCCTGTAGTCCACAATTTCCGATGCCCTTTGCGTGCGCCGGGTTTAGCATAATTAGTAATGCCCTTCGACAGATGTTCTGTGAGGGAAGGTGCTTCAGTTGGGGAAATCGTGAGTCTATTCCCCCCTGCATTGACCTTCACATTACTAGGCCACCCTTCATACCTATTCCATCGAGAGAAATACCCACGCTAGCCTCACCATATCATGGTCACTATAGTTTGTTTTGACTATTTCCAAAGTTGTATATTCATGCAAGATATTGCCCAATACAAATATATAATCAAGGGTTGGACTCTGGGAACCACAATTCCAGGTCGGAGCACCAGGGATATCCCCTGTAGTGTTACCATTTAGCATATGAATCTGTCTCTCCTGCAGCGCTTGCAACCATGCTCTAGTCCTGCTTTCTTTCCCATTTGTGAGTGATTGTAAGCTAGTAACATCTCTTCCCCTAAATGTTAAGCAGTCTATATCCATGTCCCCACATATTTTAGGTTGGCATAGGTAACATTCCAGTTATCAACTATTCTGGCCACCTGATCAGCAAACCCAGTAGTTTCTCTTGCAACAGGATTCCAGTACAGATTTAGCAAGTGCAACTATTCACACCTCTCAAATCCATATTTTACCACCTCAACTAGCAGCACCTGAATGTATGGATTCGGGTCGATATTTTCTTTGACTCTTAACCCTATGCCGTTCCTTAACATAACTAGTAAGCTTGGCATTCGTCGACCTTTCCTCACCTTTTTTGCCACATTCAAGTATAGAATGCATCGATCAACCAAATGCTTTTACCTCAGCCACGTTTCTTGCATACAAAAGATATCAGCTGAAATTCCTTTACATTTATCATTGTAAAATAAGTGGGCAAAGCCCCTAGTGTTCCAGGCCTTAATGAGTAGCCTTTCATGATGGCTTTCAGCTGCATGTTAATTTGTATCTCTGGTCGCCAAGGCTTGTGATAACTAATCCCAGGATTCAACCTGGTTGTCTTTGTCCTCTATGTTCTGTGATTCACAGAGGGTTCGTCTCGCACCATTCATTGTACTTATAGTCACTTTAAGCGAGTTAAAGTCTGTAGAGAGTTTTGGCATGTCTCTTAGTAATATTCCTACTTTACAAGGGACACATTAAGAGGCCTCTCTAGCAAGTGTTTTTGGCAGACCAGATAGAAATATCTCTCGAGGGACTACCCCCCGAGGGAGCTACTCTTTTTTGGAACTGAAATTCTCATCTTTGCTCTCCGTAAGGTCAAAACTCAAAGCTCTTAAGGCAGATGCCTTCTCCATGAATTGGTTACCCACCAAGGGTGATGAAATATATAGATGCACTAGGCCAAGCTTATATTCATTATAAAACTCTATCGATGTTATATCAGCAGAGTCTATGGTGGTTAGTTGTGAAACATGATGAAATAAGCGCAGAATGTTATTTCGATTTAGAATTAATTCATCCTCTAAACGAAGGATACATTCAAATATCAGTGATTTAGCCAATTTTGGGCAAGGGGCTAAGTAGTGATCAAAGCCAAGATTTATTTCTCCCGCCTCTCTACCATGCAAGGTTATGTTATATTGATAGCACAGTGGTGTTTGATGGGCTCCACCCACCCAATTTCCTGCCATAGATTTTAACTTTGTTTTTTGCTTTTTAGCCTCTTGCTGCATCTTATCAGACAGTACACTTTTCTCGGCTAGGGTCTTAAACAGCCAGGTTGGGGAACAGTTGGTCCCCATACTGGTTACTACCTGGTTACAGATTACTACGGGCCTACTCCTTTCCTTCGATAGTGATGAGGAGGAAGAATCCCTCGTCGATCCTTGATCCCTCTCTTCATCATCATCATAGACAGAGAGATCCAAAAGTGTTTGTTCAATGCTATTTAATTTGGAATCGTCGAAATGTTCTTCTTCATGTGGATTGCCTGATGTTATGTTTTCTTCATTTAACTTTGATTTAGACTTTTTTTATCTGTTAAGCAGGTAGCTCCAGAAGGTCAAATTGTAAATTCCAAAAAAAGAGTTGCTTGATTTGGCTTTTTTCGTTAACTTCATATTTTTTGTTTTTTCTGTCTGTTTTGTTTTATCTACCCCTCCTAGGGAGTCTTGGGGTTTTTGGGGATCGAATATTTTATAATGTTGTTCTTGTATGGAAGACCCTCTGGAACCAGAGTCCTGAGCCATGCTCTGTGCAGCTTGCTTAGCAGGGGGTTGAGAACATGGACCATAGATAGCATCCACCTCGATCAGACTGTGAACCTCCACAGCCTCCTGACAGTCAGTGTTAACAGTCCTCTCTGATCTAAGCCTTTGGGAAGCAGGTCAACCTTGTGGGTTGCTTTGGGTTGGTAGCTCCTGCCTTTCAATGGGATCATCCTCCACAACCGGGATTCTTAATGATTATTTCAGGATTCGTCTTTGGCAAATCAGCCATATACAAATCACCTCCTTTAGGAATGATGGCCCTGCTAATATCACTTATGAGCACACCATCTTCATCTTGAATCTTCCACTTAGGGGTTGTTTAACTAGATCCATCAGGGCTTTATGACATCTCTCACCTCTTTAAGAACACCTAAGAGGTCATTCCTAATCAATATTTCTGTGCCTCAATATAGATTAGTTTCGAGTGCATCAGAGCCGTTAGGGTTGATTGGTCCTTAAAGTTGTCATTATTATTTTTGTACAATTTTAAGAAAGGAGTCAGAGAGATGCTAAGTGCAGACATAAGTACAGCTTCATTGTTGACTGGAACGATTGGCTTCGGAGTCGTAGATATGCCTGCTCCCAGTGAATGGAGAGACCTTTTTGGATGACACAGGGAGCCTTCATCCTCCCGTTCCGATGAACTTGCATACGTAGATGAAGGAGACAATGATGATAAAACACTCCTTACACTTATTAGTCATTCACTTATTGTGTCCCTCCCACAGGGTTCATCGAGTCCATCTGGGGCAGGGCAGTATCATTCATCCTTCGGACTCTCTTCTCTAAGGTTTGCAGTATTTGGCACAACGTTTAGTTTCCATCCACTTAATTGTAGAGATAAATCCACAATATCCTGTGATAGCCGGGCAGCCAGGTTTGCACAGAAGGTTTGTTCCATCTCTAATGTCTCTAATGCTGTATGCTGAATCACCGGTGCAGCATCAATCATTGCAGATTCCACTCTCTTAGAAACTTCCACATTAGGGACAGAGATCATAGAGTTTGTAGAAGGCAGCTTTTGCGTATCTTCAGGACACCTTATGCTCTGCAAGTCGGGGTTCACTTGCTGGTTTGGTATAAGGTCTGTGTTCGTAGCTAGGTCCAAACAGTTCCCATATGGTGGTCCCCTACAATTTTCAGGTCTTATTATGTTCAAGACCAAACAGCCTTCAGCATAGGTATGTGGCCCACTGATCTGCACGACCGGCGGGTTCAGTGTGGCGCCTCCCTCCACAACATCAGCATCAATGGTCTTTATCGCTACAGACAGGCCAACCAGCATGTCAGCGTTCGACACCCCCAAACCATTCCCATAGTTCTTCCTCCTACTCACCTGGGGATTTGAATCTTCAATCTCAGGATTAATGTCTCATGAAGTGGGGGGATCTAACCGCAAAAAGTCTTCTTCCCTCCATAAAAGATGAAGGAGCCAAATTTTTCCCACTAGCAGTCAAAAATATCAGGCCAATAGGTCTATTCACCAACTTTTAATCCAGGCATGTGCAAAGTCTTGTAGGGCTTTAAACATGCAGGCTCCTCCCCCATTGTTAATTTATACCTGTGGAACTCATTGAACCCACCACATTAAAATGCGCTGGCACCTCCATCAAGGGAATACCTTCTTCTGAGTTCGGGGTGGAGGTACAATGACTAGTACTCAAAGTGTCACACATAACTTGGTACACTAGGTTCCTTTGTTGCGTAGGGTGTTCTATCTGAGATAGAAGTTGCTGCCTCGTTTGTCTTCTCGTCCCCTGGGTGGCTCCAATATTAGGTGCATTATTGGACTCTGACCCCATACCGTCAAATTGGTACCCGGGAAACCCAGGAAACACTGGTAACACTCTGCAACTCTCTGCTATGTTCTGCAAAGGGGTTATGTGCAGATGCTCCTCCTCGTCAATAGAAACAGGAGACAGACTGCAGCGATCCACAGGTACACTGGTAACACTCTCTACAACTCTGCGCTATGCTCCACGTCTGCAATGGGGTTATTTGGTGATGTTCCTCCTCGTCAATAGAAACAGGAGATAGACAGCAGTGCTCCACTGGTACACTGGTAACATTCTCTGCAACACTCTGCTAACTCTTCCTAAATGATATTTTCAAAAAGCAAAAATAAATCTCTGAGTATTGTCATCATAGCAGTGCAATCCCATGCCCAGGCTTATCAATAAATCATAAAGCGGTTTAGTGTACATATTAAATAATCAAGGGGATCATGGTCAACCCTTTGGGATATCACACTGCAGAGCTGAGCTCAGTTGTTAAGCCATTCAGTCTCAAGCAGGCAGCCCTATTTCCTAAAAATGAAAAACCACTTCACAGGCCTGTGTGACACCTTACCACAACATGCAGATTTTTAAGAATGTTCCTCTGGTTGAGTTTAGTTTAGTTTAGTTTAGTTTAGTTTTAGTTTAGTTTAGTTTATTATTTGTATTGTGCTCCAGACCCGAGGGTATTCAGGCGTAAGGCATAAGGATATTCAAAGCTTGGTTACAACATGTAAAATACAATGATGTGCAAGTGCCGCTTGGTTACATGTTGGCACAATGAAGTTACGATATATACAGGCGGGTACATTGATGGCATGCATAGTTTTACACAGTGGTTGGTGCATGCGGTGTAGAGAGAGGTGCCGGGCAAAGTCAGCAAGGTATATGCCTAGATGTCTGCATCTTTGAGCCAACTAGTGATGCTTTGATGGAATTTGTGATAGGATTGATTGATTCTTAGAGGGGAAGGTAGTGAGTTCCATAGGAGTGCTGCCTTGACCTGGAAGCTGCTGCCTCCTATTTTGACATGTTTGTATCTGGGGATCCAGAGGTAGTTGGTGTTGGCGAGTCTGGTGATTCTTGTGGTAGGCTTCAAAGTGAATCTGTCAGATAGGAAGCAGGGTGCTGCATTGTTCAAGCATTTGTGCGTGAGGGAGGCAGTTTTTAGTTTTATTTTGTCGTGAGTGGAGAGGCCAGTTGTTGGCTCTTCTGGTGTTAGAGATATGTTCTCTCTTGGGGATTCCTAGGGCTGCTCTTAGCGCATTATTTTGTAGGAGTTGGATTTTTTTGATGATTTGTTTATTGGCTCCTATGTATAGCGCGTTGCAGTAGTCCAGCCTGGATAAGATGAGGGCTCTGGCTAGGGTGATGCAACTGCCCTGAGACAGGAAGGCCTTGCCTGCTCTGATCAACTTGCATGTGTATGCCGTGGCCGAGGCCAAGGCATTGACCTGCTTGCTGAGGGAGCGAGTGGAGTCCAGATAGAAACCCAGTGTTTTGACCTCCTTGGCGACAGTAATAATATTATTGTCTATGTTGAATGCTGAGTATTCGGGGCTGAGTTTTTTGAGGGTCGAGGGAGTGCCCAGGATGATGATCTCTGTTTTGTCATCATTCAGGCATAGACCGAGGGTATCAAATGTAGCCAGATGATCAAGCATCACAGTTAGGGAGACCTGAAGGTTTCCCATAGTCCAGGAAGTTGTTTCTCAACAACTATACGAGTAGTTTCAGTGCCGGAGTCCAAACTAGATGCTGCCTTACATTAGTCAAGAAGCCCATTTGACGTGCTGAAGGCCTGCAGTTGAGAAGTCAAAACTTTTTCCAGGATCTTGAAGTAGTTAAGACTGTGCTATAGGCGTTTAGTTCTTAGTTTGTTCTGGCTCTAGAGAGGGTTTCTTAAGGAGAGGGGTAATCCGCAAATTGTTTAAGAGTAGTTGGTATTGGGATTTTGGAAAGTGACTCAGTCACAAAACACACTAATCATCAAGTTAAGGAGAATGTCAATGATATAGTCTATGAGGATATGAGTCCGACATGGGTTGCTAGGGCATGTAGTGAGTTTCATATGGATGAATACTTTTCTGATTTCTTCAGCTGTGACGTCCTGAAAATAACAGAAAGCGATTGGGTAATATTGTATTGGATCTGGAAAGGAAAAAGGAGACAAAGGGGAGTTATTATTCTTGAAGATAGAGATTGTAGAAATGGGGATGCACTATCAACACACCAAACGTAACAGGAAAAATAGGCTCTGAGAATTGTATCAACACGAGGAGCTCTGACAAGCTGACCAATGTTGGGCCATTTTACTGTACCAGGCCCTTCTGCGTTTCAGTATCATCTTAACGCCACCAGGTATACCATTCTGCCGCATTAGGCCTAATGTCTAACACTAAGATGACAGGGTCTGCTGTCTGCTGCTTTAGAGGTAGTTACTGACATTAAGATGATGGTTTTGCCATTCAGAACACTAGACCCATTATTGAATGTTCTGTCATTTACTAAAATTAAACAATCCTGCTTCCCTTCAGAGAAAACCATGATGTCAGAGCCCCTGGGGCAGGACACGCACTAGCTATCACTTCGACAATTAATCTCTGACTGCTCCTTCTCATTGAGCTGTTCCCAGAACGTTTGACATTCCACAAAGTAATAGTTTTATGTCCTTGGTGCATAGTAGACAAACACAATAATTAATAAAGAACAATTTTTCAATATAAACAAAGACCTTGTGTAGAGATGATGCTCGAAAACTAACCCAGGCATTGGTTCTGCTGTCCTCTATTGAGTCTTAGGACTGCTGGGTACATGGTAGGGCCACTTAGAAACACACATAAATATGAAGAATTAATTCTCCAAATGTGGTGATTTAGTTACACTTCTCATGAAGCCACCTGCTTCCCAGGAGATACAGGGTCATGGCTAGAAGACTGTGTACCGGAGACAGCAACATGTTATACTAAGATAGTTGCAACAAGTATGTTTCAGTTAGGGCAGCTCCACGGCCTGAGAATGAGCAAGATAACAAGTACTAAAAAGAATCTCATTGTTTCAAGTTTGTTGGTTTCACTTTTTTCTGCTGATTATGCAATTAGGGCATCTGCTCGGAGATGCACTCACTACGTCGCTTGGATTTTACTAACCAGTAAAATGTGATAATGTATGTTCTGTTTAGGTACTCATATAGGTGAAAGCCAATGGGGATGAAGAAATTATAATACACCTGATATTTTGTATTGTATGTTAATGTTGTTGTGTTCGCCTTTAAATTCTGTAACCCAATGTGGGTGTGCCGAGTTTTCTGTTTTTCAGTCCCATGGAGCTGACTGACTCTCCCGGCCGTTTAATTGTATGCATTAAACCTGTTTTCCTTGCAACCCATGCCTCTCATTATTGTTTTCTTGGATTGATTTTTGGTTCTAAACACAAGATTGAGATTTGTTTTCAAGTGACCTCAATGTGTATAAGATCTTCAATCTTGTTTCACAATATCATCACTGCATTCCATATGGCCCAGAAGAATAATTGCATGTATGTAGGTTGCAGCTAGGAATCAATGGAGCACTGTACACAGTAAGAGTGATTTATACAGTAGTAAGGCTTTGACAAGGTGGCTTAGTAGCTGACAAGTGGAGGTACAATTAGTAGGGCACTCTTTGGTATACAGCACAAGCTGAGGAATTGTATAAGCAATGCAGTCTATTCCTGAACTGTCAGGGTGTTGGTGTCACGTAGATGTCTTGTTGAAGGTTGCTCCAAAGTGATGGTGTGTAATAGGAGAAGGTCTCTTTCCTAGTCTTCTCTTTCTGTCATTTTTGGTTTCCAGTCCCACAATGTCAAGGCTTCTGGAATTGTTGTGACCTCCGGAGGCTGCTGGCGTTTTAGAGACGTAACATTGAGCTTGAGCTGAACATTCTGTATGTTCTTGGCATAAGGCTACAGTTTCATTTTTGGTCTGACATGTTTGTAATTGGTGGTCAACGTACTAGGGATTCCTTGCCTCCAACCCCTTCCAATACAATTCATAAACAAGAGGATCCTGCAGAAACCTCTGCACGACAAAACATTGTGCTTGTATGGGGAATACTCCCTTTGGCATTAGTTAATCATAGAATAATTCGAATAATTATCTTAAAAATTCAAAATGATTGTCTCAACAAAATCTTTTATACAATAGATTTTTTTTTAGAAAACCAAGTAGAAATCCTCCTATTTCACAGTAATTTTAAAATTGTGTTCAAAGTAATTTATAGTAATGTATAGTTAATCCATTACTATCCATGAAAATAATACATACATTCACCAATTAATTTTTAAATACATTCATGTCACACAAATTTATGGACAAAATGTGAAAAATATGTACACTAATTATAGTGGTAAATACATTTAAAGTCCCTCAATGATATGCGTGTTTTGAAAGGACCCTATCTCCAATTGCATTGCATCTCATATAATTCATAATATCATCATATGACAATATTGACGTCTTGTAGACATTGTATGCATTCCAGGACATGCCCTTCATCAGGAATGCAGACAACCGTATTTTATCAAATTGTCTACAACAATAATGTAAATGATAAATATTTACCGAGAAACTCACAGACCTGTGATTATTAAATATGAGTAAGTAGATATCCAACCTTCAATCCAGGTACAACGAGTGTAACGAAATCCCAAAGTGTTCAAACAAAGACAATCCCTTGTATCCAAAAGAATTGTTCAATTGATGAAGCAAATATGGAGGACAATTGTCAACATTATCAAGTTCTTTGCACCCCTTTTCAGATGCACGCTGTACCAATACTAGGCCCAGTTGTGTGGCTGAAGGTTTATGTCAAAGTTGAATGCATATTATGTGCTGCAAAATCATGTTTGCTGATGAGTCTCCGTGAAGTGCACCTTGCAAGCATTTCTCAGACACACCCTGTGCCCATTTTAGAGGAAACCGCACCACTGTTTGGTTCCAGTGGTTGTGTTCCTGAACGCTACCTCAATTATGAGTGAATTTGCTTGTGGGCGAAAGTGCAAAGTGGAAGAACATGTGAGTTTCAATGTGTAAGGAAAGACGTTTAGTCTGTATAGATTTCTCAAATGGAGCACTAATTGTATGTCCTTGTACTACTGGCCAGAATGAAATAAACACAATGTTGTGCGTGAACCCATACAAACTGTTGATGTCACCCTCCATTTTTAAATGCATGTAAGTAATGTTTTGTGTATTACACGGATTATTATGCAAAGGGATCCTCAGACAGTATAATTTCACATGCCAAACACAAAGAAATCCCATGTCATCAATGCTGGCACAATGCCAAGCTTCCATTAGATACATTAGTCTCAATTCTGCTCAAAACATCTTACTTGCATTCTGAAAATTCAAGTGTTCAAACATCCAAAGTTAAATGAGGTTCAGCAAATGCTCTCCAAGAAAATGTAAGTATGTCTGTGTGTATAATCATACAGGGGTCTGCAACCTGCGGATTTGCACATGTGTTACATTATGACTCCCACCATCCATCACCATGAGGAATGCTGGTTAGGTCTGGTGGGATTTTTAGTCCAAAACATCTGGAGAGTGAAAGTGTGTAGATCCTTGGTTTAATAGAAGGTTGGTTGTTTAGTTAACCCTTATTTAAAGTCAAAACTAACTTGGCCTACCTGTTTAAAATGTGTAGATGAATTTGGTTGTGAGGCACGGAGGGGGGGTGTCTGGGGTGGTGAAGGGGAGCTCAGAAAGCATATTGACTGAGTGCTTGTGAGATAAATATAATGATAATCTGTTCTACCATATATATCTTTAACTGTATTTAAGACCGAGAAAGTGGTGGCAGCCTGTTAATTCCTTGAGTAGAGGATATACACTACGAAACCTAGCTATACTTGTGGTATGTAAGGTTTGATTATGAAATGAAACAGCCTTACCGTAATTTCACAGTAAAGATGTTTATTCAATGATTAAGTCATACAGCTAAAAGCCCACAGCCATATGGTTCCTCCGTTCGTCCTTCCAACGGCTTCTCCAGAACCCTCCTACCTCACTCTCTTTCCCAGTGATAGACAGACATTCTACCTTCCAGCAGCCACTCACACACGCTCACAGACAACCAGCACTACATATATATAGTCAATTAGATTTGGCTACACGAAATGGAATGTATAAGTTCCACATTCTAGCTTCTTTTTTCCTGTCTGCTTCCAGTTGCCAGTGGATTTCCTGTATTATACAATTCAGGAGAAACTGGCCTTCTTGCATAATGGAGGAGGAGAATTTCTATGGAAATCAAAACAAATACTCCACTAGAGTCTTTGAAAGGCATATTGGCTATTAAGGGCTGAATCTTTCAGAACCCTATTCATATATTCTTTCCTGTCCCCGCTAGATGTTAATTAAAAGTGCAAACCAGGCGTGAATGACTTGTGTTATTGGAGGAAAAGAGTGAGTCTGTTGGAGGATCACCCCACTACAAGGCTAAGGAAGTTGGGAAACAAGTAACTCTGCAATGCAGAGATGGGAAGTAGAGATGTCACCCTTTGTCAGCCCTTGGAGATAGGAAATATTCCCTGAAACCAGTCAAGAATGTGGAGCTGATGATTCCCTGCAGACAGGATACCACCCTCCTTTCCAATTAGAAATGCTGCTGGCCCAGTAGGATAAGAGCTTGTAGAATATTGAGTGAGATCTAAACAGACCAGCAACCAACAGAGGACTCTGTGGGGGGGGGGGCTTATGTGCACTATTCAAGGGATAGGATTATTCTGAAAGAAATTAATTGGTATTTGAAGCACTGACTAGATCCCAGAGGAACAGCTGTGAGCTTTCTTCTTGCATGTATCTAATGTACAAGTCAAAATGTCTGCCGTTGCTACAAACTCAAAGCCTCCAAACTATCCACAGATGGACAAAGAGTTAGAGACCCCAAGGTTCCCCAGTCTTCTACCCTTCTTACAAGAACATGTAAGAAACTGCCTGAATCTACTAAAACAGCAGCAAACTACCAAGCGTATCACAGTGATTAACAATAGATTAAAGACCTATGAGGATTCTGAACAGAAGACAAAAGACCACACCTTTTCTAAGGACTCTGCAATTATGATCCAGGAGATTAGTAGGTGTACTTGCTAGGATGTTGCGGAAGAGCTCCACAGTCAGGCCCAGACTGCTGGCCAAGGATATGACAGAGATGGTAAGAGAGGAGTACTGCTGATAGACATAGAACTTAGAAGATCATCAGGGAGTCGCAGGAATCGGACGTCATTCAAAAAGAAGGAGATGGCATGGGGAGAGACGAGCTGTGGAACAAAGGGGCTGAAAGTCTGAAACTGGAGAGCAAAGACTTATGGCAGGACAGAAAGCAGGATGCAGGAGGTCCCAAGAATAATAATTCTGGAGTGATGCGCCCAACAGCTACACAGAGCAAAGAGGAATCATTCTGATGCACCAGCATCTCTGGATGCCATTATAAATAGATGGAAGGCCTCACAGTTTGGGTGCCCCTACAGGAAGTGGGGATCCAACATCTTGGTGCGTCACAGTCCATCGCAATGTGAATGATCAATAGAAAAAGTGTAGATAGCAGGTGTAGAACTGCAGCCAAATTGCCATGAGCCACGCAGATATCTCTGCCAATGTAGAGCTAGGGAAGACCGGATGCAGCTGTAGACCCTAAAAGGAAGGCCATGACAAGAAACAGTAGAGTAATGTATGAACAGGACATCCGGGTCAATCCTTTTCCATTCCTCCTGATTTTCTAAAGTGTTTGCAACAGTTTTAGAATTTACAATGTTCACTATTTGTCTTTGCTTTTGAGGGGTTTTCACTATCACTGTTATTCTTTCCTGTTTAATTTTAAACATTCTTTGGTAATAAGCTAGGAAGCTAGGCATTATTTTCTTTGTTAAATCACTTCACTATGTTAAGTCACTTGACTTGACTAATAAGGTTAGTGTGTGTGTCATGCTGTAGGTTGCTGTGTCACTGAGAACTTCTCCCATCACAAGGCATTTAAAGAGTTCAGTCCTGCGTTGCTCAGCTACATTCCGCCTAGAATAAATTTGGTAAGAGAACTGTATCCTTACAGGGAAAGCTTTACCCAAGGGTCAAGCCGTGGTCTGGTGGAGGTGCACATTCTTGGCGAGGCATTTTGTTTGCAAAATCAATTCTATATTCGATTTTAATAATGGAACGAGACATATTGGCCCGGAGTTCATACCCGAGTTGTGGATGGAATAGGAATGCAGTTTGAGACATACATTTATAAGTAAGTAAGTGTGAAGGTGAACTGGGATACAGGCACGATTCCTTGAATGAGGCAATTAAAAAATACAAATGTCCTGCCCATAATTATGTAGCTTGTTCACCTGTGATCCTTATCAAATCCCCAAGACTACAAAGGTATGTTGGGAGACCTCACTTAGGATGTTCAATGTCGGACGAGAGAGCAAGATGTGCGATGAGAAGGAGTAAAAACTGGTGAATTTAAAATGAACAATTGGTAATCATCAAATTACCACCTGATGTATCCCTTTTCCTACACAAAAGATGCTCATATGTTCAACTTTATATTTCTATCCAAACGAGTGTCTGGCAGAATATTAAAGAGCTCTTTTCTAGCACCCTTGATTGCAATCAGTTTGTGATAAAGCATATACAAATACTCAACTGAACATATATCAGGGAAGAAAACGTTATCTGAAACATTTCCGTGGACATCACATTTCATCCTCATCATTCTCCTCACTAACTAGGTCTACTTTAAGATAACAGATTTCGTAGCAATGCAATTGCTCTGTTTTAAAAATTAAAAACAGTATTCTATTCAGCCAGTGTAATCAAAAATTTATTTTTGGAAATACCTTATCGTAGGCATTGCTCTAGATACACCTCTATGGGTTAATGGTATTGAATGTGGTATAGAAGGGTGGCACTCTTTTTGCAGGCATTTGAGGAAGGGTACAGTGCTTTGGATTGTTTCTTGAGCCAATAACAAGTCCCAATACATTGATTGCTGTAAATGGGTACTTATAGGCATGCTCACTTACCTCTTCCCCTTGGTACATTGGCTGGCCACTGTACAAGTCCTTTCTGCCTGCACGAAAGCCGAAATGGAAGTCATTCGGGTAGTCATTATCTAGTTTCATGTCACATTTGGACGAGCCACGTCTCCCAGCAAAAACATGTCTGGAAGGTAAGGGGTTAATTGCAGTTAATGGTTTAATAACCTTTCTTAACGAAGTGTGCTTTCAGCTACTAAGCAATTTGTATGTGGATGATTTGTAGAAAAAGGCGCAATATATGCCTTTCATATAAGCATCTCAGTTGGTAAGGACAGCCGCAGCGTCAGAGGGAGTATGCAGTATCTTCACTCATCTTCGAGATCACTCTTCAGTGAAGGGATACACACACAGGTGTTTGTGTGTCCTTTTGTCTCTCTGGCCCCAGAAAACACTTTACTTTTTGACTGCTATTATTTTGGAATAATACTGTTGTGACAGTACGTGGTGATCCTTCACTATAGCAGTACAATGTGCCATTACCCCTCTCAAAACAATCTTTTTGAAGCAGTAGTTGAGAAAAAGAATATATAACTGCTTAAAATACTTTTCCAATCCTGTAATCCTGTTCTATCTCTGGCTCCATTTCCTGACAATTTGAGACAATTTTCAAGAGAAGATTTCCAGCAAACGGATACATCCATTTATTGGTAATAGCTCTGTCCTCTGCTCCCTCTGGCAGTCCCTGCATCCTCATGTTGGTTTGCTTTTATTTTTTAATTCAGAAGAGCCCACCTGTCAGTCAGTGCTTTTATTGGTAGCTTACCTGTTTATAAACTTTAAAGCCATACTGAATTCCACTCTGACATCTAGTTATCCATCCCTGTGAAGTCTTCTCTTCACTGCCCAAAAGATTCATCTCAGCATTGAAAAAGGAAACGGGTGGGTAGATATCACTTTCTTCAAGCAGGAGCTTGTTTGTGCAAACCTTCAGTTTTTATAGACTGCAATTAGAGGATGTTGGCTGTTTCCATGGCAGCGGAGGCCTTTTCCAAATAGATGTTCTTCACATTTAAGATTTGGCCTCCTCTGCTCTTCTGTCATGACCAGGCATCATGTTGACAGATAAATAAAAACAAAGCTCCATTGTGAAATAGAATCTATGGGCCTCATTACGACACAGGGGGTAAGGGATTACCGGTACCGGTAAGGGCACTGGTGCCGGTAATCCCTTACCGCCCAATTACGAGGTCCCTTTGCGGGTCCCTACCATAACGGCTGGTTTCACCAGCCGTTAAGTAAGGAACCCGCAAAGGGACCTTGGAGGTAATTACGGTACCGCAATTTGCGGTACCGTAATTACCGCCTTCCCCATTCCCATTGAGCTCTATGGGGCAAAAATGGGAATGGGGAAGGGCCAATGCTGAATGGGGAATTACCGCCCTTCCAACCTTGGAATGGGGCGGTAATTCCGCCATTCACCATGGCGGATTCCGGCGTCAACCATGGCGCTAACAGCGCCATGGTTAACGCCTGGGTCGTAATGACCCCCTATGTGTTTAAAACGTGGGTTGATTTCACTGGTGGTGGTGGTCCTATGCTGTCTCCTCAGTTTAAGAACAGGTGTTGGTTTCCTTGAGTCGGCAGGTGTTAAACTGCTGCTGGACAGTGGCACCCTCCTCTTCCATCAAACCTCAAGGGTTTTCATGAGCGATGCACAGAGTTGGGGGGGCGCTAGGAGAGTGGGTGGAAGTCAAACTAACTCTACATCCCGCTGGTGCCCCATCATCCTCCCTACATTGAGTAGCATGTGCGTGTGTCATAGATGCACACAATTATTGGTTTCCTCTGCTGGAAAGAGTTAATCTGTTGTTAGTCCCAGGCCTCCTCTCTTCTCGGGCATAATGAGAAAGTATTATGAGGGTCACAGGTCGCAAGTCTTCCCTTTAATTGATGATACTAGACACATCTTCAACATACACGCTTCCTTTATCACATGTAACAACTATGATCTTGGCATTTGGTCAGCTTCAGTATTCAGTAGAAGCATTATCTCTACACCAAGGGCCTGATTCAGTTGAATTCAGACATCTAAAAATAGCACTGAGTTTATGCCCTTTCTGGATCCCTGATTTTCCGAAATGCCATTGCAATTTATTCACAAAGGTGACCTGTAAATTTTCAGGGGGCAGGACGCCAGCACAAAATATGCACTGGCACCCCGACCCCTCGCATAAATACTGATGTATCACACGTTCTCAGCACCCACGTGGGTGCTGGACGCATGCTTCAGTTGTGGTCCCTTCTATTCTCTGTCATTGTGAAATATTCCCAAAGAAAAAAGCATTTCCTTGACAGTTTAGTGGCTAGAAATGCGGGTGGTAGAGCACCAGTTCACGCCCCTGCTGAACCAGTTTATAGTCATGAATAACCCTCACCCATTGTGCATCCGCTGCAGCTGTTCCAAGCAGGTAAAGGGAAAGTGTTTGTTTTCTGGGTATTTCAAAGCATATCCTGTTTGTAAATTTGAGATGAAGTTTACAATGCACTTAGGCAACCCCTGACTTTTGCAATTGTGGACTCCGGTGCAACGGGCAGAGGGAGAAGCACCAGAATGTGTCAATCTA
The DNA here is from genome assembly GCF_040938575.1 of Ambystoma mexicanum. Lineage (NCBI taxonomy): Eukaryota > Metazoa > Chordata > Amphibia > Caudata > Ambystomatidae > Ambystoma > Ambystoma mexicanum. The sequence continues at coordinate 1,036,066,135 of NC_090933.1, read as the reverse complement.
TGATACATTTGTTCAAATGTCATTTGTGAATTGCAAGAAATATTTTTGGAAGTAAGTGAAGGGGATACGCTAACGCAATCCCTTACTTGAGCCGAACATTTTTTCAGAATCTACCCCTATGTGTTTGGATGCTTGACTCCCTGGGATGCGTTTCACCACTTCTACAGTGTGAAAACACTTTTGATGAATTTAAACGTTCACTACAACACACCTACTTTCAATTCTATTTTGGAACCAAACACGTTTTACAATCAGATTGTTGACAAAACTCGGTCCTCTAGTAACAATGTTGTATGACAGTTGGACTGTTAGAAATTGTGCTTGCCAGTGCTACCTTTAATTTACTATACGTCAAATTGTTAGATGCACGCAAAGGATGAAAAGCATTCGCATTCACTACCGTATCCCTATCAGTTGGTTTAATGAGTAGATCTATTGCTTGCCTTTAAATTGCCTTTGTATTATCTTTTAGGCATGCACTTAGAGACTCTCTTTTCCAAAATGAAATCACACGATATTTACTACATTGTAGGATGCCTCACTTAACACATGCAGATGATGTTGTATTGCTATGAAAGAACCTTACAGGGGCTCTACAATTGTTTTTAGACACATTTGTATTTGTATTTATTTGAATAACATGGGTGTCAATTTCGATCAGAAATTACTTACAACACATTTACAGATGCTGGAAGCATTCCCATGAAGGATGCATGTACAATAGCATAAGGGTGAGAACAAGTAGTGAGCCACTTTATGAGTGTGTAAACAATTATGGACAAAACACATAGAAACAAAATATATTTAAGAAACAGGTGTCTTACAAAAGTAACATTAACTTAAGGGGTTCAAACTAAAGGGAAGTACTAATTAAATATATAACATAACATTGTTAAGTATCACTGGAGGCAGTGGTGTGGTCAGTAGGGAGGATGGGGGAGAGACCAGGCAGTGCTTCCTCTTTAGCAAGTAAGTGAAGTTTAAGCTGAACACTGATGAGATCCACAGTTGGGTTGTATTTGATTGTTATGGGCAGTGGGTACCAGTGTAGTAGGGTGAGTTTAGAGGAAGAGTGGAAGAGAGAGGAGCCACAAGGAGGAATGGGACAGTGTGGTTGAGTGCAGAGGAGGATCAAAGGGAACACAATGGTGAGTAAACTGATATCCAATCACACAGGTACTGAGGAGCAAGACCATTAATAGCTATGTCAAATATGATAAGGAACTTAAAAAACAAAAAACAGCTGTACAATGGGAGCCAGCCAGCATGTTGTTGGTGGTCAGAAGTGGGGGATGATCTGGGTAGGTTATAGAGAGTGCAGGTAGCAAAGTTGAGAACTGTGTCTAGAGGGAGGAATGACTTCAGAAGAAGGATAAGGAGTGGTTAGTAAGAAAAGGACAGTGTAGCATTCAAGTTCAATCGGCATCACGTCGAATATGGAATGCTCTTGGTTCCATATTCCACCATGAGGTTTACAGCAGTTGGAAGGAGCTGGTGGGACATTGACAGATGAACATTAATCCCTTTCCAAAAACTCACTGTGTACCGAGTGATTATTTCAGTGGTAACGAGCAGGAGCCCAATGCAGGTGGTGCCCAACCGAGTAGATGCGCATAGTAGCCGCACCATCGATTTGTTTCCTGCAGCCCTATGGCATGGTGTCCCTGTCATGGACTGATCATGAAGAGCAGCTTGATTCTGTTGTATCCTGTGGTTTCCCCATACATGTGCCTGTGTATCCGCTGTGGGCGACTACTACAGTGAATCTTTGATGTAGAGGTGCACTCAAGGTAATTAATTAGTAGGTTTAGTTTTAGATTGTTTGAGTGCTAAGATTTAGGTGCTCCTGTGTAGGTCTCGCCCACAAGACCCATGTAACATATGAAAAGCAAAATGGTCCACCTAAAAGAAAGGTGGGCTGACACAGGGAACACTTTTGTCTGAAAAAAGTGTGCCCTGTGTCAGCCCACCTTTCCATTAAGTGGACCATTTTGCTTTTCACGACTACTACAGTGAGCCTTTTTAATTTTATTTGGGGCAAACGATCACTGGTTCACCTTGCGCTCATGTCTGTGCACAGAGGAAAGAACCTTGCAGGTGGTGCTAACCAAGCGTGCAATGAGATGTGCGTTGCACAGCTTAGAGAACACTTTGCAGCGCTGTTGCCGGAGAGGCTTAAAAATATACAGGGAGACGCAGCATGAACTACATAGCCCGACAAACCAGGAAGCCATCCAATGTGAGGATTGGAAGCGGTAGAATGACAGAAGGTCCTGTTCAGAATTTGTTGGTTGGAATATTAAAACGTTGTGTTAGTGATTACCTCTAGACACCCTGCAACACACAAAACTACAGTGCAAGAAAAAGGAAATAGAAGACGTTTAATGCATCAAACTGGAGACATGTATAAATACAAATATATATGAAGGAAACAGAGAAACCAGCACCACCTATTTTCCTGGAGGCTGTAGGTTTGATTGCTGTCCAACAGAACATAGAGTGTTGCACCAATGCAGGGAGCTCCGCCTTCAAACTTCTTCCTTGAGGCCCAATGAAAGCCACAAGTGCCATGGGAAAGGTGGAAGAAATAGTTTGACTATTATGGGCAAGCAGTACATGGGCTAAATTACTCAAGTGATACCTGGGAAATTATGGGCAAGAACAATTTGAGAATCTTTCAGCTTTAAGTTAAGAAGAGTTGGAGAGACTGACAGAATATGAAAAATGCAACAAAATGCACCAACATACTGGATATGTATTACCACAAGAAAGTCAGCTTTGTGTTAGAGTGGTATCATTTTGGCAAATGGGTGCAGGAGCAAGGGGAAACCATAGAACAATATATCACTGCACTCAGGGGACTTGCCACTACATGTGATTTTGGCAACACGTTAGTAGAGCGCCTTCGTGATCAATTTATGCTGGAATGTTATGATGGGAAGGTACGAGAAGTGTTATGGTCGAAGGGAAATCCCTCCTTAGGTGAAGTCTGCCGAGTTGCCAAGGAAGTGGAGCACACCAGTAAATTTGTGAGAGAACTAGAGAAAAGGGAGGACTCGAAGGAAAAAAAGGGGGCTGCCAAGGTCGTTGAAGATCCTAGCAGTGCAGACAAATGCCCCTTGCCAGTCCTCCATTTATGGAGCGTGTTATTCACAAGCTTGCGCTTCCCGTGGGTTGACCATAACCAAAAGCTAAATCACATGTTTACTCCGACACAGCTATCACTTTGGGCATCACGAAAATGTCGACTGTCACTTCATATTCAATAAGTATGCATGCGTGCCCGCGCCCCATCCACGTATGCAGGGGGTGCCTATCCCTCCCCCCACTTACCCTGTTTAATGAGCGGCAATCACGCAGTCCGCTTTCCGTCTCCACTCACCGGCAAAGTGAACACTGGGTTTCTGTTGATCAGCCTAAACTGGCAAAACATTCAGAGGGTTTTCTTTGCTCGGCGTGACTTGGACTGCGAAACCCACACAACCCCTTGTTTGGTAAGGAGTGCCAAGCAAGGATCAGGTTCTACCAAATGAGAGTAGCAATGAAAGTAGAAAAGGAAAGAAGCATTGACAAGTATATGTGTCAAGATTGAAAATGAAAGCTATTGACATGGAAGCAGCAATGTGAACGCGTCAACGCCAAAAAATGATTAAAACTAAAGGGGCAATCAAATGGAAATGTGGCAGGATTGGAACCGAAAGATATGCTCGTGAATGTGGCAATGGGCAATGAATAAAAAGTCAACTCGAGATTATCCCGGATACAATATTTGCAGGTTACATTCTCAATAATGGTCAAATGGACCATTTAAATTTGCGATTTTCGGGCAAAACCTTCAGAACAAGGCAGCTGATTACTTATCGAGACTGACCAATATAAATGGTAATGAGGATGAGGAGGAAGAAGAGCAGCAAGTCATCAGCATTGAACAGATGCAGTGTCAGAGGAAGAGTGGGATGGGGCCCTTCATTCTCATGAGATGTTCAAGATCTTGAGTGTGGACGATGGATGACGACGCATGCCGAGAGTTTCAATTTGGGACAGTTAAAATGGTGTTCAATTAATTACATTTTGAGAATGGATTTGTGTTGAGGGGCAATCAAATGATACCGCCTGAAGGTGTAAGGAAGAAAATATTATTAGTTGCCCATGACGTACATCAATTGATGTCAAGAACAAAACAAATGGTTAGGCAAGATTATTGGTGGCCAGGGATGGACATACAAGTTGAGAAAATGATTGTATCAGCACTAACTCGGCTGGCCTGCCATGTTTCCCTTCTGTTGCGGGTCCGATGGCAGCTTCGCAATCGCCTTAACTGGCGTATGCGACTCGGATGTTCCTCTCTCCTGGGGACAGCCATGTTGGTCAAAACACGCATGCGTCAAGGACCAGCGGCTGTCTTCCATGAATGCGTGGTTCAGACAGCGTGGTCTGTTGCCACAGGCAACATGGAAACAAGTGGTGGACTGCAATGACTGCTGCAACGCATCTAAACAATGCGATCACAGACTTTGGTACAAACGCAACCTTTTCTGTCCTAGGGGAAACACTGCTAAGCGCTGCTCTGCCCTTTCTACTGCCTAAACTGAAAGCTGCTGCCCTCTTGCGGAATTGCAGCTCTTGTTTTCCTTCTAGCTGGCCAGTTTGCTAAATTATTTTACCTTCTTCCCTGCACCTATTGCTAGAGTTCTGGGAACATCAGTTCTTTCCTTTTTACTGTTCTTTAGCTTTTTTTCTCTGCTAAAATATGACCACCAACGCTCAGTGATGTGCACTGCCTCACACCACGCTAATTGTGTGGTATCTTTTCATTCGTGGTGCTGGGAAATTGCTTTTCATCCCTCACTAGTTACCATCTTCTGGTTTGGGGTCAAGAGGTGGATTCGCCCCTCACACTGCCTACAGAACTGGATTGACACCACTTCCCAGCCCTATCCTGACCGCCATCAATGCTGACACACAGGTATTCAGGTCTCACGGGGGGCGATTCGACTGAACCAGATATGAAAGCCATGCAGGAATTGAGAGATGAACTGCAGGACTTGCGTGCTGTAGTAGCTGCTTTACGTTCCAAGAATGCCACATTACTACTTTTTCCACGGCATATACTGAGAATATTGCCGGCCAAATTAGCGTCATGAAATATGAATTCTGCAACCACTGTACCATTCAATTATGCTCCATCCCACCCATTTTGCTACAGAGAAATCCAAAATAGGTTATATTATTAGCCATCGTGCCGGGAACGCCTTAGCTTGGGTTGTTCCATATGTTTCGTCTCAGAGTCCATTGCTGGATGATTTTGCGGGATTCGAGAAGGCCTTCTTTGATGTATTTAAATCAACTAACCAAGCATCAGCTCCTGGAACTTCAAGAAGGCACTCCGGATATCATTTCCTACGTTGGCAGGTTCTAGCAACTAGCCACTGAGTCTTTGTGGCCTGATTTAACACAACTCACACTATTCCGGAAGGGAGTACGTGAGTAATACAAAGATGAGCTGGTACCTGAGGCTATATCCTTACAAGGATTGATTGATCAAGTTATCAGGATTGACCACCTATTGACTGAGAGAAGAACAGAACGCTGGATGTCTGATCAGCTGTATTCCCGCAGTGGTGTAAGCCTGCCATTAACTGCTATTGCTAGGCCCCAAGGTGGTACAGCTGGTGCGCCTATGCCTTAAGTGGCACTCTAACTGAAACTGAGAGACGACGCCAGAGAGTCATCCGTCTCTGTATGTATTGTGGAAACTCAGGTCATTTCCTTAATGCATGCCTTGTGCATCCTATTAGGTGTTCGGAAAACTAAAGGCCTGCCCCATAATGTGAAGCAGAGTGTGGGCCCATTCAAATCTGTGAAAAAACTTCCCATGGTAACTGGATCCCTAATGCCTCCTAAATCCTTGTTTCTCCTTCTTGTGCATCTGCATTGGGGCACTAAACCCACCGAAACAGTTCTAGCACCGGCATTATTGGACTGTGGAGCCACCGGTAATTACCTGAATAAAAGTTTCATACTGACATCTTCCATTCCCCAAGAATGGAAAGAACAGACTGCTCAAGTACAACTCATTGATGGAACTCTGTTGTCTTCTGGAACCTTTGACCACCAGTCCCTGTTTCTGCCGCTCGAAGTCAATCAGCATCATAAACATTTAGCTTTTGATCTAATGAAATCTCGAGTGTTACCGTTGTACTGTGCATACCTTGGCTCATGACTCAAACCCATGCAGCCACTGGTCTACACGTGTCTTAATACTTTCCTCTGATTTTTGTACCACACACTGTTGCACTACCAATTGCAACTCATCAGCGAGCACTGTATGCAGAATTTGGATTATTGGAATCTGCCCTGCCTGGATTTCTACTGCGTCCAGCAGCGCCCCAAATTTTGTCAATTTGGCCATAATCTGCATTAAATTGCAGGCCAGACCGCAATCGCCGACATTTCCCAAAAACAAAATGTCGGGCGCATCGTGGGATGAAAGTGATGCTGCAGTGCCTCTACGTTGCAAAGCAACGTATGTTTGTATCTTATTTAAATACAAACATCGGCCAGCAGGCGGAAGAGCCGGAAGCCATACCTAAGGGCATTATAAAGCCACTTTCTCTGTTTGCCACTCTTCGCTGCGGTGAGCCGCTGCTGCTTATGATCTCTTGCCGCTCAGCGGACATGAACTACCAAACTCCCAGCATCGCATATACGCCTACTCAAGCAGCCTGCTACGCAAGTATGGACTCACTGTAAGTAACTGGCATTATATGCACGTACTTCTTCTGTCGCCCTACACACACTCACAAACCCATCCCCTGTCTCTCAACATCAAGCAATCACGCGCACACCCTGTCATGACCTATATTAAAGAGTCAGGTCAACTGCAACTCAGGCAATACCGGCAGTATACTACCCTGTGCACCACTGAATGCCCTAACCCTTTTTGCCATAATTATGTATGCCTCCACTGTATGAGCCCATTGCGCCTTCAATTAACCTGCCTAATGTGCCTAACACCAGCCCTCTGTGCCTATTTTGAATTAGCATATTAGTACCCGGCGAGAGTCAAGCAGAATGCAACACGCGTTCTGATTGGCTCTCGCTGGGACGTTACCCGGCCGAGAATCCTTCGATTCTCGACCCGGATTCCAGCCGCCTTGTCCTCGGTGGGGGGCATGGCAGCCCCTCAGCCAATGAGGAGGCTCGAAGCAGGGCCATCCCCGCTGCGCGCCTCCACATGCCTGGAGGCTTCAATCGTCCCCCGCCGGGGACACAGGTACGTTTTTTAAAAACTTTTTTTCTGCCCCCCCCAACCCCACTTACCTTCTGCTCCTTTTTTTCAGGAGCAGACGCGCTGGGAACATTTCGGTTCCCAGCGCGTCCGCTCTCGATGGCCGCCATGGAAAGGGAAAACGGACTCTGTTTTCCCTTTCCCTTTCCATGGCCCTTTTCACAGCCATTTTCCTGGTCGTTCCTTTTTTTTCTGGCCCACAACACCCTCCGCTCGGGGCATATTGCTTAATTGTAGCCCACTGAGCCTATTCTGAATTAGCCTATTGTAGCCCACTGTGCCTATTCTGAATTAGCCCACTGTGCCTATTCTCAATTAGCCTATTGTAGCCCACTATGCCTATTTTGAATTAGTCTATTGTAGCCCACTGTGTCTATTCTGAATCAGCCTATTGTAGCCCACTGTGTCTATTATGAACTGCTCTGTTGCAGCCCACTGTGCCTATTTTGAATTAGCCTATTGTAGCCCACTGTGCCTATTTTGAATTAGTCTATTGTAGCCCACTGTGCCTATTTTGAATTAGCCTATTGTACCACACTGTGCCTATTCTGAACTGCTCTGTTGCAGCCATCTGTGCCTATTTCTTTTTTGTTTATTTGTTTTTAGTTCAATTTATAAACGTTTACAAACACTATGTTTAGAAAACCTTTTTCAAATGGGTTGCACAACATAGAACAGCTCAATTGTATGTTTATCAGAACAAATTAAATTAACAATATTATAACGTTGATCATAAGTTACATCAGTTTCAAAACACAGCAATAAAAACTACTCCATGTAAGAAAAAACATTATAGAAAATCAAATGTTCCCATATCAGTACAATTCATGTGGTACATATTTCAACCTGGCACAATATAAAAATTTAAAAGTTGATAAAATCATATTAGATTTGAACATCGAACACTAGCGTTTTGCTAAATAAGGAGCTCTTCCATTTTAAGCTCTGAGGGGTCATCAGATGAAGTTACTGTCCCTTTGTTAGCCCTCGCCAGGTCACTGACCCTCTCCAACCCACGGGCTCTGTGATCTAATATGCAGATTAGATCACAGAGCCCACGGGTTTGCAGAGGGTGAAAGACGCCTCGGGCTCAGTGATCTATCTGCTCTGAGCAGAGATCACAGAGCCCGAGGAGTCTATCTCCGTTGGCAAAGCTTTATAAAAGATGCCTTTGAATTGTGTAAGTTTCAAGCCATCTTTTCTAAATGTAGAAATATTTCTATGTTTGTAAAAGACGGCTTGAAACGTACACAATTCAAGGCATCTTTTATAAAGCTTTGTCGACGGACAAAGCCACCTTGTCATCAACGCTTTTTAAAAGATGGCTTGAATTGTTTGCGTGTCAAGCCATCTTTTAGAAACATAGAAATATGTTACAAATGTCTATGTTTATAAAAGGTGGCTTGAAAAGTACACAAACCATAGTAAGGTAAGCAATGAGTAACTTACTATGGTTTGTGCACTTTTCAAGCCACCTTTTATAAACATAGTAATATGTAACATTGCTAGGTTTATAAAAGATGGCTTGAAAAGTATGCAAACCATAGTAGTATGCATACAAACATATAAATGCTCACATACATTTACATATTTGTTTGCGCACCTTACTATGATTTGTGCACTTTTAAGCCACGCCCCCAAACGAAAGACCCCCCCCTCAATTTCTTACCCCACTTAAAGCACTGATTAGCAGAACCCCGGGCTGCTGCACCAAACCCTCGACTGAACTCTGTACTTTGGTGGGAGAACGAATTACCTCATTAGAACCAATAGCTGTGACTGCCAATGTCCCTGCACCCACCTGTGTATTAGCAACAGGTGAGGACACACCTGAGGATTTTTTAGTGCTATTTTGAGAATTAGACCCCTTGCTTGTCATTGGGCCACCTTGTGCGGAGTTAGATTTTTTTTTTTTTTTTTTTTAGTAATCACTGAGTAATATTTAAATAATGGACCAGTTGCACCTGTTGATTTTTTAACAGAAGTTTGATTACACTGCTTAACTCACCCCATAAGAGTCGACGGCTGAAGTTTGACCATTGCGGTTTCTTTTACCTCACTGTTGTCCAAATTAAGAGCTGTCTTTGACTCTCTGTTTAATTGCGAGAGATAGATTTGCCGTTCAGCATCAGTGAATTTTAAGTTCTGAGCTATATCTTCAGACCCATTACATCGTTTAGATGTTTTTTGTTTTTTGTTGTTTTTATTGGTAAGCACATTTGTTGTTTCTAAAAAAAATGTATTTTTATTTTTTGTTGCGATTTAATGCCCTTTGATGAGCTCGCTGCATTTTGCGAGAAAAAAGAAACTGATTAAAATCTTCCATATTGGCATCATTATATGAAGCAATTTCAGGTTCAACAGTGTCACTTCCAACTCAACCCCCGTCACTAGTGTAAGTTCTTTGTTGGTAGCGTTGGTAGCGCTCTGTTCAATAAAAGTAACAAGAGAAGAGGGACTGTCAGGCATATTTGGTATTTTTTCAGATTTTCCCTCGGTTTTGTCGTCTTTATAAAGGTAAACGTTCTTTCCAACCTCATCTCTTTCAGAAATTAGGTAACGAAAGACATCATCAAGTTTGAGTGAATTCAGATGGATAGCATCAGTGATAGTTTTAGTATTATCCACTTTGAAATTTGTGCTGTTGCCATCAATACTAATAGCTGCATTTGCATAAGATCGCCCCATAGATGCAAGCCCCATATCACCATCCAAAGTCTGTGTAGATTGATTACTGGAGCCAGTACTTGGCTGACTTAACAGTTTTAATAAAACTATGTCGGTCAGTTTAGTTTTTTCTGACTGGTAATATGCCTGTGCAGACAAAAAGCCCTCAAGTTTGTTCACCTTAGATGAAAGTTCGCCCAACAGGTGTTTGACATTTTCCAAAGAGGAATGTGTTAGATCATGTCCTCTGTCTAACACATTTGACAAGCTGGAAATTACCGGAAAGGGTGAATCCTTTTCTATTTTCTTCTGATTGGAGTTTTGATTTTCCATAGATTGTAACTAGTCATCCAAATCAACGTGAGCTTCATCCCTAAACTCTTCGTTTGGAATCTCATGTGAATGAGAAATGCAAACTGATTCAGAGCTTGAGTTCAAGTCTTTGAGTGGGTTGGTTGGAGAGCTAGTAGAGGGAAGACCTGGACGAGCAGTGAATTGAGTCTGGCCACCCACTTTATTGTCTTTCCCTTCTTTATTTGTTGCATTGTGCAAACAAATACGTTAAACTTCAGATGGAAGGAATACAATAGAGGAGCTGGGATTTAGAGCAATACGGTATCGCTTCTCCCAATCATTCATTAAAGTGGGCGCCAAGATGGAAACGTCATTAGTAGGGTTTTCATACATCGACCGCTCGTTAAGTTTTTCATCTTTGCATGGAGAACTCGCCTCGATTTCTTTAACATAATCACAAAATGCGGAAGTACCTTTATTCATGATGTGATAGGTCTGTACAGATGAATTTCGTACTGGAGTGTTCAAAATATTTGGAACATTACTATCGTTCGGCTCAATTGCCAGTGACTGCTGACTATAAGGGAGAGTATAAGATTCTACATCAGAGACGGGAAGATAGTTTCCATTTGGTGGCAGAGTTTCAGAATTATCAGAGGAGTCATGAGTTAATATTGGGACAATGGTATTTAGAATGATGCCTGTATTCGTCTCATGTAAGGATTTCCCACTTCTCAAAGGGATTTCCCACTTCTCAAACTTCCCACCATTTTGAAAGGCTACAGTGCACGCTAAAAGCGTGTGTAGCGTTCAAATATAAAGCCACCTATTCGACACGTAAAGCACTTGAATGAAACAGAATATATAACGAAATCCTTTTTTCAGTAAGTAATTAGACTACTTGCCACCTGCCAGCCTAACAGCCCAACAGCCAGTGCACTTCTGAATGCACTTCCGATGCACACACGATACGCATGCACCGGGTTTTTAAAGGAGTATGTGACCCAGACTAGGCTGTGGGGGAGGTCTCGGCAAGGAGGCGTGACAGTATGCAAGTTAGCAGGCGGGACTGTGCAAAAAGAAAAACAAACATAAAAAAGAGAGAGTTGAAGAAGAAAATGTGAGTAGTCCATTGGCAACTTCCTAACACAAACACAAGTCACCCTTGCTTAGAATAACCCCTCCGTCCAGCTTCCGGTCCGCTGAACTTCTGTCTGCTAAGTTCCAACTTTCTGCTACACAAACCGTGCTTTTGCACCTCATACACAGACCCCCAGGCCCCATCTCCTCATTCGAGGAAGAGATATCCGGCCTCCTGACCACTTATAACGTTGTCTGTCATTCCTTGTTCCTCCCGCTGCCTTGTTGCGCCTTGAAACACCTTTGTATAGGCACGTTATAAATGCCATATCATATCATATCATATATCATACCAAAATAGGATCTCAAATCAACCTAGTAGGAGACCTCAACCTGGGCCTTGGCGATCCCAATGATACCAATGCGCTCTCCCTGGAAAATACCATCTCCCGACTAGGGGTCAAGCTCAGGATCACAGCCCCGACACACAACAAAGGCAGAATCACAATTGCTCCACAGCCATCCTTAAAAATGAGCCAATCACATGGTCAGACCACCACGCCATCTCCTTCTCCATCCAAGGGAAGACGCAACTGAACACTGCTCCAGCTACTATCCCACAAACCCTCACCAGGAATAACCACAGCAGCACCTTACAGAAACTTCGCCCTCTAATCCACAACATCCTTACTCCTGCAAGCTACGCCAACCTAGATGCGGATAAACTTGCTGATCTCTATAATAAAAAACTCGAATCAGCAGTAGATATCATCGCTCCTATCAAACTCACTGAAGCTAAACCACCAGCCCACCTGAACAAATGGTTCACCCCGGATCTTAAAACCCTCCGGAACGCCAAACAAGCGGCAGAAACCACTTGGAGAAAAACACCCAACCAGGCCAACAAAACACTACTCACGATAGCAGCCACCACCTTCAAAGCTTCTATCCTCAGGGACAAAAAAGAGACCTATGACAACAGAATTGAGAACACCAAATCTAAAACAAAAGAGCTCTTCACCATCCTCAGGGAACTTCGAGTCCCCCTCCGCACCCTTAGAAACCTGCATGAAAGATGCAGACTGGTGTGAGAGGATCCAAAAAGCCTTGGCAGACAAAATTGCCATGCTACAATCCAAAATAGAACAGAAAAAGCTCAGCAAAGCCAAAAAAGCAAACCCCCCCCACCACCACCCACCTTTGAAACTCCAACATACCCCCCTTTCTCCTTTACCCCGGTGTCAACAAAAGAAGTGGAAAGCATCATAATAGGCCTCAAGCCCTCCAGATGCCAAGGGGACTCCTGCCCAGCTCCCATCATCCAGGAAGGTGCCAACAATCTGGCCCCTTTCATAACAGCCCTAATCAACGCCTCCTTCAAAGCGAGCTCAGTCCCTATCAGCCTCAAGGAGGCCTAGGTCGTGCCCCTTCTAAAAAAAACGAACCTAGACCCCAATATCCCAACCAACTACTGGCCATTTCCCACCGTCCCCTACATCCTAAAGATATAAGACAGAGTGACCTACTTGCAAATCCAGAAGCACCTAGAAGAGAACAACCTGCTTGGCCTTAGACAATCTGGCTTCAGACCAAGGCACGGAACAGAGACAGCCCTCCTGGACTAAAAATCCAGATGGACGAGACAAAGGATAAGGGCAATTTAGCCATTCTCCTGCTGCTTGACCTCTCCGCAGCCTTTGACCTTGTCAACCATCAGATCCTCACGGAACATCTGATGGCTTCAGCTGCTTTCTCTAACCAGGCGACTGTATGTGTCCAATCCTTACTAGCTGACCGAACCACCCGGGTTTTCTCTCTGGGGGCTTCATCCCTCCCCATCCTCTGCAGCGTTCCACAAGGGTTGTGCATCTCGCTGACATTATACAATATATGCACTAAGTGACCGCCTTGATAACCTGGGTGTCACATACATAAATTATGCTGATGATACCCAGGTTCTCATCACCCTATCAGGTTGCTATGAAGAGGATTCCACACGGATCAACAACCTCTACCTGGAGATACAAGCCTGGATGGCAGAACATGGCTTATGCCTCAACGACGAGAAAACTGAGCTCCTTCTTGTCGGCTCCCAACCACGACGAAACAAACTGGACCCCCGTTACGCTTCTATCAACATAGACGGTAATCTAATCACTGTGGCCAAAGAAATTAAAACTCTAGGGGTCTATCTAGATTCCACACTCTCGCTCAAAAAACCGGTGAACGCTGCAGCCTCTTACACAGCTTATACAAATAAGCTCATCAATGCATGCAAACCCTTCCTCTTGCCCTCCAGAGCGCTCGTTTTTTCAAAAATTGACTACTGCAATACTCTCTTTCTCGGCTCCTCAGAACGCAATTTGAACAAACTGCAGGTGCTACAGAATAATGCCCTCAGAGCAGCTCTGATTATCCCGCGACACTTACACATCTCCAGTTTTAGACAAGATGCCCATTGGCTCCCTGTACGAGACAGAATCACCCTCAGATCCCTCGTCATCATCCACAAATGCCTCTCCAATGATGCCCCCAAATACCTGTCAGACAAGTTCTTCAAACATACTTCAACCAGACCAACCAGAAAGTTGTACTCATACTGCCTATCCATCCCCAAATTCTCCCTAAAAAAAGCAAGTGGCTCAAGCTTCCCGATCCTAGCCGCCAAACTAGTGAGGGATTATTCCCATCCCTCACTAGTCAACACCTTCTGGTTTGGGGTCAGTAGGTGGACTCCCACATCACAGTGCCGACAGAACCAGACGGACACCACTTCCCAGCCCTATCCTGCACCACCATCAACGCTGACACATAAGTATTCGGGAATCACAGGGGCTCACCTTGATAGTGATCAGGGATTGTGATATATGTGAGAATTCTATTAAGGGTTGCATCACCAGATCAAGTCCCATGACCTTCATGACAATTCCAACTGTACCAGGGGAAAGGGTTTGTTTTGATATTGTGGGTCCTGTGAGGAGTCCATTTGAACAAGAATATTGTATGGTGTTGATTGATTTTCTGTCAAGATGGGTGGAAGTGTAGTGGGCACATAATATATGCACCAGTTATGTTATTGGGCCTCATTACGAGTCAGGCGTTAAGGGGTTAACGGCGCCGTAAACGGCCCCGACCCTTAACGCCTGATTCCGAGGTCCCTTTGCGCCATGGTGAGTTTAACGCCTGCTTTCTGCAGGCGTTAAAATCCATGGCGCTAAGGGACCATGGTGCTAATTACGCCACCGTAATTTACGGTGGCGTAATTAGCGCCTTCCCCACTCCCATTATGCCCTATGGGGCAAAAATGGGAATGGGGAAGGGTAAATGGGAAATGGGGATTTACCGCCCCACTCACCTTGGAATGGGGCGGTAAATCCGCCATCCACCATGGTGTAAACGTAGTTTACACCATGGTGGTAAGGGTACGACCCAGGCGGTAACTTACCACCTGGGTCGTAATGAGGCCCATTGTGTTTTAAATACTGTGTTTCAGAGAGAATCTTATCTCACAATTGTTATGACTGATAATTAGGTACAACTAATTTCAAGTGAGATGGAGAGCTTTCTTAACGGAAAAGGCATAGAAAATCGCATGATTTTCTTTTATCTTCTGGAAACTAATGCTGTTGGTACTCTTGTTCAGAAGATAATTGCCTAGCATTTTGGTGCTTGACTGCCCCTGGGCAGAACAAAGACTGATATGCGGGGACATTTCTTCTCTGTGAAAGGGACAATGAGCTAAAGACCTGGTAGAGTCTCTCCCAGGGGTTATTCCCCCAAGAACAGGTCATTGGGCTGTGTTCGTGCTGGTAGAGAGATTCCCAGACCCCCCTTTATTTTGCATAAATTAACTGTGGGTCTCACCTTAAGTTACCAGGGCGATCCAGACGTGGCCCCCTTGCTCACTGTTCTTAGAGAGGCAGAGCTTCACCTCACTGATGATGCCCAACATAGCTGAAACACGTTAATGGGGTTGCTGTTGGTACTCTTGTTTAGAGGAGAATTGCCTAGCATTTCGGTGCTGGACTGCCCCAGGGCAGAACAAAGAATGATATGTGGGGACATTTCTACTCTGTGAAAGGGACAGTGAGCTAAAGACTTGGTAGAGTGTCTCGCAGGGTTTATTCACCCAAGAACAGGTCATTTGGCTGTGTTCATGCTATTAGAGAGATTCCCAGACCCCCCTTTGTTTTGCGTAATTTAATTTATGTCTGCATTTACATTGTACTGTTCCTTTTATGTTCAGTGTTTTGGTAAAAGGGGTATGAAAGATGAATAAATATAAGTACAAACATTGGTATCCAACAATAATAGAGGTAACACTCACAAACCTTAGTAGGTGGAAAAACAAGTGAAAGAGTTGCATACTCCCCTTTGACCACAGTAACCTGGAACTGAAATCGAATAAAGAGATACAAAAATAAGCTTTTTTTATATAGTCTGTTTGCAAACTTTTTTTATTTTTAAAAAAGAGAAAAATGAGGAATAGAGCCTTTCAATTTTTTTCTTTTTTTTTCCAATCAAAGTCGAGCATTGCGCTAGGTTTGAAGGCCCATGTCGTCCTAAGTCCTGCCAGTCTGTCGTTGTTGGTTGGGCTATTCGGCACTATGTTGATCTTCATGTGCCAACAGTCTCTTTTCTAAAGCTTCCAAGAAGAAAACCAATGCGTGTACAAGTTGGACACCCGCTCCCTCGGACATCCTTTTCCACCAACATTCTCCGGATAAGTAAGGTCGCGCCGCCAGTGCTTTCCCCATTAGAGTTGTGCTTAATACAGATAGTTTTGGGCAAATAAGGTCAGGTGTTTTAATGTCTCGTTTTCGGTGTCGCAGAATCTACACAAATAACCTGACTTTGGAGGCAATTGTCTTAAATTCTGAATTTCCTTCGTTAGAAATAGATTAATTCAGAATTTCATGTAGGTTCTTCGCTTGCTGACACATGGAAATTATTCCAGATATCTTGGGATCATACCGCGTGCCCTTGCTTCAGGTGCGACGTGATTCTTACAGCGATGGGCCTTTCTGGTATCACAGGTTTCACACCAGTCAGCTTCCCACAGTTTCTTTTTAACTTTGTTCGGGTTCTGTATCAAAGTTTCTTTGTCCAAGTTCAGTTGTTCTAATGAATATAGACATCTGCTCTCCCATTCTTCCTGTATCGAATCAGAAGCTAGTTTGTCTCTCGTTTGTTTCAAGATGTTAAATGTGGGAGATCTTCAGTGCCAATGATCTTCCTGTATAAAGCCAGTGTATTCCATGTTACTATGGCATTAATAGATGTCAGACCTAGTTCATATCTCTTACAAGCATTGGGGGTCCCTTTCGGTAGATTTAGAATTTTGTTCCAGTATATATTCTTGCGCCATGACCATGTTTCGTGCGTACACCTCTACTCCAAAGATTAAAGATGGAACAACGTTTGATTTGTAATATTCAAGGGTGGGTTTTATGGAAAACTTTCCATATTTTTTGTTTTTCATTGCACCTTGAACTGCCAAAAGTTTGCATTTTCTTTTAATCTTTTGAACCATTGGTTCATCATTTATGTGGGAACTAATCAGGACTGCCAAGTACGGTACCTATCTAACACAGTTAATCAGTTTGCCACCAATGTCCCATTTAAATTTCTTTCTTCTTGAAGATGTAGATCCAGTTAGACTTAGGGGAACGAGGATCTCAGTTTTTGCTGCATTTATCACGAGGCCATTTTTGGAGGTGTAGTATTCAAGTGCCTACAATTTTCGTTGTAGGCCGACCGGCGTTACATCAATCAGAACAATATTGTCGGCATACAGAATGTGCCCAATGTGGGTTCTGTTCATCTTTGGCGAGAAAGCTCTTTCTTCGCCTAGTTCCTTCTGGACGTCATGGATGAAAAAACTGAAGAGGGTTGCTCCCAACGGACAACCCTGCTTCATGCCTCTTGATTTCTTTATTGCCTTGGACAACGAGCCTTTCGGGTCGAGTCTAATTTTGACTGTCGTTTCCGAGTAAAGTTCTTGCACTGCTTTCATTAGGCTCGATGAACAGTCATGGTCTGTCATTTTGGACCAGAGCAATTCGCGGTCGACACTGTCGAAGGCGTGTGCCAGGTTGACAAAGGCCAGATATATCTTTGTTTTTTTCTTTATCGCCTCCATTTTTAGACTGTTTAATATGAACAGTTTGAGCGAGCAACCGATTCCCTTTGTGAAACCAGTTTGCCGAATGTCAAAAGCATTTACGTCCTTAATCCAAGCTGTTAAATGGTTCAGGATTTGCATTGCAAAGATTTTACCAATCACGTCAAGTGGTGCTATTGGTCGAAAGTTTCTCGGGTCAGATCGCAGGACTTTTTAAAAAATTGGCACGATCAGAGCACATTTCCATGTTTGTGGAAGTCTTCCTTCTTTTATGATGTTGCAAAAAAGGTTGTAACAAAAGTCGGCCCATTCTTCCAGGTTTTCCTTTAGCATCCAGTTAGTTAGCCCATCCGGGCTTGCAGCTCTGGACAGACCAAGGGCCTCAATACGAGTCAGGCGGTCCGGAAATAACGGTGGCGGTAAACCCGCCTCCACTGTTGTTTCTGGATCGCCTGATCTCGAGTCCTGCAGGCGGAGGTGTCATTCCCGCCAGGTCTGACCTAACGGGTCTAACACCGCCCACCTGCAGGGGGACATGGAAACACCAGCACCATCACGAGATGGTGCCGGTGTTTCCATGTTCCCCATTCCCATTGAGTCCTATGGGACTCAATGGGAATGGGGATTTACCGAATTCCGCCTTTCGAATTCCCGAGTCACTGGGGTTGTAATGCCCCGGTAATTCCGGGAATCACGGAGGCGGAATGGTAATACGAGTCCAGCAGTAACCGAGCCGGAATAACCAGCAGGATACCGTCGGACTCATAATGAGGCCCTTAGTCTTTTGATGTTTTTCATGATGTCCTCTTTGGTAATCTGGAAATCCCACGGGCTATGATGTTCCAAGCTTTGTTGCCACTCGTTTCCTTGATTCTTAATTAGCTCAGTGTAGTGAGTAATCCATTGGGTCTCGGTGACCAAGGAAACCTGCAATGAACCTTGACTAGCTTCTGTGTTGTTTATCAAAGACCAAAAGGATTTAGAGTTTTTATTTGTCAAGATCTTTATCATCTCCTCAGCGTCCTTTTGTAAAATTAAGTTTTTGTGACCCCGCAGCCACACTCTGTACACTGATTTGGCTCTTTTCATTTCAAGCAGTCTGTCCTGGGTACTGCTCTTTTTAGCATCTCTTAGAGATCTTCTCAGCACCCTTTTTCTGGCCACTATCTTGTGGTCATAGGCGTGCTGGTGACGAAAGTCTTTTTTTCGCAAGTCAAGATTGTATTCGGTGTATTTCTCTAATAATCCTGAATATTCTATTTGATCCCAGGACAGAGTGGCATTGCTAGACTGGAGTATTGTTGTTATATCTGTGATATTTTCTGTTTATATGCACTCTGTTTTTTCCAGGCATCACATTTATCTTGGCATTCCACGATTCTTTTCCTACACAACCTAGACCAAAGATTTGGATGGTTACCAAGTTATGGTCACTCTGTTCCATTGGGATTACAACTAGGTCAGATATTTTTTCCACAATTGCATTTGATGTGTAGAAGTAATCCAGAATCGATGCTCTGGACCCATGGGTCCATGTTGCATTTGGAGGGACATGTTCTCTGGTGTTACCATTTAATAAGGTTAGTTCCCTCTCCTCCATTTCGTCGTTCCATGCTGTTTTGATTAGATATGGGTCTCTCACTATTCTTTTGGTTTTATTAGTTGTTGCAATATCAGGTTTAATGTATAGACATTCCATATTTAAATCTCGGCATAAGATTATATTAGGAGCTGTACTAGTCTCCATTATGTGGTCAATGGTGTCGCAGATTAGTTCAAGAAACTCTGATTCGTCCATGGCTGTGTGCTGCCAATAGATATTTATGATGTGTAGGATCCTTTTTTCATATGCAGTGCTCTCTTTCAATTCGATTGCAGCAGTCTGCAAGTATGGAGAGTGGTTTGTAGATTTTATTAGTTTCAAGTTTTTGGATTTCTTCACCATGATCAATAACCCTGACATTGGTCTACCCATGGTTTATTTAATTGCTGGGTTCAGGGCTATTTCGAAGCCTGCAGCGCAAGGCATCTCTTGAAGCCATGTTTCCTGAAGACAAATTACATCTAATTTCTCAAGAGCACCAGTCAATCTTCCAAAGAGGTGGTTGAAACCTCTCGTGTTGCAGGAGCCATCATCAAAATTATTTTTTACATTAAGAAAAAGATTTCGATATGGCTCCTGCTGAGAGATATTTAGAGCCTTCTTTCAGCACCTGCAGGATGGCAGGAGCATCAGCACCGCGGGAAATGCACATATATAATTGTAATTTCTGAATTCTAACTCAACTAGAAATTCTCGAAGATTACTAAAAAAGAGAAGCAAAATATATTTGAAAGGAAGGGCTATATTATCGTATATAAAAAAAAATGCAGTGAAAGCAAATTAAAATAACATACACAGAAACCTCATGGTTTTCCAGCATATTTCTATGTCAGTTTGTTTTCCTGACCAGCTCAAATCCATTACCTATATTGTGATAATATAACTAGTTCCTGAATCTACCTTCTTCCACTTCCCCTCACTCTGGCCATTGTGAGAAACCCAAAGGTGTCTCACCCGCTAGTCCCCAGAGATCTGTCATCCAGGTGGCCAGGGCAGGGCCATCGCTATTGGATTCAGTTCCTGGTGGTGGACCAGTGGGGGAGGATCACCTGGGTGAGGGGGTCTTCAGGGAGTGGAAGTGGGACACAGAGGGTTGAGACGCAGTATCCCCTTCCATATAACAACTTTTCCATATCCTAACGTGTAGGATATTTAGAAACTCTGCCCCCCCCCTCCTTTCCCACACAAACACTTTCTTACACAGTAACAGACAATGGACTAACACCAGAGCCATTAACCTGATATGTCCCAACACACAGGTCAGGCAGGGTCAGGCAATTGATAATCATCACACACACCTGACGGCCCTTTACCTTCCCCACTGGGATAAAAGGCAGAGCATGAAAGCCCACTTCGAGCAAGGCTGAATGCATGAGGCGACAGCGACACTGGAAGGACAACGAAGGGGGAATTGGCCTTTTCCTTTTCAACTCAGACCTGCAAAGCCTCCGAAAGGGAAAGCATAAGACCGGGAGTTGCAGCTGGTGTGCAGAACAGGAGATGTCAATGGTACATGGGGGCTACCAGCTTTGATAGCGCAGACGTAGAGGCAATCTGGCTACCATGGTACTATCCTTGACTCCAGGGACCAGAGAAGCCAACAGGTTCAGAACAGCCGGTGAGTCTGAGGAAGCTGATAGCAAACCAAGCTGTGTTGAGCCCAATGTTGCAAGTAGCAACACTGTGAAACTGTATGAGAAAGAACTTGTGTGTGTGAACTTTAAAGAAAGCCCAGTTTAGGTCCAGGTGCATAACGGTCCAGCATCACGTTGGCACTCATTCGAAAGACTCTGCCGGCAGCTAGTTTTGATACCTAGGAAAGGGTGGCGTAAGGTCTCAGAGTGGTCCTACAAGGGTCAGGTCAAATCCCTTGTACATTCGAAAGTCTCTGAACCATTGCCAGAGGAAATCTAGGGGAAGGGTAACCCACTTTCCGATAAGATTGTGAACTGTGAACTGTGGAATACGGCAAGTGTGAACCTGACAGAGGGATGCCCGAAAAGCTACGAGAACACTTTCTGATGAAATTGAGCAAAACATGAACTGGGTTAAAAATATATGAACTGTGTTAAAGAAGGCCACAGTGAACCCAACGGAGGGAAGCCCATTTTCGCAAAGAGGTTCCGAGCCCGACATAGCGAGATAGATTCTAGGGGAAAAAGGCAATCACCCAAGATGCAAGACCACTGAGAGAACCTTTGTTTGTTTGTTGTTTGTGTATCAAGAGTAATACACCCATGAACACTGTGTTGACAAGAGTGAACCAGGTCGAGGGTTGTCCGCAGTGGGACGTTGTTTAAAATGACATTTTGAATATTGCAAGTAATATTTGTGAGGCTGTAGTGGACCCAACAGAGGGAAGCCCAAGTTGCATGAGGGATCTGAACCCGGCGCAGGGAGATCCAAGGGGCGAAGAACAGTCGCCCGAAGGTACAGGAGTACCAAAGGAACTTTTTGTTTGTTGGTTACTCTGAATCAGCAGGCCTTCTAAGGCAAGAGACTTTTGCAGGAAAGATACGTATCCTATGAAGGTTATAATATTGTTGAACTGGAACTGTGAACCATGTGCTGACGAGGCCAAGGATTGTGCTGTGCTTGGAGGTCCTGCCTTGTCCGCACTTGAAACGTGGGGAAGGAACACCCAGTCATACCATCCTGACTTATTATTTTGTGAACACTTCTTTCTTATCTGGTGAGCATTATCTCACACTCTTTTTGTAACTTAGTGTTAAGGATTGGCAATACGTTTTTTTAGTATAGGCCCTTTTTATTTGACAAGACGCCACAAGGACTGCCTTATTATTATGTGATGGTTGTAGCTTGCTCCCATCTTAGAGTTAGGTTTAGATTAGGCATTTATCTCATCCATTAGAGAGTTCAATAAACACCCTTGAACTGTGATCACTTGTGTCTGTCTTTACTGTTGTCACCATGAGTTCCTTACACCATCTTCTATAGGCTCTCCCCCTGCTCCTTCTTCTGAAGCCAGAAACCTTGGAATCATCTTTAACTCCTCTCTCTCTCCTTCCTTCCTCCCTCAGGACATGGCCAAGAAGTCCCTCTTTCAACTCTTCCTTCTCAAATCAATTCTCCCTTTTCTTACTTTCCCCCAGAAGCTCAATGCTACATGAGCCCTGGTTCTCTCTAGGCTTGACTATTGCAATAGCCATCTCCTGAATCTACCTTCTTCCACTTTACGAGATCTCCAGCTGATTCAGAATTGGGCAGCAAGATGTATCCTTGTCCTTAAGCCCAGGGACTGCATCTCTCCTGCCCTAAACACTCTTCACTGGCTCCCAGTTGCGGCACAGATTAAATTCAAATCCCTCTGCATCATCCACAAGGTTGTCTGGGGTCTGGGACCATGCTACCTGCAACTTTCACATACTAAATACTCTCCCTCTAGACCTCTGTGGTCCTCTGGCACCAACTGTCTGTGTGTAAAGAGTTTCACTAAACAGAGGACCGGAGGCCGATCACTTTCTTCAGCTGGCACCCTCTTAAGGAACAGCCTCCCCCTTCCTCTTCATCTTGAGCAAGACCTCGTCAAATTCCAAAAGCTCCTCAAGACTTTCCTCTTCACCTCCTCCTTCCCTTCTTCCCTCCTCTGCTGACCTCACAGTCGCAGTGATCGGTGGCCAGTCCCCTAATGTATCCCCCGGGGACCTGCCCTCCCATACCCAATGGCCTAGCCACTGTCTATCTCACTTCACTTGCCTCGGCACCCACCAGCCTCAATCATGTAGGCCTGCACTTTCTACCCAGTGTGGCTCCACGCCGCATAGCACTTACCATACTATGTAACCATACTATCTACTTCAATAGTTGCTCACTCACGAGCACAGACATTCCAGCACTTACCCCCGTCCCCACTTCCCCTCCTCTCGCTGCACTTGCATGTTCTGAATACTAACAAGGCATAGTAGGTTTGTCTTTATCTTCCACTGTATTCACTGTTTTCATTCCCATGTTCCCTCCCTTTCACCCTGTGGGCGCTTTGAAACAGAATGGACTCACTGTATAAGCACCTAACAAATGCACAATAAAATAAATAAATAAAGGAGACTGTAGGGGCCAGTGCCAGTCACCTGCTGTCAGGTGCAACATTATGAGGAGGTATACGGAGATCCTCCATGGTCCATCCACCCTCCTGTTGGTCCAATAGAGGGTAGAAGAGCCACTTCCAAACCCTTCCAAGGTCACTAAAATATCCACTCTATTGATTGCAATGAAAACCCCACTCCACATTATTTGGTACAGATGGTGATGGACATTCTGGTACAAGGTCAGGAAGCCAAACCCTGTCAGGAAATACTCCAAGACCTACAATCCACCATTTCTACACAATTGGTTCAGCGTGAGAATATTTGGGACTGCATCAAACACAATGTATTTCTGTCTCAGGCTAATAACCATGAAATGATCATGGATTTGCCAAACATTGGGAGAAAAATAAGATATGTGGAGGGCCTAGAACATCCTAGAAAGAGGTATAGGAATGGGCTATCTGCTACCCTCGCTTACCTTAACATAAGACCAACAGTGAGGTGTGCATGTCTCCCTAACTAGAACAGCCAAAAGAGAGTAGTGGGAGCCCCCCACCCCCTCACTCAGCAGCAGGACCTGCCCCATGAAAACAAACAGGCTCAAGAAACTCAAAATGTCTCTGCCTATGGCTTAACTGCAAAGAGGGCAGCCCCATACATATACAGAAGCACGTCAAAAAACGGATATGAGATGTTTGCTTGACCATAAAATAGAAGGAAAACAACCAACACCTTGTTCCTCACATGTAATTAAGAGGGGGAAGACTACTCACAAAGGAAGAGGGAAGAACTGGGACTCAGTGCCAATCTGGGACAGTAGAAACCTTATAGGCACAGGCCATCCAACCAGAGTTTATTGCTACAATCACCCTACCAACAGATTACAAGAGGATCTGTTTCCTCAGTGAGGGTGATGGAAGTATGGAGATGGTTGGAGGTTGCTGAGCGATTGCAGTGGAGATCAGGAGGCTGAGTGAGGACAAAGATTGCAAGGAGGGGACGACATGCCAGGAGCAAAAGACCAAGGACATGTATTTTATTTATTTATTTATTTATATTTATATAGCGGGCAAACAGCCCAGGGGCATTGAGGCGCTGTTACTTGCAGGAGCTTAGTTACAGAGGTACAGGCACATTAGCATTTAACATTATGAAAACACTACATACATACTTATATCATTACAGATCAAGTGGTTGGTCTATTCAGCTTCTGAGGTAGGTCTTTATAACTTATGCAGTAGGTCATATGTTTTGTAATCATGCTGGTACTCGAAGGATATCTTGTGAAAGTGAGGTGGCTATGGCAGAAGTAAAAGGACAGCAAGAAAGTAAAATAGTTAAATATCAGGAAGGATTAGGGAAGTCTTGAAGAAGGAAAACTGATAAATTGGTACTGGAGGAACTAGGAAGGTGACTATGAGGTCCTACCTTGCTCAAAAGGTTCATTTTAATATCATTAAAAAGGGTGTTCCCACCGGCAGAGATAGCTTGATATCCAAACGGCCACTTTGGTAGTGGAGCCAAAGCAGGTTTTAAGAGTATCATCCCAGTTAAACTGGTTGGCTTACTGTTCAAAGTTCAAAAAGAAGGCAGCCAAATACTCACCTTCAAAATAGGGCAGCAGTACTCCATGAGGGAGTGGACGGCGAACTAGAAATCCACGTAACCTATCGAGCATCTGTGGTGTCTCCTATGTGTCTTTTCATAGGTATCAATAATTCTCTCGAGGAGGGACTCCAAAGACGGAAGAGTAGCCATGTTCAGCCTTGTGATTCCCTGTTCTCAAGCTCAGAAAAAGCTAACTATAAAGACTGGAGCGGGTATCTGTACTTCTGCCCCCTATGTGGTAGGGTAAAGGCACAGAACACCACAGCCGAGGCTCTCAATTTGGTAGAATGGGTGAGCAGCCAGACTTAAGCTTTCAGGAGGTGATGCAGGCTGGTTCTTAAATACAGTGAATCTCCAAGCCCCATAAAGGAATGTCTACACACTATGTTAGGTGATAACACAGCTTCTTTATATAAAATAAGGTTGAGCAATATATTACAGGGCCTGTGGTAGCGGCCCTGTAGTTATGGTTAAGTTACTCAATTTATAGAAAGAGCACTTTTTGGGCGGCTTATAACTTTTCTCCACCAAACTTTGCAAAAAAAGTATATGGCGACCTCAGAATGGTCTCATGAAGTCTAGTGCAGTTTTGTCTAGGGGGGAGGGACATAGTTATAGTGGGGGGTCCCAAAATGTGTGGAAATCCTCATAGCCTACTGTCTAAACCACTGGATGGATGTTTACCAAATTTGCGCTAGGAGCGGCAGCTTGGTCCCGAAAGCTGGCTTTTGTAAATTTGGTGTAAATCCGGCCAAAAACTAGGTAAAAGAATGTGTGATATCTGTGTCCGGTCCACAAACTCATTTCCTGAGTCGAAGTCTGCAGACGCCTCTGGGCCAATCAGGGTCCAGCGTGATGTCCACAGACATCGTACGCCCCTGCTGATTGCTCAATTACAAACATGAGGTGCCTCAAAACTTTTGAAACAGACGCAAACAGCGCCCATAGTCCGAGAACATTGCGGTAAAAACATATTAAAAAACACAACATTGCACTTGTAAAACAAATGAAACAATCTATGCGGAGGTGAGGGGTGATCATGATGGGATTGGAAATGGCCATAAAAAGCCAAAAAGCAGGTGCTTTTTATCCTACGAAGTCTGCAAACATCTCAGATGTTCAGGGACATCCATGCATATTTCTGCATTACACGGTCGGTGAAATGCAGTTTTTGGATGGTTTATCACTTTGTCACCACTCAATGACACTGCATGAAATCTTGCAATGTCATTTTAGACCTGAATGGTTCTGCAACGTTGGGTCTGTTTCGCAAAGAGGTGAAAAAATTAGAGGGGGGGTCTCAAAATATTTGAAACACTTAAAAATGTGTTGCCGTTTAACGAATCTGCTCAGAAAGATTTTAGACCCAGACTTTAATGTTTTTGCAAAGTTTGGTGGGACTTTGTCAGGAGGGGGCAAAATTAGAGGGGGGTCTCAACATGTTTTAATGGCTCATAACTTTGTTGCTGTTTGACGAATCTGCACAACCGTTTTGACATGTGATGCCTTCTTTGATGTCCTGGGTATTAGTCTAAGCAGTGTACGGTGCTGGCGCGAGTTGTGGTTGCTTAGCTTACCATAACAGGCAAATGTCTGGGGGTTTTCTGTTTTACTTGTGACCCTAACGTCCCTTTAACAATGTTTGTTCACTGAATATGCATATAAATAATAACACCTTTTACTCAGGCAGTTCTATTCAAAGAATGGCAAATATATACACTCTGTGTGGTACCACACAACACTTAAATTCAGTAATAAATGCACTAACTGCAAGACAGTTTTAAATAGGCATGTGTATTCTTAAGAGAGGTGTAACAGCATAGGTTAGGGTAGAAAGACAGGTTAGCTGTGAACAGTGGTGGAATGTTTTCGTCAGACTAGATACACAATTCTGTATGAGGACCCCCCCCCACCTGGGAAGCCTGTAATGGAAAAGTTAGGGAGTACCCTATCTTGTCTTTTACAGCCCAGTCCAAAAGTGCTCAATAACCCTCTACTTTTTTCGTAAAGGTTCTACCACCCCAAAGTACCTAAGATGGCACATGAGAGCAGGGTCCAAGAAGAATCTTGGAGCCCTGGGTGTCTCCTGAGGCTAGAAGCTGCTCTTTCTCATCACAGTACCTTTTGTGCCTTAGCAGTCGAAGTGGCAGAGTTTCTTGGTTTCCCTTCGAGGATGGACCCACTTTGGAAGAAGGAGCCACTGGGATGCTGAGTCCAAGAAGATAAATGGAACCAAAGTGTTTCTGAAGTGCAGCAGTTTTCCTCTTTGCAGTGCTCTTCGTTGGTTGACGATTTCTCCCACTGTAGAAGTCCAGGGTAGATGAAACTTACTGTGGGCTCCTTAAACGTTTGGCAGATGAGAATAAGACCCATGGTGACCTTGAATGACTTCTCATGGCTACGGGTGCATAGGTCACTTTTGGTGTCGGGTATCGGAATATTTTGGTTTTCCGACGTTCAGTTCTCCGGTGCTGTAGCCACAGCACAGACACCTGGAAAGCTTCTAGAAACCTGGACTCAACCACTGCACTGAACCACAGACCCTCACTAGCGGCCTCATCACGAGTTGGGCAGTAACGGTATTAGCCATACTGCCAATCCCCCCAGCGCTATTAGCGCCGGATCACGGGTTTGGTGGTAATGGAATTCCCCATTCCCCACTGAGTCCATTCGGGAATGCCCCATTCCCCATTGGGCTCAATGGGGAATTTTCACGCTCTTACCGCCGGCGGTAATAGCGCAAATTTTCAGCGGATTTCCCCCCAGCTCAGAGCTGGGGAGAAATCCACCGAAGCCCTGATTTGGCGGACCCTTAAACCCGGCGCTAATAGCGCGACTGCCGGATTTAAGGGTTACCGCCAAACTCATGATGAGGCCCTAAATCTGGACCCTTGGGATGTCTTTGTTGGTTTGGTGGCGGGAAACCCACCGGCGAAACCTTCCTCTGCACTCAGCGACTGTGGACCTTCTCCAGTGGGAAAAAGTGGTTTGTGATGTTGGTAAGAATGTGGCTTTAAGTATTCTTAGGAAGATCAAACTTTTGCAGCTCTGGGTATCCAGCAGCACTATGCCAGGGTGGTTCCATGTGTTAATATCCCCGCAGAAATATTGCAATACAAAAATATTGCCATATTTTTGCAGCAATATTGACCTATAGACCCTGCGTGGGACACCCCTGCAACCCCCACATTATTTTAAAATGTGCAGGGGACACCCCCGCAACCCCCACTCCCACAAAGTATCCTCCCAAAAATGTCGCCCATGGCGATATAAACGGCAATATGTACGGCAATATTTTTGGTGGGGATATTTTGTAGGGCTCCCGCCAGGGTACCCCCTCTTCTGGGTGGTGGACAGCAACGGGCTTCCAGGGGTCATGAACGCTCTTCCAGGCCCTGGTGACACCAATGAACTTCTTTAACTCAAGATGTCTGGCCACTCCTCTTCAGAACTCACGAAGACCCCTTCTCCAGACAGCAGGCACACAGGACTGGCTTCCAGGGCACTCGGAAGAAGAGTAGGAGGTTGCACGATAGTCCCTCACAGCTCAGGGAGAGGTCTCCTTTGCAGGTCCTCTGTGAATCAGTCCTTGGAAGAGCATAGCAGCTTTTGTATTACGCAAAGAAAATGCAGCAGAAAACTTCTCCTCCAGCTAGGCTTCAAGGAATAGCTCTTTCTTGCTTCAGCTTCGGCTTCAGATTCTGAAGAAATTGGTGAGTGAGAGGTCCCCTGTTATACATATTTGGTCCCCATTCACTCAGGCTGAGCCAATCTCAGTCAATCAATCACACAGAAGGGAATTCATGCAGGCAGACTGACAATCAGGCTCAAAGGCATTCAGGCCATTCACTCCACCCAGACACCCATAACAAAGAATGTGGATTAGGGTAAGCATCCAACCTTTTAGCACAGTACACTGCATTCATGACAGGGCTCTCTCAGTCATTGTGTCACACACAAAAACCAGGCACCCATATCACAGAATGTGAGTTCACTTCAGACTCCATTCACACAGGTCCGTCTCCTAGGGTGTACCCACAGCAAACAGCCCCTGGGAAGACTCCAGTGATTCTGACTGGAGGCAGCCTCAAAGCCATATATGGTATTTCCACCCAACCGTCAGTCACAAGAAAGTGACAGAGTCAGGGCTTCCCAGGACTTTGGGAAACAATGTAAAAGGCAATATAATCCAAGAGGCCACAGTGGCCATCTTGACTTCGTTCAGAAATCCATTGATTCATATGGCAGCGTCTGGGTGTCCCAAAAATGGAGCACACTCAGAGCCAGTGCCAAGTCAGCATGTAGCTGCCACATCCCATACCCTTTTCTGTGGGAAGCACAAAAGTTCCCAAAAACACACATAAGTAGTGCAAAGGTATACCCCACCCATGGGCTGCATAAGGGTATCCAAAGGGTGTTGTTCACTGTTCGGCAGAACTATATGCAGTACCCTTTGGGAACACCACACACAATTAGGAGTACAAGTGACAGTACAAATTCACCTTTGGTACAAGCCTGTCCTACACATTAAAGTGGTAGCAATGGCTGAGCAGCCAGACTTATCTCAAGAGTAGGTGAGCAGTATCAATAGTTACACAAAGGACAGAAATTACTGTGATTCAAACAAATACTGACTCAAGGTTTCTGAGTAAAATAATATACATTTATTTACACATCAGTTATAGAACATTTCACTATTATCAAGCAGTTGAAAAATCACAATCTTAATACACTACACCACACCCAATAGATTCTGGACAAGTTAGGCTCAAAATGAAGTGTGAGCAAAATGGCACTCCAGTAATTTAAAAGGGAGAGAAAGACAAAGTTAGACAGAAGATGAGCAGCACCAACAAGTAAGTAAGCAGGGCAATCTAGAAAAAGGAACTACAGTGAGGAAATCAAATCAAAGGGCCTGGCCCAAAGTCAATGGACAAAGTCTTTCCAGAGGATCACACAGTTCAGGGTAGTTCGCGGCTAAGTCTTTGGCCAGAGTTCAGAACGAAGTTGGTCGGACAAAAAGTTACTTTAAAGAATAAAGAAGGACAAGCCCTCATATTGGCAAAAGATTTCACACACTTTCACCGCGGCTGGACGAAACAAACAACCGGGTTAGCACAGTACTTTTAGAGCAGAAGAATGCTGTAGCTGAGGCAGATGTTCCTGGCAGGTCCTGCAGGCTCACGGTTCCTGAAGCGACTGTCGGACTGACAAGGAGGAGGAAGACTGGAGGGTCCTGCACTGCACAGGGAAGAAACCAGCAGCGGAGCAAAGCGACAAATAAAAGGTGCGCTCCTTAAAACCCAAGAAGTGTCCGATCCTCCTGGCTATCCGGTTCACTGTAGCTGTGCACAGCAAATTCGACCAGAGGAGGGAGGCCTAGCTTGCAGTTTGGCAGACTGGTTGTTCCCACCAGCTCAAGGGGAGAAGATTCCTTTCAGATCTTCCCTGTCGTCGAAGTTTGGAGATTCTGACCCTCAGCAGGTCTTCACCGGGAAGTTCAGTCGTGGTAGAGGTCCTCTTCTGTCAGCTTCTCTTCGGTTCTCTCGATCCATTGGTGACTCTGCCTTCTCAGTCCCAGAGACCTGCTTTTTATGCAGTTTTCCCCCATTCACACAGCCTGGCTGTCAATCACACAGCAGGGTGGCTGTCCTGGTGGGACAGTCACCCAGCCAATCAAACAGGAGTGTGACTTGAGTTACCAAGGGAACCCATGGCAGGGGTCATAAAACCCCTCCCTCACATCCTGCCTACCCAGACTTTCAGGCGCCTAAGGAGGGCTTCTGTGCAGAAGCCTGCCAAAGGTCAGCGAACAAAGGAACCAAACCTGGTTTGGCGCGCAGAGTAAAAAACGAGAAAGACCTTTACAAAAAGAAATAGCGAATAAACCCAGCCGTAACAAAAATAAAACATATATGGTCCAACGGGTTTAAGTTTGAGGCTACCAAGATAGCCTAAAACAATACCAAGGCTATATAAAATAACCGTGGTAGGAAAAATAGGGTAGATACCACTGCCACCAGCCAAGTCTTAATGAAAAGGGAATGAAACAATCTTCCGTCTGAGACAGAAAAAAAGGGATCACTATTAACCCTTTCCAGTACTCTATGTAAGATACTTTGTACTGGGTCTGTGGTTTTAAAAAAGACTAATAAAGTCAATGGCAACTGTACATGTTCTGGGAGACAGTAGTCAGTCCCAGAAAATGGAGTCTGAGTTGGGAAGTCTAAAAAGACAACCCTGTGTTACTGCACTGTAACACACAGTAGAAAGATGATCCCTATGGAATAGGTGAGGCTCCACAGTCTATGAACACAAAAATGTTAAACACAAAAAGCAAAACACATGTAGGAGTGGGAAAAAAGGCTTCCACTCTTACCAGGTGAAAAAAGAAATCCTAGAAATCCAGCAAAGCTGCTGAGGGACTCAGTAGGTAAGGGAAATTAACCATTTTGGAGAATTCTCCCTAAAACTAGCCCCCCTTCCCCCAGACTAAAGGACAGGAGGATTTAATCCACTCCTGGATGAATCTCTTCACTCTAGTCGGTTAAAAACATCCTAGAGAGACCATCAGCATTTTGGTGCTGAGATCATGCTCTGTGCTCAATGGTGAAATCAAACCCTTGCAGGCAGATTGACCATCTTAGAAGTTTTGGGTTTTCCGGTTTCATTTGCATTAACCATCTCAAGGGTTTGTGGTCTGTTTGACTTACAAAAGTATATCCATACAAGTATGGTCTAAACTTCTTGAAAGACCACACAAGGGCAAAACATTCATGCTCTATGGTTGCCCACCTTGTTTCTGGTTACTTCAGTTTCCTACTGATGAAGCAAATAGGGTGCTACCTACCTTTCTCATCCAGTTAACTAAGGACTGCACCCATACCTGTATTTTATCCATCTGTCTGCACAATGAAGGGTTGGTGATAATCAGGAGCTCTTAGGACTGGAGCTTGACAAAGGGCTTTCTTCAGGTTTTCAAAGGCTTGAGTGCACTCCTCATTCCATCTAACCTTTTTAGGGGATTTTGGAGAGGAGATTGCATTCAAGGGACAAGCTATGGACCCATAGTTCTCTATGAAATTCCTGTCGTACCCAGTGAGACCTAGGAAGGCTCTCACTTGGGTTTGAGTAGTAGGGGTGGCCCAGTTTTGTACAGCTTGTACTTTGCTAGGCAACAGCCTTATTTCACCTCCTCCTACCTCATGACCAAGGTAGACCTCTTTGCTCTGACCAATTTGACATTTGCTTGCCTTTATGGTCAGATGGGCCTGCTCAAGAGACTGCAAAACATATCCTAAGTGATCAACATGTTCTTTCCAAGTAGGGCTCAACACTGCAATGTCATCCAAGTATGCCATGCAGAAGTCCTCCATTCCATTCAGAACTTGATTGACCATCCTTTGAAATGTAGAAGGTGCATTCTTTAATCCAAAAGGCATAACCTTAAACTGGTAGAGGTCTGCTGGGGTTGGAAATGCAGTTTTCTCCTTGGCATGGTCTGTCAGGGCTATTTGATAATAGCCTGATGTCAGATCAAATGTAGTGAGGTACTTGGTTGCACCAAGTTTGTCCACCAGTTCATCTGTCTTTGGAAGAGGATGGGCATCAGTCTTAGTTGCTGCATTTAGAGCTCTATAGTCCACACAGAATCTCAACTCCTTCAATCCTGCCTTTGGTACTAGTGCAAATGGACTAGTCCATGGACTTGTAGAGGGCTCTATAACCCTGAGATCAAGCATCTTGTTGACCTCTCCTTTGATGTGGGATCTCACATGTTCTGACATTCTGTAACCTCTGCTTTTCACAGGTAAACAGTCACCAGTGAAAATATCATGCTGGCCCCAAGGGGGCAAGCCTGGTGAAAGTGAAAACAGGGGGGCAAACTGATTTAACAGAACTTTGCACTCTTCCTGTTGTTCACATGTCAGTTGAGAAGAAAGAGTAACTCCTTCTATGTTCCCATGTAAAGGTGGGCCTCTGAGGAGGTCAGGTAGAGGTTCACTCTCCTCCTCCTCTTGAGCTGAAGCTAGAAGCAAAGCTCCCACTTCTGGTCTAGAGACATCTGCCCTTAAACAGTTGGCTGGGAGCCTCCTTAGGTCTGCCTTAGTCCACCAAATAGTTCACCTCTCCAAGTTTGCCCACAAGGGTCCTATCCATTTGTTCTGCAAGGCCCTCTGCCTTGTTGGCACCATAACTAATACAATCTGGTCTTGAGTAAACTCAACCATGCTGGCCTTCTGGTCATGCCAATGTTTGACCTGAGCCTGACCTGCTTTTAAGTTATCACTAGCTTCTGCCATCATGTGTGACATTCTCCTTCGGAGACCTATGACATAGTCAGTCACTCTGACTGGTTTGGGGGAAGGAGCACTCTCCAAACCATCTTTTATCAGGGCCAATGGACCTCTGACTGGATGGCCATAGAGAAGTTCAAAGGGACTGTAACCAACTCCCTCCTGAGGGACCTCTCTTTAAGCAAAGAGAAGGCATGGCAGTAGAAGGTCCCACTTTCTTTTAAGGGGTTCCTCTAAAGCACCTATCATGCTCTTCATAGTATGATTAAACCCCCCTACCAGTCCATTTGTCTGTGGATGGTAGGCTGTAGAGAACTTGTAAGTGACACCACAGTTTTTCCACATGGCTTGCATGTAGAGGGACATAAAATTGGATCCCCTGTCGGATGTCACTTTCTTAGGAAATCCTACTCTGGTAAAAATACCAAGTAGAGCCTTAGCCACAGCCTGAGCAGTAACAGTTCTCATAGGTATTGCTTCAGGGTACCTAGTAGCATTGTCTACTACAACCAGATAAACCTGTTCCCTGAAGATATGGGAGGGTCAAGGGGACAAACAATGTTGATGCCTACCCTCTCAAAAGGAACTCCCACCACTGGGAGAGGCACCAGGGGTGCCACGTTCTTGGCTCCATTCTTGCCAGCGGTTTGGCAAGTGTGACAGCTTCTACAGAATTTGTCAACTTCTGAACCCATCTTAGGCCAGTAGAAGTATAAGGAGAGCCTTTCCTTGGTCTTTTTGAAACTCAAATGACCAGCCAAAGGTTTCTCATGGGCCAAGTGTAGGAATTGGAGTCTGTTTTCTAGGGGCACTACAAGCCTTTTGCAGTCCCCAGGGATAGACTCAGTCGGTTCACTGTAGAAGAGGCCATCTTCCCAGCTTAACCTATGCTTTCCACCTTCTTGCCCATCAAGTTTAGAAGCTGCCTGTTGTTGAAGACCTTCGAGAATAGGACACTCTCTTTGTCCTCTGCTGAAGTCTACCCTGTTGGGTCCACCTTCTGCCAGTAAAGACTGCAGCTCAGGAAGTTCAACAGGGTCAAGATCTCCAACTAAGACAATGTCTTCCTCCATATCTGACTCTTCAGAAACTGGATCAACCACACAGGATTGTACCTCACACTCTGTCTCAACAGGTGGAGGGGTCACAGGTGTGCCTTTGGACAATCTTGAGGATGTCCTTGTTGGTAGCACAGGGGTGCTGTATGTCTTTTTCCTTGAGGTCTTGGGTTTCCCATTTGCCTCTTTCTTTCCAGAAATAGCAGTGAGCAACTCATGTGCAGTCGGAGTGATAGTTTCCTCTATCAACTCCTGTGGAGAGCCTTTTAAGGTCCTCTCCCTTGCAGGCCTAGTGAGCTCCTGTTTCATTTTACTGTGAGGTCTGAGGGTACTAGACACAACTCCAAATGTTTTCAGGTTATTACCCAACAGGACTCTCCCAGGCACTTCATTCTGCACACTAACATGTATTTTGACAGTCATATAATTACACTGGATGAGAGCTGTTAACTGGGAAGCATTCACAGGGCCTCTAGCTAACTTGGTTAGGCGTTTGGGTCCCTTAGCAACATCCTACATCTTGAAAAATTGTTCATCAACCACAGTTATGCTGGCTCCAGTGTCTCTGATGGCAGGGGTCTCCTGGCCATTCACAAGAACACTATCTTTATAATGCTCTTTAGTATTATCTGGGATGGAATTATAGACATCTAAATTCTGTTGTTCCCACAAGCCCAAGGACACTAAAGAAACACTGGCTGAGACTCTCATGGGTTCATCAGCCAGCAGGTGAAAGTTTCCACTTGCCATATGTACTTCTTCCTCTGGGGAGAAAGCTAAAGAGAGAGTGTGGACCACTGAAGGTTTACCCTTACATTTGATCCCCTTTCACATGGTCAGTTGACCCACAAACATAACATTTCCCAAATGTCTTGATGAATGGGGGTTTGTTCTGACCTCCAACTGGTTTGGGTCCAGATGTTGCACTAGCCTGATTCAGTTTCCCTTGTGGTTTACCCTTATGTTGCTGTTTGGGGCCCTCTTTTGGATTGGAGGTATTTGAATTCTCCTTGTTATCTTTCTTTGGCTGCTTTCCCTCATCCTTCTTCTGAGTTGCCCAGTATCCTTGTGAGTAGCCCTGTTGGCAACCCAAAAGTCAGCAGCCGTAGCTAACTTCTTTGTATCTATCTCCTTAGAATCAGCCAAGTGCTGTCTGAGCTCAGGAGAGCAGGCATCATAAATTGACTCCAATATAACAAGATTTCTCATACCTTCGTAAGTGTTTACTCTGTAACCCTTAACCCAACCATCTACGTTTTTCAAACATTCACAAACCCAAGGGGTACCATCATGCTTTTTGAGGGTCCTAAACCTCTTAAGGTACTGGGAAGGGGTCTTCCCAAATCTAGCAATTAAAGCTAGCCTCACACACTCATACTCCATCCTATCCACCTCCCCAACTCCATCACATTAGATGCAACAGTGGGTAGCCTAGAGAAGAGCCAGGGAAGCAACTGATTCTCTGTAATGTGTTGAATCCCATGGTTATATTCAAACATTGCCAACCAATCCAAAATATCAAGCTTAACCTCATACATAACCACAATTTCTTTAGGCATACAGGGTCTCTTAGTACTGGAAGACCTAGAAGACTCTGGGAGGAAAGCATTTTCCAAAGACAACTTTTTCATTTCTAAGGCATGATTCATCTCCATTTCACTGAGCTTAAGTTCTTGATGCTTTTGTTCAGTTTGAGCATTTACACGTTTAAATTCCAATTCAAGCCTCATCTTTTCTAGAGCAGTGAATTCAGGACTGAGTGTAGGACCTGTAGGGGACCCAGTGAACAAAGGTTGAGGTTGCTGAGCAGGTAAAGGAGCAGTGAGGCCTACATTGTGGGACACACCTGTTTCATCTAACTCATCAATAAAAGACACATTATCATCCTCATCATTTTCCACATTTGCTGAGGGGTTAGTTATTTCAGACCCACCCTCCAGGCTTTGATTCTCTTACAACCTTTCAATCAATTCAGACTTTTTGCCTTTAACAGAGAGATTCCTATTTCTACACAGATTTTTCAGATAATCCACAGTGTAACTAAGGAGGGTCTCCCGACTGTAGCTTTCCATATCTTTTTTTTTGTTGTTTTTTTTGTTTGATTAATTGATAAAATCAACCTTACAAATTATGTTACATTTAACTATCATATACACATTAAACAAAACATCTGAACAACATTGTAAAACAAATTATAAAATCATGACTTTCCCCAAGGATATATCACAACTAATAAAACTCACATACATTTGGCATATATTTTGTCTATAAAATTACACAATCTATTTTCAAAATTAGCTTTCATTTTCAGGATAGATTGAATCCAAGAACTGTACAATTGCCACTCTGATGGCCAATTTTGAGCTGGAGAATATACGCTACCATATGTCCATTTGCTCAATCAAACCTTGTTGTACAATTAAGTTCTTAAAAAACATTTTCCGTTGACAATTCAACTGAGAACAGTATACAATGCAATGTTCAAGAGTTTCTCTCTCGGTTACAATCTTACAAAAATGACAGTAATTTTGTTCTTTTGCAATTTGATTTCTTCTAGCTAACACATCCAAAGTAGGCCATAGGTTTAAACGAAAGCGAAGATATTTGTACCGAATCTTATTGCAAGGAAATTTGACTAGGTAGTCTTCAGTTGTTCGATATTGCTTATGTCCAAACAATTTTCGATCAAAATCTTTGTACTGTATACATTTGGCTTCATTCTCACGCCAATCATATTGGTAGATCTTCAATTTGGCGCGCTCTGGATTGGCTAAAAGGAGTTCCAATCCAATCGAGGCGTCCGCTACCGCATTCAAAGTGAATTGACACCAAGTTTGAGAGAAAACTGATTCTGCTCTAGTAAATGGTTAGCATGAAACACAATATATTAGGTTGATCTAGACCTAATAGACATTTACGCAGCATCGTGCAGTGTTTCCATACTACATAAGAGTACATAGAAAGTAGCCCTAATTCAAATTAAATTAGTGGTAGTGGAGTGGGTGAAGGGCGATGCAGCACTTGCTTCCAAAACAAGGATTCCAATTTGTCCCACCACTTGCGATATTTTGGCTTTGTGGCTTCCGTACCATAGGTGAGAATCGGAATCACTTTTTGTTGAAAAAAATCATCACATGTTTAACTGAGAATTTGCCAAACCTACCCAACAGTATTTTTGTTTGGGACACCAGGGATCGCAGTTTGCCTCTCATTTCTGGCTCATAAAATGGGTTTATCAAGGTGTCAGATAATGTTATTCCTAAATACCTGTATTGGGATACTTTAAGAAGTTCTACATTCTGTAGTTTCCACTTAAATAGTTTTGTCTTTGTACGACCATTAGGTTTGCAAACCATGATTTGAGTTTTGGCTGTATTGATTGTCAGATGATTTTCATTCACGTATGAGTCAAGACCATTCAATAGGTTCTGCAGCCCAATGTGGGTTTTAGACAGGAGCACTAGGTTGTCTGCATAAAGCAGATAGGTGATTTTTTGGTCACCTAAACTCAGGGGATCACTTGATATCTGTCTTAATGCAGCTCCCATACAAGAACAGATTAAATACTGTCAAGGTAAGAATGCACCCCTGTTTTAAGCCGCTAAACGTCGGAAATGTGGATGACAAATGACCTGTTAATGATAACCTAATTTGCATGGTTGTATTTGTGTGTAACAGAACAATCAGTGCAAGAAGGGAGTGTGGGCAATTAAATTTAACTAGTTTGTTATACAACAGTGTGCGATAAATGGATTCAAACGCCACCCGGAAATCAACAAATGCAAAATACAGTAGCTGTTTCCGGGTGGCATAATCCCATTGGATCATATTTAATGCAATGATGTTCGGGATTGTCCCTAGACCAACCACAAAGCCTGACTGGAAAGGATCTCTATGCTGGGTTTGAAGGGACCAAGCATTCAACTCTCTCAAAATGATCTGTGAAATGATTTTGCCAGACGCGTCTAGTAACGATATTGGTCTGTAACTGATGGGCTCTTGTCTGTCCCCCTTCTTGTAGATGGGAACTACTATGGAATGCTTCCAAGTGGGAGGTATGATTTTGGTCTTGTTGATGATAGAGAAAATATCAAACAATATCTTTGCCAACATTTTGGGATGTTTTTTTAGAATTTGATTGGATAAGCCTTCTGTGCCACAAGCTCTTGATTGACTAGCTTTTTTGATATATAGTCTAATATCATCCAAATCAAACTTCAAATAAAAATTTGTTGGAATTAATAAGGACTCTTGTTTTTTAGCTGCTTCCGGTACCCTATAGAGGCTAGAAAAATGATTTATCCAATTCTGATCTGTGACTCCATTAGCTTGTATAGTTACTTGTGACCCAACGGTAGCTTGATTTAAAAGAGTCCAGGTTTTAGCTAAATTCTTGTTTTGAATCGCGCTTAACATTATCACGATATCTGCTTGGTATAATTTTGCGCGCCTTATTTTTAACCAGTTCTTATATTTGGTTCTGATGTTAACTAAAAGTCTAAACCTGAGCTCTATTGGTTGCTTCATTGCTTCTCGTTTCTGAGACCTGTACAAGCTTTTTCTTAGTTTCAGGTCATGATCATAACATGTAACTTTGGAACAGCTGCTCTCTGCTTACAGGTGCTTGAGCTCGGGTTACTCTTAAAAGCCTGCATCATGTCTGAATATACCACACCATTGTCGCAATCTCCCCAGTTAGCTTTCGTTAATTCA
Source organism: Ambystoma mexicanum (assembly GCF_040938575.1). NCBI lineage: Eukaryota > Metazoa > Chordata > Amphibia > Caudata > Ambystomatidae > Ambystoma > Ambystoma mexicanum. Next base: position 1,036,027,354 of record NC_090933.1, on the reverse strand, counting down.
TGGTTCAAGCAGGACTGAGAGTTACCCAAAGACTCCTCCGACCATCACAGTCTATTACAACGATTATTTACTATAAGATGCCCTTGTGAATGAGTATCTCTCTCTTGAATATTACCGTTTTGAATTTGCCACTTGGCTGTTAATTGATTGTGATCACTGGCTGTTGTTTCCACAATTTCAAAGTCAATGAATGCATGAAAGAATTCATCATTGGTATAAATGTAGTCAATTGTCGAGTAGCATACACCTCTATGCCAAGTCGACGGGGGGGGGGGATATCCGACTTAAAGGCTCCATTTAGCTTATGCAGGTTATGGTACTTTACAAATTGGTTCCACTTTATAATCCTGCTTTTGCTGTTTTTTGCTTTTTCATTTGTGCAGTCAAAGTTAAGGTTGCATGCAATTAGGAATTGCGAAACGGTGGTATCCATTGTAATTAAATTCAACAAATCGCTCAAACCTTTTAAGAAGCGTTCGTCGGATATTCCCACCGGGTTCCAATAAACATTTATCATTGCATACATTGTTGCATACAGTTGTAACCGGACCATTTGCATGTACAAGTTTGGAGAGGCCCATGAGTTGACACTAATATCTGGGTTTGATTGAATGGCTATTAAAAGACCAGAGGTTGGTCTTCCTTGAAGGCCCATCGGGATTCAAAACTACCTCATGCTTGTCCCATGTAGGAGGAGATGTTAGCCATGTTTCTTGAAACATTAGTACATTAAACTTGCATAAGGATTTATTATTGTTGTTTAACATATGAGTGAACCCCCTAGTGTTCCAACTAATTAAGGCGATTTCTCTAGTGGCTGGCTCTAGTTCTAGTTAATGTTGTTTACTCATGCAATTGCACTCCTTATTCAACTGCCTGCCAAAAGATGAGCTTTGGTATGTCGATTGATAATTGAGTCTTTGTGATTTTGGCTGATCTAAACACTGATCAGCACCCGCGACTTCTGCGTTTAATTCGAAGCCCATCTCAAACAGATATTTTTTGGCCGACCATATGGTGTTTTGGATGACTCTTGAATTCATCCAGATTCTGACAGAATTAAGGTTTTTCTGGTCAGAAATTCCACTAGTACAATATCATTGGAGCTAATGACCTCTAATTGTGTAATGTCAGCGAAAATGGATAATATCGATCTCCGATTGATGTCATATTTTATGAGCGGTTTGGGCCTACAGGCCAAAGTCAAAGAGTAACAAGCTGGTCTCTTTTTGGATTGGTTGCTGACTTTTCCTTGATTTGTCATCGCACATGTTGCCAATTGGTTTGCTTGAGGATTTGGTTTCATAATATCTTTACTCAACACTATTTGCAATAGTTGAAGCAGCTCTGGTGCTACTTCCGCCAACACTGCGATTTTTTTCAAGGGTGGTCAACTGATTATTAAGAATTAAAACCTCCCCACGAAGTTGTTTCTGGCTAGTGTCAGTTAGCCCACATGGGTGGCTCGCCGCACTACCAGTGACCAGCGCCACACTGCCACGCACCTGAGGCAAGTCTATCTGGATCGTTGAGTCAATAGGATTTGCCCCTCCAGCCGGCTTTAGTTGCATTTTTGGAGGTTCAACCACGCAAGCTTCAGTGTAAGGGCAACCAATGACTCTCTTATCAGATGGATGTTGACTAGCCATATAGGCATCAACTGCTCATCTAATTTCCTGATGATGTCGCTCAGTTACAGGGGCTTCACAATCTGCTCCACTGTTACTATGTGGTATTTGAGTCTCTTTCATTTTTGCGTCAATTCTTGGTTTATTCTGATTTAGATCAAGCGCTGAAGCCTCACTGACTGGAGCATACAAAGGTGCATTAGGTAATATGGACAAATTTAAGTTGGAGCAATTGGAAAAGGCACGAGCATTTGTCTGCTGGTGGTATTTCTTCGTGACTGCATTTGATGCAATTAACGCACTTTTAGCAGGGACATTTAAATGTCTGAAAAAGTTTTTAGTTTTGGATATATTATCCTTCTTTACATCTTTTTGATTTTTTGTCAGTTTCTTTGAAGCAGTTTGCTTGAGGCACTTTTTATCTCCCTTGGCAAAGATGGTATAAGCAGAGGTCCACGGTTTGACACCCACTGCTTTAGATTCCACCACCCCACCTTCATCTACGGTGGGGGTGGGGACGGCAGTAACATTTTTTATGATCCCTTCGATCATCGGAAGTGCCATGTTATGTGTAGTTGCCTGTGTGTTTGTTATTGAGATTGGGAGTACATCAGCTGATAGTACGCCAGAAGTAGTTTGTGTGCCAATTGCCACCGTGAGCATCGCTGGCCCAGAAAAAACAACAGCAAACAGGAGGTTGTTAGATGAGACAATCGTTTGAACAACGAATTCGGCAAAGTGCACGTTTGGCTTACTAGTCAGCAGCAACTGGCATACCCAATCACAAGTCCACAGCTAACACAGTTCAGAGTTGCAGAAGTCTTGGGAACACAGAGTTTCACAGCAAGACAGCACCACTCTGCGACCACTCCTTGAACGCGCGAGCTGAACACACATGCACAGTGGTTTTTACGAGGTTGCTGGAAAGAGGGGCGGCTTTGGGGCGGGATTAACCAATCAAAAGTCCACAGCTAACACAGTTCAAAGTTGCAGAAGTCTCTGGAACACAGCGTTTCACAGCGAGACAACACCACTCTGCAACAACTCCTCGAACGCGATGGCTGGCTCTTCTGTCAGTCACTGCTGCCTTATGAATCCCAGCTCTGCAGATAAGGAGGATCCGGGGCTTTCCATATCAGACATGATTAATACTGCTTTTTAGTGATGTTTAGCCTTGTGGTTGGTTGATCCAAGGTAATAGCAGCACTCTAAGTGTAATCACTATAGTTGATCCTCACCACTGTACACCAGTGTTAGGCAGAACACCACACACAGTTAGGAATACAAGTGACAGTACAAATTCACCTTTGGTACAAGCCAGTACTACACAGTAAAGTGGTAGCGATGGCTAACTTATCTCAAGAGTAAGTGAGCAGTATTAATAGTTACACAAAGGACAGCAATTACTATGATTCAAACAAACACTGACTCAAGGTTTCTGAGTAAAAGAATATACATTTATTTACACATCAGTTATAAAACATTTCACTATTATCAAGCAGTTGAAAAATCACAATCTTAATACACTACACCACACCCAATACATTCTGGACAAGTTAGGCTCATAATGAAGTGTGAGCAAAATGGCACTCCAGTAATTTAAAAGTGAGGGAAAGACAAAGTTAGACAGAAGATGAGCAGCACCAACAAGTAAGTAAGCAGGGCAATCTACAAAAAGGAACTACAGTGAGGAAATCAAATCAAGGGGCCTGGCCCAAAGTCAATGGACAAAAGTCTTTACAGAGGATCACACAGTTCAGGGTAGTTCGCGGTTATGTCTTTGCAAGGGATTAAAACGAATGTTGTAGAATGAAAAGTTATTTTAAAGAATAAAGAAGGGCAAGCCCTCGGATTGGCGAAAGATTTCACACACTTTCACCATGGCTGGACGAAATGAACAACCGGGTTAGCACAGTACCTTTAGAGCAGAAGAATGCTGTAGCTGAGGCAGACGTGGCAGATCCTGCAGGCTTACGGTTCCTGAGTGACTATCGGACTGACAAGAAGGAGGAAGACTGGAGGGTCCTGCACTGCCCAGGGAAGAAACCAGCAGCGGAGCAAAGCGGAGAATAAAAGGTGCGCTCCTTAAAAACCAAGCAGGGTCCGATCCTCCTGGCTATCTGCTTCACTGTAGCTGTGCGCAGCAAATTCGACCAGAGGAGGGAGGCCTGGCTTGCAGTTTGGCAAACTGGTTGTTCCCACCAGCTATTCCTTGCAGATCTTCCCTGTCATCAAAGTTTGGCGATTCAGACTCGCAGCAGGGCTTCACCGGGAGGTTCAGTAGTGGTAGAGGTCCTCTTCTGTCAACTTCTCTTTGGTTCTCTCAATCCAGTGGTGACTCTGCCCTTCTCAGTCATAGAGACCTGCTTTTTATGCAGTTTTCCCCCATTCACACAGCCTCGCTGTCAATCACACAGCAGGGTGGCTGTCCTGGCAGGACAGTCACCTAGCCAATCAAACAGGAGTCTGACTTGGGTTACCAAGAACCCATGGCAGGGGTCATAAAACCCCTCCCTCACATCCTGCCTACCCAGACTTTCAGGCGCATAAGGAGGGCTTCTGTGCAGAAGCCCGCCAAAGGTCGGTGAACAAAGGGACCAACCATGAGTAAAACACGAGACCTTTACAAAAAGAAATGGTGAATAAACCCAGCCGGAACAAAAATAAAACATATATGGTCCAGCAGGTTTAAGTTTGAGGCTACCAAGATAGCCTAAAATAATACCAATGCTATATAAAATAACCGCGGTAGGAAAAATAGGGTAGATACCACTGCCACCAGCCAAGTCTCAATGAAAAGGGAATGAAACAATGTTCCATGAGAGACAGACAAAAAGGGTAACTACTAACCCTTTCCAGTACTCTATGCAAGATAGTTTGTACTGGGTCTGTGGTTATAAAAAGACTAATAAAGTCAATAGCAACTTTACATGTTCTGGGAGACAGTAGTCAGTCCCAGAAAATGGAGCCTGAGTTTGGAAGTCTAAAAAGACAACCCTGTGTTACTGCACTGAAGGTGCTGTGTAACTGCACTGTAAAAAGAAATGCCTATGGAGTAGATGAGGCGCCACAGTCTATGAACACAAAAATGTTAAACACACACAGCAAAACACATGTAAGAGTGGGAAAAAAGTCTCACACTCTTACCAGGTGAAAAAATTAAATCCTAGAAATCCAGCAAAGCTGCTGAGGGACTTAGTAGGTAAGGGAAATTAGCCATTTTGGAGAATTCTCCCTAATATTCACCAAAAGGAAAACATGAAGAGTTGCACTCCCAGAAGCCCAGGCTGGACCTCAGTTGCAGAAAACATAGACAGAGACATGGTAGGACAAGGACAAGGACTACGAGGGGCTTTCTCCCCATAAGGCATTTCCAGCATCACACTGACACTGGTAGAAAAAAATGCCATGTCAGAAGACTCAAGTTCCTCATTGTCTTCTGTATTACAGGGTAATTCACTAGTCAAAAGAGTGGCATTTGGGGTAGGTTGTTGGTCTTCGCCTCTTAACGGAAATTACTTTTTGGTGCCCACTAATGAAGATTTAATTCTCCACTGACCTATATCAAGTAGTTTATCAATGGGTTTGGACATGCAGAGGTTCATTTGTTTTGGACAGTGTATCGAGTCACGCACATCCCACTTCTAACACCACATGCAGCAGATCAGAATCAGGAGACGGACAAAGTGGCATTTTGGTTAACCCTTTCTTTATTCCCTACTCTCTAAAGAAAGAAATATAAAAGGCTGCTCGTCCGGATGTTCTTCACAAAACAAGTCCTCTGTTCAGAATCCTAAGCTTACTTGAGTTCTATCCCTACCACTATGAAAGAAACACATACATTTCATCAAGGTACACTTTGGTCTTGGCCCTGAGCAAATGAATAGTGGTTGGCTTCTGAACCCCACACTGGTGTGTCTTAAGGGTTCCCCCACCCAAGTGCACAGTCTAAGCCTATAGGCTGAATTTCTCTCCCTCTCCAACCTTCTCTTGTCTGTACTGTTCAATTTACTCCAATAAATCTCTATGGTTTATGTTCTCACTGGGGGACTGATCTCCCTGTGTACCTATCGAAAATGTTCCTGGCATTCTGTCTTACTAGGAATTTCTTGGTCTTTGCCCCAACTTGAGGTTCGATTCCTTTCATCCCACCTTGATTTCTGGTTTTTGTCACCCCAGCTTGGGGTCTTGTTTTTCTCACCCCACCTTCGGGTTGGGGGTCTCTCAGCCCACCTTGGGGTTTGCTTTCTCTCACTCCCTCCTTGTGGTCTTGTTATTTGCACACCACCTTGGGGCTTGGTTTCTGTCATCCTGCCTTGGGGTTTTGGTTCTCTCAGACCACCTTGAGGTCTCAGGTTTCTCCTCCCTTCTTGGGGTTTGGTTTATTTCACCCCACCTTGGGGACTCGGATCACTCACCCTGCCTTGTTGTTGTCTTTCTCTCATCCAGCCTTGGGGTTTGGTTTCTCTCACCCCACATTGGGGTTTCAGGTCACTGACCCTACCTAGGGTTTGTTTTCTCTCACCCCACCTTGGGGTTTATGGTCTCCCACTTGTGTTGGTGTTTGATTGGGTCACACCTCACTCTCCTGGTTCACCATAGCCACTGAGTACATCTTTTCTCTGTGTGGTGCTCCTTGACAGAATTGGGGAGTTCTGCTAATGCAGCATCACCTCTTTGGCTCCTTTCTGGTATTGTGTGTCAGGTGGAGCCTGCCGTCCCTTCCTGTGGGGTTCCTGCAGGGCATGGTGCTGGCGTCTCAGTACACTGGCTGTCTGCTTCTCTGGTGTAGTATGCTGTATGTTGCTTCTCTGGGCCTGGTGCTTCTGGCTCCTGCTTCGGCAGGTTAGTGGGTGTTCTGTAGGCTTGGCAATGGTCTAGTTTGCTTAATGGGGTATACACTCTTCCTCTTCCTGCCACACCTCCCAGGAAGAAGTTTCCCCACTTCTCTGGCTCTGCACGTTTCTCGCCTCCCTCTCTCCTATGCTGATTGTTTCTTTATCTCTCCCTCTATTAGGGGATGGGCCTTTCCAGTGTTCACTCATTTTACTGTGCCAAAAAAGATATTGGGACTTTGAAAATAGGGAGGATTAGTTGCATCCCCTTCTGGGAACCTCCTGTCTTCAAAGGGGGGGGGGGTCACCATTTACCACTCCCAGTGGTAAACCACTTGCTCTGTCCCCTAAGCGGTGATAAGTTTAGTAGACTCACCTGCCTAGATTCAAAAGCGGGTGGCCCCCCTTGGGGAATGGGGAAAACTCCCTGGATTAATCACAATACCCAGAATCTCTGTATGAAATGCAGTACCAAGTCCAACACCCAACCTTTGTCCTTAGAGAGTGAACGTGACTCAGTTGTTGCCATCTATGACCGTGGACTCTCATGGGCTCTGAAGAGCCAGTGCTGCTGAGTCAGGAATGTATCTGCCTGTATAATTAAATAGTTTTTGAATTCCTGGCCCGAATACACATTTCAACAAAGACCCAGGAGAATGTCTAGTAAAGTTTGCAAGTGTTAACCCCAATGCTTAAGTGGGCTTCAAATGCTTCAATGCATTAATCCTTCGTTGAATAGATGCATCCAGCGTTTCCCACTTACTTTTCGATGACTGCCTTTTCAACATTTGCAAAATAAGTCCATATCCCCTCAGGGGCCCTAACCTATCAGGTCCAAGTTTCCCAAAAGACCCTATGTCCCCTATACATGTAACCTTACACAGGTATTTGTATAGCGTCCACTGGTTGGTTGCAGTCTATGATCTATCTGTGTAACTCCTGTGGTCCAGAGATGTCCCTACAAGGAATCTGCATATGAAATGCAATGCCGAGCCTGGCAGCTATCGGGGTTGTTCCTATAAGTGTGTTTAAGACATGGTTGTTGCCATATATAGCTATGGATTCTGACTGCCTTCCAAAAAGAGAGACTTGCTGAGCTAGATCTAGATTTTTCTCATGTTCACGAATGTATGTTCACAATTCTGGCATCTGGATTTTTCAGTTTGCCTAGTTTAACCCTCTGTGTTTTCTTTTGTGTCAAGCTCTTTCATCCAAATATTTTATTCTCTTTACCTACCTACGATTTCCTTTTGGGTTGTGATATGAGCAGCACCTGATTTCAGGCAAGCGCTTTGCATATCATGTCACTAGTTTTGGTGATTCCTTCTCCAATTGGTCCTTCTTGACCCATACATGCACCTTGACTCATGTTTCCCTTGTCATCCTCCTGTGGTGCTTTTTTTCTTTTTCAGTTGGGTCAAGGTATGGAGAGGATCTGGTAGTCATCAGGGAGGAGGGAGTCAAAAGCAGTGACAGAGTTGGCATTGAACCACGTCTTGGTAAGAGCGAGGACGTTGAGATCAATGTCTTCAAGAAGGAGGCATATGTCAGAAGAGTGTTTGACAGCAGATCGATCATTCAGAGGGGGTAAGTGATGCCGGTCACCATCAATTTAAGTTTTCCCGGGGAGAGGTACAGGCGTGGCACATACATTGGAGGTGGCGAGGGAGGTGTAGTGAGAGACGAAGGAGGAATAACAGAAGAATGAAGGACATTGATGAGGGCTGGCAGGCACTAGTCAAAGAGGAAGAAATTGGGTTAAGACCCTGGGTCATGACACTGCCATTGTGATAGACATTGATGATGCACCTAGAGGATGAAAAGTGAGCCAAGAGAACTTCCAATCTAGTGCCACCATTAATGGGTGAAGAGGAAAAAGGGGAAAGGGTAGAGATCAGATGGGGCTCGTTAGGTCTGGAGAAGGGACAGAGAAGAGGATATCAGTGATAGTCTATATGGAAGTAGCACCGACATAGGTGTCTCCAATAGGTAGGCCCAGATTAGAGGCTAAGAGATGTTTGTTTAACCTATATCTTCCAGAATTTGTGAGAGGAAGGATAGGTGACAGAGTAGCAATTAGAATAGATGGGGGAGATGGAGAGCACCATTGAGGTGGGGACAGAGGTACAGATGGTGAAGCTGCACAATGCACAAGCAAACTCACCAGGCAGCCTACCAGCCAATGGAGGCAGCTGGAGGTCCAGGCAAAGTCTAAGCCAGTGTAAGGCAGTCCCTAGAAAGTACAGCTAAGTTAAACTTTTGTACAAAGCACACAAGTGCACAGGTTTCTAGGAAACACAGTTAGGTTAAAATGTTGTAAAAGCACTCAAGTATGCCATATGTATTTGAATGCTACAAACACTGCAGTGATACTTGGAAATAGCCTTGAGCTGCCTTCTCTCAGTCTACGCCACCTTTTTGGTGAAATAAGTGAGTATGGGTAGCTGTGATGTTGTAGTTGTTGAACAGCACCAATTTCTTAACCTAACGAATATGGGTACAAATTCTAATATGGAGTTGTATTTGTTCATAGGGTTGCTCGTGTTGAGAATTAAATCTCCATAGTTGATGCTGCAACACCACAAGTAATCGTAGTAAGCGTTATAAAGACCTTTTTTAGTAACAATAAAGGCTGAACCACGTGTATGAACAGCATGTGATGTTTGCTGTTTATCTGTTTATGGTACAGGAGAATAGTGTTGTTGCACAAGATTTGATTGTTATGAACATTGTAACTAATCACTAGTGGAAGAAATTCTAAAGAAGTACATAGAGAATTGTGTTTGTCGACTTGTTCAACGTGCCATTTAGTTTACTGCGGTGTGCCTGTTAATATCGAAGTGGCATTGTGAAAAATCCCCTGATGATGTTCCAAGAGTTTTTCAGTAAACATTACGGAACGAAACATGTTGGGTTAGGTAGCAACTACATGATTGTGGTTTGCATAAATAAGGGCATGACAAGGCCTTTATGCTAATATTGAACAATCAGTAATACTTATCAAAATATGAAGATATTGTAAATGGTAATGGCGCATGTTGCTGTATTACATTTAATGTGCATATTGCCTATTCTTTGTTTGGACACAATGCTATTGTATAGCTGTGACAACCTCAATCAACTTGTTAGTGAAAATGAATGTGATCATTGTATGCACAAGTCACTTTATGGGATGAACATGACATTTTAATGTTTTTAATTATGTGTGTTTTTATTTTTTTTTAAAGAATGAATACCATAATTTTGATATGTTTAAATTCAAGAGTACACATTTTGCTCTTTTCATGACTATGATAAAAATTGACATTTCATGAGATTAGACCATAAGACATTCCATACTAACTTGCCATAAACATGGTTGAGAGAAGCTCTATATCGGTAGATTGCTCCTTGTGCTGGGACTTTATCCAGCATTGGAGCCCAGTCCTCAGTCCCATGAGTAGATGGATGACTTGGGCCAGCAGTAGCTTTGATTACTTTCCTTAGTTTGGGAGAAGTCCTCTGGAGCAGGCAATGATAGTTTCAGTTCCAGTGAACACGAGTGGCCAAAGATGACTGGGAGGAGAAGTACAGGTGATGTTAAAGCTGAAGACGACTATGTGGGGTAGGAAGTATGAATGGGCAGCACACTGTTAAAGGGGAGGATAGAGATGACAATGTGATATTTATAAGTAATGGTCAATGATCTGGTTATGGTTTGTGAGGAGATAGCTCTTATGGTTTCTGTTTCAAACATGAATTGCTACTATAATACAGATACATGCAATTAAAGAGGGCTTAATTGCCCTTTCATTCAATGTCAGGGGGTATGTAATATTATTACAATACATCGTGTTAGATCCTTTTTGAAGAGTAGACATGCACAGCTGACCTTCTGGAAGGAAGCATGTTTGTGTCCAGAGGAGTCTATTTGGGTGAAATGAAGCTAAACATGGTATCAGTACATATTCTATTTAACACTGATGTGAGGGGAGTCCTATTCTAGATCACACCCAGTTTGCTGGCCCTGACATGCATGATGATGAAACCTGCAAATATCATCTGTTATAGGGTCTATCTGTTGAATGGAAGGGAAATATGTCTACTTAATACATTTTCCCCAAATGTTACTGATGTTGGATTTTTCAGGAGGTAGGTCACAATGATATCCCAAGAGACCCTAATTTGGGCAGCAGATTTCACATTGATCTTGAACCACATGATTGATAGGTATCTTGCATTGACCTGCAAGGCCTCTGCTTGGGTTATATATGAGACAATTAAAAAATATATGACATCTGATTTGATGGTGTGAATATTATCCTGACCAAAGAGTGTTTTATGCGCCAACTGCAATTCCCCATTTGGTAGTTGAGCCAAAGCAGGTCTTAAGAGTGTCAACCCAGTTAAAATGGTTGGCTAACTGTACAAAGTTAAAAAAGAATTCAGACAAATCCTCACCTTCATGATCGGGCTGTAGTACTCCATGACAGAGTGGACGGATACCTGGAAATCTACTTATACTATCAAGCATCTCTTGGAGTCTCTTACAGGCCTTTTCTTAGCTATCAATAATTCTCTCGAGGAGGGACTCCAAAGACGGAGAAGTAGGTATGTTCAGCATTGAGATTCCTTGTTCTAGGTCTCCGAAAAAGCTGATGGTGGAAGATAGAAAAATATTCATGTCAGAAGACTCAAGCACCTTGTTGTCTTCTGAACCACTGGGTAATTCACTAATCAAAAGAGTAGCAATTGGGTTAAGTTGTTGGCCTTTGCTTCTTAAAGGAGATTACTTTTTGGGGGCCACTAATTAAGATGTAATACCCCACTGACCTGCAACAGGTAGTTTTTCAATGGGTTTGGACATGTAGAGGTTGATTTGGGTGAGACTGTGTATTGGGTCACGCACATCCCACTTTGGACACCACATGTGGAAGAAAAGAATCAGGAGCTGGGCAAGGTGGCATTGTGGTTGAACCTTTCTATATTCTAGTTCATAAAAACCTATGCTGTCCCTAAGTCTAGGATTCTTGGACCTACTGTTACGCTCACCTGGATTCCATAGGGGTGTTGAACGAAGCTGGACTGCTGCGGTCTCCACCAGTGTGACTCATTGCGTAGTGATGATCGACTGCACTTGCCCACTCAGTTTCGTCTGCCTGGCCCGCAGGAATATTTTCCTAAAAGCAGTAAAGGGGATTAGCCACCCGTGGTAGAGAGGTTACACTAACACTATTTTCCCTCAAAACTTCGAGTACTCCCCTTCATAAAGTCTCACCTTATTGTTTGGAAGGATGAACTCTCCATCCTGCGTGGAGTGCAGGGGCGTGTAGAAGTTTAGTTACTTCACTGATCCGAAGGTATTTGGCAGAGTTCCAGACACCAATGACTCCGAGGTAAGTAGTGTGTAAACCGAAAGTATAGTTCTTTTAGAGTCCAAATGTCTGTTAATTCACTCTTGCTCCTTTCATACCTTTTCCCGTGCAGCGTGATCCAAGGAGTGAGTTTGCCTCGATGGATGAAGGTAGCGCTTAGGTAAGAGTCAGTTTGTACCAAGCACTATCTAGCAAGTAATATTGTTCCAAATGTAATTAACCAATAGTTCTCTCTCTTCTTTGCAGGTGCGGCACCTTGCCGTAAATGTCTCACGTAGGATGGTGACCAGCACTGCCTCGAGCGGTAAAATTCTGAGTAAGTATTTGCGGTACGTAAAAGAATGTCTTTGGCAGAACCCCGCTCACCTTTTCAACGGGTGCTGTGCCGGGTCGTGGAGATGCTCCGAAGACAGGTGAGTATGGCACGGAGCTGCAGCTGGCAATGCGACGCGGTTTATTTTAATGTCTTTTTCCTTTATCCACAGGTGTGGCTGCTCCAGGAAAAGATGATGACCAAATGGAAATCTCCTTGTTCTAACCTTCTCTTCTTCTTTCCTTTTCTCTAGGATCAGCTCCGGACACAAGACGGGTGTGGCTGTAGACTGGATGCTGGACTGCAGACACGGTGAGCGTTACGCTGATAAAATGCAGAATAACGCGAAGCGTGTGCTGCTCTTCGGGGTGGTTTAAATAGCATCAAAAATGTAGTTCCCAGGTAAGAAGTTCCAGTATCACACCCAAGCAGCAAAATAGTTCCTAAAGGAAAGTAGTCCCTTCATGGCCACATGATGGCCTGTACATGAGTTCTTTGCAGGATGACCTGCATAGTTTAAAGTTGGCAATATGAGCCTGGCACCTACGGTGCCAGGACTGAACCCATATAGCCCCTAGGCGGGGTTTTGGGAATTCCTGTGTCTTCTTGGGTGCCTGTTCCCTGGACAGATGGACCTGTTCCAGATGTCTGGGGGCAGGCATCGTGACAGCACTCCCCCCCAAGGCCCCTCCTAAGGCTGTTCTCCTCACTGGTCCCGGTTTTTCTGGGAAATTCTGGTGGAACCTTTTCACCAATCGATGTGCATGAATATTGTCACTTGGTTCCCATGACCTTTCTTGTGGACCATAACCTTTCCAGTCAACCAGATAAAAAAGTCTTGATTTGACTATTTTTGAGTCCAAAATATTCTTTACTTCAAATTCAGGTTCCCCATCTATTAGGATGGGGTTAGGTGGTTTAGTTAGCCTTGTCCCTGCTTGTACTGGCTTTAGAAGTGAACCATGAAAGACTGGGTGAATTCGCATATTTGACGGTAACTCCAATTTGACGGCCACGGGATTAATAATGGCTTTAATTGTGTAAGGTCCCAAATACTTGGGGTTAAAGGTTTGAGTCCCCTTTAAAGGTATGTGTCTTGAAGCCAGCCAAAATTGGTCTCCTATCTGATATTTCGGAGCTTCGCTTCTATGTTGATCTGCGGTTTTCATGTATCTCTCTTTAGCCTGTTTCAAATGTTCAGTTGCCTTTTTAAAAGCTTGTGTAATAGTGGCGTGTGGATGGTTCACGGCAGGCATCTCTAAGTGTTGGGGCGAATCGAGTTCAGAGATTCGAGGATGTCGCCCATATATAGTATAAAATGGGCTTTGTCCTGTTCCTGAGTGCAATGAGTTGTTGTATGCATATTCGGATATCCACAAAATGTCTTTCCAATTGCCTTCGGTTTGGTGAAGCATGCACCGTAGGTATTGCTCTAGTGTCTGATTGGTCCTCTCAGTTTGACCATCGGTTTGAGGATGGTGGCTGGTTGATAGTCTGACGTCGATTTGGGCCAATCGACAGCATTTCCTCCAAAACTGAGAAATGAACTGACTTCCCCGGTCGGAAACCAATACGGAGGGGAATCCATGTATTCGGACGATATGTTCTAGAAATTCCTTGGCCAAGGTCGAGGCTGAAGGTAGACCCTTTAATGGAATGAAATGAGCCATTTTGGAAAAAAGATCCACTATAACTAGGATGGTGTTATACCCATTACATGGGGGAAGGTCAGTAATAAAGTCAAGGGATAAGGTATGCCAAGGCGTAGGCGGAATGTCCAAAGGTTGTAATAGGCCTGCTGGTTTCCTTTTCTGGGTCTTATTTTGGGCGCACATACCGCAAGACAGTACAAATGACTTAATGTCTTTCCGCCAAGTAGGCCACCAGAATTGTCTTTTGATCTGGGCTTTGGTTTTAAAGATCCCAGGATGCCCTTATATCAAAAACTCATGGTAATTGGAGATAACATGTTCTTGTAATTCTTTATTTGGTAGGTAAAGATGTCCTTGATAGTATGGTAGGTGATCGGTGACTGAATAATCTTTGCCTTTGTTCAACCAGCTTTGTAAGGCTGCAGGGTCGAAAAGCTGTTGAATCTTTTTATGGATGTCGTCCAGAGTCTGTAGAGTGGTTATACCAAAAATTCTTCTCTCCGAAATTATGGGTACTGGTTCTGGATTTGAATATGCTTCTCCCATTCCAATACAAGATAAGGCATCTGCTTTGCCATTCAAAAACCTGGTTGGTAAGTAATCACGAAATCATATTCCGCAAAGAATAAGGCCCATCTAAGTTGGCGTGACGATTGAGCCTTGGCTGTCTTTAAATATTGTTAAGTTCCTGTGATCCGTGATTACGGTGATGGTGTGTCGAGCTCCGAGAAGATAATGCTGCCAGGCTTTGAATGCCAACTTGATGGCCAGTAGTTCCTTGTCGGTAACTGCATAGTTTAACTCTGGTGCTGAAAATTTCCGTGACCAGAACGCCACTGGGTGAAGTTGACCAGTTTCAGGATCCTTTTGGGAAAGGACAGCTCCCATGGCTAAGCTGGATGCATCAGTTTCAACCACGTATGGAAGTTCTGGACGTGGGTGCTTTAAAACAGGAGCTGAAGTAAATTTCTGTTTTAGGTATTCTGTCCACTGGAAGCGTTTATTTTTCCACAAAAGAGCCGTGATGGGGTGAACAAGTTGTAAAAAATCCGGAATTAATCTGCGGTAAAAGTTTGCAAATCCAAGCATACTCTGTGCCCCTTTTATCGAGGTAGCTGAGGGCCACTTGAGGATTGCATCCACCTTTCGTGAATCCATTCTAACTCCATTTGGGTTCAGGATAAATCCAAGGAATCCAACTTCCGAAGTATGAAAAACACACTTTTCCAATTTCGCATATAATGTATGCTGGCGTAGTTTTTCTAGTACAGCACGAACGTGCTTCACATGGTCTGATTCAGATGAAGAGTATACTAAGATGTCGTCTATGTATACAACAACACAGACGTCTATGAGTTTGCGAAGGACATCGTTCATAAAATACTGGAAGGCTGCCGGTGCGTTGCAAAGCCCGAAAGGCATCACCTGGTATTCGAACAAACCGTATTTGATACGGAAGGCAGTCTTCCATTCGTCGCCAGTGAGGGCCAGTAGCACACCCAAGCAGCAAAATAGTTCCTAAAGGAAAGTTTTCCCTTCATGGCCTCATGATTGCCTGTACATGAGTTCTTTGCAGGATGACCTGCATAGTTTAAAGTTGGCAATATGAGCCTGGCGCCTACGGCGCCATGACTGATCCCATATAGCCCCTAGGCGGGGTTTTGGGAATGCCTGTGTCTTCTTGGGTGCCTGTTCCCTGGACAGATGGACCTGTTCTGGATGTCTGGGGGCAGGCATCGTGACACCTACTCTATTAAGGACAAAATATAAAAGGGTTCCTGTCAGGTAGTCACAAAATAAGAAAGTTCTCTGTCCAGAATCCTATGCTTACCTGAGTTCTGTCCCTTCCACTATGAAAGAACCACAAAAATCCACCAAAGGTTGGGCCTGGCCCTGAGCAAATGAATAGTGGTAGGCTTCTGAACCCCACCCTGATGTGTCTTTCTTAATAAGGGGTTCCCACCCTAGAACACAGTTTAAGCCCATAGGCTGAATGTCTCTCCAACCTTCTCTTTTCTGTACTGTTGTATGGATGGGCCACTAATCACCTTAACCTAAAGCAGGCCCACCACTTAAGGAACAAGTGCATGTTAGTATGTAAAGCAAGTTTATTGTACAATCATCTGGGGAGGGGTTCGAAGATGCGTTAGAGTCAAACTAACCTGACACTCACCGAACCACATAAGCTGACACATTATATACATTTTTGCAACAGTTAACACACTCCCATGTATTTCATCACAATCCACCCCCACATGTGATTGTACAAACCCTATACAAAGAAATCCAATCTTTCTCCAATTCTCCCATTCTCTTTGGTCCCTGTTATCTTTACTACCATATTTCGATCATATTCATAACACACCACTTTTTAGGATTTGCCCATGGCAGGTCATGACATCAACACACAGCTACACATTCACATACAAACATCATTAATTACATTGTTTGTTTGTTTTGTTTGTTTATTTATTTGGTAATGCGCACCGAACCCTAAGGTAGCTGGTTCCAGCTGATCTGAGATCTCTTAATCCTAAATGTAATTGTACATAGTGTACACAGATACTTGAAGCAACATGAGGAAGAGCAGAATAAACAGGTTCCCTTTGAACTGTCGACAGCCATCTCACTCACCGAGGCTTACTGCATCATTGGAACATTCTAATTTATACAACTACCTATTCAACATTCATGGCCTTTGGCCACATCCTGAGAAACCAATCGAAACACATGGAGTATCGGTAACCCAAGAGACTGCCCACTGGTTGCAAGTACTGTAATAGTATCTGTAGAGAAGTGGACAGGGCCTCAGGTGGCTGGCTTATTGCACCCAAGAGTCTGCCCACTGGTTGAAAGTAATACAATAGTATGTGCACAGAAGTGGACAAGGCCTCAGGCGGCAGGCTTATGTGAGTGGGTTGTGGCCACTGGGCACATTCTTAGGTGCATGGTCAGTATTATGCTGTGGTGATTGGGGCTAGCTAGTAGACTCTTGAGGATACTGGCCCATGACATGGAGCCACTCATGTGGGGCAGATGGTATGATTGATGTATTAACCACACTTTGCAGCAACCCAACAATTCTCAAAGCAGCAATAGCTTTTAAAACAAGTTGCATTGTATGCGCCACACATAATGTTGGAAAATCAGAAGAAGCACCACAGGGTCACTTTGGTCCCCCCGATTTGCCATTCAAGGTATTACAAATGGACTTTATAGAATTGCCACCTGTCAGAAGCATAAGTATATTTTGGTGTTGTCTGCATGTTCAGTGAATGTGTGGAGGCATTTCCCTAGAAGGACAACACTGCACTTAGCACGGCTAAAACCCTTGTCAAAGAATAATTCCCGAGGTAAGGTCTACCTCACTCAATATGGAGTGATAATGGGGTTCATATTGTAAGCAGAACAATGGAACTAGTATGTCAGGCATTGGGTATCAGGCACACATTTCATACCATATATCACCCACATGTTGCAGGCTTAGTGAACCGCTGCAACATCAAACTCAAAAACAAACTATAAAAAATCTGTGCAAGCAGCAAGCTAAGCTGGGTGGATGCTTTGCCTTTAGCCCTTCCATCTATGAGAACTGTTGTGCATTCTGGAGTGAGCGTGTCCCCCAATGAGGCTGTCATGGGCTGACCAGCCAATGTGGGGGGCATGCCTCACCCTAAAAAATTGTCTGATGTGCCTTATCCTCTGATGATTTACCATTGTAAAGACCTCACCAAAGCATTGTCCATAATTCATAAACAGGTCAAAGACTGTCTACCCCAGCCTTTGGAGAGGCCAAGACACTCTATCCCACTGGGCGATTAGATTTTTACCAAAAACGTTTAACGTACCTCCGGCTTGCAACCTAGGTAGAAAGGGCTGGTGCAGGTACTCCTGGCAACATAGACTGCGGTTAAGTGTGAGGGAACCAAACATTAGATCATGTGAAGAAAGCATCTGCACCCCTCCTACCGCATGAGCAGCCTAAGGACATCAGTGCGGCCGCACCACTGGTCTCTTCCACTGATAATAAGGAACTTGAATTGCTTTCTTCAGGAACAGTGTGCCCTGAAGACAATTCAGGACCAACAGAGGGTACACACTGTGATCTGAGACTAAGAAAACTTCGATGAAACTGTCAATGAAAGACTGATTACTTGGGAATACTCTCCAGAGAGAGCAGCGACCCTGGTGGTCAAGACCACCAACTTTAAAGGACTACCTAGGATTACGGTATGGTGGACAGTCCATAAACAATATTTGCTGTCTCCCAGGATTCCCTGAACTTGCCTTTCCATTGTTTTTCTCACATCAAAGGACAAATTCCCCATACACATGAAGTATTTTGCACTGACAGAAAATGTTATGGCTCGAGATTGTGCCTCCTGTCTTTATATTTTTTAATGTTACTTTTATTACTTGCCACTTTTGTATTATGTGCTTTATATTGGCCCCTGGCGACAAATCCTACACCTGTACCCTACTCTAATGTTACTATGGCGACTTTATACCCTAACCAACATTATTATCATGATCTAATGAGCAGAAATCTGTTTGTTACCCTTATTCATCATACACACAAGATGGTTGAATGCTATGTATGCTTGCAGTTTCCTGTCTTTGCTTCATGTTATGCTTTACACATGGCTATCTCACGCATAGAAATTATGACTGCATTTAAAGGAGTAGCACATGGAATAGGGATTTTCCTTTCCATTTCACGTTTTTCCTCCAATTCTTTGTATGGCCAGTTACAACAGCAGGTGCTGCGCAAGGGAGCCTGTGAATTTGTTATGCTCCCAAATGCTACTTTCCTTTGTCGGATGTGTTTACCTCTCTTTTCTCCTGGGCTGACCGCACCACTGTGGCAGCCCCGGTTCTACCTACTAAACAGTTGTTGGATAATAACCCTCATTCATTTTCTATCCCCTCTCTGCATCTTCAAGTCTCCGACCTGACAGGGCGTGTTTGTATTGAGAACAACGTCTCTATGACCCCTGGATACTGCACCAAGTGCAACATGGCATTCACCATTCCCAGAAACGACATCCATGTTCCCCTCTATGTAGGCAATTCAGTGTATTTGATTTGTGTCCTTAACGCTTATACTTGGCTACCTCCACATTGGAGCAGCCGTTGTCATCTAGGATTCATTTTCCTAGCTGTGTATATTAGATCCCCTATTGTTGACAACCCTTCGCGATATTGCAGAACTGTCATACAGGACGATACTGGACCACAGATATTTGGCGATCTCATTAAAGCAATTTGTCGTGATCTTCCCTCCTTCGAAGCTATGTTACCACTGGAAGCGCCGCCATTGAAGTGTCCCACACATTTTCTACACTAATTTGCACCGCGCTCTAGTGTTACTCTCCCAGGCCGCCTTCCTGTTCTACTTCACTGTGATGACTCTGCCACTCGGCGCGTTGAAACCCTATGATACTTTTTCACGGACTAGACGCAACTCTGTTATTCCTCTGCTCCCCTTGCCTTCTTCCAACCTGACCTTCTTGCCACCCCTTTTTGAACTGTTCCTGCCTTTTCCATCTGCTTTCATTCGCCTTGCTCAACCTGCAGACTGCCTTTGCCTCTGTTCTACCTCCTGCTGCTTTTCTCTGCTTTTACTTGTATTTTTCCTCATTGCTGTTTTGTCCTGGACTTTTTTGGACTATCCTTGTGGCGTTAATTCTTCTGCAAATGTTCCCTTGGGAGAATTACTTGTAACAAGATCTACTTTGAAGATCTAGCTATCGACAAGACCAAGGTTTTTTTTCTGTCTGGAGGCTTTTTCCCCTTTTTGGGTTGGTGCCGGAAGGCACGCCATTCTGTCCTTTTGTTTTACTTTTTCGGGACACAGGACATAGTGACGACCTCCCAGAACAGATCCTATCTCTTCGAGAAGAAGAGCTCTACCAGGAGACAGACAACGGACTCTGTGGCTGAACCACTGGAATTCAAAAACTCCACATCATCATCAGATGAGAGTGAAGACTAGATGTCTGCTGTTTTTGAGACAATTATCCCCTGGTATGGCCCTGCTATAAACTCTAGAGACATCCATCAATTGGCCTGATTGCTAGAAGCAACCATTAATGACACCACAGAAATATTGAGTAATATCAGTGTTGAACTTCAGGCAGTATGCCTTGTGGCCCTACAAAATAGATGGCTTTAGATATGATTCTTGCAGAAAAGAGCAACGTTTACAAAGTCATTGGGGCAGATTGCTGTACCTTTGCATCAGATACCTCCGACTCTGTTTGCAATGCAATCAAGAGGTTATTAATGCATTGACAATACAATACATGGCAATACAAGAAATAATAGCCTTTGACATCGGTACCAAACTCCCTTTTCTCTCTGCATGTCAGAACTTGCGCTTATAGACACCACATGAAGTAGAACTGATGTTCAAAGGGTCGTTTGTGGAAATATACATTAAATGAACACAGTTCTCCTTCTAATTAATATGTCACATGACAGTTTGGCTGTGGTCTACAACAGCAAAATCCCAAGCGACCTTTGTACTAATCTATATGTGCCAAACTGCAGACATTGCTCTTTCCACAGGCA
This sequence comes from Ambystoma mexicanum, assembly GCF_040938575.1. Taxonomy (NCBI): domain Eukaryota; kingdom Metazoa; phylum Chordata; class Amphibia; order Caudata; family Ambystomatidae; genus Ambystoma; species Ambystoma mexicanum. Next base: position 1,036,006,999 of record NC_090933.1, on the reverse strand, counting down.
GGCAAGAAATAGCTTGCAGTCAAGATAACACGTGCAAACACCAGATGGTGGTAACTACCCTTGACCTTAATTAACCTCAGGATACGAAGGGGAAGGAAAACATGCTGAGTCACTTCCCCTGTACATCTTTGTTTGTTCACCGCTACAATTTATTCACTCAACCTCCTGTTCACCTGGTCAGTGATTAATCTTCCATGTAGTTCCATGAACTTTGTGTTATCTGCATGTCATGCTAAAACCCAGCTGGAAAACAGTATATAAGTGTGCACATTTGTATGTAGGTCAGAGAGTACTTGCAAAACTGATGTGTCACATTCTCTCTGCTTGAGTGTGTTGTCTTGATGCTAATAAATGTATCTATGTGATTATGTCACTCTGTGATAGTGTCTCATTCTTGATTTCTCATTCCAGGTGGTAACCCATAGGAGGGGCGCAATACATTGCTCTTAATTTGCACTTTTCTGAAGTTGTTTATACTTGTGGCTATTGGCAAGTCAATGGGACATTGTGCCTTTTGGCTGGATGCTCTAGACATGGGTATAGCTCTTATGGTAGCTGCAAGTATGACCAGAATAGCCACAGCTATACAGGTAAATTATACATGTCCAATATTTCTCCAAATCAATATAGGACTTTGAAGTGATTATTTAATTTGTTGTTCCAAGCTTCATGCTGAAAGATGTTATGGTATTGGATGGTAGTATTTATTTTACATTTTACTGGAAAAGAATTGCATCATTAGCAAATGTTGAGGAGTGCATTCAGACAGTTATTGTTGCACATTTGAGGTATAGATTGTTTTTGGTGGCTGGTGAAGACATGGAGCGAGGTTGTGAAGCAGTAGCTGAGAATTCTTTTAGTGACAGGTCAGGTAATGAATTTCCTTCTTCGGATGATTATGAGAGAATAAGCTATTGTGAGACTGTAACAAACAGTGATGTGGAAGACATTGGCAAACTTAGTGAGAAGCATTGACTTACTAGATGTTTTATCGCAGCAGAACTTGGGATAGAGTATTTGAAAGAGTAGCTATGTGTATGGAATGTGGACAGATATTTTTGATTGGAAGTACAGGCTATCTTATGTTTGATAAAAGAAAACTAATAAAGCATCTAAGGGAACATCACAGAGAAATATTGCAAGTTGATTTGGATCCTTCACAGGGATTTCATAAAGGAATTACAGAAGTAGACACGTTGTCAGAGTAAAAAAACATTTTCCCGGCAAAATCTTGATGTAAAAACACAAAGGCTTTTTTTAGAGCCACCCATAGAACATATATATTACTAATGAAAAAGTAAATTGTGTTGTCCAACTTGTTCTTGTTATAGTCGCGCTACACCCGTCGCTATGAGATAATGGTTAAAAGAAATATTTATGTAGTACATTTTTATATATGTAAATATGTGTAATAGGTAGTCCTTACAGGGCTGTTTTGGGGTACACTGAGTGTAGTATTTGAGCACATTTGGAATATTGCTCTACTGTTGTCAAGCAAGAGAGCATCCTCCTTATCTGTTAAGTGTAATCCATTATGTATATACAGGTTCGACATGTAGAACTGGATGTTGCTGTTCGATATCCATAATTGTTTTTGGTGTCTGATGAAAGCCTAAACTCCCTTATTAACATCTATGCAGGTTTTTTCTATTTTGGAATTAAATCTGGTAGTCGACATCCATTTTTGCCTCTGAGTCAGGTTGGAAAAAATGAAGGTGGTGTGAGGAAACAGTTCCAGGAGTTTCTCCAGATCTTGTTTCATCATTAAAGCCAGAGGCATGCCTCGTACATTCCCTAAATCATTGTCATCACAATGAATGAGTATGAAATCTGGCTTCTCTGTGCTTCTGAGACTCAACAATTTAGGAAAAACCTGGGACAATGGCATTCCCTGTACCCTGTAATCCAAATCATTTAATCTCTAAAATCAGTCAAACCCAGTTCCATGTTAATATTTAGTTTCTCACAAAAAGTCAGTGACCAAAACAGCCAACAGTCTCCAATCAGTTTTAAAATCAGCCATGATCATGATATCTGCTGTCCTTTTCTGTTTCCAGGAACATTACCCCAAGTTTGAATTTCTACTAATAGTAGGAGCGGGAAATACATGATGTCTGTCTTTTGGTGTTTGCAATTGGTAGGTGTTTCTGTTGCAATTATGTATTTGCCTGTGATAGGTTGCAGTAAAAGGTGTCACCCATTTTAGTAGTTTGCTCTTTTTGTGCCATTGATTTTTGAAAAGTATCATAGGCACCATGTTGAATACTTTTGGATAAGATGAAAGTAAATGTCAGTAAATATTTACATATTTTAAGGTTTATTTGCGGTGTGTATGAGCTATATTGAGTATGTTTATTTTTTAGTTGCTGAAGGTTACAAATTTGATTTTTAATGACATTTTTTTTGCCACTTTATGTATTTTGAAGACTGTGTTTGAGCAAGAGTTTCAAAAGGCATGTGCACATGTTAATGTAACTGAGGTGCAAAAATAGTTTACCTTAACCATGAGTATTAAGATTACATGCTGTGCTACATGGACATTTCTTTGTGAAGGGTAGATTTCACTTAACTCTGCAGAACCATATTATGCTATGGTTATTTATAAAGAAGAAATTGTTGCATTTATCTCTTCTTTCTTACCATTTTGGTGTGCCTTATATTTCATAATATGGTTTTAATATGGCTTTAGCCTGTTATTTTTTCACCCTAACTAAAATGTCTAAATATATACTGGTGCATCTACGTATTGTGATGAATCATGTGGAGTCACCAATGATCCCCAGCCTAAAATCTCCTCTCAGGTGGCCAATCGACATCAGCCGCTTCCTGATCCTGACCGTGGGGTAGAATTATGAGGGAGGATCACATTGGAGGAGATGGCTGTCAGGGAGATGTGGTGACCCCAAAAGGGGAATTGTGGTATCCTTCCTTTATAAATGAGGAAGACCTTCTAATTCCTAAATCCCTGATGACATTATGTCACTATACAAATCCCTCAAGTTACAAAACTCAAACCTTTCTTAATACCAATCCTAGACTGACTGCCACTTATGCCTCATATGTACAAAGCACACAAATTAGACCTCCAATGCCTGATGATTTTGTAGTAGGTAAAAATCTGAAAAAAAATCTCATTAGAAGTCCTGTTCATCCTATGGACTCCAACTCTCATAATGCCTCAAGTACTAAGACCAGGAAGAGGGAAAATAATTTAATTTGGATTGAAAGAAACCCTAAGCAAAATGTACAGACTAATTGTTGCAAGGTAGATTAGCTACATGGGACATTTAAATATGGTTACTGGTAAACCGAAGGTGGAGAGCAGAGAAGCAGCTTGGGAGAAGCGGGAGGCAAACCCGCGGGTGACGGCAGATACACAGGAGCAGATAGCGCTGAAACAGGCAGGTGCTTCTATTTGTTTAAATTATTTATTTATTTATTTGCATTTATAAAGCGCACAAACATCCCTGGGGCATTGTGGCGCTGTTACAGAGGACTTACCTAGTTACAAAGTACTTATAAAACAGAGATGGTAGTTACAAAGGAATGTTGCATGGAGCATGGCGGCTACTCTCAACGATGCAAAGAGTCAATTCAGTGGGCACTACAGTGCAGGGAGGCAATAGTGCTCATGAGGGACATTTGGATGCTAGACCCGGGCATACAGGCATGTGAGCACCACACGGAGCAGCTTGATACAAAACATGTGGTAATACAGTAGTCACAAGTTCACGGGAGGTAATAAACGCAGCAATAATTAGCAGACATAGTATCACATAGTGGAAAACAGGGCTGGCATGGGTTTGTGTGTTAGGAAATGGGCTTTCTACCAAACTTAGAAAGTTAGTGGCTTTAGGGTATAGTACCTGGTCGGGTATGACGCAATCGGGCAAAAGTTAGTGGGTGGAGCGCAGCCGATGTCCAAGTGTGTCCGATGGGCCAGAGTGTGGTGCCCTACCGCCCTTCCAGCACCGACAGGCACAGACACGAGGGCCTTGTGCTAGAGTGCCTTAGGCGCGGGGGGGCGGCTTCCGCCTTCCGGGCTGCCCTCAACGCCTATGGGCACAACGAGAGGAATGGTTGCTAGGAAACCTAGTGTATACAAAAATGAACGCTGATGCAGCGGCCATTTTAGCGGGCCATAAGCTGCCACTTATCATCAATTTGCACTGGAGTGGCGAGAGACCCAAGAAAAAGCCGTGAGGGAACCGACAGTGGTGGAGAAGCTGTGCAGGATGTGGTCGAAACAAAAAGCAACCACTTTACCAGTGAGTGAGTATGAGACCATGGGAAGAGCTGAAAGAGGGCCTACCTAGCGGAAAAAGCCATTCATGCATTGATACTTCACTGCAGTGACATGCAGGCGGTCAGAAAAACCATGAGATAGTGTTGAGTTGGCCCATAGATAGTGGGAACAAGCAAACAGACAACTGAAAGAGCATTTTGAATGCCGACAAAGTAAATTAGAAAGACTGTATTTGCACAATTCCTCATACCTGAAATGTCAATATGGGGAAAATTGGAGCAATTGTGATTACAAGCAGATGTATGTTGATGAAGAAGCTGAAAGACAAGATTTGCGCAGGACTCCATACATGAGCAGTTCATATGGGGAAAGTTGGAGCAAGCATTGTCATAAGCAAATAAGTACTGGTGAAGAAGTTAACAAACAGAACTTGAACAAGTCTTCGTATGTGAAAGATCCATATGGGAAGCTTAGTACAAGTTAAATCCAGAGTCAATGAAGTATAGACAGTACAGGGGTACAACTGTGCTATACTAGGAAATAAAGAGAGCATTGAAAGAATTCCTGATAACTGGGATATATCAGGCAGTGAGCCTTTTGGGGGGAAAGATACCTGGCAGGAGAGTACACTAGGGGATCTATAGAACCCAGAAGGGTATACCTAGAAGGAGAGTATACCAGGGAGTCCACTTAAAGTGTATGAAAGAAAGAGACATTGTACAAAGATATCTGGTAGGAGAGTATACCAGAGGATCCGAGAAAACTATTGAAGCATTCCTGGTAAGGGAGTATGCCAGGAAGTCATCTATGCAGCAGTTGTGTAAAAGAGACACTTTACCATATATGAAGCAGTTGGGTAAAAGAGACACTTGCCATCCTTGGAGCAGTTCTGTAAAAGAGACACTTTTCCATTTGTGAAGCAGTTGTATAAAAGAAACGTTTTTTAATCCTTGAAGTAACAGTTGTGCAAAAGAAACACTTTTCGTAGCTTTGTGAAAGAAACTGTTACTTGGAAGAGACAGCCTTGGCTGCCTTAAGGAAACATTATTTGGGACAAGATATTTTTTGCCATTCGTCCTGAAATTATCTAGGGGAAGGGAACTACCCTCTGGATCTAAGGTTTTGGAGAAACCATTTTGAATTTATTTATTTGTTTCACCTTTGAACATTTTGGTTAAACATAAGTTCGAAACACTTTTTCCTTACACTTCTCAGTTGTTAGTTTTTAGTCTGAGGGTCAGATATGTGTTGGACACAAGGACAGTTTATTTAATTGTGTCTGTCTCTCATTTCTGACCTCTCACAATATCTAAAAATGTGTGGCACCATTTGCCAGAGGAGTTTAAAATAGATGCTGGTGGTCTTTGATTTGAAAGAAAACTGTATTTAGGAGAAGTAGGATGTACATTGAGATTTGTGCTGCAAAAAGACTGAGATCCCGATTCTCATAGAGGTGCGGTCAGCATGCTTAATAGCATGTTTCACTGCGCCTTTTCCTGATGCTCAGGCACCACGCTTATTCTGAAGTGTGCCTGGGCATCAGCGCACTGCCTACAATCCGTCTCTTTTCAGAGAAAAGGGGTGGATTGCAAGTCTTAGCAGCATTTTTGTTAAATTGCATGAAAATTGTAATTTAACGAAAGTGCTGCTGAGAACACCTGCCGGCATCTGTTAGCTCTCTTCTCCAAGTCTGGAATCCACCGGACTGCTCAGAGAATGCCTGTCACCTCTACCCTTCAAATCACTCCCCTAGCACGCAAGTACCAAACACATAACTGTATTTCAATTGCCTAAAAATGAATGCAGGTGTTAACAATGAAATGCTTTATGTCATCAGGCACAGGTTAGGTGCACATAAAGCAGAACCTATTTCTATTTTGTTCTGCACAAGTTCAGTGCCATTTGGCATCCACAGCACTACAGTTTGAATAGTACCATGCCGTTCTGGTATCACTCCTTCACAATAGAGAAACTGCAGAAAGCGGACCGCGACCAAGAAGGTCCCGTATTTCTACAATCATTTTACAGTGTCGGTAATGTGGAGGAGTGACATCAGAATAACCATGCTAAATTGTGTTTTTTCTAAAATTGCTAATTGCCAGGCTCGTTTCCAGCCAGTCCTAGCAAACGGCAGACAATCTGAAAGTGGCACTTACAGAAAAATCCAACAACCTGAGAATAGGTCTTAATTACTGAAAGTGTAGTTAAGCCTCAAAACAACTTTTTCGGTAATTAACACCTGGGTCAGACTCGGCCCTGATTGTTCTAGGTCCACTTACAATCTGTACATGCTCACAGAGCAGTAGAAATGTATTTTCTTGTGAACGGTTTTCTGATAATTTTCTGTTTTATAAAGAGAGTGTTTTACTGCCAATCAGAACAAGCATGTATTTTTTTTAATGTTGTGGTAGGAAAATGAGGTTACTTTGTTGTTGGACCTTCAGATGTAATGCTGTGTACACATCTGGGGTGGGTGTTGCCCAGTAAAGCATTATCTTCTTTACATTTAGGAAATTTTATTTTGCACCACAAGCAAACTCTACCTTTTTGGTGCAGCTCATGGTGTGTTGTTCACACTATATACAAGAACTTAACTGCAACTTGAAATCTCTAAAAACTATGTACTTTTCCCTGCCCAATGAAATGAACACATATAATAGCTGCACATTACTGCTCTTTGGGTATTTACAGATTGAGTTGCTCTAACACAGTCAGGCTTTCTGTAGCATACCTCTCAATGTTGTCCCTGCTTTTGAAACCTAAGTCCTACCTAACAAGGTACCCTCACAATAACCTGCATTTTTGCTCCTACTGAGCAAAATTGTACTGGAAACCTATATCCGTTACAAAATATTTCTCCCCTGGTAAATATGACTAGCCTTCTAAAACCAAGATTTCTCTAACCAGTCCAGCCTCATGATAAAGTTATTTTTCCAAATCAGAATCATTTACATATGTAAATGCCTAAACAACACAAGTGTGTGTACATTTACAATGTTGTGGTGTTTTCCAGTAAAGCATTACCTTCTTTAGATTTTGCAAATGTAATTTTGCATCTCATTCAAAGTGTACCTTTTTGGTTCATCTCTTTGTTTATCACATTGTATAGTAGGTTACAGCTGCAATCTTAATTCTCCAAATACTGTGGTGTCCAGTAAATGTAGTTCTCCCTCCCCAAAGAAATGAACACCTACATTTGCCTGTATAGTACTGCTCTGAGGGCAATTACAGATGGTAAGTGGCCTGGCATACTCTGTCTTTCTGCAGCATACATCTCAGTTTAGGCTCTGATTTAGCAATCCGAAATCTGATCTACCAGTTACTTACATACCAAGAAACCATGTTTTGTTCTTAGTTAACCAAATTGTATTTGATTCCTATGTTTCTTAGGAAATCTTTTCCCCCTCTTAAATCATCTGTTGAAAATCTAACTTTCTGCAACCAGTTGAGCCTCATTATACTGTCATGCTTTCTGCTGAGAATCATTAACATGTGTAAATGTGCAAACAGCACTGCCCTGTGTATATTTACAAATGTGGGTGAGTGTTGCCCAGTAAAGTATTATCTTCTTTATATTTAGCAAAGGCAATTTTACTGCACAATCAAGGTCTACCTTTTTGGTGCAGCTCTTTGTTTTTCACTCACACTAAATGCTAGGACTCTGCTACAACTTAAAATCACTGAAAAGTATGTTTTTTAGCAAATGTACTTTCTCCTCCTCAATGAAATGAACACATATAAATGCCCACAGAAAATGCACTCTTGTAACGCTCACCTGATTCTTGCAGAGGCGCCGGTCTTGACTGGGCGACTACCGTATCTTCAAAGGTGATGTGTAGCACCCGGTTGGCTCTTTGGGCTGGACCTCTGTGCACTGTATGCCTGACGTGTAGAGTAAGATGTCTGCAGATAGAAAATATGGGGTTAATGAACTGGGGTTATTGGGGTGTCCCTATCTCTTTCCTCTTCTCCTCTCCTGTAGACCCCCAAAGGTTAACGCTCTCACCTTAGGTAAGTGAATGCCGAGCTCTCCATCTGCCTCGGGGCAGGGTGCTGTAACCAGTTTCTTCACTGGATAGGTAGCGCAGGCCTCTTGACTTCAGAGGACTGCTGTCCGTCGTTTACTGCACGAACGGTAAGTTTCGAGTCATTCAAATGTCTTTAAAGTCTTTAGTAATGATGTCTCTTGTTTTGCAGGGTTCCGGCGATGGCGGATGACGGGCTGAAGTGAGTTGAAGATGGAGCCCGTGTGATGAATAGAAGCGCCTGGAAGCACGTAAGTAAGCGCTTGTTGCCTGCTTCACTATGCGCTCTAACTGTCTTTTTATTTTGCAGGTACGAGTTCGGAGCGGCTGCAGGGTGCCGGAATACCCACTGGATTAGATGTGGAAAGGAGTAATGGCACGTGAGTATTAAAGTTCCCCAATGTCTTTAAACGCACCTTGTTTTGTCTTTCAGATGCGGGATGCAGCGCCGAAGGCCTCCGGAGCGTACGAAGAGTAGGTAAGCCTTTGCCTTTCAGATGCCGGAATGCTAACCTGTTCTTTCTTGTCTTTATAGGTGTTGCTGAAGACTGGATTCAGGATGGTAAGCCTTTGCCTTTCAGATGCCGGAATGCTAACCTGTTCTTTCTTGTCTTTATAGATGTTGCTGAAGACTGGATTCAGGATGGTAAGCCTTTTTCCTTAGGCCCAGGACCGGATGCAGAAGACACGATGAGCGTTCTGCTGCAGAGGTTGCAGAATAACGCAAAGCAAGATTCATCCACCGGGTGTGGTTTAAATAGCCTCCTGTAGTGCTTAGGTGTCTCCTTCCACAGCCACGCCTAAGTAAGAAAAGAGTTCCTGGTAAGAAAAGAGTTCCTGCCTTCCAGAAGAGTTCCAGTGTTCTGAATCTAGGGAGTGGCTCCAGCCCCACCCAACAGGAAAAGTAGTTCCAAACAGAAGAGGATCAGAGGCTCAACTGGCAGGCAAGTAAGCAGCATGGTCTGCTGAAGGTAAGTCCACCCAAGCATTATGAGCCCGGTGCTTCCAGCGATGGGACTGGGCATATTTATGAGCCTGGTGCCACTGGCGCCAGGACTGGGTCCAAAAGGTCCCAATTGGGACTGGTTGGCACTCGGAACCTGGGTTATGGATCTGCTTCCAAGGGAGTTGGGAAAACCCTGACCTTTTGGAAGCAGAGATCATGACAACTCTGCAGAATGTACACATTTTGAGAGGCCTTGGATTTTGTTGTACTTTTCATTTTTAGAGTTGTAGTGGTGAAATGTATGTACTCATAATGCCTTCAAAGATTCAGACTCTACATGCAAGAGGCAGGATCGCTTGCAGGGAAGTAAAACATTTAAATTTGAAATGTTGATACTGATCTTTCATGTTTTGTACAAACATGCTCTAATGGCACTGTACACATGCCTGTTAGAGATCAAGTATTTGTAGAAGTCCAAAGCGAGACAGAAGACATTTCAACTAATGAAGTGTTTGGAGCCCAGAACATTTCAAGTTAAACTGATAATGGGAAACCTGTACCAATATTGTTACTGCACATTAAAAACAACAACTTTTGAAATTACAAAAATAGCTTCTTTAGTTGTTAGAAATCAAATCTTTTGAGAAGTGTGAAATTCGAATCCAGGGATGTCTACCTTTTTGGTGCAGCTCTTTGTTTTTCACACTATACACTATGACTCATCTACAACTTAAAATCTCTGAAATGTATGGTTTCTAGCAAATGTAATTTCCCCTCCCCAATGAACAGTACACATATAAAAGCACAAAGAAAATGCTATCTGCGCATTTATTCATTTTAAGTAGCCTTGGCTTTTATTGTACTTTTCATTTTTAGAGTGTTAGTGGTGAAATGTATGTACTCATTTTGTTTCTTTCTCTACCGTATTGGTGAAGAATGCCATAAAAGATTCAGACTCAACGTGCTAAGAGGAAGGATCTCTTGCAGGGAACTAAAGCCTTTAAAATTGAAATATTCATACTGATCTTTCATGTTTTGTACAAACGTGCTTTAGATAGCAATGTACAAATGCATGTTACAGATCAAGTATTTGAAAAAGTCCAAATTGAGACAGAAGACATGTCAACTAATGAAGTGTATGGAACCCAGCACATTTCAAGTTAAACTGATAATAGGAAAACTGTACCAATATCGTTACTGTGCATTAAAAAACAACTTTTTAAGAAAATACCAACAGGAACTTCTTTAATTGTTAGAAAGAGGAACAAGAATATTCATTAAAAAATGTTCTCCACTCTCACATCCTCACAAATCTTTCAGGCATGTGGTAAAATCATTTTCAGGAAAAGAAAAAAGTAGAAGGAATCATCAGGAAAGCTTTCAGTTTGAAAAGAGAATTGTTCATCTTAGTGTTGAATAAACTAGACAAATTATTTGAAGTCACAAAGGCATTCAATCAAAAAGTACAAACAGTATGTATAGTTACACAACACAACTTTTGGTATGTGTTTGGAATAGAGTGGAAACACACTTCTCATACAGAAAGTTTGTTAATGAACAGAATGACATTCAACAAAGCAATGTGACTCTTGCTATTGACTTGAGTGGATGTGGCTACGAACTAAAAAATATGTGATTTCTGGAAATGAAGAAATCCGAAAGACAATAAGTAGTGAAGTAGAAACATTATGACAGTTTGCAATAAAAATAAGAAAACAAACTTGGGTATGGACATTTAATTCTATGCGTAATATAAGTTTTGTTGTAAAGTTGAAAAGAGATTCTTGCAAATGTTGCACAAAAATGGCAATATACAAAGACAAATCAAGATGTTGCAGGGAATAAATAACTGTGAGGTTTGTGAAAAAAACAGGACATCTGGGTCATTCTCTCACTTGTCTTGACAAACGCAGATGTAAGAGTCAGTTTCACCATATACCGATCCTGGCTGCACATCATACCAAAATGTGATATCTTCTTGTTAAACTATATCAGTGCAAAACTCCATGTAGGCCACTTGCACTGTTAAATAAAACACTGACTGCTGGAAATGTAGAAAGTTCTCTTTCTACACTTCAGATGTCGAAAATGACCCATTTAAAAGATTATGGCCATCATTACGAGTATGGTGGTAACTTGGCGGTGCTACTTGTGGGTTGCTGCCGTACCCCTTAAAACACTGGATCCGCGACCCAACCTGACTTTCCGGTGCCACCGAGACATTACAAGTCCCGGCGGAGCAGGAAGTCAGGCGGCAGGTTTTGTTTCTCCATGGAAATGGGGACTTGGAAGCACCGGCACCGTTGCTAACAGTGCTGGTGCTTCCATTGCAACTCTGCCTACCGGGCCCATTGTGCCCTGCAGGGTCAGACCCGTTGCGCGCAGCGGCCATGGCAGACAGACTCGTAGTCAAAAGACAGAATTATTTGGGTGAACCAGTGAAAATTATTGATGACAAGAGAGTTAGGAAGTAATGGAAGATTTAAACATTTTGTTTTGAAGTGCTCAAAGATTTTAACATTTTGTTTGAAAGCTTGAAGATTTGAACTCTTGGGAAAGGGAACCCCGATATTTTGTGAACTGTTTTGAACTTGGGGAAGGGGAGCTGATTGCAAGCCAAGATCTGGAAGAAGCTCAGAATTTTATTTGTTAACACTATTAATTTTGGATGCTGACAACCCTTCACATTCTATGCATTTGTTGCATTTATTGTGGGGGCAAGTATAGGTTTTGGACACAGACTGACATTTGATTTGGACTTCATGACGCAGATTATCCTTAGTTTTCTTTAGTTAGGGAGATGTCACCTTAGCATAGGGCAAGTTAGATCTTACTCCATCCTGACATTTACGTTAAAATTAAGTTTGTTAAGAAAACTTGAACCTGTTGCCTGTGTCTAACTCATGATGCCTTCACAGGGTCTATGAGTGCTATGTGTATGTGTCTATGGTTTAATGCGTTGAGTGCATGCGTGCCAAAAGTGGGAAGGGGCCAGTGAATGCAGTTGAATGGTGATTGAATGAATGCAGATGAATCTGCAAGTGAATGTGGAGTTGCTGAGTGTTGCCTGCAGTGAACGGGAATACCTTTAAATTTTGGTGCATCCAGCATGAACAGGTTTCCTTACAATGGTTTAACTTATCAATGGGGAAAGCAAACATGGGGGTGTATGGAACATATAGGTGCAGTCAACATGAAAATATCTTTTTACAATGTCATTACTGGTATATGGGCAAAGCAAACATTGAGGTGTAATTTACGTGGGGCTACTGGCATGTATTGGTGCAGCCCACAAGGGCATATTTTCTGACAGTTGCATTAGTGGTATATGGGAAATGCAAACATGAGGATGTTGTTTATGTGGTGCTACGAGCACATATTAGCAGAGCCAGCATGGACATATTTCCTTACAATGGCATTACTGTTTAATGGGAAAAGCAAACATGAGTGTCTTTTGAATATTGGGATAATGGTATATATTGGCTCTGCCAGCATGGGCATAATTATTTCAATGTCATTCCTGGCAGAAAATGAAAAGCAAACATAAGGTTGGGTGTGGAGCTACTAGCACATATTGGTTCAGAAAGCATAAGCATGTATTCTTACAATGGGATTACTGGAATTTGAGAAATGAAAACTTATGTACAGGGTTTTACTGGCTATTGGCACTGCCAGCGTGGATATGTTTTCCTACAATATCATTAGTGGCTATAGCTGCAATGTAAACCTGACTTTACACTAATTATGTGAGGAAATGGACAACTAGTGGTAAAGCCAGACTAGACTTTTTTCTTACAGTGGTAGTACTGACATTATGGGTGAACATTGGTGTGTCATCTGGGCACACTGGAATATATCGGTGCAATCCAAATGGACATGTTGTCTTACAATAGTATTACTGGCATTATGGGGAAGAGCTAGCATGAACATGTTCTCTTACTGGTACATTTCTTGCATTTATTGTGGGCAAAGGAATAATGCAAATGTGCTGTAACATGCTACTGTGTACTGATGGTGACCTGGCAGCCATTGGAATTTGTCATGTGTTACCCTCCAAAACCTATTATAAATTGTATGGCTTGTATACAAAAGGTGTGATGAAAAATTCACCATTTTAGCACAATAATTTCAAAACCTTCTTATGGGAGAACCCTCCCAAATGCTCTTTAGTTAGTTTGGGCTCCGTGTTATGCTCAGTCACTCAGAAAGTATGTATACCCAACTAATAAAAAATAATAATAGATGGGCTCCTCAAGCATGTGAGGTTGTGTAGTGTCTGGTAATCCCCAGACATGAGGTTGTCTTGGGTAGGGTGCTCAAGAGAGTGGTCCAAGAGGGAGCGGGCAGAGGGAAAGTGACAGCTCCTGTTCTCTCCCTGCCTCCTTCTCCTCCTATATGCTTCAGTCTACTATTATCCTGGCAATTCCTATTACCACTTCCACTAACCTATCTGCATCTCCTACTACCTCCTCCAACCCTGCCCTTTTCAGGATCCCCTCTACTAGATCACCTCCTAATGTACTCCATACCCTTTCCAAGCAACCTGCTCATACCACCTCCACTCCCTTCTCAAACATCCACCACCCCACTCTGAACTTCTTCTCCCCCACCCACCTTCTCACGTGTCTCCTACTACCCATCTACCTACTGCACCCTATCCTCCTTCCTAACCATCTATTATTCTACTCTACCTTTCTCCTCAGTTGTCTTGTAGTGCCTTCACCTTCCCACTTTGCATATTCCTACCCCTCCTATCCTACCTGCTATCCACCCCTTGCTACCTTCCCACCTCCTACTACTGCTTACTTTTCCTAACCTGGCCTCCTCCACCCTCCCTTTGCCTACCAAACCATCTACTCACCATGCCCTCTTCCCTATAGCGCTTTCCTCCTGTCCACCTCATCCACAATACACACTTGCCTATAGCTCTCCATTTCTACGCTCCTCCTACTTAGTGACCTTCTAATTTCTCTTGCACTTCCCTCCTCCTATCTCCTTCTACAATCCTACCCCACAAACCTATTCTGCCTGCCAACTTCTACCTATCCCCACCTATACTAAACCATCCTTCCCCTCAGCCAGTAAGATAGTTTAGCAGGTTAAGCACTTGCATATAAGATCTGTGTGTGATCTGCAGGTCTCAGGTTCGAGAACAAGCAAGGCAAACTCAGCCGTTCATCCTTCCAAGGTTAAATGGGTCCATGTACAGCACTTTGACAAGTGCTCTATATAATTTAAAAAATATATTAATATTAGGTCTCTCTTCTCTTACCTGACCCCACCCATAAACTCCTCCTCAAGGAATGGCTCCTCCTTAACACCTAGCTCCACACACAATGCATGCCCCCACCCTACCTGAGACTCAGTGATCTGCTCCCCACTGTCTTCCCCCAATGCTGCCAATTGCCCACCCGCCATGATAGCTCCCACCTCTTTTTTCTCTGCTTCCCTCGTGGTGTTCTTCCCCATATGATTGTAAAGAGATCTGTTTCTTCCCGAAGCTAGGTCCTCTCTCAATAAATACCCTAATAATAATAATAAACACGCTTGCCGCCACTGCACCCTCCACCCTCTACCCCCTCATATCACACCTTCATCCCCTCTACTTTTACTTGCTCCACCCACAACTCTCCCTACCTTTACATGCCTCTCCTTCCCTACCCTCCTCTTCCTAGTTACCTTTACCTACCCCTTTCAACTGCCCCTTGCCCTAATACTCTCTCTCCTATAAGTAACTACTCCTCTTTCTTCCATACCCCAGTTCATTCCCTCCACTTACCCTTACTCCTACCCTTCTTTCTTCTCCCAACTTTCTCTCCAACATACCTTCTGTCCTACCCGCCTTTCCTACCTTCCTTATCCCAATGTGCCTCCTCCTTGCCCATTACCCCTCCCCTTCCGCTTCCTTTCCCTTTCTTCGTCCTACCTACCTCCTCCTACCCACCCCCGACCATACCTGCCTGCCGTTTTAGCCTCTCCTACCTTGTATGTTCCCTGCTCCTCCTTCTTCTTCCCTACCCACCTCCATAGCACCCCTTCCCTCTTCCTAGCATTAACGCAGCTATGCTGAGTGCAAAGATCACAGATCCATCCGTGTTCCTATTCATGGCCCAGGCACACACATCCACAACATGGCACTCCACAAGCAGGCCAACCCAAGAGGGGTTAACTTCAGAGTCCTGCTAAACCCCTTACATACCAGCCCCACCAATGTCCTGGGTTTGGCCCACCAACAAATATAGTGAATCACTCATATGAAAACTGACTACAGCCAATTATGGCCTGAGTCAATTACCAATGGAGGTAGGCTGTGGAGAGTAACAGAAAACAGGCACCTGTGGATGAGAGACAAGAGAGGCAGTTTTCGTCCCAGGCTCTTCTTATAGTTCTTTCATACCTCTTTTTCTTTAAGTGAACTTTTAACAGAGGTTTTCAATTTGTTAGCACATGTTTTGCGCACTGATCCCAGGCACTGATCTTCATTGCAATTAAATTTGCAGGTGTTTTCAGGTAGATATGATTCTCTAATAAACATTTACTCTTAGATTTTGGAAAAGTGCTGAAGGCTGAATGCTCAGCATGAGCCAGTTTGAACCAGGAGTATTGAGTACTCCGCAAATGATTTGCCCTAATTATGTGTTCACCAGTCCCTGACAGCTCTTCTTCTTTATATATTAAAATAATTAACGTTATCATCTTGGGGACTGTGTCACAATACACATACCTTGCATTAACGGTATGCAGTAATATTATCGCCATATATATATGGTTGCCATACATATGGTCGCCGGAAAAATGCTGTGGCTACTTTATATAAGTGACCATATATATGGGGTCAAGGGGAGTGAGGGTTGCGGGGGGTCTCTGCTCCCCTTGAAAAACAAAAGGTTTTGGAGGTCAAGGGG
The DNA here is from genome assembly GCF_040938575.1 of Ambystoma mexicanum. Taxonomy (NCBI): domain Eukaryota; kingdom Metazoa; phylum Chordata; class Amphibia; order Caudata; family Ambystomatidae; genus Ambystoma; species Ambystoma mexicanum. The sequence goes on along the minus strand of NC_090933.1, from coordinate 1,035,990,877 downwards.
GTGTTCCTCGCATGTTCAATGTGATAATGTTCCTGTAAACCACAGCAATTATTCGGCAACATATTTGTCAGACGACATTTTTGCAGGTACATTATCAGATGGTGCCACCTTAACACAATGGGGATGGTAACCAAGTTTGAACACTGTCTCCCTTATCCTCCTACACGCCTTGTCAGCCTAGGGAAATGAGGGGTTGTGCACTTGGAAGTGCCCCTCTGCTCTTCGTCCATCTATTTCATTTTAGCTCAGGGCTATCCAGTCACAATACAGCCAGGGAACAGGCTGCCCATTCCATAGACAGTGTGGAGTTGACTGAGGCCTACATCCTAGTGACTACTCCAGTGTGCTCCTGAATCTCAAACACGCTGTCAGCCCCTGTTTCTTTTCCCTGTCACTCCCCCTGGAACTCTGTTCAGAATCAATCATTTTCCTACCCCTCTTCAAGTATTCCACCTTCCGATCCCTTTCTCCTCTTACCCATAGTGCATTGAAACTGCCTCAAAGGTGATATTAAATGCTACACAAACAACCTACAGATATGCACAGCAAATAGCAGAATTCAGGCTGAAAATATCTCACAAACCTGAACAAAGACATTTAGCTAAGTTTCACCCTTTTTACATAGCTTTTAGCGTAAGGAAATGGTGAATTTACTCAACCTAGACGGACTGTTCTTTTTCAGTGTATTCCAACATTGCAACTGATGCCCAGTTTTTCTCAAGTGGCATATTTCAGATACCTACAAACAAAGGAAAAGAGGGCAGGTAGACTGAGATAGATGGCATTCATTCCAGCAAAGTGAAAGCTTTTACCTTCAGCATAAAATGCGTCTAAATAAGCTGTGAATCAGAGGTAAACTGCGTGCTCCCTCAGGCTTTCGCCTTTCTTGGTGACAGTCAGGCAAAGAGAAAAATGTCTCTATCAGACATCTCTCTTCAAGCTTCAAATGATTTCGATTGTTGCTATAAACGTTGTCAATGTGATGGCCATTTTTAAACAGAGCGTGAGCAGAAGTGTACTGTGCAGCACGTCTGCATAAAGTGTAATTTAATCCAAATAGGCCAATCTTTTCTCGCTGGCCACAATCTGTCTTTTGCAATCTGTTAATTGTATATCGATGTTTCGATTGAAAGCAAATCATCATACATTGTCTACCTCTTCCACAACACAATCTGAAATGTCAAACCTTGAAAGAAAGTTCCTAAAACTATGAGATACTTTGTGAAGCTAAATTAGCACCCGGGGAGAAGGCACCAGTCAACCAGGTGCTGGATCTCATGGTACAAGACTGTGTTCCATCCTAAAGTTTGCACCTTTTCCCATATTCTGCCATGACCTTGAGGCCCGGTGCACACAGGGCCCTCTTAAGCACTTTTTGGGGCCAGAGGCACAGACACCTTTGAGGCCCCCTCCACTAAACCTAAGGAATTAAGGGATCCAGAATATCTGGATGCGCCCCCAATGTTAGCTTGATATGCTGTCTCACAGTAATCATAATAAGCATGGGTTCTTAGTCCCCTTACCCTCTGCATTCTTGCAATTAGAAATATTAACAAGTAGCATTTCAAGGTCAAGATTTGCAGTGTTCTAGCATAGCTACAGGACAAGGTCTTCAAGCAAATACGCATTGGTGGAATTGTTAACTGGGGGTGGGGAGCATACCAGCGGGTTGAGGTTGCTGTTGGGGTGGGCGCAGAAGTGGGTGGTGGGTTATGTTGTAAGGATGTTTAATGTTACTTGTTTTCTGACAGCACATGGGAATAATATACTACAGGTTGTTTATACAAGGCTCATTAGTACAGTGAGTTTCTTGCTGATTGGAGAGTGTGACTTACATGAATGGGGTCAAGAGGCAAATCATGATTTAATTGGTACACCAGGTCGATACAGTTGGAAAGATTGGCATTTTATTGTCTGCAGTGTCAATGGATGCCGTTCATCACATAGAATATACAGGGCCTCCATTTTCCCTCGAAAGATCGTGGGGTCCCATTATATTAGACACCATGCAGAGATGGCGTTTCTTCAGGAAACACATCTCACACCCTCTAATGAGGCACGGTTTGCTAAATCATGCTGGGGTCACTGTAGCTTCTCCTCTTATTCCGCCTATTCAAGAGGGGCGTGCACATTCATTCATAAATCCCAGGGGTTTTCGACTCATCAAGGTAGCGAGTGGTGCAGCAGGTAGAGCTTTAATGGTACATGTCATACATGATCATACCATCACATTGGTCAATTATTATGGCAAATACCAAGACATCAGACACTTGGAGTTGATAGAATTGTAATTCATAAAACATGCAGCTAATGTGATCATTTGGGCAGGGGACATCAATGCAGTGTTAAATCCTGGGTGGGGAAGATCAGGTGGGACACAAAGGCCATTCTCCATTCCCATGCATAAACTGCAGCAGCTGTACTTAACATATGAACTAAGTGATGTCTGGAGGGAGAGGCACCGAGATGAGAAGGGGTTCACATTCAGCTTCCTGCATTGAATACGTCCTTGTGTCGAATAGTAGAGGGATGTGCCTCAAACTGCAAAATATTGGCTCACACATTGTCATGTCATGCCCCAGTGAATGTACAGTCAGAAGTTCCATAAAAATTACAGAGCAGATCCTGTTGGATGTTTAAAAATGAAGGCTTGCCAAACTCTGTATTCCGAGCATCTATACAAGAGTATCAGCAACTTTTTTAAGGAGAGTGATGGTACGGTTGACTCACATTCTGTGTTGTGGGAGGACTTTAAATATGTTATAAGCGTCCACTATTTAGCAAAAGAGTGTGGAATATTGAAAATTATTCGAGGTGTACCGGAACAAAGTGAAGCAAATCTCAGGAACCTCGAAGCAGATGCAGACGGCCTTGATGATCCCATTAAACATGCTTGGATACATGAAGAGCTGGGAAACTTTAATGAAGCAGCTGAGAGAAGGGTTACGTTTTTGAATACGCAGGTGCTCGATTATAGATATGGGGAGGTAAAAAAAACCTGGAAAGCTATGGGCATGTGTGATGAGGGTCGAATATCCAAATGCGGACATAGATTCTCTGTAGACGGTACAGGGGCGGTAAAATACACAAATAATGAGATAGTACATGTGCTGTGGGAATTCTGCACACATTTATATTCGTCATGCATGTAAGCTCCACAGGTGCTTATTGATGGTTTTTTAGATCATATAGCATTATATTGATTTGGTCAAGGGGAGGGGGAATGGCTCTGCAGCCCTTTTACACCGCAAGAAGTACAACGGGCGATCCAGACGTTGCCATCAGGAAAGGAACCGGAACCAGATGGCCTTCCTGCTGATTTTTACAAGACCTTCTCGGTGAACCTGACTCTGTATCTCTTGAAGGTGTACCAGCAGGCCCTTGTAGATGGTATACTTCCTGAATCGATGGGAGAAGCAATGGTTACGGTGCTACTGAAACCGAGGAAAGATGCTATGAAATACTTGCCCTGTCAACCAATTCGGCTTATTGATATGGAAAAAAAGATTATGGCCAGGATTCTTGTACCTAGATTGGTGTTGTGAATGACAAAGGGCCTCATTACACGGTAGGCGGTAGCCATGGCGCTATTAGCTGCTATTAGCGCCATGGCTACCCACTACCGCCGTCGGAGTTCGGGTTCCCGGAATAGTGACTTACCGGTCTGTTCTGACCTTTGCAGGACCAGTAAGTCCCCATTCCGGGAACCATTCCCCATTCCCATTTGAGCCCCCATAGGGCTCAATGGGAATGGGGAAGGAGCTAATAACGGTACTGCAATTTGCAGTACCGTTATTAGCTCTGAGGTCCCTCAGCGGGAACCATCCTTAACGGCTAGGCAGACCACACATTAAGGACGGGACCGGCTGAGGGACCTCGTAGTAGGGCGGTAGGGGATTACCGACACCGGTGCCCTTACCGGTGCTGGTAATCCCTTACTGCCTACCATGTAATGAGGCCCAAAATGTGTAAAGGCTGATCAAGTAGGCCTCATTTCTGGATGGTCCAATGTCAGCAGTGGACCAGATTACATCAGGAGTGAATGCCTTGTTAGATGCAGAAAAGGCCTTTGATTCTGTGGAATGGTCATTCCCCTTTACGGTGCTGAGAAGTATGGGTGTTGAGAAGGGTTTCTTATCAATGATATTTCACCAGCAGTGTGAATCCGAGCTAATGGGCAGGTATCGGGTCAAGTCTTAATGGGCAGAAGCACAAGACAAGGGTTCCCACTCTCCCCTCTTCTGTTAGCTTTGCAATCAAGCAACTGGCCGAATTAATTTGTGAACGACAAACACAGAGGGGGATACAGTTATACTTGCATAGAATAGTTATGTTGCTGTATGCAGACAATATGGTTTTATATGTGAGGTACCCAGCAGTTAACCTGAAACCCATTATGTCTGACATCCTGGAGTTTGGCTGATTCTAGTTCAGAAGAGTGTAGGGGGTGTGCGCATTCGCAAGCAACTTTCATGCATTTGGCATGGCATGCCCACCAGTCATGGGTTTTTGGATCAAGGTGTGTCACACATTTAGTGAGATCATCGGAGAGCAGGTAGAAATTTCACCATTAGTGTTACTTCTGGGGTATACAAAGAACATCTCTGGGCATATATGATGCCTAGCTGGTTTACATTTGGCCCTGACAAAGCGGCGAGTGGCAATGGTGTGGGAAAGGGGGCCTCCACCCCCATGTGATAACTGGATTAAAGATATGATGCAGTGCCACGACATGGAGTCAGACTACAAACTCATGGCTCATCAGAGAGTGAGACCTAGGTATATATGGGGCCCACACAAACATTATTTGATAATGAAGTTACAGATTGCCTCTGAATATTTTGATTTTGAACCTGACTACGTGAACATAGTGTAACATACAGTAGTGTGATTCTGTAATACTATCACACATTCAAAATAGTTTGAATGTGCTATCTTTATTTGTTGTTACATAAAACAATAAAGAGAATGCAAAAACATTGTATGAAAACTCTGCAGTTGCCGGCAAATCCTTCTAATCATCCTGTGCGGCTGATGAAAAACATCAAAGGAAATGCTTGAGGGATTGGTTCAATCGCTCTGCCTGCCCGTTAGATTGGGGATGAAAACCAGAGGATAAAGTCCTCTCCATCGCAAGTGTCTTAGAGAGATGTTGCCAAAACTGTGAGGTAAACTGAGGACCTCGATCAGAAATAATCTTTGTAGGTAAACCATGAAGATTGAAGACATCAGTAATAAAAAACACAGCAAATTTCCTGCACAGTGGATTGGCTCGGTAAAAGTGAAAAATTAGCCATTTTAGTGAAGTTGGCTGTGATCACCATCATGAAAGTACCTTCCTAAGAAGGTGGCAGTTCAACGATGAAGTGGCAGTAACATGCCAGCTGGGACAAGAGTTGAGGCTTTAGACTGGGCACAGATCTGGCAGGATCATAAGTAGCGAACAACATCCAAGGAAATTGATGAACACCGTAAATAACAAGCAATCTTTCTTTTAGTAGCAAGAACTCCCTGGGGTCTGGTTATCGGCTATCATGAAACATCCAGAGAACAACACGCTGAAAATGAGCAGATGGTATGTATGATCTGTCTTGCCTGAATAGGCACCCTTGGTCTTCCTTACCTTCCAAGGATGGAATCTGCCAAAATATCTGCAGGATAGGTGAAGCAGAGGTGGTTTGGTGTACTTGTGTTATAAAGGGAGTCATGGCCCCTAAAACTGATTAGCTGGTAAAATAAAGTATCAGGAACAATGGCACAAGTCAGGCTTAGGATATCATCTGGACAAGGCATTGGCAACTGTATTTGATGGGCCAGGAATGTACATTAGGAAAAAGTTAAACTTATACTGCAAAAAGAAATATGCCCAACACGCTTGGTAACTTTTCCTACACTCCAACTTTTAAAGAACCTGGAGATTCCAAAGGTCTATTCAAACCTCGATTGCTTGGAGAGTTCCCAGTAACAGATGGTGCCACTGCTTAAAGGCAAATTTCATAGCCAGAAGCTCTTTTTCCAGAAAGGATAAGTTGGCTTAATTGGCGGTTTATTTACAAAAGAGATAGGCCACATGGCATACAGTCTTTATAACAAAGTGAAATAGCGAATGTAATTTTTTATGAAAAATAAATAACAAAAGAAATTCTGAAAAAGATATGTGGGGGTGGGGTAAAGGGTTAAATATTGTTGGGGAAGTGGTTGAGGTGAGTTTTGAGCCAGGGGAAATGGGTCTTTGGGCCCCCCAAAAACAAAATGGTTATTTGTTATTGTTATTTTTATTTCATTGTATTTTGGACAGCTTCAATGGCTAGATTAGAAGTATCCGATTCCAGGATATATGCCAGAGTATTATCAGGATGGTGTGAACATCTCCTTTTAAGACATCTGAAGGCTAAATCAGCATGGCTATTCCATGGAAATCCTTCTTTTTAGAAAATCCATAATAGTGGATGTTATCCTGTAGAATTGAGGAATGAACTTCCCATAGAAGTTGGCCGAACCCAAAAAGCTCTGAATGTCCTTGGCAGATAGTGGTGTTGGCCAATCCAAGACAGAGATACTTTCTTTGAGTCCATAGCAATGCCTTCTCGTGAAATAATATAGCCCAAACAGTCACTTGAAGTATGATCAAAACTTAATTTTTCAGGGTTATTGATGAAGTTGTAATCTTCGAAGGACTTATTTGGCATGCTCGCCATGGATATGACTAGATGAGGAGAACACTAAGATTTTTTGAGGCATGCGATTACAAAATGGTTTAAGAGATACGACAAAATATGTTTTATGAAAAGCTGTAATATGGCTGGTGCTTTTGTCAGTCCAAAGGGCACCATCCAGTACTCATAGTGTCCACAAGATGTTATAAATGCTGTTTTCCACTCACCACTGGTCCTGATGTGAATCAGATGATAGGCCCCCTACTGAAGTCCAATATGATCGAAACCACTGTCCCTCTTACTGCTTCAAAGATGTCAGATATAAGAAGTACAGGGTATTTGTTTTTGATGGTTACACGATTTGTTCCTCTTTAGTCAAGGCAAGGTCTGAGTTCCATAGTGTTTTTTTTTTACATGAAGAATAATGATGCGTCTGCTGGTGACTTGAACTCAGTGATGAGCCTATTCTTAAGACTGGCTTGCATATATGCCCACAAGAAGGACTTTTCTGTTTCTGATAGAATAAACATCCTACCAAATGGTACCACTGCCTCAGGGACAAGATCAATGGCACAATCAAAGGCTCTATGTGGTGTAAAGAGAGACAGCAACACAAAAACCAAACCGTAAAAATAATCCTAAGGCTAAATAAATACTGCACCTCTTTGCATGGGAAACAAGGTTTATTACATGCAAAAAAGTCTCAGATGGTCCTGTAGAACCGAACTGACAAAGAGCTTGTCACGCCCCAAGAAGATACAGGTTATATAGCGGAAAACCACACATTATCATGCATAGGTTGCCAAGTCATCCCACTGCCCACATTGGCTACAACCTATAGACCATGCTAATACCCTGCTATAGTCCCTCTACTGATTGGCACCTTATCTAAACCCATTCTCCTAGACGCATGGCCTGCTACATCGTCACTGGCAAAATCCAGGTACGGGATTGGTCATTTAGATGTATTGACACACTAATAAATCAAGACCATCACGCATATGCACCCTTACAATACAGGCACATTCAGAGTATACTGGTGAGGCCAACTCTGCTTTAATAGACATTAGGCCTTCTCATCATTCCAGATGCTGTGGTGACCCAAAGTTGCATCCCTGACCTCGTACCAAATTTATTGGCATCACCTCTGCTCCTCCTATCCCAAATCACTGAAAGTTCCAAACACGCCTCCCCCTTACCTCCGTCCAACCCCAGGTGCCCAGTAATAACATGACCAGGGCACCACTCTCGAGTTGGAATTTCAGGGATGTATTTGCTTTGTTGGTGTCTACGTGTAATTCAAATGGGATGACCGCACTTGGGTGAGGGCAGTAAACACAAAACCTCATGCCCTATTCTCATGAATTTCAAAGGGGGCATCCCTTCCTGGTTTTCTTCCAACTAACATTCTGTTCCCACCATGTTCAGACCCAGCAGCTGGATACAATTATTGCTTATCCGCACACCACCAGTGCATCTGATCTCGGCTTTTCTCCTGGGAAACGGAAGAAAAGGATTTGTTTTGGGGCCTGGGCTAAACAGAACCACAGCTCCACATCAAGACCAATGTTCTATTCTGTTCATTGTGTCTCAGGCCTTAACTTCCAATATAGCGACACTCCTGCCATATGGCACGCAGATCTTGCTCCCACCACTGTACTTTTCTGACTCCATCTTCCCCCTTTTTTGGCTCTCATCTCACATCTGACTGAAAATATAACTTGGTGTATTATTTCTAAGCATGGGGCATATACTACACTGCCCTATCTATAGCCTCGGCAACTGCAACATTAATACATTGGTTGCTCCGTCTATGTTGCTATATGTGGGTATCTAATATGTGTCAAACTTAACTAGAAACAATACATGTGCCTTCTGTCTCGACAAACGCACTCTGCCCACACAATGATTTGTTGTTATACGTTTTTCTCAGCCTGCACCTTTTTTGCCTGGCTGGGATGCTGTACGTGCATCCCAAAATTGGAAGCAAGGTCTTAGTCTCCACATCTAGAAACACATCCGAATATTCTGCGTAATTCTCTGGTAGGGAGGCTATGTCCGCAATACAAGATAACTTCATGGGATGTTCCTGAAAAGACTGACTAACATTTCCACCATACTAAGAGAGACCGTGCTTAATACAAAATTCTGAACCCAGAACATCATACAGGAGGTCCTGTTGATGTATGTATTATGTTGGCATAGCCATGCCAAACCCATAATCACAGGAAAATGGGCTGCTGTAATCAAGTCACAAATCAGGTTTTCATAATGTGAGGCAACTGTCATTAGAAGGGAATATGTTTGCCTGGTTACTGATCCAGACATCAAAGGTTGTCCATCACCCCTTTCTTTTGGCGTGGGGAGAGGCTTGGTCTGTTTAGGAATGTCATGCTCTGCAGCCCATTTATTGTGCATGAATAAGCCTGCCGCACCTGCATTTTGCACAGCTTGAACGGTAGTCGATCATTGTTCACTATCGGTAAGTGTGATGCAAGAGTTCTACTTGAAATGCGCCTGGACCCGTTGATGCTATTTGATTGAAGCAGAGGGGATGACCCATCTCTACCATTCCTCTGTCCCCTTTAAGACCGGAAAGAATCCTTTTCCAACTTCTTCTTGGGAGCTACCTGCATTTAAGGACTAACTGTCTTGTTTCCAAAGCATGTACATAATCCAGTGCCCGACATTGTGACCCTTCTTCAGCAGACAGGGAACCACATACAACACCTGTTTGCATAGGTTCTGTCTCTGAGATTGACTGGGGATATGGTAGGTCCACCTTTGGGGAAGACAAAACGTGTCCAGAGCGACCTTATCTCTTTTCTAGGCGACGTTCCTCCAGTCCAAGGTCCAATTGCAGACCAATAGTCACAGATACAGCAAATGTAGCAGGTCATGGAACTCTAGCAAGTTCATCCATTACTTCATCCTGGATGAGTTTCCTCTGGCCACCTTGTTTCTTCTGCCAGCTGCTTAAACTTTGTCACATATGTCATGAAGTCCTAACTTACCTGATGCAAATCAAGCATGTTTTCGTCAGCCTAGTATGTCAATTTGGGTCGATCAAACATCCATTTTAAGACAGTTATCAATGTGTCATATCGATCCAGCAAGGGGCTAGCCGACATGACTATGGGAGTAGCCCATGCAAGAGTGTTTCTGCTCATCTTGCCAATCATGTAGCCCACTTTGGCAAATTCTGTAGTGAACTGAAGTGCCTAAATGTGAATGGACCAGTACAAGCGCACTAAAACTTCATCAACTGCTTTGGATTTCCATCAAACGACACACTGGATAATCCGGGCATGGGAGGGGTCAGTAAATTGTCTCTAAATGCAAAAGCTTGTCATGAGGCAATGTTGTCCTATCATAGGGCATGCACTTCAGCCATGAAGGTTTGAGCCACCCCAAGTAATTGTTGCACTTAGTCCAGGGTACAATTGTGCCGGGCAAGTAGACAATGGCGACTTAACCTGACAAATGCAGGTTTTACCCTGGTGCACCTTTGACAATCCTGGACTCCCCTCACCTGAAGCCACTGGGACCACAGATTGTAAGCACCTACAGACAGGGGACCTCACTGAATTAAGCCAAAAAAAGGGGCATAACCCTGCAGCGAAAAATCTCTTAGGTGATGTGGCTCACTAGACAATGCTGGCATGCAATTAGCTTCCCAGGATTCGAAGGCATACATGCTAGCAGGCTTCACTGGTCAGCAACAGGCACAAGCAGGGAATAGGAGAAAAAAGAGGATGGCAAAGAGGGGGACTTCAAGAGAGAGCATTCTGGACAGCAGACTCAAAAACAGGAGGCAAGAGCAACAGGAAGTCATAAGGCAAGGAAGCAAGAGGTAGCAACAAGGAGCAGGTGGGAAAGAAGTGGGACAGTGACTAGCGTCAGTGACACTCACCAGGAGTGTTGAGATGCATGGATCCGTGGGTATGGTCCACTAAAGAAGAAAGCCGGTATTGTGTGTCCCATGCAAACCGGAAGTCCACCAACTTGGGATATTCCTCTGTTCATCTTGGAACAGGCAATTGCTCTGTGAAGCACAAGATGGGTATGTGTGAATATTCGAAGTTTGTCTTCTGGTATGCTTGTTTCTGTGCATTAGAGTAGGTGGACATAATCTCCATCTGGAGGTCAGGAAATGTGTTATGACTTTGGGGCGCCTTCTGAGTTTTGGGGTTGGTAAAAAAGTGGTGGTAATTCCATTACACTTTCACTGCACCGCCAAATTACAAGAACATCAAACCGATGGCAATTCTATTGGTGGATATAGCACTGGTAGCATTATGCCAAAATACCAAGTGGTGATTCCTCCAGTGTTAACTGCACCACCAGAATTGCTGCCACAAAATCAATGATATGCTCCACAGTTTGATGTTGTATATTGAGCTACAGAGACATGCAGTGCAGCTGCTGCCAAGGAGGCTGCTTTCGCAAAAAGGCAGCAGAGACTTGCCTTGCGAAAACCACCCATACCCCGTGTCAGACCCTCACCCCGGTCGATGACAGATGACCAGATAACCACACTATGCCGGCTGAACAGAGACACCATAGCTGAGCTGCTCAGCCTCGTACAGCTAGACCTCCATAGTGGTATCAGGACTCCCATCCCTCCCCTGCTGAAGCTGATGGCTATCCTGCACTTTCTAACTATGGGAACATATCAGCACATCACTGGGATGCTACATGGCATGTCGCAGTCAACCTTTTCAAAAGTAGCACTAATGAAACATGCACCGAATCACATCGCTATGCCCACTATTCCAAACCAAGTGCATGCCATCAAGGCAAGTTTCTATGCCACAGCTAACTTACCACACGTGAATGGTGCACTGGACTGTACGCATGTAGTATTAGTACCATCCAAGACACAGGAGCAAATGCACCATAACAGAAAGCAGTACAATTCTATGAATGTACAAATGACATGCAATGCTGATCTGACAGTGAGCCACAGCTTTGCCCGTTTCCCGGGTTCAACCCATGATGCATGGTGATGAGGAAGAGCACCCTGTCAGCGTACATGGACTCCCATAAGAGACCATCATACATGAATATTGGGTAGGTTGCAACAGTGAAAATGTAGTGCAGATGTGGAGTAGGGGTTGTTGCCTGCCGCCACGGGGTTAACAGAAGCTCCGCCCACCAAGAGGCGGGCTGACATGATGTTTGGGGGTCAGACGGAGTTGGGAAAAGGAAAGGCGCGGTTAGCGCCAATTATCCGTTGGAAGCTGTTAATAAAGGTAGTTACAAACCTTCCTCCGTGTGCGTGCGTCATTATTGAACCAAGGCCCGATCCCGGGCAACACTGGCGACGAGGACGGTCCTCGCACGCAGCAGAGCTCCTCCACGCCGATCCTCCTCCTCCTTCCAGCAGCCACGGCGATCCCGCCGCACTGGTCCCGGGCCCTCCTTCACATGGGCAGTCCGCCTGCCTCCTCCTTCACTGAGCCAACGATCCCGCCAGGCGCATGGTCAACTCTGGGCAATCCGCTCCACTCCACGTCCTCCGACACACAGCAGCGATCCCGCTGGGCACGTAGACCGGCACGAGGCAATCCGCCCTGCCGTCGCCTCCTCTCTCCAAGCGTCAGTGATCCCGCTGAACTTTCAGGCAGCACGCCCGCCTCCAGCTCCATTTTCCTTCACCCGCCAGGGACCCTGCTGGGCGAAACTAGCGGGAGGACAGCTCCCCAACACACATCTGCCTCCAGGGGGCAGAGGTCCAACAGGATAACACGAGCGCCACACGCGCAGGACACGTGAACAGTGAGCATCAAAAAATGAACACGGGCAAGTGATAGCCCACATACATCCTCACCACGGACAATAAGAGGCCGGGCCTCCCATATTAAGTAAGACACAACAACTGCACTCCCGCAAAGGCACAGGACCCCACAGGATGAGCAACCCTGCATCTCCCCAACCTGCACGCATGACCATGTCCATCCAGTTAAGGATGCCACTACCGATGTACAAATTGTGGCCGAGAGGGACATTTTCACTCAGTATGCAGAGAAGGAAGACCGTTCCCCACGGTGCTACCCCAAGCTCCAGTCAGAACACCTTTCCGCCCGACAGCTCCACAATACGGGGTGCAAAGATACTACCAACAGAACCAGCAGAGACACGTAAGAGCAGTTAACAAATATCAGAACCAAGACCAAGCTCAGGCCCCTGAATACACAGATCGACCGCAACCGTTAACGGATGAATATGACCACCCTCCAGAAGAATATGGTGAAGAGGCACAGTATTACGATCTGCCAGCAACAGCATACTACATGCAATATGGCCCACAAAATACCGATGAATATGACAACCTCATACTTGACAATGAAGAGGCCAGAGAAGCCCTGAAAATACCGATCAAAATGGAAAACTGCCTTTTTCATTTCATGGTGGACTCAGGCACCACCGTAAACATCATGGGCGAACAGGAATACAGGAGAATCCCACAGCCACCGGCGTTGGAACCATCACACGCCAGAATTTTTTAATGGGGTGCGGCTACGCCGTTAAAAACAATCGGACACTTCACCCGAAGGTTTCTCCTAAATGGACGTCAAGCAGACACCACCATCCACGTAATCAGATAGCTCACAAAAGGAAGATGCCTACTCAGCTACCACACCGCCTCTCGCTTAGGCCTAATTGAGATCCACGTGGGTGCCAGAGACACCATCATTTCCACTACAATCCGCCAAAAACCGAAGGAGCAGGTGAGGTCGATAGTCCAAGAACAACCACTAACCTTGGTCTCGAAGACACACATTGAACACAAGTTCCCAAGCATATGTGTGGGCCTAGGAAAACTCAAAGGTCCCCCAATCAAACTTCACATAGATCCCAATGTGAGACCAGTACCACAACATCCGAGAAGAGTCGGGTTCTAACTCCAAGAGGCAGTGTCACGCAAACTTGAACAACTACTGGCCGACGGTATTATCGAACCAGTGACAGGACCAACACCGTGGGTTTCTCCCCTCGTCATAGTGCCCAAACAAACAAGGGGGCAAATTAAGACTATGCGTCGACATGAGGGTGGCCAACACCGCCATCCAATGTGAGAGACATCCGGGCCCTTGCATTGAAGACATGATTGTACAATTGAACAATGCACCATGTTCTCCAAACTCGACCTAAGACAAGGTTATCACCAGCTGGAATTACACCCAGACCCCAGACCCATCACAACGTTTGTGACACAAGATGGCCTATTCAGATATCGCAGGTTGAACTTTGGCATCTCCTCAGCCGCTGAAATATTTCAAGAGATGGTGCGGCAGATCATCAGACCAATACAAGGAGCGTTAAATTACAGCGATGACATTCTCATCTTCGGTTCGTCAAAAAGAGCACATGACAGAGCGCTATTCGCCACCCTTAGAGCAATACAATCAGCTGGGCTCACACTCAATATCGAAAATGCAAGTTCAGCAAGACCAAACTAAAAATTTTCGGGCACATTTTCTCCAGTGGCGGGATGATGCCAGACCCCGAGAAAGTGGACACCATCTCGAACCTTGGGGAACCACGACAAGCTGCCGATGTCCGCTCCTTTCTGGGGATGGCCGGCTACTGTGCAAGATACATACCGCACTACGCATCCCTCACTGAACCTCTCAGGAAACTCCTACAAAAGGATGCAACGTTTGAATGGACCGCAGGATGTCAACGCGGGTTCAATGACATCAGGAAAGCCCTCACCGAGGCACACCCCCTGGCTTACTTCAACCCGGACTGGCACACGGAAGTGCTCGTGGATGCAAGCCCAGTGGGCCTGGGTGCTATTCTAGCACAGACTAGTGGAGCTGACATCAACCTCAGACATGTAGTTGCATACGCCAGCAGGGCGCTATCCACCACAGAAACAGCATATTCTCAAGCTGACAAAGAGAGTCTTGCCGCAGTTTGGGCATATGAACATTTTCATAACTTTCTAATTGGAAAACGATTTACCCTCATAACTGACCATCAGGCGCTGCTATCCCTGTTAGGCAACCCTCACACCAAGATGCCCCCGAGAATAGAAAGATGGGGAATCCAACTTCAAGAATATGATTATGATATCATTCATCGACCCCGGCGGTGACTTAAACCCCGCTGACTACCTGTCTCGACATCCAGTGGGATCCCTGCTACCGCGAAGTGGAGATGTCGCATATGTCAACTACATAGCTGAAAACTCCTTACCACCAGTGCTCTCACTGGACACAGTAGCCGCAGCGTTTGCAGCAGATCCCATGACTGTGCTTGCCATCAGTTTGACGTCAGCCAATAAGTGGTAAGACCACCGACGAGCAGCGCTGGGCCACCAGGGAGTGTGCAGAGAAGAAATCGAGACACTATCGAGAGTGCACAGTGAACTAGCGGTAAAAGATCACAACATCCTACTCAGGGGCTGCCGCATCGTAATCTCTGTGGCCTTGCGAAAAGAAGTTGTCCGCACGGCACATGAAGGGCATAGAGGAGCCGAAAACGCAAAGAAACAACTAAGGTGTCACGTCTGGTTCCCATTCCTAGACGCTGCAATAGATGAGTGGGTAAAAAACTGCCATACATGTCAGTGCACGTCTCCAGCCGAGACCCCGGCCCCTCTGCAACACACTCAGATACCAGAACGCCCGTGGGAAAGAGTGGCCATCGACTTTTATGGACCCACAGAGTCTGGGGGAATACCTCTTACTCCTGATAGACGAACATTCGCGTTTTCCAATCGTGAAGAAAGTAGCCACCACAGCGTTGTCACAAGTGGCGGCTGTACTGGAGGAAGTCATTGGTGAATGGGGAATTCCACGGGTAATTAAGTCAGATAATGGGCCCCCGTTCTGTGGACATGAATTTGCAGCACTGGCGAACCACCTAGGTTTCAAACACATGAAGATCACACCCCGACATTCACGGGCAAACGGGATGGCAGAACGGTTCATGGCTTCCATAAAAAAGACAATCCAGAGAGCACGAATTGAAGCAAACAACCCACATCAAGCACTATGCTGGCTCCTAAGAGACTATAGAAACACACCACACGACACCACCAACAAGACACCAGCTGAACTAATGGTCCGATACGTGGTACACACCCGCATCCCGAGAAACTCATCAATAACAGAAATCACGGACACAGAAATACTACAGCGAGACGCCGAAGGGAAACAAATGGCGAAACAAGATACCAACACCAGACGTAAAGCAACGCCAAAAGACTTTCAGATTGGAGATGAGGTGCTGGTACAGCAACCCATGGTCCACAGGACAGACCCTCGGTACGCCCCGAGCCCAATGAGAATCACGGCGGTCAAAGGAACAATGGTGACAGCGCAAGACCAGGATAAGGTCATCATGAGGAACTGCCAGCAGTTCAAGCATTATATCGAAAGAGAGGAACACCAGTCTCCCCCAAGACCCGACACTCCAGAAACGAGGGACCCATGAGACGACCTGTGGGATCCCCCAACCGAAGACGCAAGCGGGACGAATCAAAGCGATGGAGCCCGGAATGACAATGAAACGGAGGTCCGATACCAGAGACCCCAACGAGTTATCAAGAGACCAACAAGACTGGTCGAAGAATGTTAAATGGGCGTTTGGACATTCGTCCGGGAGTGGTGTTGTCCGCCGCTACAGGGTTAACAGAAGCTCTGCCCACCAAGAGGCAGGCTGACATGACGTTTGGGGGTCAGAGGGAGTTGGGAAAAGGAAAGGCGCGGTTAGCGCCAGTTATCCGTTGGAAGCTGTTAATAAAGGTAGCTTCAAACCTTCCTCCGTGTGCGTGCGTCATTATTGCACCAAGGCCCGATCCCGGGCAACAGGGGTGCTCCGAAATCAGGCTTCAAGTAAGTAACCGGATGAATTCTGCCTCAAAATGAGCTATTCGGCATTCGGCCGAATACTTATTTAATTTTCACTCAAAGCTGAAAGTTTCCCCTTCAATAAAAAACAAAAATAAACAGCACGTCAACTTCACGACTATTCACAGACATGGCCATTCCATGCCGGAGATGATACTGCAGTTCTACTATTGTTTTCCTTGGCATTACGAGGCTTATATAGCTGAGTTTCCATTATAAATCTGGGGCTACAAATCCAATAGTGCTATTGCACAAGCATAAACCAAGACAATTCTCTTCAGAATGGATTGAGGCACAGTAACATGTATTTTCACTTTATACATTCTTATTACATTTCAACTACAGTCACCAGTCCCTCCACTGAGGGAGTGCTTTCCATTCTCTCTTCCGATATTTTGGTTAGCACATCATTCGGCCTCCCGCTGCACCGTGCACCTTCACTCGCATTGTTTCCCTGCAGGGGTTCCTCTGCCTGAAAGAAGTGGTGCTAGGGAGCAGCTGAATCCTGTTCCGCAAGCTCTGTTGTGAGCCGAGGCCCTGACTTGGGACGCAGGGGCAGCTTCACTGAGAAAGAAGCGACAATGGGTGCTGTGGATATACCGAACAGCTCAAAATAGGAGTCTAATGTGGGTGTAACCACCCTCTATTACGAGCCATCAGTTAGAAAGAAACTGCCATTCATAGCCCCTCTAGGGAGAGCGTCGCACACCCTTTACCTTTCAGTGCTCGCTCACCCCCCGGTTTTAGCATATCAAATACCACGCTGTGCTTCCGATGTGCACCATAACTGCCCATCCCCGCTCGCCCGCCCCACACTCGCTATGTGTATAACTAGGCTGCTAATGATTTGAGCCACTCCCTATTGAATCACTTGCTTATTTTATTTGAATGTAAAAACGTAGCACCACTGATGTCCTCTGCTACATGTTGCTTTTGGCTGCGGGTTTACATTGTGCCTTGCTGTGTGTTGTCTTTCTACAGCTTGGAACCGGATATCATACAACACTGGTGGTGTTTTTATTCTGTCTGTTTTGGTACATGTAACTTTGCTGTACTATTATAAATGCAGGTAGTCAGGTCACAGGATGGAAGGAATAAGAGGACTGACATAGGACCACTGAAGAGCCATGCCTTGAAGTATTGAACAGTATGATGGCAGGTAAAGGGCCTTTGTTTGCGCTCTGCCTACCTCTAGAGTATGGATGGGTTTGATCTGCGTTACTGGCATCAAGGGCCAGGTGTACCCACTAACACCTGGGAAATCAGAAAATGTAGCGTGGGTTTGATGCTCTAGTCGCCCTTTACCCTATGATAGTAATTGATCATTAAATTGCTATATTTGTTAGAAACTCTTAAAGAAATCTCCAATACATTAAATTGTGAATATACTTTCAGTTTTATACAGTTTAATATTATGGTTGTTGGTCAGCCGACACATGTTTCGACAAAGAGTCGTTTTCAAGGCTATCTTATTGTTAATATGTGCACTGACGTAGAGGCACAGAACACTCAGTTTAATCTTGATGCGGCTGTCGGTACGGTCCGTATTGTAATGTAGATTCGTTGCTATAGCGTCATTATGTCGTTTGGGAAAATGTACTATTAAAGCAACATTTTGATGGCATGGCGTTTTGGAACAACTTTCGTCAGTATCGTCGAGTAGAATGTTGTGGTAAAGAACCTGATTTAGAGGGCTCAATCCCTAGTTGGTGCTTGATGATATGAATGCGAGCGTGGCTGTTTCCTTGAAGTAGGACACAGCAAAAATGTATGAATAAATAAATCGGCAGTAAAATGTATGGTTGCTACGTGTAGTCAATTTTCTTAGTATTCCAACACATAGCCTTGTGCTTTTTCAATGTACAGCTTCGAATTCCATAGACAACTTTTGAGAAGGATCTCTATGGTCATCTTATGACAGAACTCTCAAGTTGTCCAGCTCGATGCCTGAAAGAGACACAGGACATGGTGCTGGGCCAGTGCAGCAATGCGGACTTATGTGAGGGATTAACAAGCCATTCCCCATATCACCCCTCCCTTACACACAGTGTGACACGAGTGGCACTGATAGTAGGGTACACAGGCTGCACTGATGGATGTCCCACGATCCCTGACAATAACCAACTCACACCAACAAACAGAAAGGCATACAATTGACAAGACTACCCAATTATGCCCAACAAAATGACTAATCAAAAGTAGCAGCAGGACAGTGATATTGAATAGAATAAGGGCAATGTTGTACTTGTGATAAGGAGCCAAAAAAAGGTCGCAAGCACAGTCACCATAAAGCTGAATTTATAGTGCCCCTTCGCTATCAGTCATTGTAAGGCCCAGCCACCCCTAATGTCATGCAGAGAGAGCCTCCATGTATTCCTAATGAGGTACCCAATGCAAAAAAACATGCTACACTGTAAAATGAGGCCTGTGTACACAAAAACGCTTCCATCATTAAAATGATGAATTAACTATTTGTGGTGACTCAGACTATCTACTGCTGCCATGGCTGATGACACCCATCAGAAGTTCTGCAACTCCACCTCAGATGGCGTAACATGAGGCACACACACAGACCAGGGTGTGCATTGAGCATACGGTTGGACTGCTCAAGGGGAGATTCCTGTGCCTCCATTGGACAGGTGGGACACTCATGTGCAGTCCTGAGAAGGAGGGGAAGATGGTCAAGGTCTGTGCAATGCTGTAAAACATGTGCATTCAGAGGAATGTTCATATGCCTCCTGAGGAAGACATTGGCCACCCAGACTCTGACTCAGGCTCTGATAATGCAGGTAATCAGAGGCCAGATCAAGGTGGACATGAAGATGCAAGGGAAGGATGCATCATCAGTCATGAGCTAATTCAGAACTTATTTTTGAATCCCTTAGTTTTCACATTGCACTGTAACATAACATACATTGAATGACATAAGGCACACTTTTGTTATTTTTTTTAATGAACATGGTTTATTTCAAACCTCAGTATTTCAACCAACAATTCTCATCATTAAAATAAAAAACATCGAGACCGCAGGGTATCTGCTCAATGTTCATTATCGGAGATTGTTAAGTTCACACATCTGCTTGAGTCGTCCTCCCCGGTTTCAATCAATAAAACACTTCATTTAAAAATGTGACTAGTGCAAAAGTCAATCAATCGTTTTTTCCCATCATCAGGGCTGACCACCAGTCCTCCACGGAGTATGTTTCTATCAGATCTATGTTTCGGCCTAGATGTCAAGTCCTTATGTCCTTTAAGTTTGGGCAGAGAAGCATAACATGTTTAACTGATTCCACCACCCCTTCTCCCTTGCAAAATCTACAGTTTGTTTCACTTTCCACTTGCTTGTAAACCTTCAGAATCTGTCTCATTGTATATAGATTAAACCTGAATCTCAGGACGCCAAATCAAGGTATGGGACAGGGGAACTTTATTAAGTATTTTGGGAGCTGGTTCTATCTCTTCACTTCCTGGTGCGAGCCTTCAAGAAGCCAATGTTGACATCTAGTCCTCTTGAATTGATTGAATCGAATTGATTGTTTATTTGTAGTGGGTGGGGGTTACAAACACACTCACAGGGGGCATGGGGTGGGTGGAGGGCACAAACACACTCATGTGGGACATGTGTGTGGGTGGAGGGGTACAAACACACCCATGGGGGTGGGTGGGGAGTAGAAACACAGTCACAGGGGCATGGGGGTGGGTGCGGTTCACACACTCACTCACCGGGGGCATGGGGGTGGGTGTGATTCACAAACACACTCACAGGGGCATGGGGGTTGGTGGGGGCACAAATACAGTGAAGGTTGGGTATGGGGTGGGTGGGGGCACAGGCACACTCAAGTGGGGCAAGGGGAAGGGTGGGGGGCACAAACACATTCATGGGGCATGGTGACATGGGGGTGGGGGGCACAGACACAGTCATGGGGGCATGGGGGCGGGTAGGGGTCACAGACACACTCACGTGGGGCAAGTGGGTGAGTGGGGGATCACAAACACATTTACGGGGCATGGTGGTGGGTGGGGGCACAAACACACTCACAGGGGGCATGGGGGCAGGTGGGGGGCACAGAAAAAGTCACGGGGGACATGGGGGTGGCTGATGGGTGCAGACACATGCACAGTGGAAGGGGGTGGGTGTGGTTTACAAACACACTCACAGGGGCAAGGGGGTGGGAGGGGGGCACAAACACATTGTCACGGGGGCATGGGGGTGGGTGGGGGCACAAACACAGTCACTTGGGGCAAGGGGGTGTGTGGGGGTACAAACACATTCACGGGGGCATGGGGATGGGTGGGTGACACAAACACATTCACAGGGGGATGTGGGTGGGGGTCACAGACGCACTCATGAGGGCAAGGGGGTGGGGGTTACAAACACAGTCATGGGGGCCATGGGGGTGGGGAGGCACAGACACAGTCATGGGGGCAAGGGGGTCGGGAGGCACATTCATGGGGCATGAGGGTCGGTGGGGGACACAAACACACTCATGGGGCCATGGGGGTGGGGGGTCACAGACACAGTCATAGGGGCATGGGGGTGGGTGGGGGTCACAGACATACTCACGGGGGGCAAGTGGGTGAGTGGGGGATCACAAACACATTTACGGGGGCATGGTGATGGGTGGGGGGCACAGACACACTCACAGGGCAAGGGGGTGGTTGGGGGCACAAACACAGTCACCGGGGTATGGGGGTGGGTGGAGGACACAAAGAGTCACGGGTGCATGAGGGTGGGTGGGGGAACAAACACACTCTTGGGGGGCAAGGGGGTGGGTGGGGGGAACAAACACAGTCACGGGGGCATGAGGCTTGGTGGGGGGCACAAACAGACTCACGTGGAGCATGGAGGTGTGTGGGGGGCACAAATACAGTCAAGGGGGCATGGTTAGAAACACAGTCGCCGGGGTATGGGGGTGGGTGGGGCTCACAGACACACTCACGGGGGCATGGGGATGGGTGGGGGGACACACACTCACTCATGGGGCATATGGGTGGGTGGGGGTCACAAACACACTCACAGGGGCACGGGGGTTGGTGGGGGGCACAAATACAGTCAAGGTTGGGGGACATGTGTGTGGGTGGAAGGGCACAAACACACCCATGGGGCATGGGGGTGGGTGGGGAGTAGAAACACAGTCACAGGGGCATGGGGGTGGGTGGGGGCTCACAGACACACTCACTGGGGGGTGGGGGTGGGTGGGGGCACACACTCACTCACGGGGGGCATGGGGATGGGTGGAATTCACAAACACACTCACAGGGGCATGGGGGTCGGTGGGGGCACAAATACAGTCAAGGTTGAGTATGAGGTGGGTGGGGCCACAGACACACTCAAGGGGGGCAACGGGGTGGGTGGGGGGCACAAACACATTCATGGGGGCAAGGTGTCATGGGTGTGGGTGTGGGGCACAAACACACTCACAGGAGCATGGGGGTAAGTGGGGGGCACAGAAAATGTCACGAGGGACATGGGGGTGGCTGACGGGTGCAGACACATGCACAGTGGAAGGGGGTGGGTGTGGTTTACAAACACATTCACAGGGGGCAAGGGGGTGGGTGGGGGTAACAAACATACTCTTGGGGCTAGGGGGTGGGTGGGGGGCACAAACACAGTCACTTGGGGCATGGGGGTTGATGGGGTACAAACATACTCACGGCGAACATGGGGTGGGTGGGGGTCACAAATACAGTCAAGGTGGGGAAAGGTGGTGGGTGGGGGTTACAATCACACTCACATGAGTCATGGGGGTGGGTGCAGGGCACAAACACACTCACAGGGGACGTGGGTGTGGGTGGAGGGCACAAACACACTCATGGGGGCATGGTTAGAAACACAGTCGCAGGGATATGGGGTGGGTGGGGCTCACAGACACAGTCACAGGGAAATGGGGGTGGGGCGTGGTCTGCACGCATGCTGTGAGGACAGGCTCCCGTGGAGCTCCGTCCGTGATCCTTGCAAACACAAATAATATCGCTTTCACAGGGCTGTGAAACAAGAACAAACCAAACGATATTGGAGGGGAACCGCATCCCACCACTTGACACGATTCTGGAGGCGAACCGGAGTGAATTTACTGGTAAACGAGTACTTTAATCTGGTGCCCCTGGAACCCACAAGATGGTGGCGCTCGCTGCGGAATGTATCTGAAGGCGCGGCCGGCCCGGGTTACCCTCCACAGCGCCGCAGATCGTTTGAGCCTCAGCTCCACCCCAGCTTCAGAGACTTTGCGGTGGAGTCGCTGGGGCTGCAACTAGAGCCCAACAGCGTGAAAAACAGCACAACATCGAGGAGCGAGCAAGGCGGGTCGCCTGCCCCCCGGGCCGCATCTCAGCCCATGCTAACGCATATGGCCGCAGGACCTGGGGACCGGGACACCGAGGCCAACTACGCTGTCGTCGGAAGAGGAGCTCAGGAGAGCTAAGCAAGCAACTGCAGGACGTCGAGGGACCGGGATCGCCAGCCAGCACGGACTGCGAGGAGAAGGCGCCTGCGACGGCCGTGTAGGCAGAGGGAGAAATAGCGGGGATCACCGGAACAGAGGAAGCGCATTCGGGCCCCGGCGGGCTGCGGGGGCGGCAAGTGAGAAGAAGCGGCCCCCCCCCTATCCAAGTAAGTCAGACACCCCGTAAGACAGCCAGTACACTGGGGGTAACCACTCGACCCACCAACCCCGAACAGACCGCGGAAGATACGTGCTCGCACGGAGCAGGAAGACCCCCAGTATCTGGGGAGACTAGAGCCAGGGCAGTGGTTCCAGCTGCATAAGCTGGGCTGCTGAAAGGGCAGAACACAATAACCCCCGGTTTGGCCACACCCGGCAACGAGGAACAATCATTTTTTAACATCTTTCCTCCCCGCTGCACCGCGGGGCTCTTGTACTTGAATCCACACTTCAAAGGGCCCGAGAGTCATCGAAGTAAGATACTCCCTGCGACTCAGCAGCAAGCAGACGCACCACTCGCTGGGTTGGTGTGGCAACATCTGGTTAACTGACGCTTGGCCTTCCAGAGACACACTTTCAGCTCTAAACCCATAGTGGGGCAAGATCTACAAGGTAAGAGGGATGCTAGATGCAGTGACCAGCTAAACCCGGGCGAAGTGGCCACCTAGGCGGTGCCCCAACCACTTGATCAGGTCACCAGGATAGCAAGTTAGGACTGGTCGCACCAACTGCAGTCGCGGCAGAGCTGGGACAGGGCTCCTGAGGCCAGGGAACCGTTGGGGGCTGCACCTAGCCAGTTCTAGCGGCCAGTACAGCTGAGGTAATACCCCAACTAATCATCCTGAAAACATAGGAGGCTGGGTTGGGCGATTACTGTCACACCTAAGCCACCTGACACTGTCCTGTTGGATGACCCTGTCTAAAGGGGTCATAGCTCCTGCTAAAAGAACTGAAACTTGAAATAGGGTCCGCAGAATAGACCTTCATACCGCACGGACCCGACTCTGCAGTTCCAGAAGCAGGGGATGTCTCCCCCTAAAAGTAAACTGAAATTGGTCACAATTGATTCCTTCACGACAGTTAGACCCCAGAGACAGTCACAACAGGGCCGGGAAGCCTCGGAAGAACCGTCCCAACAAGGGGAGGACCTTAGACATGCGCAAGTCCTACAAGCAATAGCGGCCCTCCGCACATCACTCGAAGGGCGGATGGAAGAGATGAAATCGGACATTCAACTTATGCGCCAGGACGCCCGCAACCTGACTGAAAGGATCACTGTGGCCGAAACCTCCCTGCAGGATAATGTAGAGAGTACCCGAGATCTCAAGACAAAGTTCCAAGAGCTGACACAACAAGTGGCAAGGCTGGAGGCGTGCTCCGAAGATGCTGAAGGGCGAGCCCGCCGAAATAACATTCGCTTACTAGGGGTCCCTGAAGATTTGGAAGGCCCAGATCCAACAGACTTCATAGAAACATTGTTGCTACAGGAAATAGGACCCGGGAACCTCTCCCAGGGGTTCTCTGTTGAAAGAGCCCACAGATCTCTCCAGAAGCTTCCCCCGCCCGGATCCCACCCTCGCCCAATCATAGCCAAAATTCTAAATTTTCGAGACCGGGAAATCATACTGCGATACTCCAGGGAAGGAGGAGAGATCAAGAGAAAAGATTCGACAATAGTCATATATCCTGATTATACCCCTGCGGTGCAAAGGGCGAGAAACTCCTTCATCCCAATAAAGGCTCGACTAAGGAAACTCAACTTAAAATACATGCTGCTCTACCCATCACGCCTTAAAATCCTCTATAAAGGAAAAGCGATATTCCTGGAGACCCCAGCCGCAGCAAACATGTGGCTAGAACACAATAATCTGGCTGACGACAAGGAAGATCCACCAAGATCAGATCAGGGCTGACCCCACTCTCGCCGCGGAGGGGATAAAGAAAATAGGTGTTCTTTCCCCACATAAAAACAGGCAGCAGACAAATATACCACAAAAAAGTCTTGTTGCAAAGTAAGCTAAACCGGACGAGAGCTCGGAGGAACACACGAGCGAAGAAAATTCGACCCCCCCCCCATCAGAAACTGTGTAGGCAGTTTGCTTACACGCAACCTGATCCGGAAGGCCAGGAGTGGCCTGGAAGGCTCAGGATCCCCTGAGCGCTGCAAGTTAAAAGCACCTGCTAGGGGGCAGTTCAAGTTGTTTTGTTTGTTTTCCCCATTCAATACAATGGGAGTTACCCAAGTTAATAAATCTCCAACAAGTGAAGCAGAAGATGCTGGGGGAGGTATATGGGGGGGGGAGAGCCGGGTCTGGGCAAACATGCTGAGGACGCTGCTGGTGTCCGGTCTGAAGCAGTGGAAATCCCATTAATCCGATATGGCAGCGAACGCTAAAATAAAGATAATGACTTGGAATGTGAGGGGTTTGGGAACTTACTTACGTCGGAACAGAATCAAGTCCTATTTGAACCGAAAGGGAGTGCAAATAGCGCTGCTACAAGAGACCCATTGCATGGCGGACTCCCTGGCTAAACTGGGTGAACACTGGGGAGGACAAGGCGTTGGAACCTCCTACTCCAGATATGCTAGAGGGGTATACACTTGGATTCACCCCCAACTCCCATTCCATTTAATTAGGTCCGAAATAGACCCGGAGGGCAGGTTTACAATTATATGGGGCCGATTGGAACAGGAGGAGGTATGTATAGTGAACTCCTACCTCCCCAACACTAACATTCCAGCATACTTAAATTCCATGTATGCCAGAATTACACCATACAGACATGGCATCTTTCTCTGGGGGGGAGACTTTAATTGTGTCCGTGACCCGAACCTTGATAGGTCCTTGCCTCACCCGAAGGGTCCCTCAGCATCAACGTTGGCCCTGTCCCTATTAATTGACAGATTGAACCTCGCTGACACTTGGAGAGACCAGCACCCCGACGCCCGGGGCTACTCATATTTCTCCTCCCCGCATGGTCTTCATACGAAACTAGACTATGTTTTCATAGGTAAAGAACACCTGGCACAAATAGAAGGAGCACAGCACCTAGGGAGAACCATCTCTGACCACTCGCCATTACTAGTAGAATGGAACCATGCTGGCCCTAGACCCCCTATTCCTATGTGGAGAATGATGATAGATGCCCTGGGAGATCCAGTGTTTAGGGAGGAGCTACTCGAGTTCATAGACAGCTACATTGAGAGGAACACAGGAAGTGTTGACCACCTGAGCACGTTGTGGGACGCCCTAAAAGTAGTAACGAGGGGGGAAATCATAACGAAAGCTGGGGGCATTAGGAGACAGCTTCGGGGAGATTTAGACCAATGGGAACAAGAGATTGAGCAATTTGAGGCCACCCCAGTGAATACTTACCACAGGGAGGACAACCTCCAAAAAATTAGAGTTAAATGTACCTTAGCATGGGATAGGCTAAATAAATTTGATTATGCCACCAAGACTAATAAAATACACACAGAAGCCGACAGACCAAGTAGAATGTTGGCCTGGCTCTGCAGGAAAGAACACCCCAAGCACACAATCACCGCGATACAAGATGATGCAGGGAAGATAGTGCAAACACAGCAAGATATAAACGTGACTTTCAAGAGCTTCTATGAGAAGCTCTACTCTCACAAGAACCAGGTCCCCCGAGAACAAATTATAGACACCCTTGAGGAGGTAGGACTCCCCAAACTGACACCCGAACAGTCTGAGGCCCTGGACGCAGATGTTACAGCTGAGGATATAACAGAGGCAATTAAGTCACTGGCCACCGGTAAGACCCCAGGGAATGATGGGCTACCCACTGAGTTCTATAAAACATACGCGACCTCCTTAACACCCCTATTACACGCAGTCTTTCAAGAAGCACATGAGAGAGGGATATTGCCTGACAGTAGGAGGGAGACCCTATTGATCTCGATCATTAAGCCTGATAAACCCGCTGACAAATGCGACTCTTACCGCCCAATAGCTATACTAAACTATGATGTTAAAATATTAACAACAGTATTAGCAAGAAGATTGGCCAGAATCATAGGGGACGTAGTACAAGGGGATCAGTGTGGCTTCATACCGGGCAGGAACACGACCATGAATTTACGCAGAGTGCAACAGATTATTGTTCAGACTGAGACTAACAAGGAGTCATATGCACTGTTGTCTCTTGATGCCATTAAGGCGTTTGATTCTATATTTTGGGAATGGCTCGTGGCGGTTTTAGAGGGATTCGGCTTTGGCCCGGGGTTCATTAGGTGGATTAGGATACTTTATACCAAACCTAGGGCCAGAGTAAAAACAGGGAAATACATGTCTGAGGCCTGGGACATATGTAGAGGCACCAGACAGGGATGCCCACTTTCCCCCATGCTCTATGTACTGGGACTGGAACCTATTGCTATCTATTTCCGAAAACAATTCTTTGATGCTGGGATACGACTGGGAGGCATAGACAACATTATCTCTCTTTACGCGGACAACGTGCTACTATATGTCAGGGACCCATACAACAATGTGCCCACGATGTTGGACGTCTTAGACAACTTTGCGAAGGTTTCGGGCATACAATTCAGCAGGGCAAAGTCCTGCCTATTCCCTCTGGCAGGCCTCAAGGACAAAGACGTAACAGAACTTCCTTTAGTGGGAATACGGTGGGAGCTAACCTCGTTCAAATATTTAGGGATACACAAAATGCATACCCCCACACTAATGCATGAACGCAACACGAAGGCCGCAATCCCCGTCCTGAGAAAATCCATGAACTTCTGGGCAAAACTTCCCCTATCCATGATGGGCAGAGCCTCAATGATTAAAATGATTGTCCTCCCCAGATTTTTGTACGGGTTTCAAAATGTACATTATTACATCAATGCGCCTTTTTTCCGCCTATTAGAAAGGATACTCCGGGATTTTCTATGGGGGAAGGGAAGACGTAAAATAGCACTTACCACCTTGGTGCTACCGTACAGCCAGGGGGGAATCCAACTTCCAAATTTTGCAAAATACTATTTGCAGCACAGCTCAGCTTTGTCACCAAGTGGTTGGCAGATGACGCCACATCTGAGACGCCATTACTGCAATCCTTGATCTCTCTGCTGCACTTGAAAGAACTTATTTGGTCCCCCAGTCACCTGATGCGTGAAGCCCCCTTCATGGCCGTTCTAGGTAGAAAAATTTGGCGCAGAACATAAACACTTGCCCATGCAAAACACCAGTACTCCCCAGACATACCATTGATCTCAGATCTATGCCAATCTGTTGTAGATCTACAACATCTCAGACACTGGGAAAAGAAAGGGATATACTCATGGGGTGACCTATATGCTGATGGCTCATTTAAGGAATTTGAAATGCTCCAGGAGGAAGACGGAATCCACACAGGCCAGTTCCTATGGTATCAGAGGATAAGAACTACTGCACGTACCAAGTGGACAACTTGGCCGGAAGAACCAGAACCAAACCCCCTGATTACATTATTGTATAGCTTGGGAGAAGGATGGAGACCGGTGTCCCAGATCTATGGCCACCTGAGCGACACCCATAACCCCCGAAGTGCTGATCTGAAAAGAAGTTGGGAAAAGAACTTGGGCCGGGAAGTAACGGATGGGGAGTGGGAGAGGGCTCTGGCGCATCCCAAGTCAGTCTCCAGAAACCATAGATTTAGGCAAATTCAACTGAACCTGCTTCACCGGACATACCTAACCCCATCCAGGCTGGCAAAATTTAATAAATCACCACACTCCAACTGCACATGGTGTGGAATGGATAATGCGGACCTTATCCACATGTTCTGGTTGTGCACTAAGACGCAGTCCATGTGGGCCACCATACAGCAAACAAGCGAGAAACTAAGGTCGACCGGATACAAATGGACCCCAGAGGAATGCCTACTAGGCACGTACCACAGGCCGGCCAAACTCAAGCACCTGGTCAGGCTAATGGACATTATGTGCATACTAGCAAAAAGGACAATCGCAATGTCTTGGAAGAAATCAGCCGGGCCTCATCAGAAAACATGGTACAGTGAACTGGAACGTTGGGTGCGAGCAGAAACAACGCCTGGGAAGACAGTGTTGCCAGATCTACGGACGCCTCAAGCATGTCCCTAACGGCCTGGAAAGAACTCACAGCTCTCTGTTTTACCCCTCAGACGACAAGCCCCCACGAATGGAAACAAACCCGCTGAAAAAACGGATTTAAGAACCTAATCAGAAGTCCCCAGGACCGAAACTTACTGTGTCCTTGCGGGCCCTCCCCCCCTTTTTCTACCAGCTAACCTAACCCCCCCCCTGGATCACCAATCTGCTCTGGCATACGAAGCAGAACATTTGGAGACACACTCACAGGGGGCATAGGGTGGGTGGGACAGCCCAAACACACTCACAGGCGCAATGGGGGTGGGTGGGGGGCACAGACACAGTCACAGGGAAATGGGGGCTAGTGGGGGGCACAAACACACTCACGGGGAGCATGGGGGGGCAGGGGGCACAAAGACACTCACGGGGGCATGGGGGTGCATGGGGACACACACACACTCATGGGGGCATGGGGGTGGGTGGGGTGTACAAACACACAAATGGGGGCATGGGGCATGAGGGTGTGTGTGGGGCACACACACACTCACAGGGTCATGGGGGTGGGTGGGGGACACAACACACTCACAGGGGGCATGGGGTGGGTGGGATGGCACAAACACACTCACAGGGAAATGGGGGTTAGTGGGGGGCACAAACACACTCACTGGGGCATGGGGGTGGGTGGGGTGTACAAACACACAAATGGGGGCATGGGGGCATGAGGGTGTGTGTGGGGCACACACACACTCACGGGGTCATGGGGGTGGGTGGGGGACACAAACACACTCACAGCGGCATGGTGGTGGGTGGGGGGCACACACACTCACGGGGCATGGGGGTGGGTAGGAGTTCACAAACACACTAATGGGGGCATGGGGGTGGGTGGGGTTCACACACACACTCATGGGGGCATGGGGGTGGGTGGGGTGTACAAACACACAAATGGGGGCATGGGGGCATGAGGGTGTGTGTGGGGCACACACACTCACGGGGTCATGGGGGTGGGTGGGAGACACAAACACACTCACAGCGGCATGGTGGTGGGTGGGGGGCACACACACTCACGGGGCATGGGGGTGGGTAGGAGTTCACAAACACACTAATGGGGGCATGGGGGTGGGTGGGGTTCACACACACACTCATGGGGGCATGTGGGTGGGTGGGGGCCAAAAACACACTCACGGGTGCATGGGGGTTGGTGGGGGTACAGACACAGTCAAGGGGACATTGTGCTTGCCATAACAATAGAAGAGTGAGCAATAAGTAGTAATCGGTAATCACAGTATTGATACAAACATTTGGTGTACGATATCAACAATCAGGCACGGGAGACTTTGCACCGGGCTACATTCAAAGCATACATGTAATACAGCAGTTAGTGCATAATTCAGGTGGAAACATTGATGGGAGAAGAAGACACAGATGACCCACCAACATCATTGGTTGAGATAGAGGAAATCTAGGAGCGAAATGGGGACCAGATATTTCTGGGTTTGGACATTGGAGGTTGCTGGGCCACCCATGCCTCTTCAGTATCTGAGGCCCAGGTCACGACGGCGAACCACTGTGAGTTTTGGACGCTCGGGGCCTAAGCCAGCATAGCAGAATACAACGCATTGCAAGAAGCATGCAGAGCCCTGCCAACTCCTTGGAGTCTCGACCAAGTCCAGGAAATTCATGAAAAAGCATCTTTGTGGGGATGGGGTGATATCGTGATCCAGGATATCAGACAGCATGGAGCAGCTCTCCACCCAGAATTGGGCAAGGCAAGGGCAGGATCAAATCATACGGATGTAAGTTGCATCCTCAGAACTGCACCTGGGAGACCTGTGGGAATGATCTGGTGATATGCAGTGTAACCTGATTGGAGTGTAGTGAAATCTGTTTAAAATTTTTAATTGAATAAGTTTGAAGCGTGAATTAAATGACACATTGTGAGTACGAGAACACATACGTTTCCAGCATTGATCATTAATGTCGATCTCTAGATCCTCTGCCCGAGAGAGTTTAAGTTTATCAAACAGAGGAGTAGTTTTGGACTGTAGTAGAACATACAATCTGGAAACCTTCCGACCGTTGGCATTAGCATTCATGAGTTCGGCTAAAATAGGATCATCAGGGGATATGATGGGAAAACCCGGGTAGCTCCTTTTAAGGAACCGGAGAAGGCCTGAGTATTGTAGCCAAATGGATGACCTCTGCCGTAAGTCTTCTGGCAGGTCCGCCCATTCCAGGAGCCTTGATCGAAGACATCCTGAATGGTTTCAAATCCTGAATCAGCCCAGAGGTGTACCACAGACGGGGGAATACAAGGGGCTCCCGAGAGGACATTCCAGAGAGGCAAACAGGTGTGAAAGGGACAAGAAACATAGGACAGTGTCCATATTTTAGACAAAGCAAGGAACGTGGTTCCCACCGGATCCAAGGTTTTACATTTAAGATTTGTGGGAGAAAGAACGAAAGAGCGAATATTCCGTCCCCCAACCACCTGCCATTCAACATGTGGAGGAGGATTCATAATGTTAAACCAGTACGACACAAACTGCGCCTGGGCGACCAGCCAATATTTTTCAATGTTGGGAGCTCCAAAGCCACCACTATCCATAGGGGCTGCCAATATGTCAAGTTTGAGGCGAACTGCACCGGAGTGCCATGGGAACGTGTTTATCGTGCGGTTTAGAGACTGGAAAAATTCTCTACTTGGCCAAAGAGGAAGATTAAGGAAACGGTAAAGGAGTTGAGGAAGCACAATCATTTTTAAGATACCGACCTTGCCAGCTAGGGAGATTGGAAGTTTGGCCCAGCCCTTACAATTCTTGGTAAGTGTGGTCAAGTATTTCTGAAAGTTGGCTTCAAACACTAATTCGGATTGGCGGGCGACCACAGCCCTGAGATAGGTGAGTTCAGATTGTGCCCATTTGAACCCCATAAGATCGAGTGGAGGAAGGCTGGCATCGGTAAGGGGGAAAAGAGTTGATTTAGAACAATTAACCTTGAGTCCCGATATCCATCCAAAGTGGACGACGTCCTCTAAGATCGGGGCGAGGTTGTGCTCTGGTGAAAGAATGAAGAGTAAGGATTTGTCTGCATATGAGGAGATAATGTACGGCGTACCCAACAATCTCAGACCCCAGTGTGAATGGGCCTGTCGTATCCTGTCTGCTAAAGGCTCAATTGCAGCCCTGTCTCAAGCCCCTGGCTATGTGAAAGGGGGCTGAGCATCTGTCTTCAGTGAGGACCCTGGCTACCGGATTTTAGTATAATAATTTAACCCATGACAGAAAACGGGGCCCACAATTGCATTTCGTAAGCACATGCCAGAGGTAGTTCCATGAGACAGTCAAAAGCCTTCTGCATGTAGAGGGCAGCTGCCAAAGCCTGAGCATTAGGGTCAATTTGATTAATAATATTGAACAGACGGAGCAGGTTGAGAGGGGTAGATCTCCCGGGGATAAATCCCGACTGCCCCGGGTGAATAATGTGGGCCAAAATCTTAGCATAAATCTTCATGTCGCAATTAATGAGGGAGAGAAGGCTATATGACCCACATTGAGTGGGAGGTTTACCAGGTTTGAGTAGGACAGTTATAACGGCCTTGTGAAGGGAGGGGGGTAGTATACCCACCACACAGGACTCCTCCCATAGTGCCTGAAGCTGGGGGACCTGCTGAGAGTTATATTGCTTATAAAATGCGATCGGAAGGCCGTCAGAGCCAGGGGCTTTACTGAAGCTAGGGAATCAATAGCTTTGGAAATTTCTTCGGCTGTAACTGGTACATCGAGATCGTCGCTAGTCTAGCAGGAGAGAATGGATATGGGGAGGCTATCCAAGAAAGAGTCAACCTCAGAAGTAGGGACGATATCAACATTGGAATATAAGGATTCATAGAAAGCCAGGAACTCTGCACTTATGTCCTGTGGAAGAAGGCCCAAGGAACCATCGGATTTCTCTCTAGCCGGGATATTAGGGGAACCCCTTTCCTGGCGCATTAGCCTGGCCAAAACACAGCCAGGCCGTTCACCCTCTGCATATCTCCTAGCAAGACCAGGAACATCAATGAATTTCCTCTCCCACTCTGCATGCATATGGAATGTGTCTAATTCTATACCGATATTGGAAAGGATATCAGGAGACTGTGGCTGAGCATATTGGGCCTCAAGGGAGGAGAGTATTCTTTCGCTCTTCAATATGTCTCTCCAGATCACTTTGAGGATCCCGGATTCTTTAGAAATGGCTATGATGATTCCCAGAGGGTAGCTTGTGTGCGGTCCGAGTCGTTATTTAGTGAAAAATAATCATCTATAGCAAATTCCAGGTCAGTATTGAAGGCTAGATCCAACAAGGATTGCATCTTCAGTCTCCATGATCGGGTTTTATCACGGTCTGAGCCCCAGTCGAGGGAGATGGACAACGGGGAGTGGTTTGAGTGTGTCCTGAGGAGGATTGACATATGTGTGATGTTCCTTATAAGTATGTCAGATATAAGCCACCTATCTATCCTGGAATGAGAATCGTGCACCGAAGAGTAGAATGAATACATTCGGTAATCGGGGTGTATCAGTCTCCATTCATCCGAGACAGCCAATTGAGATAGAGCATCCAGAATCACTTTAGCTGCTCTGGAAAGCTGACAGGGCCTAGACCCCGACTTATCCCAGTCCACGTCAAGGATAGTATTGAAATCCCCTCCCAGAGGATCGGTACAAGGGGGAATCCGGCGAGTAGGGAAGCCAGGTGCGTGTAGAACTCATGGTCATCAATGTTGGGCCCTTAGACATTGAGAAGCACAACCTCTTTATTGTGTAGCCTGCCGTAGAGCAAGATGTAATGCCCCAAAGGGTCTATATGGGACACAATGGGCCTCATTATACGGATGACGGTAAGGGAAGGGGGAATTACCGCCCCCGCCAACCTTGAAATGGGGCGGTAATTCCGCCATTCACCATGCCATTCACCATGCCGGACTCCGCTACTAGCGCCATGGTTATCGCCACCCGTGTAATGAGGCCCAATGTGTTGAAACTTAACACTCCTAGGATTCAGGATCATGACGCCCCTGTTTTGAGTGCAGTAATCCGTGTAGTATCTTTGGTAGCCCCAACCCTTAGTGAATTTGACACATCCTTCAGATCGAGCGTGTGTCTCCAGTAAAAAAAGGATTTGAATCCCATGGCGCTCAACATATACAAGGCAAGTCAATTAATGAAGTGCGTACACCATAGTGTGAGCATATACTCCTCTTCCACTTTGCATGTCAAGCATTTTTTGTCATACCTCCCCCACCCACAGCCCTCTCCCAAACAGAGGAGTGAAAACCAAACTCCCGTCAAACAAAAACAACGGCATCAATGCCTGGGAGCTAGTACACTGGTTGGAAAGCAATGCTTCCGAGTCGGGAACAAAATAAGGATCAAAGTGGCACTTAGTGCTAGTACTAAACAAGACAGGTGGTCAAAGTGCAAGTATGAGGACAAACCAAGAGTGAATTGAGGTGCACATAGAAATGAGAGTTAGTACGAGGAACTCTCAGCAGCAGAGTACACAGGGTCCAGAGAGCACCTGGGCCCAGTATATCTTCCTTGGCAATTTACTCCGCATGGACATGGTGGTGTAACCAAGTGCGAACAGCCGGGGAAATGAAGTATTTTATGTCCGTGGTGGATCGGACAGGTGGAGAGGTGAGTCAGTGGAATTTAACTGTAACAGGATAGGGATAACCAATCAACACAGGGCTGTCGAGAGACTCCCCAGCAACAGAGTTCGGGGACCATCTTGGGTCCGGCGTACATTCCTTGGTAATTTTCATAGTGTGGATCATGGTTGTACGGACAGGTGCAGTCAACCAGGGAAATGTTTGTCGATACATTTGGAGGCCTCCTCTGGGATGGTAAAAAAGAAAACCTGGTTAGAGTGTTTGACCCTACGTTTGGCTGGGTACAGCATCGAGTATTTGATCCCCAGTTCCTGCAGCCTTTTCTTGGCTGTGAGGAAGGACTTTTGTTCTTGTTGAACCGCCACTGAAATGTTAGGGTATAGGTGAATTCTGGAGGATCCTAAGAAGAGGCTCCCTTTAGCTCTTGCAGCCTTGAGTAGGGTATCTCGATCTCAGTAATTTAAGACCCGTGCAATAATAGGGCATGGTGGCGCACCAGGCTTTGGTTTCGCTGATAAAGCACAGTGGGCCCTCTTAATTGCAAATTGTGGTGAGAGCTTTGGAGAGACTAGTAGCACTTGTAAGGTTTGTTCGACGAAGTCTTCAATGGTCCCCTCGATCCTGTCTTCAGGAACCCCAATGATATGAAGATTGTTGCGTCTAGAGCGTGATTCGAGATCCTCATTCTTTCTGGCAACCTCAAGTACCTGTCTGGAGAGTGTGGAGACCTCCACCCGATGGGTAGCCAAGTCGTCTTCTGTAGCGCCCACTCTTGTTTCGACCGCCATGACTCGGTTGTCAGTCTTTTCCATGTGGGCTTTAATGGAGGAAATGTGTTATGACTTTTGCCCCTGGCCCTCACTGGCAAGTCAGCCTTCCAGTTAGGGCCAGGTGAAAGGCCTTAAAACCTCATCCAATACTCTCTTGGAGTCAGTACTGGTGCCTTTGGCGCCAGGCTCATAACCATCATGAAGACCAAAATTAGATTGGGACTATTTACTTGGGATTATTTAACTTGGGGGGGTTCAGCCAACATGGAGGCACACACATAGCTCAGTTACAAAGAACTGAGCTATGCGGTATAGTCTTTTGGGTGTGGCAGGCCTGGGACTACTTTACTTGGACTACTTTGGGTGTGGCAGGCCTGGGACTATTTTACCTGGACTACTTTACCTGAGACTATTCAAACCACACCCAAACAGCAGAACATGCTTTGCGTTATTCTGCTGTGGGCAGCGTAACGCTCACTGTGTCCAGTTCTTTGATGCCAGCTTACCTGAAAACAAGGACCTGCAGAGAAAGAAAGAACACTACGAAATTTACCTGGAACAGTATCCTGTCTTTAATCCATCGCCGACTTCAGTTCCACTCACCTGAAGGTACGAACTCCATCATCCGGCACCGCATGCATCCTGGAATACCATAACCTGGAAAGAGGAGAAACAAAGACAGCATTAGCAAGCGTTTACTCACATTTCCTCCTGAATGAAGAAAGCCACACAATTCTTACCTGGTTAGTCATCTCCTGGTCAGTATCATTTCTGGAACATTACAGCGCTTGGCAAGGAACATCGCAACCTGCAAGGAGAGAAAAGACACAGGTTAGCAATATAAAAGGTGAAACAGCGCTGTGCTTCGCGCATTACTCTCCGGACAGCATCGCGCACACCGCGCTTTCACCTCCCGGCCCATGCTCATCTTCAAACTGCATGACAACACCAAGATACCTTTCCCTAAAAGGAAAGAAGCAAGACATTATTATTCTAACTAAGAGGAACATAAGATTCCCACAGGGAGGCTTGCACCAGTGAACTAACTTGGTCGCTGCCCCCCCCCCCACATCTATGCGCCCCTGCCACGAGGAGCAGGACGGAGAATCCACCTTTTACAATATTGTGGTGAGGAGAGGGCCCAAGGGGGAGGAAGGAGTTGAGGCCAAAAGAGGTGGGAAAACTTAAAGACAATCTGGTATTGAATGTAGCTCTCCTATATTGCAGACCCATCTTTAACCAGAGGCCTTACCAAGGGACCAGGAGAGGGTTGGAGAGTGCAAATCATCCAACCAGGGCTGGGTGGCATCCCCGTGGATACCAGGTGAGCATAACAAAATGGTTCCATTCATATCATCCAGTTTGGAATGTAGGGTGGTGAACCACTCACGCATAATTTCCATCATTTTCTGGGATTCCGTGGCCTCACAGAGATCCGATGTGGTTGGTTCTGGTTCTGGGATATCGCCGGCAGGTCTAATTGGTGCTTTAGTGAACATGTTAATGGAGCTTTGTCTTTTGTCAGCACCTTTTGTCATTATTCCAGTGGGGTCCTACGTTAATAGCTGGTCAGCCTGAGCAGGAAGTAACTGACTCCACAGACCAGGCTCTACGTCCGGGCCAGGTGACAGCGTCCAATGGAGTGGTTTGGAGCAAGTGTTAAGTAGTCAATGGATTCAGGATAACGTGTTGGGCACTAGCCTGATCGTGGTAAGCAGCTGTGGGCTCAGTGTTGCCGTATGGTTTAACTCAGGTCTCTGGCCAGAGGATTGGGGACTAATATTCCCTTGCGCGGTCCTGAATAGCAGTTCAGGAAAGGGGTGGATGAAGGAGAAGATGTGAAGCGCTACCCAGGGCCATCAGGTGTCATTGAGGGTAAAAGCCGGATGGATTAGTACTACTGGAGCACAACTGGGGAAGCAATCTGCTTCGAGTTCAACCAGGTGAATGCGGGAATACAAGTAACTGGGTCCCTCATTTGAAACACATGCCAGTTCTGTTAGGATACATATCCGAAGTTGTGTGGGGATCTGACAGTGTAACACAGTCCGCTGCCCAGTGACTGCAGTAGATGTACTCGTTATAGGTAACATTAGTTCCAACACAATCAAGAAGTGTGAAAGGGGCCCCGTTATGTTGTGTGGTAGGCCAGGGGGCTGGGCAATCTGGTGATCTTTCCCCAGTAAGTCTAGCAGGGAAACTCGATAGGAACCAGCGTTGGCTGATAAGATCAGTTAATGGCAGTGACCTAGAGCACAGTAATATTCATTCCAGCTGGCCTTTAGCGTGTTCGTATGAACTGTGACCTCCCACGTTGTACGGAAGGTGCAGTGATCTCTTCAACCACCGAGTGACGGTGGAATCGTATCAGGGGGAGAAATGCACTATGCGTAAGTCTGTGGGGCGAAGCAGGTGGAGACCGCCTCCACAGAACGTTGCTGCAGTCCAGCTGCAATTTATAGACTCACTGTGTGAGCATCGGTGGAGGCTCCCACCCCATGGGTCCACAAGGCCGCGTACTCCTCCTTGCCGACCCCGCAGACGTAGTATCGGGGCCACCGAAGTCAGGGAGGGGCGGGCTGTCCTCGGTGCCGACACACTCTCCCCTGATCCGATGCCAGGAGGACAGCCGCTGGGCCTCCGGTGGCAGTCCGGAATCACAGCAGCCGGTCATGCTCCGGGAGGTAGGAGGGAGGGGTGGGCAGCATCCAGAGTGCAGCAGTGATGGCTGCCCACCAGTACCCCAAAAGTAGGCACCAGAGCCTGCTCTCCGAAAGCAAACGGTGGAGGCAGGGAACCTGCAGATGTTAAGCCCCTTCCCCTCAGCAGGCCTCGCAGCCGCGGCGTGTCCGCCCACAGGGGGCAGCATTTCTGGAGGCAGGGGCTGGAGCAAAGCAGCGCCATCCCATGGTCACCACCAAGACAGCAAGATAATCGGCTTCGACCGAGTTATGGCCCAGGAGTTGGATGAGAGGCGAAGGGGGATATTAGCAATAATCCACCAGCTTTTATCCCTTACAGTCGCTGTATGGCCACAGATATGTACGAGGATGTGGTCACCGGCCCAGAGCTTGCTCTTTAGGCAGCCATGCTCTTCCAAGTGCAACAGCACCCCCTCAAATCAGCATATTTAAATGCATTATTTGTCTTTCCCCAATGTGATGTAAAGACACCAGGGAACTATTAATCCTCCAAAGCTTTCCCCAAGTGATCTTGTAGGCAGGGTAGCATGATGAGGCAGGTGGAGGCCTCCGACAATGTCATCCAGAGAGAAGAAGCAGGCAGCAGGGAGATGGCAGGAAGAATGAATGCCCTCTTGTGGGCCTTCGTTAGTGGTGGCCGGCTCCCGCCTCCCAGTTGCTGTGATTGGTTTAAGAGCCAAGTGCAACCAATGGGAAGGGGGAGCAGGGCCCCGCCATACCAGCAGGAGAAGTGGGGAAACAATGAGGCCATTTTGAAATGTCTAAAGAACATGAGGCAAGCCAGCAGGATGCCCAGAGAACATAAAAAAGGCAGTCACAGAAAACACAAGTGGATCAAAGGATCTCTCAGCGAGCGGCATCAAAGCAGCATATTTAAATGCATTTTTAGTATTTTCCCCAGTGCGATGTAAACACGGCAGCGAGCGCTACATTAATCCTTCAAAACTTACCCCATGTGATCTTGCAGGCAGGGTATCATGGTGAGGCAGGTGGAGGCCTTCAACAATGTCATCCGGAGAGAAGAAGCAAGCAGTGGTGAGATGACAGAACTTTTTTTTTACCTACCCTGAATTTAGTATCAGGGTCCGTTCCTTTCTGTTCTAGAATGGAGAGGCACTTCGAACTCCAGAAACTCATACGAATCCTGTTGTTCTTTGTAAATTCTTCTTTTAGAATTTCATATGGCATTGCAGCTTCTGGCAAGGTGTATTTCCTAAAGAGGCTTAGCGTTCTCCACGTGACTCTAGCCAGTAGCGTTAAAAGACCCAACTCGAATCGTATCATCAAGATTGGCATACCACGCGGTACTCGCAAAATTGTTCTCCGAAAAATTCTCTTGTTGGATGACCACACCTCCGCTGAAGTACACAAAAGAGCCTCTGCTCCATGCGTTAAGATGGGGACAGACTTTAAATTATAGAAAGCTAGCACTGGCTTGATTGTACATTTCCCACACTTTCCTTGTATCACTTGTGCCTGAGCTGTAAGGTCATTTACCCTCATTTTTAGATCCAGCTCTCGTGGTGCATAACAGATGCTAGAGTTTAAACATGCCCAAGGTAGGTGGTATGTGAAATTACCTCCAAGTCTTCGGAGTTTAGGTGCCACCTAAAAGGTTTTTTAGAGTGCCTATCCGAACCCAACCCAAAGATGTGTGATTTTGCAGAGTTGATTTCCAGCCCATTAGCTAGCATGTAGCACTGTAGGGCATTCAATCTGCACTGTAGCCCTTTTGGGGTTTGGTCGATAAGGGCCAGGTCATCCGCATAGAGCATTCATCCCAGGTCCTGATCTCTGATCGTCTTGGGAAATTATCTTGATGATTTCAAAGAGTCCACTAGTCGCTCAAAAATAAATTGATGAGGGTTGGAGCCAGCAGGCAGCCCTGCTTCAAACCCTTGTATGTGTGAACATCCTCTGTGAGTGGCCCCTTTGGGTTCAGTCTGATGCAGGCTTGGTCGAGATGTACAATGACTCTATTGGTGCGAGGAGGTCTGCGGGTCAGCCCAAAGTTTCAGCTTGGCCCATAAGAACCCTCAGTTGACACTGTTAAATACCTTCCTTAGGTCGATAAAGGCAAGGTACACTTTGCTTTGTTTGGTGTGTGCCCTGCATTTCAGTAAATTCAAGATGAATAGATTCAAGTTGGTCCCTACCCCTCTAAAAAACTCAGTTTGACGGGGCTCGATTCTGTTTGCTAAGGCTATCCACTTCCGTAAGTGGGTTAGAAATAAGGAGGCGTATAGTTTGCCCAAAATGTCCAAAATAGCGGTTGCCATTCGACAAATTTAAAGACTTGTCCAAATACTAAGCAGGTCTACAGTCTTGAAATGACTACAGCCTAGTAGGATGAATACGTAACAATACCCTGACTTTTTGTTTTCACAGCAGGAATTGTTCAATTTTTTGTAAATGAGTTAATCTTGTTAGATGATTGTTATGATTACTTTAATTCAACTATTTTCTTTCACCTGTGATTTGTCAGTTCCAAAAATGTAGTTTAGTAAATATACATGTATCATTTGTCTGTATATACCTTTAACAAAATCTGTTGTATGATTTTGAACTATGTCATATGTTTTTGGTTGTTTGTAGATGTTTTATTTTCCCAAATTTAAATATATTAAAACTCCAACTCCATCAGAGTATACTCTCACCTTGTTGTTTCTGTTAGTGACCCTCTGGGCACAGATCCAAACCCTTTTCTCCAAGTACATCATTTTTTGTAAATCAATGACAATGAAATGAATATTGCTCCGCATGTGGATTTCTTCTTAGTTTGTTAAATAGTACTTCATACCCCCTTATCCACATTAGCATTAGGGGTACCCCTATTGTTTGTATTTCAGTCAAAAGAACGATTGGACAGTAATTCGGGGGGTTGGCCCTGTCTCCCCTCTTGAATATTGGGCCAATCACTGCCGTCCTCCACGTATCTGGTATCAGACCTGCCTCATTTTCCCAACCAAATAAAGTCTTGATGAAAGATAGCCATACTTATGGCGAGTGTCCAGGCCCGGGGTTCCCCTTGAGTTCGCCCTTTTTGTCAGGTGTTAAATGTTGCTGCGGCCAAAAGGGACAATCCCAGGGTGTCCCTTCTTTGTGTGTTTTGGTGTGCCATGCTCTTGTCCTTGCCCAATAGGTTTCCATAAGATTCCACACACTCCTGTACCAGCACTCCATTAGTAAGAAGTGCTGCCTGGGAAGATGTACGAAGGCCAATCAGGCGCCAGGTCTGTCTGGAGTCTTACTTCACTATTGCAGTCAGCATGGCTTCTGAATGACTCAGGAGGAGTTGGGCCTTATAAAAGATAAGCCGGTTCTTGTACTGCTGCACTCTTTTCCTAGCAAGTGCAGGGCTTGCCTCAGGTTTTTTTTGGCTGATGTTCCGAAGGTCTATTCTCATTTCTTTCTTTTCACTAACAACCTTATGATCAAATCTGTGTCTTGGGAAGAAGTCATGTTTCCTCTTACTTGTCCATTTTGGTCTGAATTTCATCAGTATAGCGGCATAGTTGGTGTCCAGAGGTGTGTGTTTTGTCTTTTCATTGAAACCATTCACAAAGTGCATTGCATCGGTCTGGCTCCTGCGCAGGTGGTTCCTGCCTTGTGTCACTTCGGATGTGCATTGCCAGATGTCATTCTTGCACCTCACACCCGAGTTGCATGTTATTTTGACTAGTGCATGGTCACTGTTTGGATCCTTTAAGATTTTCAAAGATGTCACCTGGTCTATCAGCCTATTTGACCCGGTCGGTGCGCTGGGGATGGCCCCCTCTGTTTGTCCATTTAGCATTTGTTGGTCTCTCATCTGCTGAGCATCCAACCATTTGTTGGCTCTGCGCTTGGCCGTGACACAATGTCCCGAGCCTGGTGTAATTTCCTTGGGGGTTGCAGCAGGAGAGATTCAAATCCCCACATAGCACAATGGCAAGATCATCGTGGTGGGCATGAGCTTCATTAATTGTTACAAGCACTGAGTCAATGAGTGAATCACTGGAGATCGCCTCTGGGTTCCAGTAGATGTTTATGATGAGGAGCATCAATTTACTATTAGCTTGTATAGCCTCCCTATGGAGTAGGAGTGACTGAACAAATGGGTTCGGTGCTTTTCTTTGTCATCACAGTCCACCCCCTCCTTTGTCTTGCCATGGCCAGCAACCCTGACGCCGGTCTTCCTCTCAAACCCCTGAAAGCTGAATTCAGGAAACATATAAAGCCATCTGGTATTGGGTCAGATTATAGCCATGTCTCTTGAATGTAGACGACATCATAATGTTCACTGCCAAACAGGTCTTTCCCAAACAGATGTTTGTGTCCTTTCGTGTTCCAGGAGCCAAACATCCATTGCTCTCTTTCCTTTTGACTTAGTTGTTAATTACTGTTGGTTCTCGTCACAGGGCACGAGGCAGATAGAAGGGTGCGGTGACGGTTTCAGATGTTGTTAGTAGTATGGCTTAGATCTTCAATGTACCTGCTCACGGAGCCGTGGTTACAATCGACTGGGACTTTTATTCTGCACTTTTGTTTGCTGATTGGCTCTTCTTGAACTGCCAACCACTGCTCTTTCTCCGTCTTCCTCTCCACTGGGCCTCCCAATGTAGGGGTGTAGGCTGGTTTGGGGAATTTATTCTCCTTAACTAGATCACTTTGGTTTTCTGCAACTTTCCAGGTAATCCATTCTGTTTTTGCACAGTTGGAGAGGTCCATTATTTCGAAAGCCCAGTGAGAGGAATACATGCGCAGCTTCAAGTAGTATAGACTTAATTGTGATCAGGTGCATGATCACCTTTTCTAATTTTCTTTCTTTCGGAAATTTGATTATGTTGATGTTTTCCATGTTGATGAGTCTTAACGATGGGATGTGATGGAACAGCCTCAATACATGTGCTGAATTCAAGATGAAGACATCCTCTGACAATAGTATCCGCTCTTGCATCAGCTGTGGGCAGGAGAGGGTCTTGTATGACTCCCTCAATGTTGGCATCTGTAGTTTGTTCATTCGTTCTGGACTGGTGCCAAACCTTATGGCTTCCCCCTCAAGAGGAGTGATGTTCATTTTTAGTGGGGAGGTCACGACTGTCGTCTTTGTCCCCTGAATCTGAGCATGGAATTTTAGGTCAGACTTTATGCGCTTTTCAGCAAGGGTAGGAAACAGAGGGGCTGCCTCCTGTGCGAGTTGTATGCAAAACGGGCCCTCTTTTTCCAGAAGGGTATGCCAATGCTCCTTGCCTACTTTCCTCCCTTTGCTAACGCCCTCCCCGTCGACACCTGCCTCTTTCAGTGGAGGCAAGATTGATTTGGGAATCCGCAATGTTATGACCGTTTGCCGAGGCTATGTCAGCAGAGTAGGTGGCCACATCTTCTGCTCGTTGGTGCTCTCTGAGTATTCTTGGTCATCTTGATCGAATGAGTAGACTGAAAGGTCCATGAGATCGTAATTCTCGCTGGGGGGGGGGGTTTGCTGGTGTTTTTTGGTCGGGCTATTTTCTTTTGGTTGGTCAATTGCCCTTGAGTGAGCAGTGCAGGGTGGACTTGAGGCGTTGCCTTCTCTGTTTCTTTGGCTGAGGTTGTTGGACTGCATAAATTACATAAGAAACCTTTGGCAGTGTTGGATTTCTGCTGTTTCACATTAGTGACATTCTTGTTTTTTTTCAGTGCAAGCTCTCATTCTGAGCTGAAGCTTCCATTTTCCTTTTCGTTGATTGATGAAATATGGGAAATGGCAAATCTGATCCAGTCTGCTTTTTTACTGAGGTGTCTAGGGCTTGAGTTTTGATGGGTAGGGGAGT
This sequence comes from Ambystoma mexicanum, assembly GCF_040938575.1. Lineage (NCBI taxonomy): Eukaryota > Metazoa > Chordata > Amphibia > Caudata > Ambystomatidae > Ambystoma > Ambystoma mexicanum. Next base: position 1,035,946,916 of record NC_090933.1, on the reverse strand, counting down.
AGCCTGGTTTCCTCTACCAGTTGTTGAGTCCGTCTAACAACTAACAAGGTTAGTTGTTCAAGATTGATGCCCTGATGGAATGTACTCCATTGGTCTGCTTTTGGAATCTACTGTGGGGAGGGGGTTGTCAAGTCTATTCAATCCTCTGTTTTCCGAGCAGCATTTTTCTGCTCCAGTGCTCCACTAGAAGGTATGGCTTTCGGAATCATTCCCCTGCGGCTCGAGTCGGGCAGTGGCCTGCTACTGTTCATAGATGGTAATTTCTCTTTCAGGATCTCAAACAGGGAGCCCAGAAGGTTTCCCTTGTCTGCTCGCTCATTGACCAAGGCATCAGGAAGATATTTCTGGATGTATGATGACGTCCTTGCTTCATTGTCTACTCTAGATTGTAGTGACTGTATGTATGATTCCACGTAGATCATGGCCAAAAGTGTGACCTGGTCCTTGAAGTACTCGTTCATTTTTTTATACAGTGTTATGTATGGAATTAATGCAATTGTTACCGCGGCATGATGTTGACTTGTGTGTTTGGGGTCTAAAATCATGAAGAGTGTGCCAGTCCATGAAGTGTTCTAGGTGAAAATTCGTCATCCTCCAAAGATGAGTCAGAGTCGAAGGATCTGGCCTGCTTAGTGTCTGGGGTGAGAGATGGCTCTGCAGTGCAGGTGATCGAATGCTCTTGATTTTGCAGCAGCCCCACCTTGCTGCCAGTTAGGGCACTCACTCCCTTATCCAATGTCTTTATAGGCTTTAGGAAGGAGAGATCAGCCTAAGCTAAGTAAGTTGGGAGTTATGGGATATCACCCCTATGGAGAATACTTGTGGTTTTGTTGGCCAGTGTGCAAGTGGGCTTCGGGAGATTCGCATTTGTAATCGCCAGGCTTGTTTCATCACGTCTAGGCGGGCGACTCTTTCTTTTGCATTGGTGACAAGTTCGCCTCCAAAATGTGAGTGTCTGTGATGTCATTAGTGTTGGTCCCTGTGGGGGAGGCCAATTTTACAGATGGCTTTGGCGCTCCAGAGTTCCTTTGAAAAAAGTTTCTTTGAGTCATTTTGCTCAAGGGAGAATACGGTCCCTCACTTGCAAGATTGTTTTCCTTCATGGCCCTGATCAAACCCGAGCACTCCAAGCCACTGATAAATCGGCATTCCATGATTTTATATTTTTCAATGCAATGCTTCTTGCAGTTGGTGGCTCCAATTCCACTCGACATCTACAGAGTTTGGACGTGAGTGGTTCTGGCACTGTCTCACTTAATATCTGTCCTACGTTCTCAGTGGGACAGGTTTGACGTTCCATTCTCTGTATTGGCGGTTTAGTTTCCCGCGGCATTGGCCATCTCCCAGCTTAATCTTCACACTGAATCTGTTGGTTGTTTTCATGACCATCAGTCTGGCTTCAGAGCTGCCAGAAGCACGTATACCGCTCTCCTGAACATCCGTGAAGACCTGCTCTCCAACCTTGATTCCAAAACCCCCTGTGTCGTCATCTTACTTGATTTCTTTTCTGCCTTTGACACGGTCAACCATGCCATCCTGCTCAACCTTCTTTGTGATAACCTGGGTATCACCGATCAGGCCCTGGCTTGGCTGACTTCTTTCCTCTCCGATCGACCCTTCCAGGTCCAACATGGGTCCTTCTTCTCCTCTACCTCTATCTCTACCTCAGTCAGGATGTGTGAGTGCGTTCGGGTCAAGGGATGCTCATTATGATTTGAAAAACTGCAAAGATATTCGCGATTCCCCAGAAACTTACCCCTTAATGTTGTGGGGGCTCTTGGGTGGGGAATTCCAAAGGTGAGCTCCTGGGTGCAGTGCACGTACTGTAAAGGTGAAAGCAGCCTATTCCAGTCTCCAAGCTTTCCTGTGAGGAAAGGTGAATGGAATCGTAGTGGGAAGTCAAGAAATGATCTAATGTTCTGTCATATTACAAGATGTGAAAACCGTTTGTGGTTGTCACTTCAAAGCGCATATAGGGTTGGGGCTATGTACTGTATTCGTGTGGTGGAAGTCTATGATTCTTTTTCCATCTGTGCTTGTCAGAGAAATACGCTGGAGGAATACCTGTGAGAGAAAGGACATAAGGCATTAGTGACGGTGCGCGGTCCTATTTATTTATATTAGTACTGTTGTTCAAAATACTGTCGCTTGGTGGTTAAATCGAGGCGGCAAAGCATATCTGTAGGGCTCCTGAGCTTTTCTAAGTGGTAGTCCCAAGAGCAGAAAAAAAAGGGGGCGCATGAAACAATGGCTGTAGCTCCCTTACGTTTTAAATCGGATTGTTAATACTTCTTTGTTCCGGATCGGTAAACTGTGGGCTTGAAAAACAATCTTAGTGGTAAAATATCCATATGGGAGTTTTGCCGAAATGCCCTGTCTGCTACAATGACTAAAAGTCCTTAACTCAGACTTACCTCTTATTCCGATCCTTCGCTGCCAGCGTTTTCCTTCCCGTGTCCAGAATGCTGCTGCAGCAAGCCAGTGGTCGTTACCATTGGAACCACATGCCTGGAGCGTGAAGTCGACAGTCCTATTCATTGGTTTTCAGAAAGCTGTGCCTCTGTGCACCATGACGTCACCGTCTGAAGTGTTAGTGCGTTGTTATGGCAACGCACGATACTGAAGACCGGACTATGGCTGTGCTGAAGACAGTAGGTGAAAACTGCAGTCACCATGATTTCCTGGTCCATAGTGTTACGTCTATTGCATACAATTAAGGCAGTCGGATTACCATGTCTATGTGTGGGGTCCTTTTGTATGGGAAAAGAGCGGTGTGCATTGGCATGAGGTAAAAAGGCATCTACCTCTTAGAACAACCCACATATAAATGTGAGGTTAGGTGGTCCAGGCTGTAGCTGTAAACAGTTATAAGTATAGTTGTAAGATGTTACTGCGGCTGAAAAACAACTATGGAGCTAAAGGAAAAGAAGCCCGAACTTGACCCACATATGAGAGTAAGGTCACCCGCAATGGGGACATATGAGAGACCTTTCTCTTATATTCATGGATCAAATGGGGTATGCTTGCCCTTGTAATGAGTTAAGGTCATGGCGCCCACAAAGTCTCCAAAGGGTGTGGTGGGTCCTCATGTCAGCATCAGGTTGAAAGTGTGGGCATTGTCATGTCCATACACTTGTTGATTGTCTGTAAACAAACAAAGTGTTAGGATCACTTGGGGCAGTCATTCAAACGGAGGACTGTTTTATAGGGGAGGGATACATTCTTCATTGAGCCCTTTGACATGTGTTTCCAGTCTGTGGATCCATCAGGCTTCTTTTTGTAAAAGACTTCTTTGAACAGTACAACAATCCTTAATTATATCTAATACCTACCAGAAAATAAATGTCATTTGTTGTGTACTGGTGCTCAATGTAATGGTTTTCAAGGGGTGCTGACATGGTTTTGCATCGTATACTGGACCTGTGCTCCGACCTGTGTACTGGACCAGTACATATTAGGATCATATGTACTAGACATATGATCCTAATATGTATTGGGCGGGTGGTCTGGCCTACACATCTCAGCACGCAAGGGCATTCCATGCAATTTATGATTTGTTTGGTTTTGCAGTTTATTAAATTTGGTAGTGTCCATGTACGGTCACTGATGTTGAACTATTTCATTTTCTTAGTAAATGTGCATACTATGCAATTCCCACATGGATAGTGGCCCACAGTAGCTCTCAAGTCCCGTAGGCCTGTTAGAGGTGGAGGTCTCTAAAACCTTGAATGTACTAGTTTGTCACGTACATTTTTGGTGCATTTGAAGGCCAACTGAGGCATTGGTTCTTCTGGTAAAGTCAATGTTGCTAAAGGCCAATATTTCTAGATTACTTTTTTAACCTGAAAAGTGTGTTGGACGCATGTCATTCTGGACTCATCCAGCATTTTATTGACGTGGTTTCCGGGGTTAGTAAAGTGTCTCTGTTCGTGAAACGTGCCCATTTCTTTGATCAAATAATATGCTTTTTAGGGGTAACCTCTTTCTGTGAGCCTGACACCCAGGTCATATGCATGACTGTAAAAGCCTGCCAAATCTGTACATTTTCTCTGAATCAGGAGATACTGTCCATACAGTAGATTTTTGCACAGATGGCCTGGGTGATCACTTGAAAAATGCAATAGTGTATTCCTGTCACTCTCTTTTCTTTATAGGGAGCATTTGAGTGACCTACATTCTTGTTGGATTTTGAGGTCCAGAAAATGGACCTGTTCATTGCAATATTCCCTTGTGAATTGAATGTTTGTATCCACATTGTTTAGCCATGTCACGAAAGACTTAAGCTCCATCTCTGGCTCATCCCAGATGAACAAAATATCATCTTTATATCGTTTCCAATTCAAAACGTGGTTCCTATAGGGGTTTGTGTCAGAGAGGATTTTCCTTGTTTCTAAACTAGATATGAAAATGACGGCAAACGCTTCGCCCATCACAGTTCCCTTGATTTGTAAATAGAACTGACTATTAAATTCAAAATAGTTTTTGCACAAGGCCAAGCTCATTAGTTCAATAATGAAATTGTGGGGCACCCGGTCCTGTAATCAGAATTTAATGAGATGTTCTCAGATGCAATTGATTGCTTGGTCTTGCAGTATGCTTGTGTACAATTATTTTATATCCATCGTGACTAGCCACTGGCTGGTCTGATCAAAGGTATGATTCTCAAAGGTTGAATCATGTGAGGAGTGTCTCTCAAATAGGTAGGTGTGAGTGTACATAGGTATGAGAAATGTATCATTGAACGTACATACTGGTTCAAGCATGGAGCCGCATCCTGAGACAATGGGAAAACAAATTCCTTCTCTGTGATCCATTTCTGATCAAAAACATATTTAACAGTTTCTTCAATTTACAGTTTGTTGTTTTTCCCGGGATCTCTTCTTAATTTCTTCTCCGCGTCTTGTAGTAACGTGTTTACAATTTATAAATATTGGGTATTTGTCATGATTACTATACCCCCACCTTTATCAGCTGGTTTGATTACTGTTGCTGGGTTTTTTGATGGGTTATTGAGGGCTGCATTCTCATCTCCCGAGATTATATTTCAGAGAGCCTTTTTGAGTTTGTATTTTTTAAAAATCTTTAAGAATGAATTTCTGCAGATGGGGGTGTTAACATATAGAATCACAAGTCTACAAGGATCATGGCACTACTGGGCGCAACTGTAGATGTGCTGTAACAACCTTATTAGGCCCTTATTAGGCCCTGTATGCCCCAGGCTCGTAGTTAACAGTTTGAGGTTGTCTTCCTAGCTGGAAATGTATGTAAACTATTGCTCTGTGTTGGCTGTTTTGCCAGTTAATTGGTAACAGGCCTGTTGGGCCTTAGTTTGGTTGGGGCGGGATTTAGCTGAATACCCTGTTGTTTGAGGGCTGATCCCGACCTTTATTGTTGAGGAATGCAGGGGGGCGGGTAGGGGGTGGGCTAGGGTGGGGATGGGTCATAGGGGGGAAATTACGTTCAGGAGGAATCAGGAGTTTGTTCATAACAAAACATCAAAACATGTCAAACAATCAGACTCACATGGACAAAACAGACTTATCTCTAACTCAGGGGAGGGGCCATTGTAGACACAATCACCAGCATACATTCTGAAATGTACGATGGGGTCTAGCAATGAACGGGTAATCCGTATGCTGCCATGGAATGTTCAGGGACTCCCAGGCAAAAGATGCTCAATAGAGCGAATACTAACCCAAATCACAGGCGACATTGTATGTCTGTAGGAAACCCATTTGCTACAGGCCGATGAACATCGAATTAGATTCAAGAGGCTCAAGAAAGCTTATTTCACCGCCTCTGTTGGGGAGAAGAGGGGTAGCCATTCTGCTCAGTGAAAGTGTTCCTCTAACCCGAATTACAGCAAAAAGGGACCCCGGGGGAGATTCCTCTTGCTTGAAGGCCTGTTTTTCGAACAGCCACTCACCATAGCAGCCATCTACTCCCCAAACTATGTGCAAGAGAGATTTTTGAGAGATCTTGTCATTCTCTGAAGGGCACCCACTGATCGGAGGTGACTTCAATGTAGTCCCAGAGCCTCAAGTGGATAAAACTCTCCCACCAACTAGGACTTCTCCCGGGCACTGGGGCTCGGTAATTTCTTTAGGGAAACAGAGACAATTGATATCTGGTGCCTAGCTAATGCGGGCTCGGCTGACTTCACCTTTTACTCTAATGCCCACAAGGGCTTTTCCAGAATAGACTTGAGCTTGATGCCAGGCGTACTATTCCCCTGCCTAGAGAAAGTACAAATCTACACAAGGCTACTATCAGATCATGCCCCGGTCACAGCAGATCTAAGAATACAGGGCTCTCCAGTCCCCCCAAAAAATACAGGAAAATCCAAGGCTCTATCCTATTAGACCCTGTCATAAAAAGCGTATTGGGGGAGACTCTTGCCAACTACTTCAAGGAGAACACAACTAGAGAATCCCCTTTATCAATGATCTGGTTTGCCATGAAACCTGAGATAAGGGAGGTACCAATCAGCTCAGTTGCAGAGCAAAGAAGAGTCGCCCGACTTCAGGGATCCAAACGGGAAGCAGCAGTAGCGGATCTTGAGAAAAGCACCGCAAAAAGCGACAAACGAGGAAAGGTGAGAGGGAACTCAAAAAAGCCAGGATAGCCTTAGAAATGCACTGGGCAGGTAGATCAGCCAGGGCTCTGGCATATACAAAGCAATTCTATTATATTAACGGGAACAAAGCTAATCTGGTCCTGGCATACAAACTAAAATAGATCCAGAACAGAAATAACATTCTAAAACTAAAGGGGGAAGATGTGAATATGCTATTCACAGAACTGAGGAAAATGGAAATTATGACTGAGCACCACAGGGAAATTATGGTGGAAGCCCCCATTAATCCCAAAATCCAAGAGCAAAATTTACATCTCGGTAGCAGCAAGCCTTCCCAGGCCCTATTGGACCCCTTAGAATGCTCAAATTCAACAGAGGAAATTACGGAGACAATTAAGTCCGTGAAAAACACAGCTCTGGGGCCTGATGGGTTCACTGCCAAATTCTATAAAACATATTCATATATCCTAGCCCCGCACCAAATGTATTACAAATAGAGAAGGGGGGTACAAAGTATTCTTCCAGTTCTATGTGAGACCTGAATTATTAAACAAAAGCAACCCTGTGATTCCCCCGTGCTGTTGGAGGGGGTGTGCAGACACTGGTAACCTGTTTCACTTACTGTGGTCCTTCCCAAAAGCTAAAGCATTTTGGCGTGTAGAGCATATCAAACTGATCACCGGTCTGGAAATCCTCTGGGACCCAGGCACAGTTTTACTAGGTGACACCAATGAGGGCGCATTTTCATTGACAGGTCATATTGCTAAATTGATCACCCACCTCCTCACTGCGGCAAACATTTCCATAGCCTTCTTATGGAAGCATCCTGGAGGCCCATCAATACCCATTTGGTGGACAAAATGTTGGGACATTGTGGTGTCTGAGAAAATCACCGCCATGCGACTGGGTACCCTTTATGGAAAATGAAGAGAAGTACCCAGGTCTGACCTGCCGTCCTCCCATGATGCACTGGCTTACATAAGCCTTAACACTGTATGGAACAACACAGACACACAGAATCTCCCACAGCCGCAGCTGCCGAACTCTATGGAGTGGTTGGTGTTCTTGGAAGAACTGCACTGGATCCCTTGAAATAGTAATACTTTGTGATGTAAAGCTTGTATGTGAAGTTGATGTGTTTGTATGTCCTCCTGTAAACTCCTAATAAAATGTTTTGTTGAAAAAAAAAATGCATTTTTCAAATGTATCTAAGTCCCGTGGGATTTGGTTGTCTTGTGGCAAAAAAGTTGAAGGCGTACTTAGTCCTGAGTCTAAATCCTTTTCCATACTCGGGAAGTCTTTGAAATAAGCTTTAAGTCGAACTGTTCTCAACAATCTACGGATTTCCATTTCTATCGCGAACCAGTCAGTCTGTTGGACCGGTGCAAATGATAGGCCTTTAGAAAGAACTGAGATGTCAGCTTGAGACATTTCAAGCTTGGTAAATTGAAAATAGGCATTGTGGATTCTTTATTTGTTATCTGTAGGGGTGTCTCCGTCCTTGTGGCTGCCGTCTCATTGGGGCATTTGGTTAAAACCACGGTTTTCCCTACAGCATGCCTCCTTGCCCTCCTCTGCCTACTAAAAATGGGGGTGATGGAGGTGGTGGGAGATTCCCAAAGGTTTGGGGCTGGTTGTATCGTGCCTGGTCGCCTGAATCGCTGCTCGAGTCCGAGAATGTAACCCATCATCTTTTTCCTAGTCCCCGTTGATTGGTAGCTAGTTGTTTCTTCACAGCTTCAATATATTGGTCCGTAGTACATTGAAAGATGTGTTCCAATTTGAACTCTCGGATGTCTTTTACACATGTTCTGGTCTTTGTTGTAATGGTTGCAGCTGCGAAGTCATCAAATAGCTTGTTTGTTTGCCTAAATTGATCACAGCATTAGTTAGTGCTGTGTTCACTAGGAACTTCTCCTGTTCAATATCTCATTCTTTATGAATTTCAGTACTAATTTGTTTAGTGGTAGTGATTGTTAAAACCATCAAATCATGGCTGCACTTAATGGCTATGTGGCTAAATGTTGCCGTATTATCTTTATCCATCAAGAAGAGACACAGTTCATTATGAACTGTAAGCCCAGCTACAATTGTGTTGATGTTAAGGTATTCGCTGAGAAAATGTCAGTGTAACTCCATCCTGAAGTTTTTCTTGAGCTTGAGTAGGTCATCGCAGCAGGGTGATTGTGCCATGTTCTGGTTGGATCCTGTTGGAATAAATATTGATGGACCCCGGATGACCTTGGTTATTAAGTTATGATGCACTGGATCCCTTGAAATAGTAATACTTTGTGATGTAAAGCTTGTATGTGAAGTTGATGTGTTTGTATGTCCTCCTGTAAACTCCTAATAAAATGTTTTGTTGAAAAAAAAATGCATTTTTCAAATGTATCTAAGTCCCGTGGGATTTGGTTGTCTTGTGGCAAAAAAGTTGAAGGCGTCCTTAGTCCTGAGTCTAAATCCTTTTCCATACTCGGGAAGTCTTTGAAATAAGCTTTAAGTCGAACTGTTCTCAACAATCTACGGATTTCCATTTCTATCGCGAACAAGTCAGTCTGTTGGACCGGTGCAAATGATAGGCCTTTAGAAAGGACTGAGATGTCAGCTTGAGACATTTCAAGCTTGGTAAATTGAAAATAGGCATTGTGGATTCTTTATTTGTTATCTGTAGGGGTGTCTCCGTCCTTGTGGCTGCCGTCTCATTGGGGCATTTGGTTAAAACCACGGTTTTCCCTACAGCATGCCTCCTTGCCCTCCTCTGCCTAAAAATGGGGGTGATGGAGGTGGTGGGAGATTCCCAAAGGTTTGGGGCTGGTTGTATCGTGCCTGGTCGCCTGAATCGCTGCTCGAGTCCGAGAATGTAACCCATCATCTTTTTCCTAGTCCCCGTTGATCGGTAGCTAGTTGTTTCTTCACAGCTTCAATATATTGGTCCGTAGTACATTGAAAGATGTGTTCCAATTTGAACTCTCGGATGTCTTTTACACATGTTCTGGTCTTTGTTGTAATGGTTGCAGCTGCGAAGTCATCAAATAGCTTGTTTGTTTGCCTAAGTTGATCACAGCATTAGTTAGTGCTGTGTTCACTAGGAACTTCTCCTGTTCAATACCTCATTCTTTATGAATTTGAGTACTAATTTGTTTAGTGGTAGTGATTGTTAAAACCATCAAATCATGGCTGCACTTAATGGCTATGTGGCTAAATGTTGCCGTATTATCTTTATCCGTCAAGAAGAGACACAGTTCATTATGAACTGTAAGCCCAGCTACAATTGTTTTGCGTTAAGGTATTCGCTGAGAAAATGTCAGTGTAACTCCATCCTGAAGTTTTTCTTGAGCTTGAGTAGGTCATCGCAGCACAGTGATTGTGCCACGTTCTGGTTGGATCCTGTTGGAATAAATATTGATGGACCCCGGATGACCTTGGGTATTAAGTTATGATGTGTACATACATGTAGGCAGATAAAACCTACACATGGAGATTCATTTACCATGCCGTCCTTTTAGAGATACTTCTGTACAGCACTAGATGTTACTAACTGTACCGATCTTACTTTAAAGAAAACATTGATCATTGAAATTAGATTTTGCTCTCTTTTCCTACAGAGGTTAGGATTCGGTCCCTGTCTCTATCTAAAAACACTCCTGTTGTTCTTACTTGCTCTCTTCAACACTCCTGTTGGTCTTACTTGCTCTCTTCACCAAAAGTCAGGATTCTTTACCTGTTTTTCTCTCTCTTCTATTGACTATATCCTCTGTTTAAAGTATTGTTTATGTTCTTGAAAGATATACTTTTGGGGCCCTAATGTTATGTAATAATTGTTATCTGTTTCACTATGTGATTTTGTTTGAATAAAAGCACTCCAATCTGAGTTTCCAAGTGACTGAGTTTCAGTTTGGTCCTGGGATATTACAGCGTGATATCTAGATTGATACACGTAAAATGAAAATAAAAATTCTAATTGCAGCTTGGACCATATAAACTTTATTTAGCCTCCTTCAATGTGCCTAGATACTCACTGTTCCATGGTAGTAGATCTGGTATATCTGGCTTCAAAGATCTTGCCATCCCTGAGCATATTCTGACCAAAGGTAAAATATGGATTCCCTTTCAGAAGCAGATGAATAACTGGACCTACCTTGACCTAGTGCTGATGTAGGGGACATGGCCCTTTGACTATGGCAGTAGTGGACAGAAGGGGGGGATTAAACCGTTCCACAATACCATGTGTGAAATAGAGATATCAAGATGAGTTAGGGATTAGAACTAAAAAGAATGATCAGACAAAGATAACATTCAGCTCACCTGGAAGACCTGGAAAAACAAGGGGTGCAGCACAGGCGGCTTAATCTTGAAACCTTTACCTACCTGGGAGACAGTGAGGAACCATCCAGATTACCAGAAAATAGAGCCAATGTGTATTTTCAACAGTATGAAGGGGAACGCTGTTTTGTCACAAAAAATCAAGACAGTTAGGCTACTCTTCTTCCCACTGCAGAATTTTCCTCTATTAATTCTTTGCAGTGATCTCTTGGTATGTCGCCTTCTTTTTGCAACTTCGGGTTTCATCCGAAATGGAATCTGGAATTCACATCTGTCATATCCTCAGTACCGGCTGTAGAATCTACTGTTCAAGATCGTCATGAAGTTCATGATCTCGCCCTATGGAATTTACAAGAATACCAAAAGAGGATTAAACAGTATCCTGAGAAGAAAAGGTCTGAGCCCCCTATATCTGAAGTAGGTGATTATGTATGTTTTTTTCCTGACATTTGCCTAAACATCTCACCCCTGGGAAAAGTGCTCTTCGATATTTCAGACCCTTTTTGATCAAGCAGTGTATACATTCAGTGGCTTAAAAATGTACTTTTCCTGATGCTTGCCACAGAATGTAGCCTATCTTTTATGTGTCTTTACTGAAACCTTATGTACCACAGAATGAGACCTCTCCTGCAGAGCCTAACATTCCCTCTACAGTGCATGATCTGCCTGATGAATATGAAGAGAACAAGATTTGTGATTTCAGATATTATTGGGGTGTCTTGCAATATCTCGTTCACTGGAAGGGAAAGCCTTCCAGTGAATGCACTTGGGAACCCCATGCTCCACTGTTGCTTTGTGACTTTTATGTCAGATAGCCCTGGGAACCAGGTGGAACCAGGTCTGGACAGGGGCATACTTTCAGTACTTAGCATTCTCTTTGTCATCATTTGTGGATACTCCTTCGTAGGGTTTTCTGATGTTTCACTTCATTCCTGAGGAACCGTCTGCAACTATCTAGTTCCTCACCAAGATGATGGCCGGCTGATGGACATAACACACGTCATATGTCATCACTAGAGGCCATAGCTGATACCATTCACAAGACCGCTCCTGCCATTCGGTAAGTTGCATGGACATTTTCTGTTGCCTTGAGGCTCCTTGTGTTCCTGTTTCCCCTTACAGCACTCTCTTGTTTCTCTGTCCTGCCTGTTGCCTTGCCTTCCTGCTCTTATTTCCTTGACTCAGCTGGCCTTCTACTGTCTCGCTCTGTCATAACATTACTGCTGCTCTGTTCCATTACTCCTGCTGCCACCATTACCCTGACTACGACCTCAACTATTTGCCTGTAGACGGGAGAGGCTTTATCTCCCTGCACATGTGTTTTTTATCCTAGAAAGGGCCTGAACCTCCATGGAGCCATGGAATAGGCAGAGCACTGTTTTCCCTGTCTGTCGTGGCCACGGGGGAGGATTAGGTGTTTTGCATGAAGTCAAGCTGCACTGCCCACAGATGAGGTGCTTTTGCTGAAACCTATGCCATATTTGATCACTAGGTACATTTTTAAATCAACTCAGTGAAGAAAATGGCTGCATGGTGGCAAACCAAGTTCAAGTCCATGAAATCTCTGACATAGAAAAAATCCATTCCAAGGTGTCCAGTAACTCACACTCTCTTTGTACACTAGAAGTTAAAGAAGATCAATGGTATACCCCTATTCTTTTTTAGCAACATTGTGACTTGCAGGCTTACAGAAATGGGGTAACACGTGACCTTGATATCAGGAGATATCTTTGACAGTTTAAACCAATGAAAGAGCAAGAATCATAAAATTCATCTCAAGCCTATTTTTAGAGAAGTCAATAATTTTGATGGGAGGTGCATTATTACTGAGTTTGAGATCAAACATTTGACAATAAAGGCTATCCCAGCTGGTGATTGTCATGGTTCCAGAGGGCACACCATGTCTACTGAGGAACGATGTAACTTTTCATAGCTTTTGTCACTTGACTGAACCACATTGAATGTTATTTTAGAAACAATCAGGTCCAATTGATGTCACCATCATCTCAGTAAATGAACAAAACAGTGAAGTGACCCTTTGTCATCCATTAAACATCAACATTCCATCTAGCAACAAACAGTTCTCTACATTGGAAGGACATGTTAGAGTCAGGAGAAATACAAGGAAATCCAAACTCCGCCAAACGATGATTCTGGGAACCAAATAAGTAGTCTAGTTGACACCCATAAAGAAGGAGAACATACATGCTTCCGCATTCAGATAGACAAATGTATCCTATATAAGTCTGTCTAAACAATGAAAAAAGCTTCATAACAAAACTTTCAACAACTACAAAAAAAAAATAACAGATCATTCCTTCTTTTGCTTTGCTAAATAAATAGGAACTTGGTCTAGAAATTCAAAATCCGAATATCCAAATTGTGTACTCTTTAACAAATTTCAATTGGAACGAAAGGTATCAGACACAGCTGTTGGATCATTGCAGATGACATTTCTGATTTTATCTTGGAATTGAAATGTTCCATTCATTTGTTACTAATCTGGACTTTATCAATAACATAGTTTGATCAAGGCTAGGTCTAACCCCCCCGGCTTTGAACATTTTGAAAAAACATGTTGATCTGCACAACTACTGTCTTATCCTTTAGAAGTCTTAGCAAAATAGGAGTTTGCTGTCCATGGAAATATCCAAAGAAAGGACTAATCTTGCCAAATCAGAATGCCTTTATAAATGTATATAATATCCTTCAACGACAGGACTTTTTCCACAACCCAACACTTGTAGCAACGTACAGTCGATACCATTCAAATATGGCTTGACAATAATTACCCTATCACTTGGAGTAAAGACACCTCTGTTGGAATGACTATCGACTCCAAATATTTTCCCATAGACCTCCACCTCCAGATCATAGGTCCAATTCCCAAGCACTGTTTCAACAGTATCCAAACAGAGAAGATCAACTATTGACAGGGGAATTTCTCTGTATATTCAGCATGCCCCTGTTCAGTAGCTGAGGTTACCCATGACATGAAGGAAGATGAAAAGGTATTTCAAATTACTATTAACTATTTCTGAACCAGGCAAACGTGTGTCCAGATAAATACCATAAAACAAGGTCTCTCAACCCAACTGGAGGATACTTCTGAAATTTCAAAACTAGAGATAATTCCAGGCTTCCTCCAGATAATTGATGAACAATTAATGCTGGTGTATGACTGTGGGCCTCATTACGACCCAGGCGGTAAGTTACCGCCTGGGCCGTCACTTTACCACCATGGCGTAAACTACGTTTACGCCATGGTGGTTGGCGGACTTACCGCCCCATTCCGACCTTGGCGGGGCGGTAAGTCCCCAATCCCCATTTACCCTTCCCCATTCCCATTTTTGCCCCATAGGGCATAATGGGAGTGGGGAAGGCGTTAATTACGCCACCGTAAATTACGGTGGCGTAATTAACTCCATGGTCCCTTAGCGCCATGGATTTTAACACCCGCTAAAAGCGGGTGTTAAAAGCTCCATGGCGCTAAGGGACCTCGTAATTGGCGGTAAGGGGTCGGCGCAGCTAACGCTGGCGTAAACCCCTTACCGCCAGGGTCGTAATGAGGCCCTGTGAAGCCAATGACCAGTGAAAATAACTGAGACAGGTGTTTCTGGACTTTCAGAGCATATTCATCTTTGATGAAAATGATTGGGAACATACATCTCTGCACAGTACGGTAATACCAAATGGACATTGATATGGAGCTCGTCTTTGTAACTCATTGCCAGGGACTCTCAGAGATATGATCAAAATGTGGGATACTTCATCCAATCCATAGTACTTTTAACAACTCAATTCTAGGGATTCTAAAACCAAATGAACAATGAAAAGCTTGTGTCAATCTTAGCGACCTAAGTAGACGGGTTGTATATTAATGTGGCCTCTTTCCTACATCAACTAAGCACTGGAACAGGTGCAAGGGTCAAAAGTGTACCCAGCCCTTGACCTGACAAATGAGTATAGGACAATTTCCATAAATCTGGAACATCAATACAAGCTTGCCTTTTCCTTCGGAGGGCAACAATGGACACAGATATTACCTCAGGAAACAAATTCAACATTGTTGTACCTAAGGTCATGCCTGACCTTGGAGAAAGAGGACACTTGGTATATGTGGACGATTTGTTGAAAAGAAAGCCCAATGAGTAGAACATCTGACCGAGATCTGGCATGGCCTTAAACAGTTAAAATAAGCAGACGCAAAACTGTCATTCCAGAAAGTCCAATGGTATAAAAGTAAACTTTCTGGGATATGAAAAATGACTAAAGGTCTCAAACTGCATAAATAGAACATTGAGGCACTGAAACTGCTAAAAGTAAAGGACTCTACCAACCTGTATGAGTTATCAAGCCTCCTGCAACTGACTAATTAAAGATAAAAAAATATATTGAGCATTACGCTGAAATCACTCTACCTTTTGTTATTCTTTTTAGAGCTGGGAGAAGTGGGGTTCTCTAAGGCAGTGAAGCAATTGAAGAGAAGCCTGTCTCCAGTTACTTGTCTGGCCTAGCCCATCAGGAATAGGGAGATCTTTTTAAAGACATGGTTTTCACATACCTCTTAGACAACAGTGTCATATCAAAAACAGGACCACGTGAACCAGGTGTTCTCGTATGTGAGCAAAACAATATTTTCTGCAGAAGAAAAAAATCTATGATTTTGAAAAAGCATTCCTGGCGATGGTGTGGGCATTATAACAATATCCCCCTTTGAGCCATTACTGCTGTTTCAAGCCTGAACAAAGTATTTGCCATGATCCAGTGCTATCTGACAGAATACCAACAAATCAAAAACTTGATTGCTAAACCAGTGTTGGGACAAGATGCACATGCCATGAAACAGAAGACACCTAAGAAGGTTTCTCTTTGAATGTTACAGCAAAGACCAGGAAAATGTGAGCCCTTCTAGTGAAGAAAGCAATTCTCTTCACTGCCCAGAGTAAGCTACTACTCTGAATAGTGTCTCTCTTTCCTGTCGCTTCACTTACTGTAAACCAGTCAATTTCCTATTTCTGTATGCGGCACATACTGTGAGTGGTGCTGTTCCTTTTACACTACTTCTCATTATGAGATTGTCATTCATTTTCTCATGGCATAGGAAGAGTGTGATATAGTAGAGGTTGATCCTGTATAGTTGTACAATACAGTCTGATTAGCTACCTTCCCATTCAGAAGGTGGCACTTATTATTACTTTATGTGTTTGCTGCGTGTTGGCGAAGCACTGCCAGTGGATCACACCATGTTTTGGGAGAAAGATCATGAGCCAGACCAATCTGTTTATGATATTGGTTAAAAAGTGAGGTGCATGGAATGCAAAATACCCCAGTGGATGACAGATTGTACTGTGAAAAGGAGCACACCTCACAACATTACTGCAATCTTGGTTATGTGACTAATGTTCACACCGTTCTCATGCCCATAAAAAAATCTACTCTCCTTGATGGAGTACATTTTCACTGAACTGTGCAGCAAGAATGTTCATTTGTGCATCCTAAGGAACCATGCACCAGTTAATGGTGACAATGCACAAGGAGCTGGCTGAAATTTTCCAGTTGCAACAAGAAGCACTTGGCCTCATTACCACCAAACTGTATTACTGTTGCTGCCACTTGATCTGGCGGTATTAACTCTGGATTACAAATGGTAGTAGGCAATGTTAGTCCCCATTAATTGGATTGCATAGGACTCCATGGTGGATTTGGGCAGTATTAATGTCTGTGGTAATTCCACCAGTGATGATATCACTGCCTTGGCCGATTTTCAGCGGTAAGGTGGCAAATTACCTCCAGCTTCAGGCAACTTACCTTAAAACCTATAGTTGGCCGGTGCAGTAATGTGGCAGTAAGTGAGATTACCGACAATTTTTGCTGCACCACCCAACTTGTAATGAGGCCTACTCTGTTCTATTTATTTACAGCATTTAAATTAAAGAGACACCCAATATGACACGCCAATGTCCGTGACCCCATGGCTTGTACTCCTGCTCCTCATAACTTGCAACCCAACAGCCCAACACCCTCAAATGTCACTTCCAGTTATCTTTGAACTGCTGACCGTCCACACCTTTATTAATCATCTCAGTGCACCCATCATCTGCTCTGCACCCAGCCTACCTGACCTGACTGTTGCTCCCTAATTATAGCTCTCATAACCCCACACATGACACCTATCCCTTTGACATCATCACCAATCACAGCTGCTACCACATGCCACAACCCTGTGTACCGCACACCCAGGTCACAACTTATAACCCCTTAACAGGTTGCTCCATGTGGTAGCATGCCTCACTCACCCCTGCCCTATGGTTTTAATGAAGGATAGCACTGGTGCCACTACCCTGGATGATGAGCAGGACAATTCTAGCATCTGCATATATTCTTTGTTTGAAATGGCATGCATTCTGCTCAAACATCTGGTCACATTTGAACAATTTCAACAATAGTCAACTTTCATGGATTGAACAATAAGGTGTCCCTGCCTTTTAATAGTAAGATGAAAAATCTAGCCCTCATACGAGTTTGGCGGAAACAATTGCAATAATTCTGCCAGGTGGAATTACAGTTACCACCGAGCAACCCAACAGAGTATTCGCTGAATTATCAGTAGATGGGTGCACACCCCAACTATCAATGGTAACAGTCTTTCCACTGGCGGAATTACAGCCAGAAAACAGTACACCAATGTTAGATCTACCAATGTTGGCCAGAATTGCCATTAACGACCATAAATTGGTGAAATTAACGGTGAGCAGGAAGCTGTCATGACACGAATGGGAAGTTCAGCAGCGGCCATCTTTAAAAACTCAATCCATTCAAAATTACCATAAAGAAAGTGCCATCCAACCCTAGAAAGTGCCATCCACCCCAAGAACACAGGAAAAAACAAGTTAGGAGGAAAAGGCAAGGGAAGGTGCCAGAAATGTGGCTAAGCAAGCTAGAATTCACTGAGCAGCAGCTCAGTTTGCTTGCGGAGCAGGTGATGGCCCATGCAGAGGAGCTGTATGGGTCACAAAACAGGAGTACATCCCAGCAGCAAAATAACTCCATTTGAGTACAATTCAGGGACAAGGCAGTGGCTGTAGGAAATGTCCCACAGGAATATGAGGACATGCGCAAGAGGTGGAACGACCTCAAAGCCTGGGTCCACACCCTTGTCGCCAACCACTGTTGTTAGACAGCAGTCTTTGGTGGAGGAACTGTATCCCCGCTGCAGCTGACATCCTGGGAGGAGACAGTGAGCAGCATTCTCCACATAGTGAGCCTAGCTGGTGTGGGAACAGCAGAGGTCAGAGACAGCGTCCGGGAAGACCACAGTGAGTGCATGCGTGAATCATGGGCCCATTGCACAACACCAATAGAATGTCATCATACACATACTTGCAGTCATCTAACAGATATTTACCCAGCCAATGCACAAGCAATCAAAGTGTAACCTCAGGTCTGTACATCAGGAGGCATGGAAAATGTGAATCGAATCCCCTAAAAGGCTTACTGTAGAGAAAGAGGAGGCCCTCATGTAGGACACATTCAACTACCATGGAACAGCAAGTATCGTGGACAGTTACCCAATCACATGGTACCACCTCATGCCAGCATTCCAAGCACCCATACACAGACACATCAGCAAAATAGCTGCCACCCATGTAACGTATGGTACAAAATCAACACCTGTAGATGTCTGGCTCAAACTGACAAGTGCAACAGACCAGTAGCAGCAAGGCCTTCATGAAGAGTGTGTCCCACCTAATGTCACACTTACACCACCATAGCTAGCAGGGCACCCCTCAGCTGACAGTAGAACAGGATATGCACACAAAATTGGGCCAGCTCTACATGGACACCCATTACCTTGCACAACCATGAAGCAGATGACAACACAGTCCAGGCAAAGCACATATTCTGGACTGTCCATGTGCACACCCAGCCATCAAGGTAGTAATCCATCTAACTGTCTGCCACATGATGAAGGACCCAATGGGGCCGTAGAACCCTGAGACCCCATTGTACATAGAATACTTCATGAGAGCACACCCTACAACATTCCAACAAGGTTATTAATGCTCTGTTACCTGTCTCCCAACAGACACACAAGGCACCCAGTCAATGAAGGCACACGCACATCCAGCACACCTGCCCCTGGAAGTACCAAAAACGGTATAGGACATGCTGAATTCAGGAAGGGAAATGCCCAGAAAGGGCACTGCTGCTGCCACCACCTCTGGGAGAACAGTCACACCTGCCATAGTCGTGGCCCCAGCTCATACCATGATGAAGCCTACAGAACCACCCACCACCGAGTCAACTTCCACCACTGTTCGCTAATCTGGCGAGCAACCCACCTACCCAAGTTTTGACAAATTACAGGCAGAGGACCAGCCCACTGCACTGGACACATTCAGTGCACCCTCTGGCAAAGCAGCACCTACGTGTGCCACCACTGGCTTCACCTCTATAGCTTTCCCTGTGAGACAGAGGTATCCAGATTCATCCCCCCTACCCGGAATCTCGACCACACACTCTACACCCTCCCCCTTGTCATCTCACTGTGCCTTCCATTGGCACCATCCTGAGGACACAGAATCCACATTGGAGGATGACGAGGCGCATGGAGTGCAGGCGACTGGCAGTGAGGGAACGGCGCCTCCTCTGTCTGCCAGGCCAGTGCAAGGACACACCCTCAGTGCCATGTAGGAGGGGTTCACCCAGAATTAGCAGCGCCAGAAGGCGATGCAGTGGAACGCTCAGGATCAACTGAAACACTCATAGGCTATGTGGAATGCAGTGCTGGGTGCCTTGATGGGTGGACCTTTTGCATAACTGTGATGCTAGCGCCACAGCAAGCAATGCCCTATTGAGCCAAATGGTATGGGAGTTGGCTGAGCACATTTCTACCACCCATGAGACTATGTCCAGGGCCAATACCCTCAACATGCAGCACCTCCTGGCCGGTGAACCAGCCAGTCCATGTCATCCAACCCATCTGAGAGACTTGTCACAAGCACACCACCAAGATGCTGGCAGCAGGACACCAGTCATGCAACAACACAAATAAGAAAAGGGGACAAGAGGAGGATGTAATGGACACATATATGTGACAGACTGGAGACAACAAATGTGTGGGGGGTGGGTCATGGTGTTAGGAATGAGGGTGTGGGGAAGGTCATGGTGTTGAGGATGAGGGTGTGGCGAGTGTCATTGTGTTGGGAATGAGGTGCACAGTTGTAAACTAAATGCTTTTTGCGACAGCCAGTGGTTCTAATGCTCATTTCATTATCGTGACTCATGTGAATGCATTGGAAGTTAAATGTACAGTGACAGGTGTTAACATGTGCTTTCAGAAATAGTTATCCATAATGTCCTGCCAGACAAGATGTCCTTCTCTCAGGTCATCATGTCTATTGTGTGTCTTCACCTGCATCGCCTTCATCATCTGGGTCAGGGCATGGAATTTTCTCATCTGGAAGCACAGGTATATTCCGGTGTGTGCACACTATACATTAGTCCCCCACGTGCCACCTCTCTCTTCCCTAAAGTAGTACAAATGTGTGGCTCTGTGCATGTCTGCATGTCCGGTTCCTCTTGTGTGCCTCTTTGCAGTCTCCTGCTGTGTACCAGGGTTCCTCACCAGTGTCAACACCACGGTAGTAGCAGATACCCTGAGTGACCTGAAACATGTAGGAAGGAGCGTGTTCAACATGAATGTTTTGCTTCTGAATGCTCATTTCATTCACTAGTGTGGTGGTGGCCTTTGTGTGCTCATATGTGTCTAGGGCTGCCTCCTCCCTGTACTGCAGGTGGGGTGTAGGGGTTGTAGTGGTTGGAAGTGGACACAGGCAGGAGTATGCAGTATGTCCTCAGGTGTCTATGTGGCCAGTGTTAGTTGGATTATGGGACATGGTCTATTTAAAGCCATATGGTATATGGTTTATGGGACTTGCAGGTTCCTCACATATGATCTCATGCCTGTCTCCATGTGTGCATCTGTTTTGCATCATAATCAGATTTCAGATTTCTGGCACGCTTACCCAAGTGCCAGGTACGCTGTTCCCGGTGTGTGTCTATATAGGCATGGAGGGTGCTGTTCCTCAGGACCATGGAATCATGTGTGGAACCTGGGAATCGTGTATGGCAATGGCTGGTGGTCAGATCTGCATCACAGGTCATCTGGATGTTCATGGAATGGTACTGTTTATGATTCCGGTATGCAGGCTGCACTGCCTAGAGGGCACCAATGCCACATGTGTGCAGTCAAGTGTAGCAACGACATTAGGGAAATAGGTGATGGCTTAGAATTGTGCCTTTACTGAGTGTGCCTGGGCCTGGGTTGTGGGCAGGGAGTTGTATCGATGGGCATACCTAATTAGCGCATCCAACGTTTGCTCCAGCGCTATTGAGATTGTTGGCTGGGACATGCCATGCAGCATCCCCACAGTTGCTGGAATATGCCTCTGGCACAGAAATGGTGGACGATCACCAATATCCTGTCCTGCTTAGTGGTGCCACTTAGGATAGGCCTCTAGGCCCCTGCGCAACGCTGCACTAGAAATGAGGGACACAGAGACTCTGATAACGTACGTCTATCTTCTTCATTGTTTCACATTCTGCCACAAACATGGCAAATCTCCTTTATGCATGCGTGAGCATGCGCACCTCCCATTGGTTCCTCCTGGTGTGACGAGGCTCCTCATTACACTGGCTTAACTGTATGCGTGTGGGACACGACATCTCCCGCTCTCCGGCAAACAGAAAACCCTTTTACTCACAGGTGGCTTCACATCTCTTTGATAAGTCATATAGGCCTTGTGATGCACCACTTGGGCTCACCAACACCTCCACAGGCTGCCCCATCTCTGGCGAGGCCACATTCTCCTTCCTTGACCTCAATTGAGCACCTTCCACTGCACTCTTCTCGAACTCACACTCTTTCTCCCCCTCTTGTGAAAGTCGGAATTGTGACACATTTCATGTGATCACTCGCCCGGGGTACCGCTCGATCACCATAGACCCTTTGCTCTGCATGATGATGCAGGGATCAGGATCAAATCTGGACTCTGACTTCTGTTCTTGCTTCCGACGCACAAGAAACTTTTCTCCCTTTTTCCCGTGTCCACCACTTTGCTCCCCTCCTCCCATTGGCGTACTTTTTCATCTCCTTTTTCTTGGTTGCGTCCACATTCTGGAGTGCCTTGAGGTCTGTTTCTCGCAAGTCCCCACTGTGGGGCAATCTCATCTTCACTTTCCTCTGAAACACCAGTTCTGCCAGGCACTTTACCTTTGTTCCATGTGGTGAGTTGCGATAATCCCAGAGCACGCTGCACAGGGCCTGGCTCATCGACCTCTGGCTCATTTCATTCTGTTGTTTTTCTATGATGTATGCCCATGTGGCTCATGAATCAGGCATGAATTGGACTTCAGCGTCTTGGGAATGCCCCACGCTGAGAATATGACGTCCAATTCAGGGATGACGTTGCTGGCTGATGTGGATGAAATCATCTGTACCAACGGGAATCGAGAGATTTTGTCTGTGAGCACCATCCAGTATTTACCTCCACCGAAATGACCAAAGAAGTCGATCGCAACATGTGTCCATGGCGCCTCAGACAACCAGACATCCTGAGTGGCTCTGGATGACTGGGCTTTGATGTGCACAGGCACAGATGAGATCCTTTCGCAGTATCTTCCACCATGGAGTCAAACCCTGGGAACCACATTGTGTCTCTTATCTGGAGCTTGGTGGCCACCATGCCACAATGCCCTTCATTTGCCAGGTCCACTATTTGCTGTAGGAAGTCTGTGGGTATAACGATCCACCTTCCACGCATCACAAGACCCTCTGCAGTGACTGACAACTCATCTTTCACTTGCTTGAAAGCCAGCATTTCTTGCCGCACAACCTCTTGATCTCTTTGTGTGTGTTTTAACTCGATATCTCTCCATCTTTGCGACATTATGAGTTCTTTCACTTTCTGCAACATCCGATCACTCATGGTGTGGTCTTTCACCATGTTCGTTGTGAATGCCTTCGGTGGTCCCCACTGAGCAAGGAAGTTTATGTATTCCTCCGATATGGAGGAATCACGATTGTGTTTCACAAGCGGGCGCCTTGTCATGAAATCTGCCAGATTGTATTGCTTGCCCAGCTTGTGCATGATGGTGAAATTGAAACCTTAGTCCCCATCTTTCAATCCTCTGAGACATTTTGCACTTTGGGTTGCCGTAGATTGTGACCAATGCCTGATGGTCAGTCACCACCGTGAATGGTTTTCCCAGGAAGAAAATTTGGAAGTGCTCAAATGCCCAGATGACTGCCAGCACTTCCTTTTCCGGCTGTGAATATTTATTTTTTGCGTCCGTCAGACTCTTCTGACTCTTGGACGCATAGGCGACAATGGCCCTTGGACTGTCTCTGCCAGGCCTATGCTGTGCTAGGATGGCTCCCAAGCCGACCGTGCTTGCGTCCACCGTCAGCTCAGTACACTTTGCCGGGTCGAAGTAGGCCATGCACTCAGCTGATCCAATGTCTCTCTTGATCTGGCTGAAGGCCCTCTCAGAGGCTTGGTCCCACTGAAAAGTGTTTCCTTGATTGGTGAGTTCTCTCAGCAGTGCACTAGTGGTGGCAAAGTCCTTCAAATACCTGCTGCAGTAGCTCGCCATCCCCAGAAACGATCTTATGTCACTAAAATCTTGCAGGGGCGAAATGTTTTCCATCACTACAACTTTCCCTGTGTCAGGGCTCATTCCTCCTTGCGGAAAATGTGTCCAAAGAATTTGTGGTTCCTTATGTGAATGCACACTTCTCGGCATTCAGCGTCAGCCCCACCTGGGAGAGGGCCAGGCATACCTGTGTTGTGCCTTGTCATAGTGTTCGAGGTTTGCTCCGAACACCAAGATGTCGTCGCTTTTGTTGAAGCTGGATCTGATGATACCCCTTGTAGAGGTCAAGTTTCGTGAATATCTTGGCTCCATTTAGCATGTCAATCATGTTGTCCCGATGCATGCTGGGTGCCTTTCTCGTTGAATTGTCTTGTTAGCCTGGTGCATGTCCACACAGAGCCTGATCTTTTCAAAACGACCCTTGTTTGGGTACCGTCACCACATGCGATACCCATGGGGTGGGGCCTCAAGCTTGTGTTATGATGTCTTCCCTCAGCAGACTCTGGATCTCTTTCTCTACAGGTGGATGGGTAACTGCCGGGGGTGTCACGCCACGGGAGGTATTGACTAGTCTATGTGCAAGGTGAATAGGTCCCCTTTCAAACACTCAAGTCCTTTGAGTAATTCTGGCAATTGTTACACCACGGACACTTTGTGCTGCATGGAGTATGACACGGCTGCAATCTTCATTTCAAGGGCCGTTGGTCGACCCCACAGATTACTTCCAGGTACTTCCCCTTGAAGAACGTGCATCTCTTTATGGCTCTTCTCCCTTTGTAGTTCAGGAGCATTGAGAACCTCTGATGATTACGAACTGGACCTTGAGCGGCCCACTGGAATATCTTCAGCTCGGAGGGTTTTAACTCTGGTGGGTGTGCCATCTTGCAAAATTCAGAAATGCACATGATGTTTGGCATGGCTCCCATGGTCAATAACAAACTTGCCGATATCTCCGTCTGGGGCAGTCACAACCTTGCTCATCATGTATGCATATTCATGTGGGTCTCTCTCTAGCTCTTGGGGAGGTGAAGGTGACCGTGCAGTAATTTGCCAAACGTGACTGACCAGGTCTCTTCTAGCATTGGTGTCTCTTTTGGGCCCTGGGTTGCGTACATGATACTCTTGTCTCGCCCCACCAGGAGCACTTCCTTGCACCCTGTTAGGCGGCGCGTTACAAACCCTCGCCATGTGGTTTTCACATTCACAATTGGTGCACCTCTGTCCAAACGCAGGGCATTGCATTCCTTTTTCATGGGGAAAAGGCAGACCACACATGTAAGACTTTCCTGTGGTGCCATACTTTCTTGTAGGGGCTTGACCACTGCCACCACTTCTCCTGCCTTGACTGACGTTGGCCCTCATTACAAGCCAGGCGTTAAGGGGTTAACGGCGCCGTAAAGAGCGTCGGCGCCATTAAACCCTTAACGCCTGATTCACACTTTAACGCCTGCTTTTTGCAGGCGTTAAAGTCCAAGGCGCTAAGCGACCTTGGTGCTAATTACGGCACCGTAATTTACGGTGCCGTAATTAGCGCCTTCCCCATCCCCATTATGCCCTATGGGGCAAAAATGGGAATGGGGAAGGGCAAATGGTGAATGGGGAATTACCGCCCCACTCACTTTGGAATGGGGCGGCAATTCCACCATCCACCATGGCGGAATCCGGCATGGACCATGGTGCTAATAGCACCATGGTCCACCGCCTGACTTGTAATGAGGGCCGTAGTATGCGTGTTCTTTCACTTGTCCTTTTCCAGTCTCTAACTGCGTGGCTTGCATGTCTCCTCTTCTATCCGTGACATTTGGAGAATGGTAGCAAGAGGGAGCAGTTCCTGGAGTATTTTCTTTCTGAAGGCAGATGACAAACACCCTCCAATGATCCTTAGTTGAATGGCCTCCTTATTCGAGAATTTGTGGAAGTCACAGTGAGCCACTAACTTGCACAGTCAAGTCGTGAAGGCATCCATGGACTCAACAGTCATTTCACAGGCCGTGTTGAAAGTGTATCTCTCGTGATCTATGTTACGCTGGGGGTTGAAGTACGTGCACAATGCCTCTTTAAGTCCTTCATACGCCTTGACCTCTTCTGGCGGGAACGTGAGGATGAGATCTTCGACTTTGTCCCCTACAAGGTTGATGAGCAATCCTCTGACAAACCTGTCAGCGGCCTTTTCATCATACGCAGCCAGGTATTTTTCAAACCTCCGTAGCCATCTCTCCCAACTCTGTCCTAGGGTTTGTTGATCACCCATGTCAAATGGGCCTGGTCGCCGGAAGGCAGCAGCGATGGACCCTTCATCCTCAGAGGCATCACTTGCCTGCCTCTGGCGGTCTCTCGCTCCATCCCCAGGCTTCGTGCTGCAAGCAGGTGCTTCTTAGCTGCCACTATTGTTGAAGTGGGCAGGCTGTTCACCAGGGTTCAGTCCTTCTCATCCCTTGATGCCTGATTTCTTCTTCTTTTTTTCAATTGGGGTGCAGGAATCTCATCCTCGTCACCAATTATCCTGTCCTGCTTAGTGGTGCCACTTTGGATAGGCCTCTAGGCCCCTGTGCACCGCAGCGCTAGAAATGAGGGACATGGAACCTCTGATAACATGTGCATATCTTCTTTATTGTTTCACATTCTGCTGTGAAAGCAGCAAATCTCCTTTGCACATGCGCGAGTATGCGCACATCTCATTGGTTCCTTCTGGTGTGATGAGGCTCCTCATCACGGGTTAACTGTATGCGGGTGGGACACGACAATCAACTTCAGCAGGGATGGGATTGCAGTTCTGATGTCTATGCTGCTCTGGAGATCTGCCTCTTTCATGGTCAGCAGGTTGCTATGGTGTTCCGGTTCAAGTGATACAGCGAAACCATTTGTCCATCAGTCAGTGCACAGTGGGACAGATGTGCACGTGGTATGGTCGGCCTCCATAACACAAGTTTCCTCCGCCTATGTGCTTCCTGTAGCCTTCCATGTGGTGGCCTTGCTCCATGAACAGCAGCAGTTTGAGGATACCGTAGTTCACTTCTGGTTGTGGCTGCATGTTGCCTGGAAGTGTGTTTGTGGAGGGCATGGATCTTAAATACAATTTTGGAGACTATTATCGGCACCTCTGCGTGATGCTTTTATCTCCCACTTTCAGCTGGAGGTAACTACACTGCATTTTTCGCTGGATTACATTCTATTTTTAGCAGCATTTCGGCAGTATTACCACTGGTAATATGGCAGATTTTGCATTTGTGTTTCTACCATTAATTCCACTGGCGGAATAAGATTTAGGTATTGATACACAGTCGTGTTCATCCACAGGCACATAAACCATTTCTAGCTGCATGCCTCTTGCTCTCTCTCTTTTTTTATCCCTACCGACATATTGGTGTTTTAAGCAACTGCTTTAATGATGTATATCCATTTATCATATTTGCCAATGGAACATCTTTTTGGCATTCAAACAATTATGCGCACTACAATCTACGTGCCTGGATTAAACCTTGATATACCGCATGTGGGTGATGGGTTGTTACACATGTCACATGAATGTCACAATGGTATTTGTTCGTTTTTTATGTCTTAAACAATGACTGCCATCCATTGTTGGATAACGATGATGTATTTTGGGGGGTTTTGGGTCCATGGGGCCTGTCTACTACTTTCCATACTCTTTGTACAGCCACTTGATTTGCCCTAATGGTGAACTATGAGTTCGAAATGCATTGGCTGATTGGCATTTTGACAGACGGCTCGCAGTGGTGCGTTCAGTACAATACAGTTTGATCTTTACTGAACAAAAGTCTGGATGTAATCTTTTGGGTAAATTATAAATTATCAGATAGCAAAGGAACATTGTAAACAAATGTTGTTCTTGCTAATTGGCTAGACTAAGGGAGTGCTGAGGTATATTTTATTGCTGAAATTGTCAGTGCCCTGTGCAGAGGCATTCTTGAGAGGGTATGCACCCCCAAACTTGATCAATAACAGTATCTACACACCATTAAATTTGCTGTACAAGGTTTGATTCAAGTGGTGTCCACTCACCTACATTAGTTGGTAATGAATTTACTGCCACTTTTACCACTTACCGCTGAACTCGTAATGAGGCCCTCTGTCCTTCTCCCACACCAAGAGTCATGGGTGTTCACATCCAGTACATTGAGGACATTATAAAATAATTCTTGAGGATGGTCTGGCAATATATATGGGCACCTTTGCATTCGCATTTACCTGAATCCGCACCCGTCCCTGTCTTATTCCGACAATTCTCTCTCTTATACAGCTCTGGCCTCTAACCCCGAACGACTCATCCCTACATACCACAAAACTCCACCGACATACCGTCTCTGGAGAATGTAGCCACATTCTTTTGCTTTTCTCAAAAAAAGTCATGTCGATTGATATTACAAATTTACTAAACACAAGAAGAACCCAAAGCAACATGTGAACAAAATAATCAACTCTGGGCTGAACATCCCTTTGCCACCAAGAGAAACTAGGGATTATGTTTGCAACCTGAGGCTCTCTTTTCGACTACAACTCCCATCATCCCCCTAATGACTATGCTGGCTAGCGATGACAGTAATTGTTGTTAAAAACATTTGGTGAGCCAAAGAATGTGCAGTACAAATTGGTCTCAGACTAAACACAACGTGCAGTACAGTCACAGCCCCGCCCCCTGCACCATGCCCCCCTCAAACTCCAAAACTGCTTTTCAGTAAAAACAAATGTCACAAACCTACTGCTCTGTGTACAAAATGCACTGTCTGGTCAAAGTTGCAGAATAAGAGCATCTCTTATCAGAAGATGTTCTGCTTGCGAGCAAACTGGTGCTTGCACTTCAAATGTCTTCAGGAGAAACATGTATTACATAGCCATCTGCACAAGTAACACAGCTCGGTACGTGCCATAGGCAGGCTTCATTCTGTAAAATAGACAGAACGGCAAGGCATAACTACAGTACACATGGGTAAAACATGAATTAGTGTTGTGTACAGTACTAATGTGTTTTACATTGTACCATAATGCATTGCTTCTACCAATGCATTACACTCTATGGGCTAGCAGGTTGGCTGAGAGAGACATGCTGTCTTCAAAGAAGAGTCTGTATGTCTTCAGTTCTCCAAGAATGCATTGACTTCTGATAAAGGCCCATATCACATTCAAAGCCTTATACAGGCACAACAAGCCTAATATGGTCACACACCCAAATACCTTAAAGAAGATGCCTTTGAATGCATAGCACATTTTTGATTCTCAAACCTCAATTTAAAGGAGACGTTCGCTCAGGAATTGTATTTGCCAGGTGACTAGGGCATGTTCTTTTGAATATATATCAGACAATCACGTTTATTTTCCATTGCATCTTATCTAGGAATTACACAAGTGTACACATGCAAACCGAATGCTCTGAAACCGCCATCTTGTGATAATCTAATATGTTGATCAATCGTCCTAAGTTCAATTGCACTGGCAGCAATAAATGAAAGCTCACCCCCTCAAGCTGACATCAGCATGTCAGATAAACTACGTCGACGTTCTATGACGTTGGTGCACAACATAGACAAACGTCAAGCTGTAAGCATCTACGCAATCACGCTTCTGAAGGCAAAAGCAGAAGACACGCATTAAACGTACACACACAGTTAGTAAGTTTAGTCACTTATCACATAAAGAAGATAACACGTTATACTTTTAAATAATTTTGCTGAGTCCGGAATTTAGATTGTCTTATATTTTGTATTGGACCCGAAAACATTTAACTACACAGAATGAAGTAATTCAAACTTTTTACGTACATAATCAGTGAAAGATCACATTGAAAAGGATTGTATGTACTACAAGCGATAGGAATACTGTTTTGACAACCTATTCTGATTTTTTATCACAATCATTGTTACATTGTTCTTATTTAATATGAGATACCCTCCAAAGATGCGACGTCTTGTATATTTCATTCTTCAATGTCTTATTCTAAGTACTTCGATGGAGCCTGATGAAGTTCCATTGACTCACATCAAAGTCGATATTGGGAGATTCTCCATCTTCTCTTGAATCACTATTATCAAGAAGCCTCTGGTGTTCGATTGTGTAGAAAAAAGCGTTCTTTCCACATATGCAAATAAGCCGTGCTCTCAGTTGCATTAAATGCAGTCATGTTTGTCCTGATGACGTGCAAATGGGAAAATTGAAGGGGCACAATCATGCCAGAAGATCGATAGGACTGTTCTGTTTGTGATGGTGATGCTCCAGTTTTGTGAGAAGAATCCATCCATGGACAAATGGCTTCCATGCCATACAGCATTTCTGTGGCAGAACTATGTATCGAGAAAAGGAAGAACTTTGTTTAGTACCCATTGTCGATAGATGTAACATTATTACCTACATTTACATAATGCATGACTTTGGGCCTGATCACGACCTCGGCGGTAACGCTAACGCTAACGCTATTAGCGCGGGGGCTATTAGCGCGACCGCCATAGCCCCCGGCGCTAATAGCACGGGATCACGAGTTGGGCGGACTTGGAAGTCCCCATTCCCCATTGAGCCCATTCAGGAATGCCCCATTCCCCATTGGGCTCAATGGGGAAAATTCGCGCTCTTACCGCCGGCGGATTTCCCACCGGCGGTAATAGCGCGAATTTTCGGCGGATTTCCCCCAAGCCAAGAGCTGGGGCAAAATCCGCCGAAGCCCTGATTCGGCGGACCCTTAAATCCGGCGATAATAGCGCTACCGCCGGATTTAAGCGTTACCGCCGAGGTCGTGATCAGGCCCTTTGTATTTATTCTGCCAATACACAGGAATCATGTAACTAGATCAGACATTGATTTGTGATGCTTTTCAGTACATTTATTAGGTTTACGTTAACCTGTCACCATGCCTGATGTACAGTTGTTTCTCGGTTACGGCATAGCTCACAACTTTCCCAGTTACATGTAGACATCTTTGGGCCGGTCCTGTGTTTTTCTTTGTACTGCATGCTGGCACTTGAAGGCCTGTCCATACAAAGTGAAAATGAAACTACAAGTTCCAGCGTATAATTGCAAGCAAATAACAGGACAGGCTTGAATACACCCACATTTAAATGGTAACATTTTGTATCTGTGGGTTACGCTTGCTTCGCAATTTGTTCCTGATTTAATATATCTTTCTACAAGTTATATTTTAATTTTAAAAAACTCTCTGTGTTTTCATTACTTTTTAGCTGCATGCACAGCATCATTTCACGTCAAACTCACAGCAACATATTTATTATTATGATAATAATAATAAAACGGCCTACTTACATGCACGTTTGATTGTCCATTATGGATATGTAAAATGTTGCTATTTCTCTTTCAAGATCCATTGAGAAATGAGGGTTCTATTTCAGTCTATTTGATACTTTAACATTCATTTTATCAATTTTGTTGGCCCTTTCATAAGGAAATATTATTCTACTCTCATAAAGTTTACTCCTTAAACTTTCAAGGTCACAATAGCATGTGACCAGTGTTTGAGGCCGCCAACTTCCAAGGTCCAAATGGCCTTCATTTTATGGTTTGAAGCATTCAAATATCTGCTTTCCCGCAGAACAGATAATCAAAAATAGTATGTTACCGTTCATTTAAATACAGAAAGATCAATAGTAATACAAATGTGCATCCAATGACTGTAATGACATTAAATCTGAATAATTATTTTAATATTGTTATACCTAATGATGGACAATAATTATGAATTCAAAAGCAAGACTAAATGCATACGCAGTACAGTGTTCTAGTGTTCTTCTTTGTGGTCTATAACTGTTTCATTGCAAAGAGATTATCGCAGCTTTTTAGAACGTCAATTATTTTTTCAAATCAATATATTGGTTACACGTTTGTAAACGTGAGAAAACATGTTGGCTTACTAACATCGAAAAATACATGTAGTGCTTACTGGTACATATCTGAATACCATTTTCATGTATCATTATATCTAGTAATTGGGGTAGACAATTAAAAAAGAGGGGTTCAGGGACAGGGAGGGATAGCAGGTCAGAGGTGAGGTTGTGGGGGGTAAATGAATGGACAGTTAGAACGGGGCAATGGTGTGTGGATAGGTAGGGCCCAAGCAATACAGAGCACAATGAGTAGGTCAGAGATGTACCTTAGAGCTAAGGACATGTGGCTGTACAATCATCGATTCTCGAGTGCCGGAGGTACAGAGGTACAGCAAATATTGGTACAATCAGACACAACACTTCGGCCAGACATACAGAGAGATAGAGGATGAGGGAGACAGATGTATAGAGGAACGCTGAGTTTGAGAGACATAGGTACAGAGATGGAGAGAGAGAGAAAGATTGATATAGATTTATGGATAGGGAGAGAGATGAATAGAGAGACATGGATGTACAGATAGAGATCGAGAGAGAAATGGAGATAGACAGATAGAGGGATGCATAGAGGAAGATGGATGGATAGATTGACATGAGAGAGAGAGTGAGACAGAGAGAGAGAGAGAGAGAGAGAGAGAGAGAGAGCAAGGTGGATATATAGATATAGAGAGATGGATAGAGATGGATAGGATACAGAGAGATGGATGATAGAGTTGGATATACATAGAGAAAGACGGATAGAGATTGAGAGAGGAAAAGAGAGGCATGATAGAGAGAGAGATTGATAGAGAGATATGGATAGATATAGAGAGAGATGGCAAGATGGAGAGAGAGATGAATAGAAAGAGCTGGATAAAGAGAGAGAGTAAGGGTCGGAGTCACAGATGGAGTGAAGAGATAAAGGGAGGTAGAGGGGATGATGGAAGGACAGAGTGATGGTGATGGTTGAAGAAGGAGTCATAGTGAGAGGAAGTGATATTGAGTGCGAAGGAACAAGATGCACATTGGTAGCCGCAGAGTTATACATAGACAAACAGTAGAGTCATAAATCACATTTGGTCAAAGGACATGTGGCTATACAACCTTTGAGTCTCGAGTGCTGTGGGTACAGAGTCGCAAACAGAGACCCGTACAATGAGACTCAACCCTCAGGTTGTTCAGTTGTAGGATGTTTAGTTCAAATAATGTCACAGGTACACATGGAAAAAAAATATATAGAGATAAAAAATCCAGTCTGTAATACCTATAAATAGCGATTTTCGTATCATATGCTGAACAATAATGTATTGGAGCCATATATCGTGAAGTATGAAAGCATGGAAAAATGATGATATAAATATTTTTTTTCAAAGGGTTCTGGAAAAATACATGAAAGAAAAAGAGTAAAACAGAATAATAAAGAAAGAACAACTGATAAAATGATAATTCCTCCATGTATATTCAGACAAAGAGACAGTTAAAAATAAAAGAAAAACATGATATAAAAAGCAAAAAAAATAAATACAACAGATTATGCATAGAAATATTAACATCGTGATTTCTTTGGATATTTGAAATGATTGATAAAAGCAAATTACAATAACCAAAAATGGAAATAGAGCCAATAATAAGTACAAACCTATCAACACAAACATACCTACTGAACAAGAGTTGCAGAACAAAGGAGCAGTACATTCATACAACATACAATGCTTTTTGAGATTGTATTTAAGCAATAGGTATATGGTTTAAGATGTGCACATGTACGTCGATGTAATGAACAAATAGAAGTAAGATTTAAATATGAAGTAATAAAAACACATTTAAGTTTTATTTAAAAGTACATATACCGTATACATTTGGGTGAACAAGAAATACAGAAACATATTCATGTTTCCCCCATTTACTTGCAACGTTTTAACAGTGAAAAACATTATAAAAAATTATTTTTAAAATATATATACAATTAAACAAAGAGACAAGGACAAGGTAAAACAGACACACATGTAATATCTTTAATTTAAAAAATCAAACAATTACTAAAAAAAGAATTGCCAATTAAAAAAAATCATGAACAAAAATGTTATGTTACCATGCACTGTTACCATTTGCAAGGTCTCCAGGTCTCCAGGTGCTCACGTGGCTCTGCAAGAAAGAAGGCAGAGTGAGTTAGTGAGGGAAGAGTGATAGAATAGGTACAGAACCAGGAGACACTGGCATCTGTGTGTGTTGGATTGCTGATGAGTTGATTGCATTAACTGGTTTGTTGTATTCGTAAGGGTAACGCCCAGTGTCTGAGTTGTTTGCTGTATGCAAATGTTTGTTATGTTTGGTGTGTGTTTCATTTGTAGTTTGGCTGCTAGTTTTGATAGTGCACACTGGTTTGGTGTATCTGTAAGGGAAAGGTCCGGTGTCTGGGTTGTTTGTTATATGCAAGTGTTTGTTATGTTGGGTGTGTGTTATGTGTGTTTCATGTGTATTTTGGCTGGTAGTTATGATTGTGCACTGGCTTGTTGTATCCATGATCAATCAATGAAAGCATTTGTAAAGCACACTGTCACTGAAGGTATCATGGTGCTGTCTAGATGCAGGGAAAGAGAGAACACATTTAAGCAAACATGTGGATTTTTAGGCTATGTTTGAAAAGGACAAAATCTTGCATGCAGCGTGGCAGTGCATTCCAGAGTTTTGGGTCAGCAATGGAAAAGGCCTGTCCTCCAAACCGATCCTGATGATAGACAGGGATCTTAATTAGCACTGCATCTGTTGAGCGGAGTGCACACCCTGGAAGATATAGCTGGATCTTATCCTGTAGAGCTAAACAGCCTTTCCCATTCAATGTCTGATGAATAATGCATAAGGCCTTAAAGTGGATTTGAGGTGGCATGGGAAGCCAGTGAAGCTCACGCCTTGCTGCAGAGACATAATGACTCAAAGGAATACCCTTAACCAGAACCTGTAGACTATGTAGTAGATACACTGATTGGGAAAGAAGGGTAGCGTTATAGTAGTCAAGACTACCGTTCAGAAAGGCTGCTGCCACTTGAGCATGACGGTCCTTGGGAATAAAAGGGTGAATTTTCCTGAGTATACTTTAATTTGAGAAAGCCCAGGCTACAAATGGTTTTAATCTGGGTAACCTTAATGGTAAGGTCCAGTGTCTGGCATTGTTTGTTGTATGTGAATGTTAGTTATGTTGGGTGTGTGTCTGTCGTGGGTATAGTACTTGGGAGGTATGTTGAAGGGGCGCAGGGTGGTTAGTTCATTGACTACTCTCAAAGTTCTTCCAGGTATGTCCTCTGAGCTCATCCAGCTGCAACACAAAGGTACCCTCCAATTATTCCAAGTGCAATGCACTGGCCACCCCCACAAATTCCTCTAAGTACAATATATTTGATGCTCCCACAAGCCCCTCTGTACACAGCAAGAATTACTAGAGACAAAGTGCGCTTCTGAGTGCAGCAAGATTAAACAAATAATGTGACACGCTAATTTTAACAATTCTTTCTAAATGTGACGCATGGCTAAACTTCACAATTCAAAAAATTGATTTAATTCAATCATCCTTTATAAAATATGTGCATGTAAATTACTTAATTCAAATTATTTTTAGATATAAAATATTACATGTCCCCTGATTACATATTCTCTTGTCAGCCCATGTGTTTGCATTGTCAGCACAGTCAGATCTTTCATAATGACAAATTGCATATTCTCTAATACTGTCTTGGCCACCTATTGTTTTTTTTTTCTTTTGGTAGGTCCATGGGGCAACGCAGCATACCAAAAGCACCAGCAGGTTTTGCTTGCTCCCTACCAACATTCTCATTGTGAGCAAATATAGCCAGTCTTGTTTAGCCTCTATACGATACATACCGAAAGGCAACCTTTTAGGCATGTACTTTAGGCACACCTCCAAATTCGCATTGTGGCACTATTTGGTGAGGTCTTACAAATCTTTGGCAAGCACTTTGTCACACAATATTTTATGGATGGCTGTGTGAGCAGGGGTGTCACTTTTTCTTACACTCCTGCTAGTCACTCTGAGGTCCAAGTTCACACCCATGATAATGCTTGTTATACACCCATTAATGTTTGATTGAAGAATGACGGAGCAGTGAACACCACTTCTAAACCAGAATCTGAACAGAACCCTCGCAGTTTTAGAACAGCACAATATATGGTTGCAGGTGGACTGTGGCCATTTTAGAATTTCTTCAGACCCCTTTTTTTACCAGCAGTATTAACTTTTTTGGCTATTCTATTTGTGATGTGACATACATCAAATTGATGCTTTATGTTCAGGAACTGCTCTTGCATGACCTTTGCTATGACCACATTCCTGTCCGTGGCAATTAATTCTGTGTGTAATAATCCCCTTCATTGGAGAAGTTCAATGGATTTGATGGAACAATACGTCTCCATGGCAACAGCCGATGAACATTCTGACGGTTGCACCACAACAGAGCCTTCCATTTTTTGCCTGTCCATGCACTGGAAGTGATAAGTGCAGTACTTTTCTGAAAAAACAGCACTGTTGCACTGTGCATCACCAGCAAGCATGAGACTTTTACCAGCAAGAGCATTGTCAATCTCTATCTATACGAGATTCCATGCCTGATATTTGTAATATAACGCAGCACAAGAACTAATTAAAGTTCCTGCTGGTACTTTTCCAAGAATGGCTTGAGCAGACTATGAAAATGTTGAACTGTTGTTCACACAGCTCACCTTGATCTTCAGGTTGATGCCTCTGACTGCTCGAGAGAACTGGTTCCCCACAAATCCTCCCTCATTTCCCAAAGTTGCATTCAATAATTTTTAAAATCTCAAACAAGGAGCTGTCAAAAACAATCTATTTTGGTTCCCTCTATAGCCAATCGTCCAGCGATTTAGTGAATTAGGATTCTGT
Organism: Ambystoma mexicanum; assembly: GCF_040938575.1. Taxonomy (NCBI): domain Eukaryota; kingdom Metazoa; phylum Chordata; class Amphibia; order Caudata; family Ambystomatidae; genus Ambystoma; species Ambystoma mexicanum. Next base: position 1,035,910,624 of record NC_090933.1, on the reverse strand, counting down.
GGTGGTGTTTAATTCTTCCTCACTATCCATGGTGAAGTCATGGTATGATATGATATGATAAGGCATTTATGATGCGCCTGTACACAAGTGTTTCAAGGCACAACGAGGCAAGGGAGGGGAACAGAGGGAAGACAGAGAGAATGATCTTACTGGGCCAGGTGACATTGAGATCGAGCAAGAGGGAAAGTGCAGTACATAGGATAAACAGTAAATGAATAAAAACAATAAATAAGAACAATAAATAACTGCAGCCAGCTGGTGGCAGGTGCAAGGGTAAGTGCAGACATCAGATGTCACATGCTAGTGGTCAGCTGTAGGGATACAGAATCAGCCCTAGAGTACAAGGGTTGCCAGGGGGGCAGTTAGGTGTGCAACTGGCAGGGAAGGCACCTGGCCCCGAGAACAGAGGATAGCCAGGTGACAAGGGCACTTTCAGTTTCACCCAGGAGGAGTTCAGCAGGGGAGAGGAGGCGAGAAAGCAGAAGCAAAGAGGAAGGTCTTGAGGTACTTCAGGAACCAGAGATGGTTCTCCTCAATTTTCAGAGAGGAAGGGAGGCTGTTCCAGAGGGAGGCCCCAGCCGAAGAAAGAGATCTACCACCAACTCGTTGCTTGGAGAAGCAACTGACCCTGAGGGAGTTGGAGGCGGATGAGCAAAGGGCTCGGGAAGGAAGATATTTAGGGGGAGAAAGTTGAATATATTGAGGCCCCAGGCCACAGAAAGCCTTGTAGACTATGCAGAGAGTTTTGAACATAATCCTTGCAGCCACTGGGAGCCAGTGCAGATTTCAATCCTGGAGAGATACAATCCCTAGGCTTGAGGCCAAGGACAAGTCTTGCAGTCCTGTTTTGGATGAGTTGCAGAGGGCTGAGAGTAGAGGCAGGCAGATTTAGAAAGAGGCTGTTGCAGTAGTCCAGCCTAGAGAGAACCAGAGCTTTGGAGACAGTGAGCTTCTGGGGGAAGGAGAGGAAAGGAAGAATACCTCTGAGGAAGTATAGCTGGTAGTGTGACTTCTTAGAGACATCAGAGATGTGAGGAGAGTGTGGAGTCGAAGATGACACTGAGGTTTCTAGCCTCACAGGTGGGAGCAGGAAGAGGGCCAAGAGAGGCCAGCCAGAGAGTTACAGGAAAGGATGTAGCGGGTGTGCTGATGAGGAGAATCTCAGTCTTACTGGCATTAAGGCAGAGATCATTGGCGGCACACCACTCCTGGATAGCAGATAGACAGTCAGAGATGAGAGAAGGAGAAGAGGTGGCTGAAGGGAGCCTGAAAATGAGCTGAGTGTCATCCGCATAGCACTAAATGTTGGGGCAGAGAACAGCAATGTGGTGGGCAAGAAGTTCCAGGTATTGATTGAACAGCCAGTGAGAGAGGTTAGACCCAGGGGGAACACCACAGGTAGAGTTAGAGATAGAGGAGAGGAAGGACCCAGGGTCGATTTGAGAGGAAGGAAGTCATCGAAGACAGGGCCTGATCGTTGATACCTAGGTTATCAGGGGGACCGTTCAGCAGGATGGCATGGTTGACTGTGTCAAAGGCAGAAGAGAGATTAAGTAAGATGAGGACACAGTGGGTGTTGGAATCAAGGTTGGAGAGCAGGTCTTCACAGATGTTCAGGAGAGCGGTTTTCATGCTTCTGGCAGCTCTGAATCCAGACTGATGGCCATGAAGACAACCAACAGATTCAGTGTGAAGATTAAGCTGGGAGATGGCCAGCTTTTCCAAGACCTGCCCAGGAAAAGAGTGATGGAGATTGGGCGATAGTTAGCCGGGCAGGAAAGGTCAGCAGAGGGTTTTTTAAGAAGGGGGTGCACAAGGGAGTGCTTCAGGATGGAAAGGGAAGACTCCAGTGGCGAAGGAGTGGTTGCAGAAGTCAGCCAGAGCAGGAGCAAGGGTGTCAATGTGGTCCTTGATGGTTTTGGAGGAACAGAGGTGAACCTGTTTTGATGAGACTTTCATAGATCGGACTTGTCTAGAAACCTTGTCTGGGGAGAACAGGGGAAAGGCAGAGAAGGAGTGAGGAGAGGTGGCCGAAGAGAGGCCAGAGGAAGAGCAGGGAGTAGTAAGTAGAGGGGGAGAAGAAGTGAGAGAAGACAGGATGTCCTGAGTTTTTTAGATGAAATGAGAAGCCAGAGCCGTGCAGAGTGCTTGGGAGGGGACAGGAGAGGTAGAGACTGCAGCAGGATTAGACAGTTCCTACCAGATTTGAAAGATTTCGGCTGAGTCATTAGATGTCGCAGAGACACAGGCTTGGATGTGAGCTCTCTTCTTGGTTCGGACAGAGAGCCAGAATTGCCTTTGGAGCAGGCGGCAGGCCAGTTTGTCAGAGGATGTAACGGAAGCACGCCATTTCCTTTCAGCCACCCTGCACTTGTGTTTGAGGGTGATGAGGTCAGTTTCGTACCAGGAATTGCACTTGGCTTTGGGCTTCAGGCAGATCCTCATGACAGGGGCAAGAGCATCCAGAATGTCAGATATAGCAGAGTGGAACATGAAAAGGGCTGTGTCAGGATGTCAGTCGGCCAAAGGTGGAGGGGGGGTGAGAAGGTGGCAGCGAAAGTCTCAACTGACACACGCTTCATGGGTCGGATAACTGAGAAGGTGGGTGGCATTGCTGGAATTGGCTAGGCCTGATGGGTGCATGGTCAAGTATATCATCGTCAATGAAATTCAGAAGATGCCTCAGTGATTTCAATCTGTGATATTGCTAGAACTTCAGACTGTATTGGGGAAACAGAGAATATTATATTTTTGTTTGAAGGCAATACCTTTGAAGGCATAGATTGTGGGAGAGGATTTGCAATTAGTGAAGAAAATTCTCCTGTGTTGTCTGTCAGGATTTCATGCTGTAACAGTAAACCATTGTTACTTTCCCTGGTTCGATGGTGAGATTCATTTCAAATTCCAGCCACTGCACAGCATTCGCAACCCCAAGTGAAATCAGTTTGACAAGTGACGTGAATTATTATTGGTGCGGTCTGTGTCTTCCTGTCCTTCTTCTTTGTAATCCTCTAACAGATTATTTTTAAAAGCATGAATTCTTTCCAAAATATATCACTATCAACCTTAGAATTTATTCCCATCAAACAAATTTCCAAATGACCATTTTCAAAAAACTTTCAATACTGATTAGTATTTAGGCTAGTTTTACCTGTACCTTTTGAAACAGTCAACCTTGATGTACCGAGTGCATACCCCATCTTTAAAGGAACAGTCACAATAAATTGTAAACTACCATTAATTAAACTTGTTTGATCCTTGCTCCTTGTGTTTTTTGACAGTCAACAACATGAGTGGTTAGATCTTTGTACTTTCCAATGTATGAAGAATATTTAAGGTGAAAGTATTTAAAGTTTAATAGTATTTTGTATTCTTAAGTTTAATATATTACTTGTGATAAATAGTTGCATTATGAATTTTGGGAAAATTCTGGATCTGTATATCATAGTTACGGACACTGATACCTCAAATATTCACTGTTTAAACTTGCACTCATGTGTGATATGAATCGATATTTAAACTTTAATTTAATGTACAAATGGCAATACATATAATACATTACAAAATGAATGTGTTAAAGAGCAATCATTTAACAAAGGCTTACACAAAGTACGGATCAGGGATGTTTTTTCACAAGAAAAGATACAGATTGACATTGATATTTGTACAGTTGATGATAAAAATGTATTACAAACATTTAATTACATACCTATTGCCCATCAATAGTGCCAGGGGGAATGGACAAAAGGGATTGCACCAATGTATACTTCTGCGAATGATAACACAATACAAATGAGTTGAACATATATAAGAACTAAAAAACATTAGTGTGTGAATATGCTTCAAATATTCAATACTTGAAAATCTAAAACCACCAGGGCAAGCAAACATCAATACAAGTAAATTACACTATTTCACTTTGATGTACAGTTTCCACAATTAAAGGTAATTTAAAGTACAATGCATAATAAATGAAGATTGCCACTATTATGTTTATACCTGTGGTAATTGTGTGTCTTCCATTTCCACCGCATCAGTAGTATGATATGATTTGATATGATATGTAATTTATAAGACAAGGGAGAGAAGACGGTGGGAAGACAAGAAAAACGATCTGACTAGGCCTTGTGTCATTGAGGTCGTGCAAGTGCGAGGGAGGGAAAAAGGGAAAGTGCCAGGGGGCGGGATGGGGAAGTGCAATCAGGGCAACGTAGCTCTGAGTAAGTGCGGCCAGAGCAGCGTGTCTCTGGGTAGGTGCAAAGGGGCATGGGACTGTAGGGTTGCAATTTCAGCCCCTAAGTGCGGTGTAGGCCCGCAGGCAGTGCAGGGGGGCCTGGTCATGGAGGAGCCTGATACCCATTGAGACTCTTAGGGTAGCCAAGCAACCAGTCAGTGCAGCAGACAGGTAGTTCTGCAAGGGAGAAAGTTAGAGAAAGCAGAGGAGAAAAGGAAGGTCTTGAGATGCTTCCAGAATTTCAGGTGGACTGGCTCAAGTTTGAGTGGGGCAGGGAGGCCGTTCCAAACGGAGGCACCTGCAGAGGAGAGAAATCTACCCCCCACTCTCTGCCCGGAGAAGTGTCTGACCATCAGAGAGTTTGAAGTAGCTGAGCAAAGGGCTCGAGAGGGAAGGTATTTACAAAGAACAAGTTGAATGTAGTGTGGCCCCAGAAAGCCTTGTGGATAATGCAGAGGGTCTAGAACTTGACCCTTGCAGCCACATGGAGCCAGTGGAGAGATTTTAGGGCTGGAGAGATACAGTCCCTGGACTTGAGGCCAAGGCCAAGTTTTTCAGTCCTGTTCTGGATTAGTTGCAGAGGGCGGAGAGTAGAGGAAGGTAGGTTGAGAAAGAGGCTGTTGCAATAGTCCAGCCTAGAGAGAACCAGGGCTCTGGAGACAGTGAGCTTCTGAGGCAAAGTGAGTGAGAAAAGGACGAGTCCCTCTGAGGAGGTGCAGCTGGAAGTGGGCCTTCTTGGTAAGGTCATTGATGTGAGGAGAGAAGGAGAGAGTGGAGTCGAATATGACACCAAGGTTTTTTGCCTCACAGGAAGGCAAAGGAAGAGGGCCAGGGAGGGCGGCCAGGGAGGGCGGCCAGAGATTGTTGGAGGTGTCCCAGTCCTGAATCGTGGATAGACTGTCAGGAATGAGCGAGCGAGAAGAAGAAGCTGAAGAAATCCTGAAATACAGCTAGCTGTCATCTGGATAACACTGAATGTTAGAGGAGAAGGTAGAGATCAGGTCGGCTAAGGGGGCTAAGTATATTTTGGAGAGCTAGGGTGAGAGATTAGAGCCCAGGGGAACACCACATGGTGAGATGTAGGTGGTGGAGAGAAAGGATCCAAATTGGATGTGGGAAGGTTGGTCCAGGAGGAAGGAGGTCAACCACTCCAGGGCCTGACCTATGATGCCCAGGTTCTAACAGAGTCGACTGATCAGGATGGCATGATTGACCATGTCAAAAGCAGAGGAAATATCAAGGAGGATGAGGACAGAAGGAAGGCTGGAATCAAAATTAGTGAGCAGATCTTTACAGGTGTTCAGGAGAGTAGTTTCCATGCCTCTGGCTGTTCTGAAGCCAGACTAATGGTCATGGAGACAACCAACAAATTCAGTGTGGTCAGTAAGCTGGGTGATGGTCAGCTTTTCCAGAAGTTTGCCCAGGAAAGGAGTGATGGAGATTGGGCGATAGTTTGCAGAACAGGTAGGATCAGCAGAATTCTTTTTTAGCAGGGAGTGCACAAGGGAATGCTTGAGGAGAGAGGGGAAAAACCCAGTGTCAAAAGAGTGATTGCAGAACTTGGCCAAGTCTGGAGCGAGGGTATCAATGTGGTCCTTGATGGTTCTGGAGGAGCAGTGGAGCACCTGTTTGGACAACACTTTCATAGATCAGTCTTGTCTAGAAGCATCATCAGGTGTTGTGGGAGAGAAAGAGGAGAAGGGAGGAGGGAAGGGAGTTGTGGCAGAGCTGTACAGAGAGTCTGGGTTTAGCAGGAGAGGTGGAGAGTGCAACAGGATTGGCCAGCTTCTTGCAAATTTTAAAGAGTTCATCCATGTTGTTAGAGGCCACAGAGATGTGGGCTTTGATGTGGGCTTGCTTCTTGGGTAGGACAGAGAGTCTGTATTGCTGTTGGAGAAGACAGCAGGCCAGTTTGTCAGAGGATGCACCCAAAGCCCTCCACTTCCTCTCAGCCACCATGCACTTGCATTTCAGGGTGGAGAGGTCAGAGTCATAGTATGAGTTGCACTTGGAGGTAGACTTCAGATGGATTCTAATGGCAGGGGCAAGGACGTCCAGAGTGTTGGAGATAGAGAGATGCAGGTTAGAGAGGGCTGTGTCAGAGTGTGAGTCAGCTGCATGAATAGGAAGAGCAGAGAAAGTAGCAACAAAGGCATCCTCTGGAACACGCTTTAACGGCAAAATGACTGAGAAGGTAGGTGGCAGTGCTGGGGTAGGCTTACCCTGAGGGATGGATAGTTTCATGTGGGAGGAGAGCAGAAAGTGATCCGTGCAAGAGGAGTGCTGAGAGGGTTAGAGCGGGGGATGTCTGAGAAGATGAGAACATCCAAGGTGTGACTGGCAGATTGTGACGGACCAGAGGGTAGAATGGAAAGAGAGATAGTGTCACAGTAGGCTCCTTCTATATAACAACACATGAAATAAACATTAGATAAGAAATAGCAATTCAAATGTTAAACGCGTATGATATCAAAAGTTAAATATATTGAAGTGACATTATATGCATGAAAGAATTCCCCAAAAAGTAAAAGGATGTATAGGGTTCAAATTGAACCCAAAAATATGTTTTTAAAGTTCATTTTTACAATCATCTACAATTGGGGAAAAGATTAATTATGAAATATACCTGTTGAACTCCACTGGCGTCATAGCGAATTGGCGGTAAAGTTGCACAATACTCTCATTTAAGTCAAAGTAGAAATAAGTTTTTACACCAAAAATATGCATCAGAAGGTTCGTTTTTATTTCTTTTTGTTTAGTACATCAAAGCATGCATTGATCATTTAGAGGACATAGGAATCTATTAAATGGATCTAAACTCATACTTTGACGTAGGCATTACTGTCAATGTTGCATGGTGGATGGTGCATGACACAATTATGATTGCATGCATTCATATTTATCTAAACGGTCATTCATAGAAAAAACAATATAGAACAGTCAATTAATTGCATAATTCATACCAACTTTAAATTATGTTTTGTAAAATACATTAATTTTAACAGAAACATAAGTCTAAATTAGCAAAATATCATTAAAACATGTCGATATATCACATGTAATACGTCCTCCAAATGAGCTGTACCAAGTGAAGAAGAGTATGTAGATGAAGTACGGGCATCATGATATGAATTAAATAAAGTTATTTCTGATTATAATGTATGCAGAGAAATATAGCAATATAACCCAACTTAAAAAGATAAACAACAATTTTTGAAAGTATCTAAATTACAATTTTGAAATCAAGGAAACAGCTGGAGGTTTATTGAGTAATAAGTAGAACTTCACATTATACATCTATAGCATACTTGCAGACAAATTAAACATTACAAAACCGTACTTGAAAGGAAAGTGAGGAAAAGTGTCAATGAAGATGCTTGATCCTTTATTCAATTGATATTTTCATGAACATAGTCAATAGAAAGAATATATCATTTATAAAACATTAACAATCTAACACACTTTAATGCAATCTCTGTGCATGTCATTAGGGCTCAATGTTTGGTTAGTGGAAGTGTCTGTAATTTCTTGTGAGGTAACGGTCTGCACTTCCATCTTTGTAGTCTTCGTAATTAAATACATTCAAATCAATATTTTATAAAAAATAAATAATAGTGCAGATAATAGAATTATGGGGTAACAGAAAGTGAGACATTGGCATTAATTGTTTGAGTTTCCAAACATTCTGAATATAATCATGTTCAAAGTATAATTTTTAAATACTTGTTGAAATTGTAAGATAATAAAAAATATGACATCAGCCATCAGCGTTGTAGTATGAAGGACAGATGTTATTCAGATAGTGTGAAATATATATATATTCAGTGAAAAAACTGAAAAGGGACGTTATGGTTAAATTGCGCTACTAAAAACCTATCAAATTCAGTAAAAACACTTTGTTAAAGGGACGTTATGGTTCAAAGTAAAACCGAAAAACCCCTGAAATTCGGCAGTTATGGTAAGATAAGCAACCATAACTCGCGCCACCGTGCACTGTCAGTAATGACATCACTGATCATTTACAATCAGGGCACTGTCCGCAGAGCGAACCGGGAAGTCCGTCCGCGAAGCGAACGGAGATATCACTAATTTTTTTGCCTTACATTTTGGTCATTTTAAAAAAAACTACTGGACGGATTTACCCCAAATTTGCAAAAGCACGCTTTTGGGACCAAGCCCCCACTCCTGCCGCGAATTTGGTGTAAATCCGTCCAGCGGTTTGGGCTGTAGGCGTGCGCAAAGTTTTTCCCCATTATGTCTATGGGAAAAAACAAAAGTTTTGGGACCCCCCTATAACTTTGCCCCCCCTGGACCAAACCTCTTTAAACTTTGCAAAACAATTCAGAGTGGGCCATATACTTTTTGGTGAGGATTCGTCCAGAGGGAGCGAAGTTAAAAGCCACCCAAAAAATGCTCTTCCTATGGAAGCACCAACTTAACCATAACTACATGGACGCTACCGCGTCCATGTAATATATATATATATATATATATATATATATATATATATATATATATATATATATATATATATATATATATATATAGATATTACACGGTAATATTGCTGTTTCCATGGGAAGAGCACTTTTTGGGCGGCCTATAACTCCGCCCTACCTGGACTAATCCTCACCAAACTTTGCCAAAAAAGTATATGGGTCACTCCTCATTGTTTTGCAAAGTTTGATGATGTTTGGTCTAGGGGGGGAAAGTCATAGGGGGGGTTCCAAAACGTCTTTTTTTCCCATAGACTGAATGGGGGAAAACTTTGCACACGGCTACAGGGCAAACCTCTGGACAGATTTGCACCGAATTTGCGCCAGTGTCAGGGGCTGGCTTGGGCGCGAAAGCGTGCTTTTGTAAATTTTGTGACAATCCATTCAGTAGGTCCCTGAAAAACCAACAAAAAGTATGCATGTACAAATTAGTGATATGTACGTCCGCTCCGTGGACACACTTCCCTGTTCGCTCCGTGGACAAGATTGCAATTGGCTATTCCGTGGCGTGCTGGCCGTGACCATGTTGCACTTGCACCGATTGGCTGTGGCACAGCGTGAAGTGCGTCGTAATCTTTCGATATGGCTGCCATGTTTACTTCATTTTCTGTTGAACGCAAACATCGGCGGTAACAAACGTACCCTAAGAAGACACCGATGCACTTGTTACACTTATGGAACACTGTTTGGAAAGGTGAGCTTTAGAGAGACGTGATAGACGAAAAAGAAATATGGAATAATTATTGTTAGCACTGTCATACCATACGGTGTGCCTTACAACTCATTGTACAAAATGAACTTATTGCGTTCCTTTGACAACACACACACATCTCATTACTGCAGTCAGGCTGGCATCCTACTGTTTGAAATCTGAGACTGCCACCTGCACTATTTCGTACACACAGCCCTTCTGCACCTGTCGATGATTAGCCATTCTCATGAATAGCTACTGATAAGTTGTTGCAAAATGAGAATGTATTTGCATTCAGAGTGAAGGCCACTGCGTTTTCTGTTTTCACTATGAGCTCAGTTCGGCCACATATTTGTCGACACCCATAAGGGTCCCTTGTTTTTTAACCTTGACGTACAGGGAAAGAGTAGAAAGAATTTAGGGAGTAACATTTTGAAAAACATATGGCTTGATAAGGTTATGCTTCAAAAACATTTGCTCCGCGCATGCAAAATTAGTTCCCGAACAGCCACTGATCCCCACACACTACTGTTTGCCTGCAGAGCACGCAATGGAAGCCGTCCAAATCACGTATGTCTCTGTCTGCCAACTATATAGCACACTAACAGTATTTCTTTACTTTGCCCGCATAAAAAAAAAATGTCATAATCATTTACAAGATTAATGTTCCGTTGTCATGTTTTTGCCCATTATGGACATTGAACATCTTTGACGTTTGTATGATACCACTATATTACCCCAAATTATAATAATTTTTACTAAAAGAAGTATGTGTTAAAACATTTTTTTTAGAAAGGCTGCGTGGTGATACACGTTTTGTTTGGTATTCCACCGCATTGCTACCTCCAAGCAATAATTAAATTATTAATGACGACATTCCAGCTTTCAGTACCATTCCATTTTCTAACCCTAATATGGACAATACACATTGTTGCCTTACATAGGGTCCCACTGCATTTCAGCCTATTGAATTACATTTTCAATAAAAATGTTATGTGTCATAAATTTCGTTTATCCAAATGTTGCATATTCATACAATTTTTATTTCCTCTTTTCCCCGTCAGATATTTCCTTCCCTATTGTCATTGTCACGGATTACAGCTACCGAGTGATGGATTTTGCACCCGTCAACTCCAGTTGTTTATCTCCGGTTGTCTGAGCATCATAATTCACTGGGATGATCGTGTCGGCCCTCTGTGTCCGTACGCTTCTGTCGTCATCAGAATTAACATTCCATTCTTTCCGCTGGTGTAGATCAGAACGGTTGACGTCGTTTTGCACATGAGTGTGGGAGCAAAACGACTACTTTGCCAGCACCGCTTACTTTCTGTGTGTTAAAAACCAACGTGGCCTTTCAAATTTTCATTGTTACCCAAAGAGACACGCTTCTGTCGTCATAATAAGTAACATTCCATCCTTTCCGCTGGTGTACATCAGAACGGTTGACGTTGTTTTGCACATGATTGTGGGAGGAAACAGACTACTTTGCCAGCACCGCTAACTTTCTGCGTGTGAGAAAAGAACATGGCCTTTCACATTGTCATTGTCACCCAAAGAGACAACCATTCCACTTCTATGAAAATGTACATAGAGCAATCATTTCCCACAGGTCATTGTGAAACCAAACCTTTTTACTAATTACATAGAGTGATAATTTCGCTCACTTTATTGTGAAATAAAACTTATGTACTAATTCTTATATGTTCGTGATTTCTTTACAAATTTACTCTCTGTTTTTACAATGTGGTATGCTACGTTGCAGGATGTAATGTGTTCTTGTATAGTTGCTCCATCAAACACGTACATCCACATGGACGCATTTGTTTATGCAGCCAAGGAACATTATTGCGAAAGGTACTGCGCACCACTTGCATTGGGTGCGGGGGGCTCAGGCCCATCTCATATGCTTTAGTGCCGTCCAGCCATTTTCTGTCACCATCAGGCCAATTTCTGTCACGCACATGCCCTATGGCCAGACATTTTTGAGAACGAATACATGGTTACACCCTCAAAATACACATATCTGCACACCTTTCACTTATTCCACTTACGACATTATATGTGGAAAGGTGATTGGTAATGGTGTTGCTGCCAGTTTTTCTAACGTCATTATCCTTCACATCACACATTTTCTTTGGGATTTTATGTTAACTTCAGTACAGTACTTCTTTGTGTTACTTACACTCCTTTTTATAGAAAAAAATTAGTACATGCACAACACATGTATATTAAGGTGATTGACAACGAGCAAAAAGCTTTGTCTTGTGCATGTCATTGTATTCTCATTTTTAACAAGTGTGATCATGTACATAACAACTGAATGGTACAGCTTCCGTCTCTGAGGGGGAGCCTCTATGTATGGTTAATGACCACAATATCGGGGACGTGGCTACTGGTCTTTACTGGAAGGGACAAAACATGGGATTTAGGTCGCCATGTCCACCAGGCACTGTCTTTGTGCTAAAGATCTTGCTCATAATCACAAATTTGTCAAGGAACAGAAATGTGGCGCTCCCATTACGGGGACATCGTTTCATTTTTGCTTTCTGTAGCCTGCAATGGAAAGCGAAGAAGGCTTTCTATCCCACACCCTTTTTCCCTTTCTATGGTGGCCATCTTGACAAAGGATTTCTTTTCTTCAGCCGGGAACGCCGCAGGCGTTCCGGGTGAAGAGAGAAAATCCTCTTTTTTGATACCACGCATTTGTGCTGCAAAATCTTGATTGCTAATGGCATTCAATCCGCACTCTTTGGAGGGGAATGGGGTTTATTGGTCCAGATACGTCGGTATGCACTCGTGCTTGTGTTGTGTTCAACACTTACATTGTGGAATTCTGTGCCGGAAAATTTCCAATTACACGTTCCAACCAGAACACCCAATGTACTTTCCCACTATCAACCACTTACACATGACATTCTGAAGTGTGTATGATTTTGCCAACACGCCCCCATGCGGTGCAATAGCATAGGATATTGTACATTTCTTTGGAAGGTGGCCAGTTACTTCTAATGTTCCGTTACAGTACTATGCTTATGTGTAACTATTAGAACTCGGATAAATGTAGTACAACATTTTTGTTACAGTTGTATCACCATGCATTTACACTACTAAAAACGTAGTATTCACTTAAAAAAACTTTGCTACAGAGACGTTATGATTACGTTGCCCTCCCAAAAACCTGTAAAATTCAATACAAAAAACAGTTTGTTGAGGGGACGTTATGGTTAAGTTCCCCTACCAAAAACCTGTGTACTTCATAAAAAAATATATATATATTCTACCTCACCATTATGGGTCAAATTAAAACTGAAAATCCCCTGAAATTCGCCAGTTATGGTAAACTAAGCCCCCATACCTGCCATCACCACTGTTTACTGCTAACACTAACACCCAGAACATGAAAGATGGCATCACAAATGTTATTGATGACATCACTGACGACATCACATGTTTAACCCCTTTCTTTTCGTTCCCTGCCACATATATATATGTACATTCAGTTCAAAAACTTTGCTAAAGGGATGTTACACTTCACAATGAAACCAAAAAACACTGCACATTCCCCCATTGTGGTAAGCTAAGCAACCATAACTCACAGCATCTACGTCCATTCCTAAGACTAACACCCAGTACACCAAATATAACATCACAAATATCATTGATGACATCACTGATGACATCACATGTAAAAATAATGTTGACTAAAAAACCCTACCTACAAGGGGTTCTTTCTATTATGTTGGTAGCAAGATGTCAGGGGTGATTGTGCAATGGTAACTATGTAATAACTAGGTAACAATTCAAGACTTAATACACACTTGTGCTAGTACAAACAATACATATGAATACCCAATGCATATAAATCAGAGGCATATACAAGGAAACTCAAGTAAGGAAGAAGGAAACAGCATCATCAGAATGTTTATCTTCCTGTATACAAATTAATTGTGATTTTGAGGCCTGCTATTGCCCCATGCATGTGCATCATGAGCTCAGACCAGACCCTAAGGAAAGTACTGTAAGAACACACAACAAGGTTACCATTTTCATATACAGCACCTTTTCAATTTTTATATTGTGATTGGCAGTGAATAAAACCACCTGGCCTACATTTTTCAATGTACCAAAATAAATGATTGACGAATATTTGTCAGCACAAGTACTGCAAGGAAGATCTGCACTTAAAGCACCTTAGCATGTGACAATACATATCTTTTTATTGGATAATCCCGCATAGTGATTTTCAATTCTTAGGTGTATTATGCACGGCTTCGTAGACTTTTGTTTAGAATTAGATTACTTTGTAGCGAGGTTATAGTGCTGTATTTATAAATATTTGTTTACAATATAATTATTCAGGAATTGAAAGACTAAGGGGCACCAAGCACTTTATTATAGATGAATATTTGTCAACAAATGTACTGTAAGGAAGATATGCAATCAGAGCATCTTAGCATGTGACAATATATACCTGTTCATTGTAAAATTCCATTGAGCTATTTTTTTAAATCTCAGGTGCATTATGTACTAATGATATTATAGACTATTATCAAGATTTAGATAGCATTGATGCCAGTCAGCAGGCCCACCCCATACGTGTGAAACATTTCAGTTCGTATAAGCACTTTGCACTTTGTTTGCCGCGCTAAATGAGGGTATGATCTGCACAATAATAATAAACTCTGCATTATACATTTTAAAAACTGCTTACTCTTTAGCAAGCACTATGCACTTTTACAAGCTGGTATCCTAAATAGAGGTTCCCGCATGAATAGCAAGATGCATATGAATTTTAGTAAGTTGTATCAAAGGGACAGTAACTACTTGCAAAATATATGCAATAGAATGTGTACCTTGAGAGGGGCTTTGATATATGTCGTGTGTATTAGAACAATACATTGTAAACATTTGCCAGTTTTGGGGTATGATATGAAATCATGGTGAGAAAAGGGTGCACCATGCACTGTGAGATCGTGTTTTCACATAATGTGATCAGAGCTAGCATTGAGAGGGGGATACACATGCACTTTAGAATCAATTATTCCGCGGATGGGATGAACCGCAATAGGTCAATAGCACTCATGCATGTTATAGAAAAATTGTCTATAAATGTATTTATTATTCATGCTATTTATTTATGACAGTTAAATTAAAGTAATAAAATGCCACGATGCATGTGTACTTTGTATAGAATTTAAGAGGCAATACTGGGTGTCCTAAACAGGGTGACGCCTGAAAGAAAGATCATGATAAAATGGTGTTCAAAGATTCTGAGAAACCATATGTACATATGATTCGATGCCGAAAGTAGAAAAAGCAGATGGACTGAAAACCAACCCATTGTACTATGGCAGTTTAAAAAGGGTGTTGACTTTTTGATTCTTACAACTAGAGGGACATGACCCAAAACCCATACGATGTAATTATCCAAAAAGGACAAATACTTACTGCACGGCTTTCCAAAGGAAACCAAGTTTATTATATGCAAAGGTCTCAGATGGTCCTATAGAAACAAACTGACACAGAACTCGTCACGCACCAAGATGTTATAGGTTATATAGCGGGGGAAACCACACACTGTCATATATAGGTTACAAAGTCATCCCACAACCCTCATTGGTTATCACCTATATGACATGCAAATGCCCCCCTATAGTCCCTGGACTGATTCTCCACACCTTAACTAAAGCCCATTCGCTGATGCATGTGACCCACTACATCGTCCCTATTGAATCGTAGTACATGATTGGCTAGCAGGTCAATTGATACTCTAATAAATCTTGACCGTCACGTGATGTGCACGCCTCCAACCCAGGCACGTTCAAAGTAAGGCTGGCGAGGCCAACTCTGCTTTGATAAGACAATGGGCCTTCTCACTATACCAGATGCCAAGGCACACACAAACTGCACCCCGACTTTGTACTAACTTTACTGCCATCACCTCTGCTCCTCCTATCCCAAATCATGCGGCTCCCACCTTATCTCCTTTAGACCCGAGGTTCCTAATAATTACATGACCAGGGCACCACTTTTAAGTTTGAATGTCAGGATGTATTTGGTTTGGTTTTTCATCTACTTGTAACTCCAATAGGATGACCACTCTTTGGGTGGGGGTAGTAGTGTCCTAAATATTCACCTGGCCTGTTAGCATCACAAAACCTTGTGGCCTGTTCACATGCATCTGTCCTTCAAAGGGCGTATCCCTACCTCCCCTCTACACATCTAGCATTCCGTCCCACCACATTTAAGCTCTGCAACTGGATACAATTAACGTTTATCTG
Source organism: Ambystoma mexicanum (assembly GCF_040938575.1). Taxonomy (NCBI): domain Eukaryota; kingdom Metazoa; phylum Chordata; class Amphibia; order Caudata; family Ambystomatidae; genus Ambystoma; species Ambystoma mexicanum. The sequence goes on along the minus strand of NC_090933.1, from coordinate 1,035,894,922 downwards.
TGCAGCGCATGTGCCTCTGACATTGGCTTCTCTATTGGGGGATGGCAAAGAGGATTTGTCTATTTTTTGGATGCACAAATACATTTGAGCCGATTAGGAGGCTGAAAAACAGTGGTAGTGCTGTATTTTCAGTTTGAATGAAGAAAATAGGTCTGTGGCGTGTGAAGCATCTTGAAGAATTTTCTTGTCATTCATTTGTGTGTATATATCTATATGCAATTCAGTAAAAAAAAACGTAGTTAAAGGGATGTTATGGTTAAGTTTGTTTACTGAATTTCATAGGTTTTTAATAGCACAACTTAACCATAACCTCCCTTTGCCAAAGTAATTTTTTACTGAATATAGATATACATAGTGTGAATTTGATAGATGTTTACTATGATTCACTTACTTTATATACATGTAACATAGAATATACTGAACCCCCTGCTAGTGATTTTGATGTCCACGGACGGACGCGGACAACATCAACACTACCCAAAAACTCAGGGGGTATCTTAGATTGTTCTATCTGTTGGGTGTCCTGACCCACGTTTGAGCTATCATGCTGCAACATTTGGTGCTGTGGGCTTAGAAAATCCAAGATGGCCAAAAAGCCCACAAGTGCGCCAGAATCCAGGAGAACCACGCAGTTTGTGCGCACACCAAAATAGTTACCTAACTTGCCACCCACCAGTGTAAAGAAAGATCTTTGTTAACAAAATCCACTGTTACTGATGTCAAAAAGTTGCTGAAATCGTGACTCATTGGACCACTTTTAAGATTCAACCCTTTTGTGGGGTTCCACATAACCATCTTACTGTAAGGAGCCCCTTTTTGGAATGCATTAATCCAAGAAAGATCCCAAAATTGCATGCAGTACCAACAAAATCCTCAAGGCGGCGCTAGCGGTCTAAACTCTGAAAGGAGAACTGAGTGCAGTTGCTGACAAAGGGATTTGACTCAGCTGACTTCAAAGGCTGCATTTTAATTAAAAATTAGCCACCTGCTGTTCCCAGAGGCCTGAAGCCTGGGAAACCCTCTCACCTCCAGAGATTCACACCAGGAGTTAGAATCTCACATGACCTCTTGATTGATAGAAGGCAGACTGGCTGGGAGCCTCCTGGAGACCACACAATAGGCTCTTGCAATTGAATAGGATATGTTGATTTTGACTGTTTCCTGTCAACAAAGGCCTGCCTGCCAGAAGACACATGTGACTGACCCACCCAAGTCTTGGAGGCGGACTCCAACACTCTGAGAACTGATTTGAAAGCAAAATATATATTTTACAGAAACACTGATAACTCTTTGTAATCAAATGACAGAAATGTATAACTTTGAGAGCCTTAATTTAAAAAATGTACCTTCAATTCAAGCCCAAACTCCAATTTGTGTGATGTTCTGGGGCAAAACCCCGCTATTTATGTATACTACAGACTCTGTGTTTAAGCTAGAGACATGGTAATTTACTGGAGTATGTATGGACAGGCCGTGTACATGTGTACAAATCTGGAGAAAAATCTGATGTTGCAAAACCACTAAAAAGCACAAAATATTGCCATTTCTGAACGCAAGCCCCCAGGAAGAGCAGAGTTGGAACAGGGGATACCTCATGTGATATGTGATGGGTGCATGTAATTTTAAACAAATGTGTACCTGTGCCAATATGTCTTTTGGGTCAAAATATAGATTGTGTGTAATTTGACAGGGGTGGGTTCTCTGTATCATAAACAGACCTCATCATGATGACACTTCATTTCATTCCCCCAATCAAGGGGAAGAGGAGGAAGTGGCCAATGGCAAGTGGAGAGGGGTAGGGCCTAGGAAGCTAGCCTCTCCACCCACTTTCAAAACACATAAAAGCAGACAGTCAGGACAGATGGGGAGATTCAATTCCATTTGCTGCAACGCGCTCTGCCGGACCACACAACATCCAGAAGATACTAGATTCAACACTTAGACTTTAAAACTCCAAAGAACTTGATTCAGAACTCAAAGCAAGGGCCTAAACCCACAAACTGAGAACTCTTCTCAGTGGGCCTCAGCATCCAGCAAACCTAACAGCGATAGCAGCATCCAGGAGCCGTGCAGATCAGCGCTGGGTCCAGAGAAAGCTGTGCAGAAAGATCCAGAAGCAGTGCTGTACCCAGAGAAAGCAGAGCAGTATCCAGAACCAGAGGCAGAGCAGAGCTGACCCAGACCGCTGTTCGCAGAACCAGAGAGCTGACCCAGACCGCTGTGCGCAGAGACCGTCCGTGGCGAGTGAAGAAAACCTGACCAGATCCGTGGCGAGGCCCATTCTATTTCTAAATATATTGTGAGTACCTAGCAGAACTGTGCAGAACCAATCTCTGAGTTAAAATAATATAATTCAATCTATTTTAATCTAACCAGAACTGCCTCCTAGAAGTTGTCACCTGTCATTTGCAAAGCTGTCACTTGTCATTTTTAGCTGCAAGCTGTAACTTGTCACTTTGAACTTTTAAAATTTCAAATCTGAAAAACGACCTTTACCATATCGCTCATATCTCCGTGACCGTTTGTCTTAGAGGCTTGCAGTAACTTTCCTCTGAAAGCTGGGAATCTTGGCTTTTCAACGAACCTAGAACCGCATTCCTATTCCCAATACTTTTGCCGCGAATTTGCCGCGATTTGCAAATTTCTCCACGGGTGAAAACAGCAGCTTCCTTGCTTTCCTTGCTAAAAAATCGTTTGCCTCTTAAGAACCATCCCTGAATCATTGCTAGAGTGAGCCTGGACTAATATTAACTAGATACCACTCGCCCTGAACCTCTAGAGGGAATTAAAAGCATTTTAGCATATTTTTCACTTCATTGCCAGCACATATAAAAGCATTTTGGGCCGGTGTTTCAAACTTCTGTAGTCTAAGCTTGCTGGGGTGAACTGAATTACATTTGATTGCATTTCTGAGAACTGTGTGCTTTCCTTCCATTTCCTTGCATTGCATAAAGGGGGGGAGTGGATTGCCAGAGAAAAGTGATTACATTGTTTTGGTGAAATCATATTGAGTATTTTCTGTACTGCCTTTCATTCAACATTGCATCCATCTGAACTTATATAAAGCATTCTCTACCACCTTATTCTTCTGTTCCTATTCACAAGTGTGCCAGTGCCAGACTATCCATTATTGATTACTGCTCAGATTAAGTGTGATATTCTATTATTAATTTATTATAAAGTGTGATATATATATATATATTGTTTAAATTCTCAAATAAACCTTTTAACTTGCAAAACAGAACTACTTCTTGGCTCAGTGGGGTCAGGGGGATTCCAAGAGAGGGGTGTTATATAGGGGTAGTCATCCAGAACGCATGAACTGGACATAAAGATATATTAATAAGGGTTTCCATTCAGTATCCCAGACTAGGCATTGACTTAGCTGTAGTGTTGAATTGAATCCTCTTACACATCATGCTATATAAACACTGAACAAGTTCAAAAAGCAGCACATGAACACATTATATGTAATAATAAATAAGAAGGGGAACCTATATATGTAACACATCAACCGTCCATTTGAATAGCATATGTACTAAAATGGAATATACCAAAACAAAAAAGATATGCCTCCAACATAATTACCTCACAGAAACTGCACAGCAAGAAGCAACAGCAGACCTACACAACAGTAACAACAAAATTGACCAGAAACTAGTAAGTAAACTTCATTTTTCTTATATATTTCTAAACTTTCTGCATTAGGTACACTAAAAGTAATATTTATTTTTTTTACACAGAAATGTCCAGTACTTTGTAATGGCTTGAATAAAAGTTCCCACGTGATGAAATGAGTGAAGACAGTGATACTAATAGTAGACACTTCTCTATATAAGCCAATTAATAACCATTACTTTATCTGTACTTAACGCATTGTTTTTTTTAACAGACCATGCAAACAGTGAAAATAATATAGCAAAAGAGACATTAGAAAATGCTCACCAGCGAATGGAACAAAAAATGGAAATGCCAATGAAATCTTTTAAAACATTTTGTGGAGGACCACATAAAAGAAAAAATTAAATATCATTGTCCCACATGTACCTGTTCCCCCTCTCCATGCCCCACTCAACTATCCCCAAACTCTCACCACTAAGAAAAACGTTATGATGAGACTTCCATCCCTTCATCCCCTCCCATCTATCCTCTCCAAACCCCTAATTCCCCTGTAATTGCGTCAGTTTCTGCTTCCCCTTCTCTTTCATAAATTTTATATTTGTATAAAATAAAAAAATATATTATGGGGGTCATTACGACCCAGGCGTTAACCATGGCGCTATTAGCACCATGGTTGACGCCAGAATCCGCCATGGTGAATGGCGGAATTACCGCCCCTATCACAAGGTTGGTGGGGCGGTAATTCCCCATTCACCATTGGCCCTTCCCCATTCCCATTTTTGACCCATAGGGCTCAGTGGGAATGGGGAAGGCGGTAAATATGGTACCGCAAATTGCGGTACCGTAATTGCCTCCAAGGTCCCTTTGCGGGCCCGTTCCTTAACGGCTGGTAACACCAGCCGTTAAGGTGGGGGCCCGCAAAGGGACCTCGTAATTAGGCGGTAAGGGATTAACGGCGGCGCCGCCTTTTACGGTGCCGTTAACCCCTTACCGCCTGGGTCGTAATGAGGCCCTATGTGTGTTTTAATTCAGTCCTCTGTGTCTTTTAAAAATAAAATAAAAACAGTTAAGGTGTCCGCGGACAGCGCGGGTGTCCGGGATGTCCATAATTGACCAAAATGGAGGTGTCCTAAGGACACTATGCCTGTCTGTGCTGTCCACAATCAAAATGGAACTGTTCTTAGAACACAAACAATGTCCAGATTGTCCGTAATTAACCAGAATGGAGGTGTCCTGAGAACACTATGCCTGTCTGTACTGTCCGCAATCAAAATGGAACTGTCCTTAGAACACACTCAATGTCCGGGATGTCCGCAATTAACCAAAATGGAGGTGTCCTACGAACACTATGAATGTCATACTGTCCAAAAATCAAAATGGAACTGTTCTTAGAACACACTCGATGTCCGGGATGTCCGCAATTAACCAAAATGGAGGTGACACAATACCTGTTTGTACTGTTCGTAATTAAAATGGGAGTGTCCACACTGTCCGTAGAAAATCTACGCACATGCGCACCACACCCATAGGTCCTACGAACATCGCGCCTGTCCATAACTGTCCGTCGCACGTCCGCACACATGTGCACAACCGTCCCTGCATATTTGGTGTCCTGCGGACAGCCATCCCATTCGCGAACGTCTCCGTGATGTCATCATGAGCGTGTGTCCTTATTTGCGGACCCTGTCCGGGTCCCCGAACATTTGAAAAGTACTTTTTTGGACAATCCAAAGTATTTTACAGTAAAAGTTCACCATTGCACATGTCCCAGACAATGTCCCTGGCGATCTACATACTTTTTGGAACTTTTTGAGCCTTTTTTTGGTGTTCTAAGTGTCCGCGGACAGCACAGGTATTCGCGGAGTGCGCACAGCACCCCTATAAAAGGCCACACTCATTGTGCTTCTGGTTACCTGGCAGAGCGTTGCTTCAGACCGGCATTTACTGCATTGCTGGTGACTTTTGCCTGCTGTCCTCCAGATGGTGACCATGGCTGCTTCAGCTCCATCAGCACCCCCACCCTCTCCACCACCACCACCTCCCCAAGGGCCTGCAGAGGGGAACAGGCAGGAGGATGCAGAGGAGATGGATGAAGAGGATGAAGAGGATGAGGTAGTGGAAGTCCCTACTGCCAGCACTCGCCGTGAGTCTTGGGTGTGGCAGTTGTTTACCACTATTGATGGAGTACCAAAAGCTTGTGCGAATAAGGTCACCTGCAATCAGTGCCACATGGTGCTGAGTCGTGGAAGGCCTGGTTCATACAGCTTTGGTACGACATCCATGAAGTGACACCTAGGGTCATTCTACAGTGGGGCTATTCACAAGGTTGTACCTTGTGATAAACGTAGTAGGTTGAGTTCCTCTGCAACATCCTCCGTTTCCGCTCCTGTCACCACACAAGACACTCCTGTGGGACAGCGCATCCCTCCAGCTGCCTCACAGGCCATTCATGATGCTGTTGACCCTTACCTTTCGAGGGTCACAATATTGTGTATGTACTGCGACGCAGTACTCTGCAGGGGGAGAATCTTCAGAGTGCTTTCGAGACTGCGGTTAAGGAGCACGAGAAGGTCTGCTACCTACCTGATTAAGGCCAACCCTACATCGTCCTCTATCCATCTGTCCTTTCTTATCCCCGTGGTTGGTGTCCCTTCCTTACTCTCCTTTCCCCTCCTTGCCTTGTGTGTCGTGTTTAAAAAACCAAAGAAAATATAAAACAACAAAAAAACAAAAAAAAGCTCTTTTCAGAGCTGCCTTTCACAGTTTAAAAGTAGAAGTGACAAATAAATAGTGCAGGGCCCTGTCCATTTTTTAGAAGTCCATGGACAGTCAGCGGACATTTATTTTTTTGGGGTGCTGCCCTATCAGAACCATTGCACTTTTCTATGGGAAGAAGTGGTGGCTCTGAAAAGAGCCTTTTGGTGGTTTTAAGACCTACTGCAAAATGTATTAATGTAATTACAAAAAAGGTTGCAATGCATTTTGTATATTTCGCAGAAAAATCTGATTGCCAGCATAAGTAAGATGTACTCCATCTCTACGAGAAATGTATGTGCTACAAAGCATAATATTTTCATTGTGAGAAGAGGCCATGCCAATATCTCTTAAAAAGGCACAAACAGCCTTATTGACATTGCGCCTCGCTTTCTCCATTTGTGGACCAAATGAAGAAGAACGCAGCCACATTTGTCTCTGCGCAATACTAGAAAAAATTACTTCTGAATTTGGAAACATGTCCATGACCTTCCCAAATCCTTCTTTCAATGCAAATTGCAAAGAAATTCCACACACATGTCCTAAACTGTTCCCACGACAATAAATAATAATTATGTCTGGATGACGCTGCGTCTCCAAAGTAGCAGAGAGGTACCAAATCCAGCCACTTCATTCCACGTACTCCATGCCAGTGCACTTCCACATGAGGGAATCCAAGATGTGCAGTCACTCTACAGCGTTCTGCATGCTCCTCCAACCAATGTATCCATGAGTCTCCCAAAATCCAGATAATCTGTTTTCTGAAACACACAACCATAGCTATCTGTTCTTCTCTCAGGAAAAAGACTTTCTGACAAACTCTCTGCTTACACAACACACCCAGTAAACCGTATTGACCAATCCCTTGCTGTGCTCATTCTCATTTGCATGCCTCTCAACCCCAAAATCACTGTATGTAATATGCACTGTCCGCGGACAACCGCCATGTCCGCGGACATATCGAAAAATCTGAGCGTGTTGAATTTAAATTTAAATAATGTACCCCATTTCCCCTTTGAGGTAGCTCTAAAAAGAGACCTTTTTTGGGTTTTTTGCAGATGCTTGAGAGACACCTGTTATTTTGTATTTTCTTTTGTTTTTTGTTTTCTTATTTTACTCCAAAAATCTTCACGTAAGCTTCTCCAAAGCAGCCCTTATGTTCCAAAACAGCATGGCATTTCCCATAAAAGATAAAGAAATGCCATATTCTTTAAACAAAACAGCATTACCAGAATCAATGTTCTCATTATTACAAAAGAACATACCAGCTCTAAGCATGAAAGCAAACATGGCAAGGTTGATTGCACACCTAGCAATGTTTTGCTGAGGACAAAAACAGAACTATTGTCCCATATTGCCCTAGGTACTAAATAAGAAAAAACAACTTTGGCATTTAGAAGGACGTTCATTACTGCTTGAACCAAGTGTTCCAAATCTGCCAACAAAGTGGGGGCACTGACATAGCCCAAAGGCAAAGCACCATAGTGAAAAACTACCACATGGGGACTGTTCATCCTGCCCATATCTTCACAAACTTGTACAATTCCCTGTACATTGCAATCAGACACAGTGCTCCACACCACCTCCACTCCTTTAATATCAAAATTGTTTGCCACATTCCTGCATTTAGCATACTGCTCCAAACCATGCACAAACATATCTCCAACCACCAACACCCTGACTTTCTCCACCTCTGCCATCTTCACTACACACAGCCTCTTTCAACACAAATCCACAACCTCAACACCTGATTGGCTAATCACTACAGTCCCCTTTGCATGCTGGATTTGCTGGAAAACCCCAGATGTGGCACGCCCTGTCCGCGGACAGCCGCGGTGTCCGTGGAGCGCGTTACTCTTAGACAGCCCTTACTCTACCCTTTCCACTTCATTCCCTCATTGGATACAGCTAAGCAGTCACACAACCATCCACCAATTACATCCAAGACCTTTACATCTAACTCCATCATCATAGTTTAGCACTTCAAATGTACTGTTGATCACTCTGAGTACAAGTCTCATGTAATTGGAAAGCACCTACTACAAAAACTACTGTACAAGTCTCCAAGATTTCTACTTGCAGCTGCATGCATATCCACATGCATGAATACAAACTACAGGTATGCATATTTTCTGCACAGTACATGTACAACTCTTATAAATGCATATAAACAGGGTAACTGCCACTTAATCTGTATAACCTATAAAATGAACTTACCCACCCACAGGTCTGATTATACTCATAGTTGGGACCGAGGCATGTGTATGAGAAAAGACCTTTATCAGGTTTTGAATCTATTGATTCAATGGACATGAAGTTGAAATCGGGTAAGTTGGGCCATTTGTCTATCTCAAGTGCTAATGAGGCCTGGTTTATCTTCTTGGCCGACCACCTAATGTTTGTACCTGCTTTATTCACATATACTGTGCCCATGTTGCTCTTATCAAGTACTCTCTGTTGGATGTTTAATACGCATCGAAGTGCAGAATGATCACTCCATTTGTTTGATGAAACAATCATATCGTCAATATCAAAGAGCATTTTGGGACATATGAATATGTAATTGAGTATACTACTATACGACACATTGGACCAAGTGTGTTTCCCAGGGTAGTCACTGATAGTATAACCATTTAACATTTCCAGGTCCCATTCATCAAACAATTGGCGCCAACGTGGCCCCTCAGTGTCAGTTTTAGTGTGGATCAATAGACGTTTCTCCCTTAGCTTAGGATTTTGTGGGTGTTTCCCTCCCTCAGTAGGCATGCAGCAATTAAAGTCGCCCACAACAATTACCGCTCGATTTCCAGGTAGGACCGACCAAGAGGCTAATAATTCATGAAGGGCTTCTTGGAGTGGTTCACTTATCAAGGCATGAGGAGGATTGTATAAATGTATTAATAAGAATTTCCCTCTGTTATCCTTAGGACCATATTCAACCTCAACTGCCAGCATATTGTTGTCTATATTGCATGGTATCCGCCTCGAGGACGGAGAGCTAGCCACTCCAATCAGAAGCCCTCCAAATGGTCTACCTTTTTCACCCCTTTTGGCAAAGGATTGATAGTTCGTATGACCATCAAGTAGTAAGATGTCCATTGCCCATGTCTCTTGTAGGCATATTAGACTATGTTCCACAACAAAGTTTACGGATCCCTCCGGAGCCAGCAGATGTGCAAATCCTCTACAGTTCCAAGACAGCAATGTCAAATTTCAATGTTTAGGTAGCACCTCAGGGAGAGATTCCGCTAAGACCAGCTGGACATCTTTGACTTCTACTTTCTTTCCCTCAGGGATCAGGGGGCACTCCGCCGAAATGACCGACCCACCTATTTCCTCATATTCAGCGCTGGGGTCACTTTCATCCAAGTCTGCATCAACCTCAACATCCACAGCCCACAACTCATCACAATATTTCCTAATCATCTGTGCGGTGGAAAAAAATGTACAGTGTAGGGCTGAAACACAGGGATTAAGGCCTTTTAGTGGTTCCACAAACTGAAAGTCATCAGACTTTAGGACACGTAGTTCTGGAACTGAGTGCAGACGGATTATGAACTCTGATCGTGATAGCCATCTGCGTTCGCCATTTTTATACAAATTCTTGATCAAGCAGATCCTATTTGCTGTAAGATCACCCCCGGCCTTGGCTAATCTGGTAGGAGGATTGCCGGCCATGGCCAGGACTAACTGAGGTTGAGGTAATAATTCAGGACCCCTGGTCTGTATTTCCTCCACCTCTCGGGCATCGTTCTCAAGTCGTTCCCATTCGTCTGCCTGTTCCTCTAATTCATCCATGGTCGGTATTCTTCCTTCCTCTGCACTCAGGTCCACCCACACTGATTGTTCCAGCCCGGCCGGCAGATCTTGGTTCTTATCTTGATCACTGATAAGCCAACTGGAGAGGCAGCCTACCCCCGAGCTAATCTTTTTCTTGCTCTGTCTGCCCTTTTTTTAGCTTTCTTTGAGCGGCCACAAATATTCGGCGTCTCTCCCCCTGTGGTAGCTTGTGACATATTTTTCTTGCTCTTTAATGCTTTCTTGGCCAATTTGCGTTGCTAACGGGAATAGAAGACCACCTCGCACTGATCCACAATTACCGAGGTTTCTTTATCAGATGTGATATTTATCTTCTCAGCCATAACAATGGCTTCAGATAGATTGATTTCCGCCTCTGCTTCCTTATTTCCTTCATCTATTTGGGTAGTGGTCAATGAGTTAGTGTTCGTAAGAATCTGCCCTGTCATTTGGAGCAATATTTTGAGGGCAAATTGAAGAGAAGCCACAGAGGATTGAATTTCTGCCAGTTTCTTAGCCCCAGAGAACAGGGTGGCGAGATCTCCTTCCTCCAAGTCAGGCGCATCCTCCATTGAAACCATTACCATGTTTGGAGAAGCTGACAGTCGGCTCATAGGTACCGAATGGCCCATAGCATTGGCTGATGATGACATAGGAATATTATCATGTGGCAAGCATTTGTCTTCAGGCAGCCTGGGGATCTGGGGGGTCATCCCTCGCTGTATACTCAGACACAGATCTAATAACCAATTGTTGTCAATATTGTCAAAGTTAGTAGAACTCATTGGGTCACCACAACCATCTCCCGGTAGAACAGGATCCTCAACGATTGTAGAATTAATTTCTGGTATGGGAAGGGGGGGAGAAGCCAGTTATTGCCCCCTGTCCCAAGGGAATAAGCATTTTGGGCTTTTTCTTGTTGTTTACTTTAGGACTTCCCATCTCTTCACTCCGCAAGGCTTCTGCTTCCAATTGTTTCTTTGTCGTGCGTAAGTTGTATATATTTTGTGTCAATTTTTTCCCGGGTGCCATTTTAGATAGGTAGTTTGCTCCGTGTTAGAGTTGAAATAAGTTCACCAGATATCCTAGGCGTTCCTAGTAATGGGGAATGAATCACTCCTATACACTCCTATCTAAACCTTAGGGAGCGTTCTTGCGCTAGATGCTATAACTCTGGCCCAAAAGTCAATCCTGACCCAGTCAGTCAGGTGTGCCAATATGCCAGCCTTTGGGCGCAATTTGACACCGTCTGTTCAGGCTGTAGTTCTTACTTTGCTTTACTGGACCAGGCGAAGCCCACCGTTGCCCATACAAAAGCAGCAGGGGGCAATGACAAGAACAAAAGGGCGGATGGCGATAACTATAGGCAAAGTTCTAGGTACCTTCTCTCTCTCCGTGTCACCAGATTCTACACACCACACAACCGCGCCTGGGTCTCTTGCTGTACCTCAGTGCCTAGAAAAAGAATACCTGGTGCTTGGTGTCCCAGCAAAAGAGACAACAAGAGAGACCCACTTACAGCGGGGGTCCCACAATTGTACAGCTTAGGCAAAAAAATGCTCTCTCATAGAAAATGTGGCTGCTATGAAGCTGCAGACCAATTAACCAGTACTGCTTTGTCTGGAAAATCTGAAAATAGAGTATGGCTAAGTCTTGGTCCTGCTAAATCTAGAAAAAGAGTTCTCAAATCATATGAGGACATAGAAATAATAGCCAAAAATGATCCCAACAGCGAAGACATTTTGAAAATCAATTTACTAGACACATACTACCCAAACAGGAGTACCACTTTGGAAACCATGTGTCTATACCACATAGCCCAAAACTTCACATACAAAAATAATATAAAACCAGATGAAAACAAAGGTAGATACAGAGTGACAAATTGTGAAGGCAGCTTAGTGAAACTTACCAAACAAAGCTTGATTAATCATATCAAATTGTCATTAAAAACTCCTCAACATAAAGAACTATATTACATGTCCCTGCTACAACTTTTTATACCATGGAGAAAAGAAGAAGAGTTACTAGATATCTATGACTCCTATGAAGACGCTTTCAAAGCAAATGAAAGCATTATAACAGATGTAAACTTTACACAGTACAAAACAATGTTGCACAATGAACAGCAACATGAAGAAGAACTCCAGGCCCAACTAGATAAGGACACTCCCGACAGTAGTCAACCTTCTGTAAGAGGAAGCCAAGACCCACTGGGACAGCCACTTATAGCAAATGAGGCAGACTTAGCTATGACAGAAGTAAAACACACCATATGTCACTATGAGGAAGATACAGAAGACTTCACTGTACTGAAATAAAAACTGAACAATGAGCAGCGTAGCCTTTTCCAAGAAGTAACAAAAGAAATTGAACATGGTGTACAACATGAAAATAAAACATTTACCTGCCAAAACTACAAACCTATACTGCTATACGTCAGTGTTCAAGCTGGTTCAGGAAAAATATTCTTAATCAAAATCATCAGCAAGTTCCTTCAACAATTGACAAACAATAAACTGTCAGCTGTTGTAACTGCCTCCACAGGTTTAGCTGCCTACAACATAGGCAGTGTCACTTTACACCGATTACTACTCCTTCCAGTAGAACACCAAAACAAATTAGATTATTACAAACTTTCTACAGAAGCTGCAATGGAACTATGCAGAGTTTTGAAACAAATTAAAATGCTACTAATAGATGAAGTGAGCATGGTCTCCAACCTAATGTTGGCTTTTATTCACCGCAGATTACAAGAAATACTCAAAACAGACTACGAAGAGCTCTTTGGAGGAAAACACATTATTGTTTTCGGAGATCTTCTTCAATTGACACCAGTGAAAGGTGAACCTATTTTTAAAACCTTGGGGCACAAACTCTGCCGTAAAACTGTTGGCAGCATAGGAAATGTCAACCTTTGGCAAAATTTCCAATACAGTGAATTAACAGAAAACATACGCCAGTCTGCAGACGTCACATACGTCAAGTTGGTGTACTATCTCAAGAAGCACAATCAATATTAAAAACCCGGCACATACATGCACGCTATGACCATAACTCATGTGCTACTGATGTCATGGAAAAATGAGCACACAAAAATGTCAATTGTATGTCCTTGATGCCATCTCTTGCAAGCTGTTCAAAATTCAATGAAACAATGTTGAAAAAAGAAATGCAACCAAAAATTGAAATTTGCTCCACAGACAAACTGGACGTACATGGTATGACACTACCCATGTGTCAACAAGCCACAAAAAGACTAATTACCTTAGAAAACTCTATCTCCAACACAGCTGGTTTGGAAAAAAAGAGTAATGCTTAAACGTAACCTTGACGTGGAGCAAGGACTAGTTAATGGAGCACTTGGAACGGTTGTTGGCTTTCAAACATACCCACGTGACAACAACATTCAGTTTGTCAATATTCTCTTTGACAAACTATCAGAAGTTAAAAGGATAGTATGCTCAACAGCCCGATTCCTTCTTTTCAAAGACATCTATGTACGCAGAGAACAATTTTTTTCTAACTCTAGAATACGCAGTCACCAATCACAAATCACAAGGTCTTACCCTAGACAAGGCATTGATAGATATTGGGAACACAGTCTTTAAAGAAGGTATGAGCTATGTAGCACTGTAACGCTTACGTACACTTGACGCTCTATTTCTAATCAACTTTGATGCAAGTAAAGTAAATGCTGATATTCCTTGCACTCTAGAATACAATAGACTACGTTCACTGTACACCCCATCTAAAAACCTATCCTGTTCCACAAAAAGCAAAACGTTGTAAAAGAAAACTACTTCAAACAGAAACGAAATAGGATCTCACTGCAAATCTTCCAAAGAGAGTAAAAGAAGCTAATACTTCATCAATTACTACAACCAAAGAAGAATCTACTGCTCAATGTAACTCAGGTACTTCTTCAAAGAAGCAACACATACTCTGAAAAAATTTCTTGGACACAGAACTATCAGGTCCATTAAAATTTTCAAATATAACTGGTGTAAATTGCTACGCAAATGAAGCAATAAATATTCTATTCCAATTGCCACCAATTATTGACAACATTTACTTACACAATACAGACCAATTGTGTTTGCAAATGTTAGTCCTTCATAGAAATGCAACCAACAATCCTGACAAAACCTACAGTGTTCATGGAATAAGACAAGAATTGGACTGCTGTGCCAGAATGGTCATATTCATGATAAACTCACAAGAAGATCCACACGAATTTCTAATGTACTTACTACAAGAACTTGAAAACAAAAACATACCTATAAATGAAATCTTCCAGATTTCATACATGTGGAAACATACATGCACTCTCTGCTACCATGTGGCACAGGAACAAATCCCTAATGAACGCTTCGTGCATGCATCTATACCTAACTGTGAATCCATTCCATTTCAGCAACTTGTACAAAATGCAAACCATGGCAGATTATGTACTACCTGCAATTCAGAGAATCGCTCCACCTTACAAATACAGACACATAGTAAATACGTTATACTAATGCTTTTATGTTACAATGCAGATGGTACCAAAAACAACTCCAAGCTGACTGGATTCACACATGGTCAAGTATCACTTGGTAAGAAAACCTTCACAACAAAAGGTATAATCTACCACGCAGGAGCCACAACCAATGCAGGTCACTACACTGCATATATAAAAAAGAATTGTGGATGGTTCGAATGTAATGATAGTACCATTACTCTAAAGCAGAGATTACCAGCAAATCTTATAAACGCTTATTTAATATTCTTAAAACCAAAATTTAATAACTAATCTGTGCCAAACATTAACAAAACTTCAATTAGAAAACTATAAACAGTTAGAATACGCCAACAGGTATCTAACTGCCCGAAGATTCTGCAACAACCAAATAGATAAATCAATACCACTAAAATATAACAAGAAATAAACAGTTAGAATACGTCAACAGGCATCTAACTGCCCCAAAAATCTGCACCAACCCTACAGATAGATGAATAACTTGAGAGTATAAATAAAAAACTATAACCAGTTACAATACGCCAACAGGTATCTAACTGCCCCAAAAAATCTGCAACAAGCCAAAAGATAGAAGATTAGCATAAAATTATAAGTAAACAATTAGAATACACCAGGGGTGCACAACTGATTTTTACAGAGGGCCGAAAGTACCTTACATGATGGCTATAGTGGGCCGCAAAGTAAATGTGGGTGGGGCGGTCGGCGCGATGGGGTGTGGCGTGGCAGGAGGCTTTTTCAACCCTGAATTCTTTTTAAACACTATGCCCCATAGCCCCCACCCCTCAAGCAAACACTATGCCCCATGGCTCCCACCCCTCATGCAAATACTATGCCCAAGGCACCCACCCCTCAAGCAAACACTATGCCCCATGGCCCCCACCCCTCAACCAACCACTATGCCCCATGACCACCACCCCTCATGCAAACACTATGCCCCAAGAAACCCACCCCTCATGCAAACACTATGCCCCAAGACACCCACCCCTCATGCAAACACTATTCCCCAAGACACCCACCCCTCAAGCAAACACGATGCCCCAAGACACCCACCCCTCAAGCAAACACATGCCCCAAGACACCCACACCTCAAGCAAACACTATGCCCTAAAACAGCCAGCCCTCAAGCAAACACTATGCCCCATGCCCCCCACGCCCCAACCAAACACTATGCCCCATGACACCCACCCTCATGCAAACACTATGCCCCAAGACACCCATCCCTCATTTAAACACTATGCCCCAAGACACGCACCCGTCAAGCAAACCCTATGCCCCAAGACACCCACCACTCAACCAAACACTATGCCCCAAGACATCCACCCCTCATGCAAACACTATGCCCCAAGACACCCACCCCTCATGCAAACACTATGCCCCAAGACACCCACCCCTCATGCAAACACTATGCCCCAAGACACCTACACCTCAAGCAAACACTATTCCCCAAGGCACCCACCCCTCAAGCAAACACTATGCCCCGAGACACCCACCCCTCAAGCAAACACAATGCCCCAAGACACCCACCCCTCAACCAATCACTATTCCCCATGACACCCACCCCTCATGCAAACACTTTTCCCCAAGACACCTACCCCTCATGCAAACACTATGCCCCAAGACACCCACCCCTCATGCAAACACTATGCCCCATGACACCCACCCCTCATGCAAACACTATGCCCCAAGACACACACCCGTCAAGCAAACACTATGCCCCATGCCACCAAGCATTCACCATGCATACATACTCATACAGACCCCAAACCCCCCACCCCTGCATACAAACTAACAAGCATACACCATGCACCCATACAGACCCAAACCCCCCACCCCCAACTCAGCACACAAACCCACAAGCATACACCATGCACCCATACAGACCCGAACCCCCCACCCCAACTCAGCACACAAACTCACAAGCATACACCATGCACCCATACAGGCCCAACCCCCCCACCTCCAACTCAGCACACAAACCCACAGGCATACACCATGCACCCATACAGACCCGAACTCCCCACCCCAACTCAGCACACAAACCCACAAGCATACACCATGCACCCATACAGACCCGAACCCTCCCACCCCCAACTCAGCACACAAACTCATAAGCATACACCATGCACCCATACAGACCCCACCCCCAACTCACCATACAAACTCACAAGCATACACCATGCATCCATACAGACCTGAACCCCTCACCCCCCAACTCACCAAACAAACTCACAAGCATGCACGCATACAGACCCGGACCCCCACCCCCACATCTCAACATACACTGAACGTGCACACAACAACAACAAACACTCAGGCAGACCCGACAACACCACCCCCCTGCCCCAGCATCTCAACATACACCTCCCTTAGACACAAACACATTCAGGCAGACCCGACACTCACCCCACCCCTGCATCTCAACATAAACTGAACTTGCACACAAAAACAAACATTCAGGCAGACCCGACACACACCCCACACCCGCATCTCAACATGCACTGCACTTGCACACAAACACATTCAGGCAGACCCGACACACACCCCACCCCCGCATCTCAACATACACTGAACTTGCACACAAACACATTCAGGCAGACCCGACACACCCCCCCCTCCGCATTTCAACACACACTGCACTTGCACACAAACACATTCAAGCAGACCCGACACACCCCCCTCCGCATCTCAACACACACTGCACTTGCACACAAACACATTCAGGCAGACCTGACACATCCCCCCCCCTTCTGCATCTCTACACTGAACTTGCACACAAACACATTCAGGCAGACCCGACACACACCCCCCACCCCGCATCTCAACATACACTGCAGACATACAAATACAAACACACCCATACACACCCGACACACCCCCCACCTCCGCATCTTAACATACATACAAAAACAAAAAACAGTCAGGACCGACCGAGACAGACACACACATACACACCCACACACAAACATACAGCCCCCCCACCATGTACTTACCCAGACGTGCTGGAACGCTGGCGAGGCTTCTGGCACTATGGCTGGCGTGGGCGTGACAAGGCTGAAATGCCTTCCGGCATCAAGCCTTACTGGCCACGCCAGGCGTAGTGCTGGCACTCCATTGGTGCAGCACACACGCACTACGTGGCTCATAGGAGCTGCGTGGTTCGTGTGCACTGAACCAATGAGGGCCAGTGTTTTGTCCGGCCTGGAAGACAACAAAGACTTTCCTAATGGAGGGCGGACGATGCTGCTTGCGGGCCGCCCTCCATTAGGAAAGTCTTTGTTGCTGGCGGGCCTGACAAAACGGCATGGTGGGCCGCAACTGGCCCGCGGGCCATATGTTGTGCACCCATGGAATATACCAACAAGTATCAAACAGCCATAGATATCTGCAACAAGCCAACAGATGGAACATTAGCCAGAAATAACAAATAAACACTGAAAACAAAGAAAGAAATATATTGTACCATAAAAAAAAAGGTTTTTTTTTTAAATCCAGCATGGATATTTTTTTCCCATAGATCCAATGATTTAATAAACAAACAAAGAAACTGGGCAAATTGCACAGTTCACTGGTTTGAAATATAGTACTTCTAAAGTACTAAATATGAGGGTCGAAATAATGCAGAAATGTCTATTATGCAATGCAATAACTCATTATGAACTACCTACACTAACATGTGATCTTTTCTTTTATCACAGAAATTGAAAAAGAATATCTGCTCCAGTTACCCAAGTCATGAAAAAAATATATCCAATAACAAAAAATCAAACAGTAAGTATATAAAAATTCAACTCACAAATATTGCTCCATAACACAATCATTCAAGCAAACATCTAACCATACACCACAATCCAAAATGTTTACTTCCATGGATATGTTATACTGCAGTGCTTGTTGCCAAACTCTACAATCTTAATTGCATGACTTAGCCAAAACTTCACATACAAACTCTACAAATCAAACAGTACACAAACTATAGATTTGTGGATATTTGATGGATGTTTGAGTCTATGGGTGCATTATGCTGCAGTGGTTGGGGCCAGGGCCTAGAGTCTTGGGTGCATGGCCTACAGCCTACCGCCTTCGGCCACGCACCGAAGACTCTAGGCCCTGGCCACAACCACTGCAGCATAACACACCCATAGAATCAAACATTTTAACTGTGGTGTATGGGCTACTTATACGGGATGTTAATTACAATCAACGCTGTACTAACAATCCGAAACCAATATCATACTAGAGTAAAATAGCCAGTAGTGCATTTTTTATGCGGACATGGCGAGCACATCAGGGGCACCTGCCACCTAAACAAATACAGCATTTGACCCATCTCTTACTCCCCCACCCTCCCCAAGCACTCTTACACACCAACACACTCCCCAAAATTGTATTTTTACCCCGTTCGTCGCTACGCTGTCCGCGGATATCCTCAGATCCAAGATGGTGGATGCATCAAAACAATACGACGCACCTCACGCTTCAACCCAGCCAATCAGCGAACACGTCGTATTTTCGCGGACATGACGCAGGCCGATTAGCCAATCGGTGTCCTGTCTGCGGAGCAAACAGGGAAATGTGTCCGCAGAGCGGACATAGATACCACTAATTATTTTAGACCTACTTTTTGGTCGTTTTAAAATAAACTACTGGACGAATTTACACCAAATGTTCAAAAGCACGCTTTTGGGACCAAGTCGCTGATCCTGCCGCAAATTTTGTGCAAATCCGTCCAGCAGTTTGAGCTGTAGGCATGAGCAAAGTTTTTCCCCCATTCACTCTAGGGAAAGAAAAAAAAAATTGGGACCCCCCTTATAACTTTGCCCCTCCTGCATCAAACCTCACTAAACTTTGCAAAATTCAGAGTGGACCATATGATTTTTTTACAAAGTTTGGTGAGAATTCATCCAGGGAGAGCAAAGTTATAAGCCAATCAAAAAGTGCTCTTCCTATGGGATTAGCAACTTAACCATAACTACACGGCTACTACTGTGGGTCATGTAATAATCATTCATGAATACTAGTCACCAGGCTGTCTGCGAGGAAACACAGTTGGAACATCATTGTGAACTAAATTACGAGTGAGTCTGGTGTGACCTCTTTTTGTGAACTTTGATATGTCATACATCTTTTTCAAGAGGTGCATGCTGTGCTAGCCGAATCTGTTGCCCCACACATCCTCAAAGACATCCTTGGCTGTGCTGTCAAGCTCAGAAACTGGGAAGCAACAGTTGAGCAACCCAGGGGCATATAAAAGCAATGTCCTTCAAAGCATGGCTGAAATTAGGACAACCCAAAACAATACAGGAATGCATTGTTTTATGCTCCTGAAGATCTAATAAACATCATGAAATCATAATAATCATGAAAGTATGCAAATGACTTATAAATACATCCCAAATAGAATGCGCTTTAGTCTTTGTCAATAGCCCTGTAAAAAACTCTCACCCACCAAGCTACCCACCAGCTCAAATGCCTGGTCTTTTCAACATCCCTAGTGCCATAAAATAATTAGAGCTATGAGAAAACATATAATGAAAAAAACATATAATGTAACATAATGTTTAAACGTATATGAAAATGTTGACAATTAGAAAATGCGGAAATAATGAAGATATATTAAAAAAGAAAATACGGCGGCAAATGGGTTAAAACACACTATAAATGGACGGAGTGGATAATGAGAAACTAGAATAAACCACTTCAATCTTAGAAAAGGTATGTGGATATTATGCAACGAAGATAAGTAGCTTTGCGATTGAAGTTGTTTATAAATACTTTGAAGAGTGGGTGTGTATGTGAATGTGTCATGTTGAAGGACTGCCCCTAACATGTGTTGGTCTTTTGTTAGGAACATTATATACTATCCCAATATAGCCATATTAGGGTGTGAGTAAACTTTGTTGTAGGTGCAGAATTGATCATGTAAAATTCCATTAAAAAAGTGTGCAGACCAATCACCATTGTGAGTGCAGAAACTAGAAGAAAACTGTCTTTTGAAAAGGAGTGGTGAGTGGGCAGGTGGATAAGGATGAACCGTGCAGAAGAGGCCTGGCACATTGTGGAAGAACTTATAGATAGGTAGATTCACTGGGATAGGGTCTTCAAAGAGGAGTATGGAGACAGTGGATTTGACATGGACAGGTAACCAATGGCACCTAAATGAAAGACCCCTTTGAGTTGTTCATGGTGCTCAGCACCCAGTATGTTAACCACCCAACCACCACCATTGTGAGCAATATGCCCAAATTAGAACTGCCATTGATAAAGGGGCGTAGATAAGTATGAAGCGTGTGGAAGAGGACTGGCAGGCACTTTGTTGATTCAGTGCGAAGGGATCTTCAAAGGGGTGTATGGAGACATCAGGTCTGGGGTGGCCAAGTGGTCAATGGTCCCTAGATGAAAGACTCCTTTGAGTTGTTCATGTTGTTTGGCACCCGGCATGTTAACCTCTCACAACCATTGTGAGCACATGTCCCATTGAGAACTGCCTTTGATAAGGGAGTTGGTGGATAAGGAAGAAGGGAGTGGAAGAGGAGTGGCACCTTGTCGAATCACACATTGATGGGCTGATTTAGTGGTACGGGGACTTCAAATGGGAGTATGGGGACACCGGGTCTGGGGTGGCCAATCGTCGCTAAATGAATAATCCCTTTGAGTTTTTCCTAGTGTTTGCCACCCGGTACATGAAACATTGCGAGCGCATGCGCTAGAGAAAACTGCCTTCGATAAGGAAATGGGTGGATAAGGATGAAGCAAGCGGAAGAGACCCAGCACCTTGTCAAAGACACATAAATAGGTTGATTCAGTTGGACGGGGTCTTCAAAGTGATGTATGAAGACACCAGTTCTGGGGTGGCAAAAGGTTGCTAGACACAAGACCACCTTGCATTGTACAGTGAGTTATGCTCCAGGGACATGATGGCCCAACACTCACCCCAAATAAGAGCACATGGACAAAGTGAGAACAGTGCTTTGATAAGGGGGCGTGGTCAGGTAGATTAGGATATAGTCTGAGTAATATTGGTAAAGTATTCAAAGCAGTACCAATAAAGTGTTTATCTAATGGGCCGAGCATACCATTGTTATTTATCGGCTCATACGTAGTGTTGGTATATGGTGTTGTTGACCTTCTTATGCCTTTAAAAGTGTCAAGATTTTTAACATTTAACAAACACGTGTGTGTTAATAAGTGCAACAGTGTGAAATGTAACGTATGTGAAACAATGAAATAACATGATAAGAGAAGGTAATAATAAGAAATGCGACCCCCCTCAGAATGCAAGTACAGAGTATTTGGTATTGTGACTTTGGGGTTTACGACTTGTTGTATGATGCTATGAAACATATGTAAACAACTTGATCCTCGTTATGTGGGTTAATAGCAAAAGAAATAAGAAATGAAATGCACAAAGTTGAAAGAATGAGAAAGTAAACAATAAGGAGTTATTAGAGGCATACATGTTTTATTAAAATTAATATATTCCAAAAAAACACCATTGTTAACGAAAAATATGGATGTCAATACAAATTGCAGGTTATATTGATTGGAAAGTGGCATTGTCTGTATAAATCCAGTGTATTGTCCCGAGGCTCTGGGAAATTCTTCATGGATGCCTCTGACAACACAGGCAGGTATGGCACAGCAAACTCAAAATCCAAGACTTCCGTGCATCCACCACGTCAATGCTCTGTAGGCCACAAGCCTGTACCATCTGTGTGAAAGACATAGAAATGGTTTTGTTGAATCAACTGTATAAGAGATTTTTGCTTTTTTTCAATAACTTAGAAAAGGAAGGCATACATAGGAAAGCAAAAACATATTTTGTGAGTAAAAGAGTTCTAAGTCCAATATTTAAAAAACGTCACAGTACTGTTAAGTTGTAGTATTTGGTTTCATAAAAGGGATCCAAACCTGTGCACTTTAATGTGTGGGCAGACTATCACGAAAGTCATTGTACTTGTGGGTCATTGTACATGTGGCGACAGGCCACCTTTCCTATCAAGCCTTGAGGTGAATTGCAGCCACAAGTGTACATCATTTTTTAACCCATTTTGCTTTATTAGTCAAGTTCCAGACTGTATTAACCTCCTTAACGCAAGTTGGCAATTTGGGAACATTCAGTCTAAGTTACAGAATGCATCCCTTGAACACATGTTGGCAATCATGGAACTTCAAGTTCCTTATAGTGAACACATGTCCTTGACGTCTCCTAATGGTTCCACCTTTTAAGTGTGGTATCTCTAATGTAACTTTCTTTTAAATGATGGAAGCATTCTTTTTTAAAGTTCTAAAATGATGTCACTTTCTCTTTATAAGCTTGGTCTTTCAATTTGCAACAGTTCATCACAAAACCAAAGGTCTCCCTTAAACGTACAAATCGGAAGCTGCTTATGTTTACCTCATCATGGCATTTCCACGTACAACTGGTAATTGTGTCTATCTGGCGGCGCCGACTAACTGTTGCCGCTCACCCAGATCCCATATACAGCACCATCACAATTTTCCAATCCTGGTCTCACGCCATGTTCATGATCTCTGCTTTGTATATGACATCAACCTCTGTGTCGACGTACAATGGACTTCCACATGGCAGAATCGCTCTCTTGCAAGGATGGCATGGGTGGCTGCATGGCTGCATGAGTGCAGCCTGATTTTTGTAAATGTGAACCTTGCAGCAAGGACGACTTAACCTTTCACACTAACTAGGTTGATAAATAAAGCACCATTCAAATGTGTTCAAATGAACAGGTGCTGCTACAGTGCTTAGAATATGAAGGGTGGAAGCGCTATATAAGAAAACAATATTTGTATTCGCTCCATGTTGTCACTTTTGCATAGGTTTGCAATCACAATCTCCTCACTGGACCACCACCAAACAGATCTCACATCTTTCCCCCCTGCTCGGGTTTGCTCTTGGTGTCTGCCAGTCGTCCCTTTCTGACTTTTCCCTGAGGTTCCATATGTACATGGAGCCTAGCATTTCTGTTCCCTTTCTCCACCTCTGTGCCTGGTTGCAGGTGACCCCCTTGGACAGGCATGCAGGAGGTATGAAGCTCATCCTCCCTGCTTCCTGTAGAATCCTTATGAGACATGGAACGGCCTTCTATTGGTTTGCCACTGCTTTGCTATACCAGCTCATATATTCTCTTTTGGCAGGGTACCTGATCCGCCAGAACTCAACCCTAACCCAGACCTGTGTATCAGTTCCAATGCCGGCACCAACCCCCACACGTCTCCTCTCTGTTCCTCATTTTTTTGATTTCCTGTAGTGTCACAATTCACGTCCACTGACCGCTGATAGGAAGAACATTCTTATTTTTGTAACGTCAGCAGTTCCTTACACCACGCATTTTTAAAACCCTGACAAACCTTGATAATCCTCCATAATTCTACAGAACTGTGATCAATACGTTTCATAATCAAAACATTCTTGCCCTAGTAAAAATAAAAAGTGGAAATGAAGATAGAGGAGGAGAAGATTTTAGTGCTCCAATATAAATATAGGAGGTATGGCCTAAGGAAGGGTCTGACAGATGACTAGCGATGAAAAAAGCAGCAGTCACGGAATTTCAACCACATTTTTTGCACGGCCAAATACTGAATTTGGACGGAAAGTGGAGAAATAACCCCCTGAAAGTTGCTTTGGTTCATTTCTCCACATTATTGCCAAAAATAGAGGATTTACCATGGGAGGATTTACTGCCTGCTAAAAATGCTCAAACTCTCCAATGGAGCCCTATTGTTCTCCAAAATGGGGACAAACATCACTGCCTGGAATAAATATACAAATTCCCTATGGAGACCTATGGGGCTCCAGAATGGGGACAAACATCACTGCCTGGAATAAATATACAAATTCCCTATGGAGACCTATGGGGCTCCAGAATGGGGACAAACATCACTGCCTGGAATAAATATACAAATTCCCTATGGAGACCTATGGGGCTCCAGAATGGGTATAAGCACCACCATGCCACTAGCAACGATAAATGAGTTTGGTGGTTCTTCCACCAGAAATATTACTAAACTCATCATAAGTCCCAAGATGCAACGCAAGTCACATATAAGAAAACACTTAGGAGAGACAGACCTTCCCCAATTTTGATTAGTGCTCCTTAAATACTATGAGGCTCATGTTGGTCAGTGGACTTGAGTAAGGCTTTGTCTTTCAATCCCCATTACCATGCCTTTATATGGCAGAGAGGAGGAGCGAAAGGGAACTTCTGTTTCCTCTGCCTCCCTTCCTCTCCGCCATACAAATGTTCCAGCATTTGCACCAGCATGGATTTTCAAATGCTGGAGATCCCTATGGGGTCCGCCAGTTTTA
The DNA here is from genome assembly GCF_040938575.1 of Ambystoma mexicanum. Lineage (NCBI taxonomy): Eukaryota > Metazoa > Chordata > Amphibia > Caudata > Ambystomatidae > Ambystoma > Ambystoma mexicanum. The sequence goes on along the minus strand of NC_090933.1, from coordinate 1,035,869,903 downwards.
TGCACTAGCATGAAGCAGGAGATCCCGAAGGGGTCCACTGTACATGCTGCCTGTCATACTTGTATGGCAGGCAGCATATACAATTCCAATTCAGCACTACCCGACATGCCCGCATGTATTTGTAATTGTGAACACTGCTTACCATCCTAACAAGGTAAGCAGTGCTCACAATGACAATTAAGTGCTTCCCGAAATGTGAGTATGCCAGGCAGCATATACAATTAAAAGTAAATGCTTCCTGGCATGCAAAATGGAAGGGCAAAAGGCGGTGTACACTTGTGGCCCTGCACCTTTGCACATTGCTGTGCAAATGACAAATATTTGGCCGGTGGAGAGCTGCTTATGTTCCAGTGCTCACTTAACTGATCCTCGCCATCAAATTACGATATATTGGAATGTGCTCCATTGTTTTATTTAAATGGAGGACAAACTACACTTATAAATTACATTCTTAGAAACAGTTTTGGGAGGGGAGGCAAGGTCAGGAATTGACCTGCCCCAGTTAGAATGAAAGAGGAGCATGATTCAGAATCTGGATGCACAAAGAAGTGAAGAAGGGAGCAAACAATAACGGTAGGGGTTAAAACGGAATTCAAAGTATAAAGGCAACTCTTAAAACATTCGCAAAGAGAGAGAAAGGAGCAGAGACCCAATAGATTTCAGATCCCAACAAAAAATGGTGAGACAATGATCAGAGAAGGGGACTAAGTGCACCGACAAGATGATACCACGCTGTGACGAATTGCCATCTGATGAGGGTGTTGAAGACAAGGCTTCTTCGATTTTTATTAAATTAATACACTTTGTGACTAATCAACTTCCGGGGCATCAGTGGTCCAAGGGTGAATATCGGTTTCTAAATCATCAATCAGCCCCACACCTCTAATACATCATATGGCATCTGAACCAATTGGAATAACAAGCAAATTATAAACCTACTTGTCCAATTTTGGTTATTTGGACAGAACGGCAGGCTTATCTCGGAAAGGTCATGGATTGTTTGTTAGTTGCAACACAGTGATAATACAATTAATACCCAATGATAAAAGGGACTGTCCAGTCACGGTTGTACCAAAAATATCTACTTTATTTATATAACAACACACAGTTCTAGAAACACTATGAAATATCACCCACCCTGTAAAGGAATTCAGAGGACAGACATTTTGAAAGAAGGAAAAGTGATGTCCTCTGGATACTGACAGGCGTGTAATCGGTATGATTAATAACCACAACAGTTTAAGGTATCTTGGCTTTAGCACAAAGGAAGCAATGGGTCTTAAAATGTCTCTAAAGGCCTTCTGGGAGGGACCAGGCAGACAGAATCACAATTTACCTTGTGCTGTAGGTGTTCTTGCTGCTGGACAGGTTTGAGTCGGCTTCAGGGTGCTTTGCAGGTTTCTGTAACAGTTCAAGATGGGAGTCAGCTGCGGGTATCAGGCTGCAAAACAGTTTGGCAAGCGAGGCAGGACAACCAGCAGCATGCTAGCCAACACGGTGACTTGGGGTCAGGAATCATTGTCTCACTGCTGATTGGCAGTTGTAGAGAGCACTGGTCGCGATATGTTGGATGTCTTTATGTGACTGTGGCTTGACAACGGTCAGCAATTCAGTCAGTTGCAGGTCGAGGAGCTCGACTGGCTCGAAAATGTCCTTTAAGGTGGACGTCGGTAGAAGCTCGTCGAGGCACTTCTCCCAGCTTCTTCAATGGGCTTGTGTCGTCCTTTAAGACAGACTGCCCACAGCTGTGGAGTGTGTTGCAGGCAGCTGCCTTGTCCTTGGTTGTAGGTTCAGGCCCCGATTCTCATCCTGGTGTTAAGTACCGAAAAGGTTGTTAAAAGGGTTAGCAACCTTTTTGGTACTTAAGACCTATTCTGAAGGTGGTGCATTCTTCTGAAGTCAGAAGGAATGCGACATTTTCGGAATACATGTGGCAGTTGCTAGGATGGGTTGGAAACCAACCTAGCAACCACCACATCCATAACCTGGCTTTTTTGAAGGGTATTCTTGTGCCACTCCTCCAGTTTAATATGTGCGCTAAAATAGCCATTTTAGTGCTGTTAGACTGGAGGAGTGCCACAAGAAGCCGGTGCCAATGCAGGTGAGCAGCTTCATGATGGCAGGAAATCTGCACTGCTGTCCACCCATGCAAATCTATGTTAAGGAATTGCAGTTGTCTCCATTAGGATACATGTAAATATTGAAATGTATCCTAATGGAGACATATCTCCACTAAATGGTTAATGCAATGGAATTCCTTAACATCGGTTTGAATGGGTGGATGGAGTGTTTTTAGTATTGGGTTCTTTCCCTTGTTTTTTGTTTACAGGGGATCAGCTTTCGATTGGGAAGAAACTCAAATTCAGAAGTATAGGTGGAAGGCTGATTACCCCTCTCGACGCCCTAATGTCTTCGGTTGGTGACACTTAAGTAGGACCTCCTGTCACTACCAGTTAGTTAATAAACTCTGCCACAAGAAAAGTTTTTTAATTGAAAAATGTATTCTGTACTTTTAATTATCTTTAGAAAACAACAACATTCATGATAAAATAATTCATGGGTGTGTGTTGTGCAGGTCAGAATGGGTTCACATGTTGGAAGGTGGTGACTTGGTTAATACCTGCACACTTTCTAAAACCAACTTTTCTGTTTTGTGTACTTCCAATTTTTTATTTTTTTTTCCTGTACATGTGCTACATACGCATCGCTTTCCCACTTACACCAGTTGAACTTGCTGGTGTAAAATGTGGATTTTTTGCCCTAGCTGGCTTCCCAAATGTTTTGGGGTGATAGATTGCACTCATGTGCGCCTAGTCCCCCCACCCCATGAAAGGGAGCAAATATTCAGGAACCGCGAAATGCACTTTTCACTAAACATTCAAACTTCCCTGTATCTGCACATGATGCATTCATTGTGCGTAATAGCAATTTGCCGGTGGTAATGAGTGGATTGTCTGTTGACAGAAACTGGCTACTCGGCAATGGTGCATACCCCTTAAAACCGTGGCTACTGACACCACTCTTGAATGCAAGCACTGCTTCTGAGCAAAAGTACAATGCAGAACATGGAAGGACAAGGAACACAGTTGAACAGACTTTTGGGCTCCTGAAAAGTCGATTCTGGTGTTTGCATGAGTCGGGAGGGGATCTCATGTATGCTCCGGACGAAGTTTGCTATATTGTAGTGCTGTGCTGCATGCTGCATAATTTGGCCATTCAGCGCCAACTGCCAGACCCAGTGGATGCAGTATCAGAGGAGGAGGAAGATGAGGACGAAGTCCACATCTGCACTGACAAACTTGAAGATGATGGACGGAAAGTTTGCACTGAAGTCATTGACAATTTCTTCATGTGACTTTGTGCTTGCCCCCGAATGCAAATTACAACGTATGTATGGTTATGCACATGCTATGTGTGAGTGTCCAACAAGTGTATTAAGTGGAAACAACACTTTATGGCCATGCTTTTTGAAAGTTTATTCACAACTGTTAAAACATTATACTTCCCTCAATAAAAGTTTCAACATGTACATCACATTTGTTTCCTCAATTGCTTAAACTGAACAGTAAATGAACTTCAATGTACGAACCGGAAATGAGTATTTGGCTTACAACTTGCCCAATTCCTCATAAATGTGCATTGTGGAATGTTGAATGTGGCTGCACTTCTTAAACTATGGTCAACATGACCGAAACATACGATGTAAAATGTTCTCCTGTAAACAAGTCAACCATTAGAACATTTCTCAAGATGCACTGACTTAGTTTTTTTGTGTTCATGCTTACCTTTACATTGTCTCTGCGGCCGACTGGCCTGTGCAGGCACATGCACTTCATTGCTGGTAGACGTTCTTGGGCGACTGATGGATTTATCTTCTGTGTTGACCTCCAGTGTAACTGGCTCAGCCATGCTGGCCAACAACAGGGATTACTCCTGTTTCTGCACTCTCAATAGATGTGTCAGTGTTTGCAAGCACAATGCATTGCCCTTGACTGTGTCACTGCACGTTTGCACTGCATGCGTCAACACTTTCATAATTTCTGAGTTCTGCTTCTGCATTTCAATGCTCATTTCCACACTTTTCCCACCACTACTGCCACACTATCGGTCAATGTGCACAGGGTGCTTATGTTCATTTGAATGTCATTTAAGACACCAGTTACACATGCCATATCCGCATGTGGAAACACATTCCCCTACTTACGAATGCTCACCTGAGTCTTGAAGTGAGAACCATTTGCATGAGGGCCACAGTTTGCTTCTCTGTGGCGGCAAGGAGATGGCAGTCATAATCCACGGCCTGACATGTCCTTCCACTTGGCTCATCAACCGTCAGTGGTGGCTGGGTGAACTGGGTGTTTTCCACAAAAGAGTACTTAGTGGCTACATCATCCACAACATTAGGCATCTTCACTGCAGTACTGTCATCCTCAAAGTACTCATACAGTGTAATTTCAGTTTCCCCTTCAAGCTGAGTTGATGCTGCCAAATTGTTATCTTCCTCAGGTTCTTCATGCATAGACTGTTGTAAGGCTTCAACAGTCCCTGGAACCGGAGTTCCTGCCCACATAAAGACAGTATGACAAAAACATTTTACTACAGTGTCATATCTGCATGCTCACAATCCACATAAATGCATGGTCCTTGCAAACATATTCTGTCCTCGCACACCGAGCATGGCCTAATAGTACTCTCTTGCACTCCTTCATTCCCTTCATAAAACTATAGCGCTTCATGGCTGGTCATCTTGACATACGTTACATTGGACCATATGTACAAGCAGTGAACCCCGATACCACCCTCTATCTTCTCACTGTAACACATTCTTTTACTAGCACGTATACCTGGGGCCTAACATGCAAGTTACTATACTCTGAGATTTCGATGTCACATGCAAGCCCTCCCCAACTTCTGCAGGAAATGTGGTCAACAGGGAAACCTGAAATACTTATGAGACTAGAAGTGGTCAGTATGATTTTGGAAAATAAAATAAGGGCCTGATTCATGGAATCGAAACTGTGCAAATCTTCGTTTGTCGATTTATCGAATTGAATGCGTGGTTCTTTCACTGGACTTGCGTGGAGTTCGCGCAGACTCAGCGCATCTCTGTGAGCCGTCGAGGGCCTTATGCGATACACCACGCAGAGCATGGGCTTGACTTGCACAGAGGTCTGGGAAGGGGGCAGAGCACAAAAAATGGGGAAGAACTTGCGCAAAAATTGCTGTTCCGAGGGACGGCATTCAGGAAGTCCCTCGCATGCCCACAATTGTGTGGCACGAGAAGTATTCATGGATTTGATCGTGCAACCTCTTGGCTGGGAAATGGCCATGCAGGTCCATCATACTGTCCGCCACATGAAGGCAGGCATAAGTCCATTTGCACGTAGGATTTGCAGCACGGAAGAGGGACTGAATGTCAGATTTCAGGGTGCATGTATCCTACCATTGTTCTGATCTAATTTAGGGGTGCGTGTATGCAGTTTAGCGGGGTGCAGGAACAGTTTACAGGGGTTTGCAGGCAGATTAGTAATTACAGAGTTATTATTTTTAATATGCATGTTGTCGGGGTGCCGGATACAGTTACGGGAGACCCTGTGCAGTGTCTTCGAGATGCAGGCCTGCTTGCGGGGGACCCCACGCACTGTTTGAAGGGTGATTGTATTTGCGCCCTGGGAGAACACGCAAAGGTAGCTGTTCTGGCTGTTTATGTTTAAGCTGTGACTTGCGATTACAGTTACTTTGTGCAGTAAATTCCATGACTATGCGGGGTGCGCATTTTTCATTCTGCACACACACACACGCACACTGTCCGTCTTGGCACAAGGCACCTGCGGGACTTCTGTGCACATTTCCATGAACCGGGCCCTAAGATTCTCTAGCTCAAATGGGTTATGCCACTCCTAATGGAAGCATCTTTTAATATAATTAAACACAGACTAATTCCAATGGGGAGCTGTTGGTCCACCCAACAGAGTTTATGATCTAAGGTCTCTTTGCAGTAATTGAAAAAAGCTTGGGGACTCAACCAGATTCTCAGGAGGCTTTGGTTAGAATTAATCGTGAATCACATTTTGTAAGTACAGCGGCAGAGCCTTCCACAGATAAGCTACCCCTGTCTATATTGTTATAGAATCTTGACAATATCTTATAGGATTATTTGATACACATGTTAAGAATTTTGCTCTACTGAATAGAGGCAGTCAGATGCTGTTTATGCATGTTTAAACCATCAAATAATTCAAATGCTGTCTGAGATGTTGCCTTAAAAAAGACCAGAATGGTCTAAACATGTGTTGGCAGGCAATGTTGGCAATGGTTAACAATGGTGATAGGATTGTAATAGCTAAAGATTACATTTCTCTATTATGGATGGTAATGTGCACAGGACCATTAAGGGAACAAGCATGTATTAAGAGATATCGATGTCAATATCTTTCTGGACAGCGTTTTTCGGTGTTTAATATTAAATAAATATCTTTAACTCTGATGACCATAGTTTTTAATGAAGATTAGAAACACACGCATTGAGCTTTGCACATATGTTTAAGATTGTTTGCAGTAATATGCTGAGTCAAACTCAATAAATATAACAAATAGCCTAATCTAATTACAGACATATCTAAATGGGTAATACTTGGAAGCAATACTAAGAGGACAATCCCAACAAATCACATGCAAAGAACTTTCTTAATGGGTCCATAGAAGATAAACGTACAAACAATGAATATTCCAGAATAACTAAAGGTAAATCAATTGCCACCATCAGCATTATCTTAACATAAATAGTAGGTAGATCAAACCAATGCTGTTAAGCGGCTTCACTTCAACACTACAGCTAAATCAATGCCTAGTCTGGGATGCTGAGGAAAACCCTTATTGATGTATTTTTATGTCCAGTTCAGTACTCTGGATGACAACCCTTGTATAACACGCCCCTATCAGAATCCCCCTGACCCCACTGAGCCAAGAAGTAGGTCTGTTTTGCAAATTTAAAAGGTTTATTTGAGAAATATAAACAATATATATATATATATATATATATATATATATATATATATATATATATATATATATATATATATATATATATATCACACTTCTATAAATAAATTGATAATGGATATTACACTTGTGAATATGAGCAGTAATCAGCAAGAGGTAACTTATGAAGAGGAACAGAAGAAAAAGGTGGGAAAGAATGCTTTATATGGTTCAAGGAAACGCAATGATGAATGAAATGCAGTACAGAAAATAACTTGATATGGCTTCAACAAAAGACAATGTAATCACTTTTCCCCTGGTGGCAATTCACCCCCCCCCTATATGCAATGCAAGGAGATGGAAGTAACACACACAGTCTTCAGGAATACAATCAAATACAATACGGAATTCAGTTCCCCCCCCAGCAAGCTTAGAGGAAACAGGCAGAAGTTTGAAACACAGGCCCAAAATGCTTTTAAATGTGATGGCAATGGATGGGAAAATGTGCTAACTGATTTTAATTCCCTCTAGAGATTCAGGGTGAGTGAGAGATGCTTGTTGGTATTAGTTCAGGCTCACTTTAGCAATGCTCTATGAGTTATTACCAGGTTGCAAACGGATTTTTAACAAAGGAAAGAATGGAGCTGCTATTTTGACAAGTGGGGAAATTGAGCCAAAATCGCAAATCGCTGTAAATTTCGCTAGTGCATAAATCGCGATTGCGGAAAAAGTATAGGGAGTAGGAAGTCGGTTCTAGGTTAGTTGGAAAGCCTAGAATCACAGCTTTAAAATGAAAGTTAGATTAGATGGTTCCAGAGATACGAACGATTTAATAAAGGTAGATTTTCAGATTTAAAGTAAAACTCAAAATGACAGGTGACAGCTTGCAGCTGCAGAATTGACAGGTGACAGTTGTGCAGCTTTAAAAATGACAGATGACACAATTTCTAGGAGGCAGTTCTACTTAGGTTAAAATAGCTTGAATTAGATTATTTTAACTAAGAGATTGGTTCTGCACAGTTCTGCTAGGTACTCACAATATAAATTTGAACTAGGCCTCGTCACGGATCTGGTCAACACGTCCGGCGGCGGTTCTGTCTGCTCGGCGGGTCAATCAGGCACCGGTTCTGCTCACAGCGATCCGGATCTCTGGTTCTGCTCACAGCGGTCTGGGTCAGCTCTGCATTTCTGGTCTAGCCTCTCTGGATACAGTGGCCTCTGGTTCTGGATACTGCTCTGCTTTCCGGTCTGGATCAAGTGGATTCTGGATGTAACACTGCTTTCTGGGTACTGGCAAAAGTTCTTGGCAAAAGAATTCAGACAGCTCGCCCGGCTGTGGAATAGTTTGCAAATGGTTTTAAGGATGCTGAGGCCTGCTGAGAAGAGTTCTCAGGTTGTGGGTTTAGGCCCTTGCTTTAAGTTCTGAAGTAAATTTCTGGTCTCTGAAGATTGATGGTTGTGAAGTCTGGAGTCTCCCAGCAGAGCGTCCTGCAGAAAATGGAATTGAATCTCCCTACCTGTCCCAGCAGTCTCTTTTTATGTGTTTTGGAAGTGGGTGTGTGCGTGGCATAACTGAGCCTGCCCCTGTCTACTTCTCATTGGCCCAATTCTCCCCTCTCCCATGATTGGGGGAAGGAAATGGATTTGTCATCATGATGAGGTCTGTTTATGGGTCAGAGGATCCTCCCCTGGTCAATTTGCCCACAAATCTATATTTGATTCAAAGACATATTTCCCAGATACACAATTTTTTGAAATTACATGTACACATTATATATTCCTTATGGTCCATGCTTGTCCGCCTCTGATCTTCCTGAGGCTTGCATTCAGAGAAACCAAGGTGATTTCAAAGGGCTTTTTAAGCTAACAGGCACTGCTGTTTTTCCTTTGGCACACATTCCACTCATGGCACCCCTGGCCCATCACGCTCGCACTGGTGGGTGGAAGGTTAGGCGACCATTTTGGTGTGCGCACAAACTGCGCGGTTCTCCTGGATTCTGGCGCACATGTGGGCTTTTTGGCCATCTTGGATTTTCTAAGCCCACAGCACCAAATGTTGCAGCTTAACGACTCAAATGTGGGTCAATACACCTGACAAAGCCCCCCCACCTGACTGCACTTTGAATTTGAGTCGAGGGGAGTCGGGTGCGAAGAATGTTTTGACCCACACACTGGTACGTCCGCATCATCTTCTTCCAATTCCGCAAATGGCACAGTTCAGCATCCTTTCCTCCATCCGGTTGGATCGATCGGTTCTCCTCGCCGGTCCTGATGGGAATATTGGGCGGTACCCCGGGCCCCTCGGATCTTTGCCCCCGGTCTCCGGATCATCCTCCTTGGCCAGTCTCCAGGTTTTCTTTCTCCTAGGACGACAAAGGAAAGCGGCAATACCTATTTGTAGACATTTCTTCCCCACCATTGATATAGTGTGGTGGCATATACATTTTATAGTCAAAACATTTGCGTTCTTATTTTAACAAAAAACAAGATACAATTATAAGACATTTTTTTTTTCCAAATCATAATATTTTAGAGACTATCAGGCCGATTCATGGAATTAATGTGCGCCGAAAAAACGGCGCACGCGTGCAAAAACGTGCAATTCGCAGAGAAATAGCGAAAATCGCAGTGCAAGTGCGATTATCGCACAGAAAACATCGCACATCAATTCATGGAAGTCCGTGCACGCGCGAAATGTGGGATGTGCGCTGAAAAAGTGCGCGGCACACGCTGGCGCACGCCGGCGCACAGGTCATCGAACGCCGTGCGATAAGGCCACAGCGAATTCGCACATAGCGCGGCGCACATAACAAAAGTAGGCGTAACACAGGGCGTCACACGCAGAATGGGGAACAACTCGTGAAAATGTGGGCGTCACGGGGGAAGTACAGGAGGCAAGTGCGCAGAACGCCCACACACTCGCCTACAACACATATTCATGGAATCCAATAGGGAAAAACAGCGCACGGCCAAAGACGCGCACAGGCCCATACATGTCCGCCACACGAAAGCAGGCGGTAGCGTCCCTGCGCAGGAAAAAAATGTGCACCAAAGTCCTACACGCGCGAGACGGCCCACACTGGATCGGGCCTGGGGGAGCGTTTGCGTGTATTTCAGGGGTGCGTGTGAAGTTCCACATGCGATTGGCCTGGGCGCGTGTATTTCAGGGGTGCGCGAGAAGTTTCTCACACGATTGGCCTGGGCGCGTGTATTTCAGGGGCTCGCGGGTGTTTTCACACGCGATCGGGCCTGGGGGAGTGGGGTACCTGTATTCCAGGGGCTCGTGGGTTTTTCTACACGCGATCGGGCCTGGGGGAGCGGGGTATGTGTATTTCAGGGGCTCGTGGGTGTTTTCACACGCGATCGGGCCTGGGGGAGCGTGTGCGTGTATTTCAGAGGTGCGCGAGAAGTTCCACACGCGATTGGGCTGCGTGCGGGCATTTCAGGGGTGCGCGTGAAGTTTCACAGGCGATTGGGCTGCGTGCAGGTATTTCAGAGGTGCGTGCAAAGTTTCACACGCGATCTGGCCTGGGGGAGCGTGTGCGTGTATTTCAGGGGTGCGCGTGAAGTTCCACACGCGATTGGCCTGGGCGCGTGTATTTCAGGGGCTCGCGGGTGTTTTTACACACGATCGGGCCTGGGGGAGTGGGGTACGTGTATTTCAGGGGCTCACGGGTGTTTTCACACGCGATCGGGCCTGGAGGAGCGTGTGCGTGTATTTCAGAGGTGAGCGAGAAGTTCCACACACGATTGGGCTGCGTGCGGGCATTTCAGCGGTGCGCGTGAAGTTATTCACGCGATCGGGCCTGGGGGGGAGCGGGGTACCACTCACCGTCTGCCTTGCGTGTAGAAGAACGCGTAGCCAACACCCGCTGTGAAGTAATAGCGTGTGAACCCCAACAGATGGAAAACACATGCACCGCACGAAAAGCACGTACAGAGCAGTGTAAAGGCACGTGGGATCTCCAAGCCCTGCCAGGGCAACGCCCATGCGCGAAACGTCACAGACGCGCTTACGCTGTAAGGGCCTTTGGTGCAATGAAATAGCGTACGCGTGCTGACGCGCTTACACGCTAAGCCCCTTTCCTCGAATTTCACGCTGACGTGCAGGATTTCACATGCCAAATCACTCTGTATCAAGCTGGCCACGCGAAAACACACGGAAGACCACGCTCCTGCCCAGAAGGCCGAATTACTGCCCCCCAGTGCCCCGAGCAGCCTCCCACGTGCCATCTGCTGCTGCCTGCCTGCCTGCCTGCCTGCCTGCTGCCACCGTGCCCTACCATTTGGTGCCTGCACATCAGCCATTTGCAGGGGTCCAGTTGCTGTGTCCACCCCTGCTGGAACAGAAGACTCCCGACTCGGATAACATCGCTCCACAGCCCAGCCCCAGGACCCAGTTGCCCACCCACTCCTGCCCCTGGGGTTGCCATGTCGGGCACATCAACATCCGGCCAGAGGGGCAGAGGGGCACCAGCTTCACTGCCACCGAAGTTGGTGTCCTGGTGGAGCAAGTCCTGGGGCAGTATGATGCCCTCTTCGGATCGTCCCGCGCCAACAAGGAAGGATGAGAGAGGATCTGGTCCGACTGTGTGATTGCCATCAACGCGGAGGGGGTGGCAACCCGCACCATCCTGAAGGTCAAGAAGCGCTGGGAGGACTTGAGGTCCAGGACCCTCATAAAGGCCCGGCGCCTCGTGGAGGGGGGCCGGGGCCGCATGAGTTCCATCCAGATGAGGGTCCTGGAACGCGTACACCCAGCGCTCCACGCCCAGGTCCTTGAGAGGGAGACCCGTCTGGAGTGGACCGGTAAGTGGCCAAGCATTGCTGTGTGAGACAGGGCATGTTGCAGTGTGCTGGTTGTCTGATACATGCCTGTATGTGTGACATAGGCCATGTATGCATGTATGTGTGCAGGGACATCATGGTAATGCATGTGCGACCAGTAATGTGTGAACCGCACGGTTGTTGCATGTGTTTAAATGCGACATGGGGAGCCCTATGCAGATTGTACACATGAGAGCATGGCAGTCTCTGTCCCTGGACATGGGTGGGGGTGAGGGATGGGTGCTGATACCAGGTACATATATGGCATCCATGTCTGTGTGCCTGACCTGCGTGTCTGTGACTTGTGAATGCCATGGATGCATGATACATGTCTGTGACAATTTACAGATTCACTGATGCAGCCTAGTCATCCTTGTATCCACTGTGATTGGGGTGTACGGGGCCAGATGGATGTGACTGAGGTGAAGTGTGTGCATGTGATAGGCATGACCCATGATGCATGTGAGTTCCATTGTATGTTTCGAGAGTCCATTGGACATGTATGGAAATGTCCATGGCATGCACCATGACTGTCACTGTGTGTATTTTGCCTGGACTGACACATGTGTTGTGGAGGGACATGATGGAAGTGTACTTTGACAGTGGCACTCATCTGCTATTGCTTCCTGTCTAGGGGATCATTGTACAGTACCCTGATGCTTGTGTTCTATGTCTCCCTCTACGCAGCGGCTAGTGAAGAAGAGGGCGGAGACGGCGCTGTGGAGCAAGGCGGCGGGGCTGCCCCCACGGCTGCAGCGGAAGGGGTGGGTGAGCCCCCACAGGGGCCTGCTACGGCGGAAGACGGTGAGGAGCCATCCAGGTTGGTGGTTTCCACAGAGGAGGAGGAGGCCGCCACTGAGGCGCACATGGGGCCTGGTGGGGGCATCCCTGCTGGTGCAAGTGGTGCAGTCCAGGGGCAGGAGGCAGCACAGGTCACCGTGGAGGGGTCTGTGCATGTCGCTGTCCCTGACCCTGTGGGTGCACCACCATGCACCAGCAGGGATGCCCCGTCCCAGGCCCGTCCGCAGGTAGAGGGGATGCCCATGTCATCTGACTCCCCTCCACCTGCGGACGAGGGGACCCCTGGCCGTATGGAGAAGGTCCTGATTGGGGTCGCGATGCGCACGGCTGTGATTCGTGATGACGTGCGTGCTTCCCAGGAGGAGCACGCACGTCATCACGAAGAGCACCGTGCCGAGGTGGCCCAATTGGGATCGTCCATGTTCGAGGGTTTCCTGCATGTGTCGGCCAATCTGGCGGCCCTCTCCTCCTCTGTGGAGACTATACGCCAGTCGTTCTCCTTGCCGTCTTCCAGCCCAGATGCCACCAGGGCCCCCTGTGGACCTGCCCTGACCAATGCAGCCAGCTTGGTGGGGATCCCATCCCTGCCACAGTCGGGAGTCAGAGGTCCAGCAGGGGTGGACACCACAGCAACTGTACCCCAGCAGATGGAGGATGTGCCGGCATCATCAGGCAGGGCACGTGCACAACGGCGTCGGTGGATTCCATCAGCCTGGATGCCGTCGTGCTGGCAGAGGCAGTGGCGTCGGAGGCAGCAGCGGAGTCAACGTGGGAGGCATCATGGCTCGGGGCCATCAACATCGGAGGGGCAGGCATCGGCTGGAGGGCAGGAGGACCCAGGACGGGAAGTGTCTTCCGTGTGGCAGCGGTTGGGCCAGCATATAGGTGCGGAGCGGCGGCGGGCGGAAGAGGCGTGGCTCACAATGGTCAGGGCGGAGAACTCCATGCGGAGGGCCCTAAGGCGGGCCGAGTGCCTCGAGGCAATACGCAGGGGTTGGAGGAGGAGAAGGCGTCGTCCCTGCGGACCCTCGGGGCCATGGAACAGGACCACCTCCGGGACATCGAACAGGAGTTCGATGATGCCCTGGCCCGGAACACCACGGAGTGAGCCGCTGGACTTGCCCGCCGCCTTTCTATATAGTTATATAGTTAGTGTTAGGTTTCCTTTAGTTTATTTTTTTATTTGGTTGCGATTGGACAATGCGCCACATTTTTGTATATTGTTCAGTTTTTTGTTAGTTGTCATAGTTAGGTTTCATTTGGTTGGGCTCATGGACCCGGGATTATCTTGTAAATAGTTCTTCAATGGATTCTTTTATTTTTTGGATTTTTTTCATCGCCATGGAGCAATGGTTTTTGTTTATCATTTACACTTGGATTACTTTTCTGACTGTGACTTTGGACACCATTCATTTTGATTGTGCTGTGTGTTTTTGATTTTTTTCATGGACATTCATCTTCTTTTGGTTGTTTTGCTTTTTGTGGTTTTTCTCATTTCATTTCCATTCAAGTTGATTTTCAATACATTTTTATTTTCATCCTTCAATGTGTCATATCATCTCATTGCTTTCATGCATGTCATGTTGGGTGTTTTAACATTCACTTGCAGCCATTGTGTGTGACAGACATGTGTTCATTTGCATTATTTACATTGGGTGTGTAACATGTAATTGCCTTTGATATGTGGGTGGATGTGATAGTTGGTTGGGCCTTTTGGCAGGGGAGGATGGCCATTACGGACATGCTTGGGGATTGTTGGGACCCAGGTGCAGGGGGGCCTGGATGGGACATGGGCGAGGGCCTGGTGGAGGGTGCCCCTGCACTGCTGGGGGGTCGGGGGGTGGGGAACATGAGTTGGACATGGGTGGGGGCCTGCTGGCAGGTGCCCCACAGTGCTGGGGGGTGGAGGGGGTGGGTAACATGAGTTGGACATGGGTGGGGGCCTGCTGGCAGGTGCCCCACAGTGCTGGGGGGTGGGGGGGTGGGAGACATGAGTTGGACATGGGTGGGGGCCTGCTGGCAGCTGCCCCACAGTGCTGGGGGGTGGGGGGTGCTGGGGAACATGAGTTGGACATGGGTGGGGCCTGCTGGCAGGTGCCCCGCAGTGCTGGGGGGTGGGGGGGTGGGAGACATGGGTGGGGGCCTGGTGGAGGGTGCCCCTGGTGGCTGGGGGTGCAGGGGGACATGCGTTGGTGGGCAGTAGTGCAAGTTGACATGTGGGTTGGCTGGGGGGCATGGCCATGGTGGATGGGGTGCCTGCAGGACATGTGCAGGGTAGGCCCCTGTGGTGTGAGCCACCTGCAGGGGCCGTGGAGGGTGTAGAGGGAACACCTGGGAGGACCCACACGTGCAATTCACGTGTGCTGCTCCCGGCGCACCCCTGTAATACACGTACCCTGATGAAATCGTGTGTGGTGCTCCACGAGCACCCCTGAAATACACGCACGCAGCCCAATCGCGTGTGAAACTTCCCGCGCACCCCTGAAATACCTGCACGCAGCCCAATCGCATGTGAAACTTCCCGCGCACCCCTGAAATACCTGCACGCAGCCCAATCACGTGTGAAACTTCCTGCACACCCCTGAAATACACGCACGCAGCCCAATCGCGTGTGAAACTTCCCGCTCACCCCTGAAATACCCGCACGCAGCCCAATCGCATGTGAAACTTCCTGCGCACCCCTGAAATACACGCACGCAGCCCAATCGCGTGTGAAACTTCCCGCGCACCCCTGAAATACCCGCACGCAGCCCAATCGCGTGTGAAACTTCCCGCGCACTCCTGAAATACCCGCACGCAGCCCAATCGCGTGTGAAACTTACCGCGCACCCCTGAAATACACGCACGCAGCCCAATCGCGTGTGAAACTTCCCGCACACCCCTGAAATACACGCACGCAGCCCAATCGCGTGTGAAACTTCCCGCGCACCCCTGAAATACACGCGCCCAGGGCAATCGCGTGTGGGAGTTCCCGCGCACCCCTGAAATACACGCACCCAGGCCAATCGCGTGTGGAACTTCCCGCACACCCCTGAAATACACGCGCCAAGGGCAATCGCGTGTGGGAGTTCCTGCGCACCCCTGAAATACACGCACCCAGGCCAATCGCGTGTGGAACTTCCCGCGCACCCCTGAAATACACGCGCCCAGGGCAATCGTGTGTGGAACTTCCCGCGCACCCCTGGAATACACGCACCCAGGCCATTCGCAAGTAGAACTTCTCGCGCACCCCTGATATACACGCACACACTCCCCCGGCCCGATCGCGTGTGAATCTTCTCGCGCACGCGTGTTCCCGACGCCCGTAATACGCGTTCCCCACTTTTGCCAGTCCGGTAAACTGGTACAGTGTTGGCACAGCCCTTTGCAATGGTTTTGCGATCTTGATGGCTTTTCCTTGCGCGAGGGCGTTCTTGGGGGCGTAACTGGCGCTGCTGCAGGGTCGCTGCGCCACTCTGCGCCACGTCTGCTTTTGGAGGCGAGAATCCATGAATACGCTGTGCGCGGGAATTGATTTTATCGCACGCGGCTGGCGCAGACATTCGCACGGGCACGCTGTGCGCCAGCCGCGTGCGACACTTTTGAGAGGAATTACATGAATCGGCCTGTATATGTGGGATATTTTAGGGTTGGAATTGAATTACTCTGGAGCGGTCCCCTATGGTATTGCAGAGGACTCCTCCAGTTGTTGCAGAGTGAGCCTGGGATGGCAACACTTTAGCTGATTTATATGGACCCACTTATCTTCCCCTTCTGCCAAATTACCTTTGGGGATGCAGATTTTGTAGGCAACAGGGGAGATCTTGTCTATAATTTCAAAGGGTCCCTTCCATGTAGATAAAAATGTTTGCTGTTTGGCCTGGTTCCTTTGGAAATTGTATAGATAGACCCGGTCCCCCACAGTATATTCCTTCCTGGTGGTCTTCAGGTCGTAGTGGGTTTTCATGCTATCAGCTGATCTTTCTAGATTCCGCTGAGCATAGGCAAAAGCATGCTGAAGGTGTTTCCTTAAATTCTCCACATACTCATGATTTGTAAAGGCATTTATCAGTGTCTGCTCTTGGGTCCTGTAGAGCAGATGCTGGGGAAGCACCATCTTGCATCCGGTCATCAACTCAAATGGTGACATTTTAGTTGCAGATGCAGGGGAAGATCTGATGGCCATTAGGACCAGAGGTAATCGGATATCCCAACTTGGCCCAGAATCTGCCACAAACTTTTTCAATATGCTCACAATGGTTCGGTTGTATCTCTCCACTGCTCCAGAAGAAGCTGGCCTGTAAGCAATGTGTAGCTTCCTTTTAACTCCCAGTATCTCCCACATCTTTATCATTTCTTCACTGGTGAAGCGGCTATCTCTGTCTGACTCAATCCTTTGAGGTAGACCAAAACAGGAAAAGATGTGGTTAATCATCAGGGCAGCTGCTGTTTCTGCCTTGCAGTTTGGGGCTGGGAGACATTCCACCCACTTGGTAAACAAGCATGTAACGGTCAACATGTACTTGTTTCCTCTAGACGAGCGAATTACAGGGCCTACAAAGTCGATTTGCAAATCTGACCATGGCAGTGCCATCCCCCTCTTTTGGAGAGGCGCACGGTGTGTGAGGGATGATGGCTGAAATTGTGCACACACAAGACACCCCTTCAAGTATTGGTCGAGGTCCTGCCCCATGTGTGGCCAGTATGCAACCTCTCTTAAGATTTCCAGTGTTGTGTGAAACCCCCTATGACCGGTTGTGGCCGCATCATGGGCGTGACTTAACATCAGGCTTCGGAATGAGGTAGGAACCACCCACTGATCATGGCCAGCTTGGGATTTCCTTACCAACAGCCCGTCTTGGATCCGGAACATCTTTGACATTTCATCAACACTCTTAGGTCCTCTTTCCCAATGTAATCGGTATCCGTCAGGGGAAAGTTCTCAGGGTCCTCAATGTGTTAGTAAAACTTACCAATTATTGGATCCCCCTTTTGAGCCGAAATCAAATCAGCATCAGGGGTCTCCTTACTCCATTGTGCAGTTGAAAGATCATTGTGAGCATTTGTATGAGACCTAGTGATAGCAGTGACCTGGAGTTCAGGGACTCTGTTTCTATTAGATCCCCTTAGATGGCCCCGGTTTTGGCCAGCTGATCAGCTAAGTCATTTCCAGTTTTGTCTGGTCCCTCTACTTTGAAATGACCCTTGATCTTTTTCCAGTAGATGTTCATCCCATTCGAGGTGACCAGATCATCAATGTTTTGGATTAACTTCCCATGTTTCAAGGGTTTGTTATTAGCACATAACATGCCTCTGGTTTTCCAATTAACCAGGTGCTCCACGAACCCGTTCCGTACATAATCCGAGTCTGTGATTATGACCAGTTCGTGGAGTTGATGTTGGACAGCAGTGAGGAGGGCCTGATGCACAGCCATCAATTCTGCCACCTGACTACTTCGGGGACCAATTTTGTATCCAGCAGAGGGTTCTGGGGACTCATTCACCCATGCATTCCCTACGCCGGCCACCAGTTCTTTCTCCCCGTGGTTGTCAACATGGTAAGAGCATACATCCACTTAGACAGTGGGCATTCCCTCACACTTGTCCTCTTCAAAGACTTTGTGTGGGGAATTGAGGTATACCTCCATGTTGTCCTTGATTTTTAGACGTTCGTCCTCGAGACAGTTTTCTCTGGCACAATCATGCAAGTCAGCCAGACCTTGCGCGAGGGGACTCTTCTTGTTTTGGCCATATCTGACCTCTACAGGAAAGCCTTGCATTGACAGAATCCAGGAAGTAAGTCGGGAATTACTCACATTTCCGGCCCGGATTCTGTCGCTTTGGAGATATTGCAGAGGCTGGTGTGGAGTCTCCACTATGATGTGTTCCCCCTGGATAAACGGGAGGTAATTCTTCAATGCCCACACCGTTGCCAGGAGTGCCTTCTCACAATCGTTGAATTTTTCCTCCACAGGGGATAAAGTTTTGCTCGCATAGGAGATTACTTTATTGACCTTGTCATGCTTTTGGTATAATACTGCCATCAAGCACGTATTAGAGAACCCTGTCTCCAGGAAGAACTCCTTGTTTTTGACAGGGTAAACTAGGCAAGGCACCTGTGAGAGGCTTCTTTTGAGTTGTTTTACTGCCTCGGATTGTTCTGGACCCCATTCCCACTTGACCCACCCTTCAGGAGATGAATCAGGGGTCTAGTGATCTCTGCGTAGCCCTCAATGAACTTTCTGCTGTAATTAGTCAGTCCAAGGTGGCTCCTTAGTTCCTGCAGAGTTGTGGGATCCTTCAGTTTCTGGAGTGCTTCCACTTTCTTTTCTTGGGGACAGAGACCCTGAGGAGTAATCTCATGCCCTAAGAAATTAACACGGGTTCTACACCACTGTGCTTTCTGAAAGGAAAGTTTTGCTCCGGCGGCCCTCAACTGTGTCAGAACATAACGGATCTCCGCTATGTGTTCCTCCACAGATGAACTTTTGATGAGGACATCATCTACATAAGCCAGGTTACCCCTCGCACCCAGGTCGGGCATGGCCTTATGTAAGAAAATGTTGAATTCATTGCCGGAGTTGAGGTATCCGAAGGGAGTCCGGGTCCATGTGTACTGCTGGCCCCCAAAGGTAAAAGCCAGTTTCTATTGGTCCTCCCTACTGACAGGCACGGTCCAGTATCCATTGGTCAGGTCTATTGCTGTGAATACCTGTGACCCTTGAATCTGGGCCAGCCCTTGGTCAATGTAGGGCAGAGGCCATCGGGAAGTATGGACCCGTTTGTTGAGCTCCCTAAGGTTAGCGCAGAGTCTCCACTGGCCGTTTGGCTTCAATATTCCCAGCACCGGATTATTGAAGGTGCTGTGTACTGGACGTATTATTCCCCGGGACTCAAGGTTCTTAATTATTTCAGTAAGGGACTCCATGGATGCGAGAGGCAAACGATATTGCTTCACAAACACTGGAGTCATTCCAGGGTCCGTGGGAATTGTTGTCGTGTGGATGTCGGTGTGACCACAGTCATATGAGTCTACCGCAAAGAGATCTTGGAAATCCAAGAAAACTTGTTTCAACTTTTGCTTCTGTTCCAGAGTCACACAGGCATCAGCTAGGTTGACTCTCTCTTCCACCATCTGCCTGAAGCCTGGAAAGACTTCTGGTTTGGCTATCTCAGCGGCCTCCTCCAGCTGGGTGGAGAAGTCCCTGGTCAGAGTGCTGATTTGGACTGGAGGCTTCAGGTGGGAAAGGCAGCCCTCATGGACCTGGAAAATCACCTCATCCCTCCTGAAGTCACAAGTCACATCTTCCTTACCATAAGGGCAAGAAGTGTACACCAGGAAGTTCCCCCATGCCGGGTGAAAATCCTGTCTGGTGTTGTGTTGTCATCACAGTCACTGTCAAAACAGTCCTTGGGGATCTGTCCTAACAGTTCATTTCCTAAATCAATGGATGTCGGTGATCAACCGCCATTCCAATGATGGTGCCTGCGGCTAGAGTAATACTCTTTAAGTCGCTGTTATCCACCTCTATTGGAATGGTGTCATGTTCTATGTTGACTAATGGAGTTGGGTTTACCCCCAACCCTTGCTGTTGGAGAGAAGCATTTAGATGTATGTAAGCATCAGGGTTTTTCAATTTTTGTCCTCTTTTAACTTTCACTTCCAGGGAGAATTGTCGGGTCCTTTCTGGGATGGTGACTTCCTCTTTGATCTGAATTTCAACTGCATAAGCAGTAGCAAATGAGCTGACCTAAATGCTTTTTCTGGATCATCAAAGCCCATGGGATTATCCGCTAATCGGGACCAAGCTTTGAAGTTTATTAGGTCCAAACTAATGGCAAAGCGATTGAGAATGTCACTGCCTAAGTAAAAGGCGGCAGCGACGTCTCGCACGACCCAACAATTATGGACTATGCTCTTGTTTCCAATGGAGATTTTGAGCATACACCTGCTTGGCAGGAGATGTTTGGAATTAGGTGCTTCCAGGTCCATTTCCCATTTGTCCATCAGTTTAAATGTGGGAATGGCTGGATCTTTTGGGAGTTGGCGGAACATGGCTTCGCTAATGAAGCTCTTACCGTTGTTCACACACACTCGGGCGAGAACAGAGTCCTTCCCATCATTTAACTGAACAGGGATGAACAACTGCTGTCCAATTTGCTGAATATCAGCCAGGCTCTGAGCTGATTTCACATCTTTCTGGACTATAGGAGTGGGAGTTTCTGATTGTGGATTAGTAAAGAATTTCAGGATGTTTCCTTCCAGTGTGGAATACCACCTTAAACTGGAAGGAAGGTTGATTTTCAGAAATAGAGAGGACCCCCCACAACCAGTCTGTTGTCCTACTGCTATTACTGTCACGTCTGGAATTTGGTTGTTCTGGAAGTGAAATTCTACTTGGTCAGATTTTTGTTCAACCATGTGGCAGGTGCCATTTAAACTAACATGGTTGACACTCTGTTTTAATTTTATTGGTTGGCTAGTCTGGGTCCAGAGGACCTTGTTTACACAATCTATTAGGGGTGACAACCTTCTCAGGAGGTTGTTCCCTAGTAAACAAGGGGTGCCCTCTGGAGTCACTACTATGACCAGGTGTTTCACATTGTGTCACCCAATTTTAATGTCCAAATCTGTCGTCCCCTCGACAGGAATTTCCTTCCCATCAAAGTTCTGGAGTTGTCCAGGAAGAGAGGTGAGAGGAATACGATAATTCTCTCCCCTTCCTAAATTCAGTTCATCAAAGGCCCTTCTGGACAGAAGGGTAGCTTGGGATCCAGTGTCCACCAGTGCCAAAATTGTACCCTGCCCCTGTACTTGTACCGGGGCATAGTATCTTCCCTCCTTCTCCTCAAGGGGGCACAGATAATGCAAATTTTTGGACAACTGGTGGGCTAATTTTCTGGTTTTGGACATGGCGAGAGAAGAGATTTGGGCAGAATTCTGTGGAGAGTCTTGGGAATCTGAAAGAAAAAGTTGGCAACTGGAGATCAGAGCCATTGTGGGTTCCCCTGATTCCAGTTCTGGGCCACCCCCCCTTTTTGGAGGCAGTCATCAGGATGGGTTTGACCCATGGGATTTTGGTATTGTCGGTTCTGGGATGAGAAGATGGGCGGCGGTAGCTCAGTCTCCACATCTCCCCAGTCTGAATTGGCATCCCTTGGGACCCATTTTTCCTTGGGAGGAGTTCCCCCATCTCTGAAGGAGAAGATCCTTTCCCCAGGATCCTCTTAGGATCCCTCTCCCTCAAATTGGAAGACCTGTACCTCCTCCACAAAGTGGGTCTGTTTGGGTCCTTTGTTTCTCCTACCCCCCCTCTGCTCCTTCGGTGGCAGACTTTCAGGGGCAGGAGATTTTGTTTCAAGTTCCTGGTTTTCCAGGGGCTGTTTACAAGTTGGGAAGGAAGCTTCCTCCGAGGCTTTACACCCCCCTTCCCCTTGTGCCTCCTCCCTGGGAACCGGTGGGTTATCGGGAAGCTGCCACCGTCATTGTTCTGGAGCACCAGATCCAGAGTTGGGGGCATTCTGCGGTTGCATGCTCATCTGAGGGTTCTGTTGTGCCCTCAGTATGTGACCCAGATCTCGTGCCATATTTTGGACCTGGCGCTCAAGTTGTGAAACCCGCTCAGGCTGATACAGGGCTCTATTTTCTCCCCTGGGCTGATCCCGGGAAGGGTAGCTATCCCTTCTCTGGTAATACCCCGGATTGGGAAGATTCGGGTACCCCTCCACCCTTGGCCTCTCCTCTCCCAGATTAGGTTGTCTGGGCTCAGGGAATTGGGGAAAGAAGGATGGATGATTTTGGGGCTGGAAGTTGGGCGGATACCTGGGGAAAAAGTTCTGCCCAGGATTTGGAGAATTTCTGCCCTTCTGTGGGAAGTTGGGAGGGAAGTTCCCTGGGTTAAGTGCTTGGCTGGATCCCCCCCCTTGGGCTGGAGGAGTCCACACATAACCCAGGATGGGTCGGTTTCCCTTGTAGCGGGGACTCACATAATCAGGGGAGTGAGTGACCCCATTTGTGGGACTACCTCCTTGACTCCCTGTCTGTGACTGGCCCGAGGGCCTTCTGGGCTTGGCATTATTAGGTGCAAGTAGGTTTTTAGGACCCCCCCATCTCTGAATCTAAAACGGGGGCAAACTTTACCTCTGCCACCTTAGCAGCAGCAGGGGTGCTGTTGGTTTTGGGGGTTTTCTGCGCATTATTTTTATTTTTGATGGGCTTCTGCACCTCATAGATCCGGATAGCCTGTTTAATGACCCAGTCTAAAGATCTTTTCTCATGAAAATCTCTCACGAGCTGGGTCATTATGTATTTGGGTAAGGCATGGAAAAACGTATTGATAAATTCTCTCTCCCCACTGGGCAGGGCCTGATCCTCCCCACATTGCAAATTGTAGGCTGCCTTGCGAGCCTCTTGAGGATTTCTGTGCACAGACATTTATTTCAAGATGGCCGCCCTGTATGTGTTTTTGATCCTCCAGCCCTGCAAAGAAACTGGAGTATTCTGGTGAGAAGGTCCATTTGACGTACTGGATGCAGCTACTGCTGTCCTTCAAATGGAAAGTCTCCATCATTTGCTCATAGAGCTCCAAGTGTTCCCAAACAGAATACTTGGCGTTCTTATGATAAGGCGTGATGACACTCCTTATTGCCTTTATTTGTTTCAATGGGTCCTTAAGCAAGGCCCTTTTTGCCTTATTGGCCTTTTTGGTTCGGGTAACCCTGGTCCATTCATCCTCTGACTCAGAAGCACTGCTCCCAGAGGTGCCCGTCTGATCTTCCAGGTTTTCCCGGATTCTGCGAGCCTGGGAATGGCTGGCAGAATGTGGGGACCTGGTCTCCTGTGTCCTGTAATGCTCAGAGGAGTCTTCAGGTCCCTCCTTGCTGCCAGGATTTGATGGGTACCCCCCAACTTACCTAGCTGGGCAGAGGTTTTCAGGATGCCCTTAATGGGCATACTCTCCTGGGGTTCCCCACTAAATTGCACTCTGCTTGGGTGCCCATACCCGGATGCCTGCCCATCCATTCCTGGGAGGTACTGGCCTATGAGCCCCATACCTCTAGCTGGATAGTAATCTGCCATCCCTGTGGCCCTGGGCTCATGTGCGCGAAGGGACATGGGGATGGCAGAGTCCAGGGACTGGGAGAGATGAAGGCCTCTGGTACTAGGGCTCCTGAGGTTATGCTCCGGAGTTTCTCTTTCCCAGCGAACCTCATCTCTATCCGCCCCTGTTCCCTGTTGCAATGCAAGAGCCTGCGCTTTCAGTTCCTCAGTTAAGGCCTTACTAGACTCTATCAATCTCTCCTGCATTGCTACCTGTTGCTGGAGCCTATCATTGTGCTGGCAGAGAGCCTCATTCTCTCTCTGTGCCTCCTGATTGGTCCTGGAGTACTGGGCCAGTCTCTGCTGCAGGAGGGTTACCTCCTGAGTCCCATCCCTAATGGCCTGCTCCTTTCTTGCCAGAGCCTCCTCCACCCTCCTGGTGTGGCCTAAAAAGTTCTGGTGTTCTTTTTGGAGGTCACCCAGTCCCTGGAGGGCCAGGTGATTTTATTCCATTTTCCTTTTTAAGTGGCAGACTTCCTGGCCTAGGGTATCCCTTTCCTGACTAAGAGCCTGCATCTGTGCCGCCAGGTCGTCCCTTTGCCTTTGGAAGGCACCAGCTTTCTGGTGCTCCTGATCAAACTCTGCCTGGGTATCCAGGTCCTTCAGAATCAATTTATTGCTTTCCTCTTTTTCCCTATCTAGGTGGCTTTGCAGGGTGACTACCTGCTCAGCACATGCCCTATTGAAGCCTAACTGTTGCTCCAGCTTTTTCTGGCTCTGCAGTAGGGAGTCCAAACCTTCTAGTACTCCTTCTGCAAGGCCAGAAATCTGGTATCCTGGTCAGCCTTTTCCTGTCGCAGCACATCCATATCCTCCTTTATTTTAGTGATGTACTGTCTGCTGTCCTTTTCTGACTCCTGGATCCTAAGCAGCCTCTGCTCAGAAGAGTCCAGATCAGATTGGGCCTTCTCTAACGCCATCTGTTGCCTATTTGCCAGATCTTGGCCTTCAGCACATTTGTCCTGCATGGCTCCCATATATAAGTACAAATATGCCGCTATCCTGGCAATCTTATTATGTTCATCTTTGGCTTTAGGGGTCATATATAGTTCACTCAGGGCCACATGTAGGGGACCCTGATCTCTCCATATATCTGGCCCTGTTTCAGTGACCTGTTGCGCGATTGCCTGCAACCAGACCGTTTGGTCCTGATGAGTCCACTCACCTCTCACAAATAGCTTATGTAAGAAGTGCTCTCTGGCTATTTTGATGTCTACCAGTGTCGTCATTCTGGAATTTGAGTTCCTTCCTGACTTACAGAAGTTTGTATTTTATTTTTTCAAAACAGACCGTTTCCTTAGAGCGTTCCTTTGAGGAGTGCTTTACAGCGTAACACAGCGTGGTGATCCGACCGTATGTATGTCTCCTGTCAGTTAGCAAACTGTATTAATCTGCACAAGTGATAGATCTAACCCAGAATCTCCGGCTACGAGCCCCCACTTTGTTAAACGGCTTCACTTCAACACTACAGCTAAGTCAATGCCTAGTCTGGGATGCTGAGGAAAACCCTTATTGATGTATTTTTATGTCCAGTTCAGTACTCTGGATGACAACCCTTGTATAACACCCCCCTCTTAGAATCCCCCTGACCCCACTGAGCCAAGAAGTAGGTCTGTTTTGCAAATTTAAAAGGTTTTTTTGAGAAATATAAACAATATATATATATCACACTTCTATAAATAAATTGATAATGGATATTACACTTGTGAATATGAGAAGTAATCAGCAAGAGGTAACTTATGAAGAGGAACAGAAGAATAAGGTGGGAAAGAATGCTTTATATGGTTCAAGGAAACGCAATGATGAATGAAATGCAGTACAGAAAATAACTTGATATGGCTTCAAAAAAATACAATGTAATCACTTTTCCCCTGGTGGCAATTCACCCCCCCCCCATATGCAATGCAAGGAGATGGAAGTAACTCACACAGTCTTCGGGAATACAATCAAATACAATACGGAATTCAGTTCCCCCCCAGCAAGCTTAGAGGAAACAGGCAGAAGTTTGAAACACAGGCCCAAAATGCTTTTACATGTGATGGCAATGGATGGGAAAATGTGCTAACTGATTTTAATTCCCTCTAGAGATTCAGGGTGAGTGAGAGATGCTTGTTGGTAATAGTTCAGGCTCACTTTAGCAATGCTCTATGAGTTATTACCAGGTTGTAAACGGATTTTTAACAAAGGAAAGAATGGAGCTGCTATTTTGACAAGTGGAGAAATTGAGCCAAAATCGCAAATCGCGGTAAATTTCGCGATTGCGTAAATCGCGATTGCGGAAAAAGTATAGGGAGTAGGAAGTCGGTTCTAGGTTCATTGGAAAGCCTAGAATCACAGCTTTAAAATGAAACCAAACGGTTCCAGAGATACGGACGATTTAATAAAGGTAGATTTTTGGATTTAAAGTAAAACTCAAAATGACAGGTGACAGGTTGCAGCTGCAGAATTGACAGGTGACAGTTGTGCAGCTTTAAAAATGACAGATGACACAATTTCTAGGAGGCAGTTTTACTTAGGTTAAAATAGCTTGAATTAGATTATTTTAACTAAGAGATTGGTTCTGCACAGTTCTGCTACGTACTCACAATATAAATTTGAACTAGGCCTCGTCACGGATCTGGTCAACACGTCCGGCGGCGGTTCTGTCTGCTCGGCGGGTCAATCAGGCACCGGTTCTACTCACAGCGATCCAGCTCTCTGGTTCTGCTCACAGCGGTCTGGGTCAGCTATGCTCTGCTGGTCTAGCCTCTCTGGATACAGCGGCCTCTGGTTCTGGATACTGCTCTGCTTTCCAGTCCAGAACAAGTGGATTCTGGATGTAACACTGCTTTCTGGGTACTGGCAAAAGTTCTTGGCAAAAGAATTCAGACAGCTCGCCCGGCTATGGAATAGTTTGCAAATGATTTTAAGGATGCTGAGGCCTGCTGAGAAGAGTTCTCAGTTTGTGGGTTTAGGCCCTTGCTTTAAGTTCTGAAGTTAATTTCTGGTCTCTGAAGATTGATGGATGTGAAGTCTGGAGTCTCCGGGCAGAGCGTCCTGCAGAAAATGGAATTGAATCTCCCTACCTGTCCCAGCAGTCTCTTTTTATGTGTTTTGGAAGTGGGTATGTGCGTGGCATAACTGAGCCTGCCCCTCTCTATTTGTCATTGGCTCAATTCTCCCCTCTCCCATGATTGGGGGAAGGAAATGGATTGTCATCATGATGAGGTCTGTTTATGGGTCAGAGGATCCTCCCCTGGTCAATTTGCCCACAAATCTATATTTGATTCAAATACATAGTTCCCAGATACACAATTTGTTGAAATTACATGTACACATTATATATTCCTTATGGTCCATGCTTGTCCGCCTCTGATCTTCCTGGGGGCTTGCATTCAGAGAAACCAAGGTGATTTCAAAGGGCTTTTTAAGCTAACAGGCACTGCTGTTTTTCCTTTGGCACACATTCCACTCATGGCACCCTTGGCCCATCACCCTCGCACTGGTGGGTGGAAGGTTAGGCGACCATTTTGGTGTGCGCACAAACTGCGCGGTTCTCCTGGATTCTGGCGCACATGTGGGCTTTTTGGCCATCTTGGATTTTCTAAGCCCACAGCACCAAATGTTGCAGCTTAATGACTCAAACGTGGGACAATACACGTGACAATGCAGCCTCACTTTTCTTTAGATTTTGTAGAAAACCTTTCTGCGTTACTGGGAACATTGCGAAAGCAGCACTAAGAAACACCTTAGAACATGAAAGTTTCATATATTAAACTTTGGAAATAATACTGATCTGAACCCTATAGGTAAGACACAACCAGGAATTAATATAGTATCTGGCAACTTTTAAAGTGACATATGGTACACAACCAATAATCCAACTAACACTACTCTACTTAACTGTTCTCCCTCTTTTTCCCTCCCATTCCCCTTCTATTCTCCTACAAACAGAGCTGTTTAGCTTATGCATTTAAGATCAGTTGCTTAGACTAGAATGCCCATTTGCTTAAAAGAAAGTCAATGCATGTTCACTATGAGACTGTTATGTTATTTAAACTTTTACGTTATGTTATTTAAACTTTTACAGTGAACGTTCACCAGAGGTATCTTGGCGCTAAAGGAGAGAGAAAGAGGACCACCAACTATCTACCACTACTTCCTAATATAAAAGAGTCTTTAGGGACCTTCTAAAGGTCAAATGATTTGATAGGGTCTAAACTGATAACGGAAAATCGTTCCGCATTCGAGCAGTGACCACCGAAAAAAAGCTTGACCACCAATGCGCTCACGGCGATAGAGGTGAAAACCAACAGGCCTGCCGATGCTGAACGCAGCGAGCGGGAGGGGGAATAGCAAACTAACTTGGACTGAAGGTATTCTGCCCCCAATCCATGCACAATGCAGAGTGTCTTAAACTCATTTCTCCGTTTCACAGGGAGCCAGTGCGGAGCATGCAGCACCGGAGAGATGTGAGCTGCATACAGTGACCCAGTGGCAACCCAGGCGGCCAGATTTTGTATTCGCTGAAGCCGTTGGATCAGTCCTTTAGGCTGTGCAAGATATAACGAGTTGCAGTAATCCAACCGGCTGAGCACCAAGGCAGCCACAGCTGGTGGATGAAGGGAATCTGGCAAGAGTGGATGAACACTCTTCAATGTCTTAAGTTGGAAATGACCCGCTTTGCATATGGCAGAGACTTGGTCACTCATAGACAGAAAATCTGAGATGGTCACACCGAGATTCTTCACCTTCCTCACTGGAACGGGAAGAGGAACCAAGAAGGAGGGCCAGAAAGAGGACACCCACAGTGAAGGGTCAGGGCGGGGTGCCTACCACCATCTTTTCTGTCTTGTCTGTCTCCATTCAACCTCAACCAGTGTTGGCCCATCCACTCACCTATGGCAGCCAGACACTGATGGAGACACAAGGACACCTCAGCAGGATCAAGATCAAGGCAGATCAAAAAGTGGGTGTCGTCGGGATGAGAATAGCACCTGACACCGACGGAGCAGATGAGACAAATTAGGGGCCAGATATATATGTTGAAGAGAATGTGCGACAAGGCAGAAGCCTTTGGAGCACCACAGGTGAAGTGGTAGGAGCGTAAAAACATGCACATTTGGAGCATGTTATGATCAGCCGGAAACCTAGTTTAACTGGCCCTTACAGTTCCCAGAGTCACAGGAAGATACATTTTATATCCCGAAAATTGCCTGGGAATTACATAATAAATGGTACATAGATGAAATTCATCCGCCTTATGATGGCTGCAAAAAAGGTCTAAATGATAATAGTCCTTTAAAATAAATTGTGAATCTTCATGTGGGACAAATGGTCCTGCTCCTGCTTCCGGCCATTTTATTTTACTGGGTCAGCCTGTGCCTTTATCAGTCTCCTTTGTGTTGGAAGCTTGCTCTTTGAAGTGGGTGCCCCCTTTATTCACACATATTACTTGTGCTGCAGCCAAGGGTGACTTTTCTTGAGTACATGCTTTCAGAGCCAGCAGGTCTGGAGAACACTGAATTTTGCCGCCTTTAGAAGCCAATTTTATTACAGTTGGTCATTAGATGGGACATGTAACAGGCTGGGAGTGGGAGTTGTCCTTGTGAAGTTTTTCCCACAGCCAGCAAAAGGGTCTGTCTTGGGCTCTGATTTTTTTCATGAAGACAAAGCTGCTCTTCAAATGTCACTGGAGTTTTGTGGGTGAAACACAATATGCATTGCTCTTTGGCAACCCACACATCATGTTTTGTTGTCCTGGCCTTTTTGTGTGAGCAGTGATATTTTTTTCACTTTTACTTTTCCAAACCGTTTTTATTTACACTCAAACGTACAGGCCGTTTTGTTTTCAATGTTTAAAAATCCTGTTTTCCATGTAACAGGGATCGTTGATTCCTTCTTCTTTTGTAAATTAAAATGCTGCTTGTCCATTGGTTATGACAGGTAGGCCCTTTTCCACATGGCTCTTTAACTCTGCTTTGTTCAAATATTAATTTGATATGTTGTTTTAATTACATTTCTCTCTTCCTTAAAGTTACCTGCATAATCTCCCTTTTTATTTTTTATACTCAATAAATCTGAGTAATTCGAGCATATAAAATTAATTTTACACTAACTTGATTCCTAGTTAATGTTTACATTTCTTAAAGTTAATGAATTTCACCTTATAGCTGTTCTTTAATCGTTATTGTGCAAATGCATGTATATGAGCTTGTGTGCTTTGTTATACTATTGATATTTCATATATACTCAGACTGTAAATGCTTACTCTGTATTGAATAGATAAAACACCTTTAAACAAAAAAAAGTAATCTGAAAAGTGTCAATTATTAACATAGAGAAGCCTGCCTTTATTGTTACTGTGAATTAGTCACTGCATCAGGAGGACCTGGTTGATAGCCCAGTATGTGCTTTACCAGGCAAGGACATCATGCACTTGACAATAGAGATTACAGAACGGGATTTCTGTAATGCAAGCGAGTGATATTCAGTGGGGATCTCAACAGACAAACAGCACAATGACCTTTATCTCTGTATTTAATTAGTTGCCCGCACAGGGGCCGCCTTATTTAAACAGATGGACTGTGAGAGCTGTCTTTGTGTCATTAGTTGCTGTGTTAATGGAGACGAGACTATTTGAGCAATAACGCCCCTTTTCATCTCTTTCTTTTTCCTAATCCCCAGATGAAAAGAGCGTTAACGAAGACGCTCAGGCCTCCTGCCATGCCTTTACTTGCGTCCGTCTCGGGCGTGTCTCATTTCCAGTAAATGGCTGTCTGTCTGTCTCACCGGGGACCCCCCCACTGGATTTATTTGTGATGCCATCACCTGACAGGTACCATAAAAACAGACCATCTTTAGTATTGACCAATTAACACAGCATCACTGCGAGTTTTTTTTTCAGTTCTGGGTCTATTTGCTAGTTTTCCAAAACGATGTGAAAGTTGATTTTACCACCTTCAAGACTCACAAAAGCAGGCCTTGGCAAAACGGTGCGGTTTGGCTCACCTGAATCTGGATTTCGAAAAGAGGCACGGAGCTCGTCCTGGGTAACTCAAAGATGTTACCTCAAAATCTTGCCAGTTCAAGAGCAGTCACAAAACAGAGGCGCCCGCCCGTCGCCATTACACCGAGGGAAGTGGCAAGAAAAGACAGACGTTTGATATCGAGGGCTCACTGGCTTCACTCGGGGCGGAAATGGTGAGTGCCTTTGGTCCAATGGGAGGGCTGAAATGCGAGGCACCTTCACCTTGCTCTCGAAGGTAGCCCAATTTGTAAAGCGTTGTTTGAGGACATTCTGAAACCACATAAGGATTCTCAGAGGAATGCATTGTTTCAGTCTGGGCTGTGTTACCACTATAATTAAGAGTTATAGATGAAGGGAGAGGTCATTATACCACGATAATGACCTTCTCACTGGTTATTGCATAGGGCGAAGTGAAAGTACTATAAAATATTGAAGGGTCATTATGCAAAGGCCTGTAAACCCATTGCGGCATATATTAGCACACGGCAATATGCATCTAAAAATGTGTTTATTGTATGGAGAAAATGAGCATGCACAGGTAACTTGTAATATTAAATTAATGAACATGGAACTAGTAACAATAAACTTTACAAATGCTATGTTGTATTGCTGTTTGTTCGTTTGGGGAACTAAACTGTCCACCCCCTTCGCTGCCTTTACACAGCTGAACAGAATTATTCTGTGTGGCTTCGAAACCTGTTTCTGGAGTCAGCAGGCTTGGACAAGGTCTATACCAGAGATAATAGTCTGCATTTAGAGCATTTTGATTGGCTTACTGAGATCTATAATGTAATCCATCTGCAGTTATTCTGTAAAATACTGCTTTTGTCTGCATTACAATTATAGTAAAAACAGTAAAAAAAAAAAAACAGGCAGAAAGAACAAATCTTTTAAGGCAAACACATCTTTTACTCGGCAAGTGCTCCCGAAAATATGGCTCTTTAGTTCCGGTGGTTCTCTGTGTTGTAATCAGCGTTCCACTGCTTCTCGAAGCTAACATAACATAAAAGAGTCGTATTTGTAAAGCGCACGTTCACCCCCAAAGGGACATCTTGGCGCTAATAACAGATGTTTATTGGCAACTTAATGATACTCATTTTATTGACCTCAGAAGGATGAAGGGCTGAATGAACCTTACGGCATTTGAACCTGTGACCATGAGGTTAAACACAGGTCCTTGTAGTGGGTGCATTAGTCCACTGAGCTACAGACCCCGCTCAAAAGCTAGGCTCGCACTGAATGAATACCAAAAAGCAAAATAGTAAAACATCATGTAAATATAACCCTTCTATGAGGTCTGCAATGTAAGAGCACACCACGTGCCACACGTCATAAAGAGCACACTCATTGGAGTTTGCTGTTTTCTTTTTTTACATCAAAGTAAAGGTTATCGGATTAAAGCGGTTAGCACCATATGACATTTAAATTAACTAATAACTGGAATCAGATTATTAGATGGCTGTGTAGACTGGGGTGCAATGAGGCTTCCATACAATAATGGCTACTTTTTGACTAGTGATAACAAATATGGGCTCATTTTCCAGTCCCCGAGTGTAAAACGAGGCATATAACCAGGCATTAGAGGGTTACTCCTGGTTGGTCCCCTCTTTTTATGCTAATGGAGCTTTAGCATTTTTGGCAGGTGGAGCTGGGGCACGGCCCAAGTGTATGTGTTAGCCTGCCCCCATATTCTTCGCCTGCCAAAAACGAATGGATTAACACCAGCATCTGATTCTGGCATTCATTGAGGGGTTTTACGTGGAATCCGCCAATTGTTAGCATTTCCAAGTGCTAAAATCTGGTGGATTCCCTGGCAATCAATGTAAAATGTCTCCCAGCATGCGCAAATGGAGGGGGCATTTACATTCTTTGCATCACTAAGTGCAAATAATAAACATAAACCACGCTAATTTGCGTCAATTGTTGGCATTTCAGAGTATAAACAGGAAGCACTGCATGGAGAGGTTTGCAGTGCACATAAGTGTTCACGCTGGCGGTCCCCTCCGTGCAATAGGCACCTTTGTCCAATCCCCCAGAGGTCAATAAGCGGTGTAAAAGCAGGCATAAAGGTATGGGCTGGTTTTACACCTTATTTTGCGCTCTAGGGGTATGTCAGTGTTTGGCAGGTGGAGCTGGAGAACCAGCCGGAGTGTACCATCTGCATTCAGGTCAGATTCGAATTTAGATGCCTCGTGTCAAATCACATAAATCCTATTAACATCATTATTATTTATCCTTTGATTTTTATAGTGCTTTTATCCAAAGCTTTTCAGTGTCATTGTAAAACAGTACAATGACAGTAAAGAAAAGGACTTTGACATAAGTATAATACATGGGAACTAAATGAATCAGATGAGGTATAAAATGACTGCTTATTAGCTGGAAAAGCAACGCTCAAAGATGTTGAGGCCCTTCTTAAACGATGTTTATGTGGTACACGCTCTGCTTTAAGTGGGAGGCAGAATCTTCTATTTAGGGGGAGTGACCTAAGAATGGGTGGGTGTGCTTAGGCCAGGCCCCTAATTAGAATCCCTCCCTTGCCTATTAGGTGTGGGGGCCTGGTAATTGCTTGGCTCCCAGGCAGTGGGATCCAGATCAGAAGAGCTTGGATGCATGGTATCAAACCTTTGTTGCACACAGCCTCTCCTTTTTGTCCCAAATCATAGGCTCCTAGCCCTGCTGGCAGGCTGCCTGTGGGGGGTCGGAGCCTATCATTGAGAAACAAATGGAGAGACTGGCCACACCAAAGATTTGATACCAGTGTGCCCCTGCTCTCCTTTTGTTTATTAATGACAGCACCTAAACCCCAGAAGGCAGTCCTTTCATTCCAGGAGTTGTGTGGTTAAAGGGCTGCTTGCAGGGGGTTGCAGACCCTCACAGTCACCATTTAACCACGCGGCTCCTTGAGTGAAAGGGGTGCCTGCCAGGGCTGCCCGGCCTCTGCTTTTGTTTCTTAGTAAGGAGCAAACACCCAGAAGGCAGCCTTTCATGAAGGTGCTGCATGGTTAAAGGGCTGCCTATATGTGTATGTATGTGACTCTCGTTTTTTCTAACCAGAAGCGCCAACATCTGCAGGTAGCCCTTTAACCATGTGGCACATTGTCTAAATGGCTGCGCCTGAAGTGTCGACATATCTGAAGCTCACTGGGGGTAAGCCCTGCAGGGCCCTGGCTCGGGATCACTTTTTGGAGATAGCCAGGCCTCTGCCCCATCTCGCCCCGGCCCTCTTAAAGCCCTGGGTACTCAAACAAACAGCCCAAGTCAGAGTGTATCATAATTAAAGTGCGAGTAATTGAAAAGAACTAAAAATAAAGAAAATGAGAGGAAGCACAGAGGTGATGCTGACAAGACAATGGAGATTGATTAGATGAGAACAACGTACTATGTGGTTGATATAGCGTAACAATATAGGAAAGATATGAAGGAGCAAGAGAATGACTAGGCCTAAACAAATTGCATAGCAAATTAAACTAGAAGTAAAGGGAAGCCAAAGAAGGTGAGCAGGATGATACAGAAAATTCTTAAATCCAATACAAGAAGATATAAGGAGCAATGAAAGGAAAACCCTACCTCCAAATGGGCTGCAGAGTGTAGAGCAGATCGAAAAGGAATTTGATCTTGACAATAAAAAGAAGAGTCAAACACACATCCTAAATGATGGGCCAATAAGGCACTAGGACACTGCAAAGGAGGGAAAGAAATCAAAGAAAGTCTGACAATAGACAGTAGCAGGAAAAACGTTTTTTTTTTTTAATTCAGGTAGATATAATGTGCAGCGGCACGACGTCCATTCATTGCCGTTTTATTTCACAGCATTTTTTGCAGCCGATTTTTTGCTGCATAAAAAAACATTGAAAAATATGGGGTGGGTGGGTAGAGGGATATAAGGTGTAGACGGGTGTGGGGACTAGATTGCAAATGGGTTTGAAGGGGGTTGGGGTAACCCCCCCCCCCAAAAAAAAATTCAAAGAGTTATTGCGGCAAAAAGTCATGAATGTGAATTGGAATCTTTACAGGAAATAGAAAGAAATAGAAAATGATTGTGTAGATAACCAAAACACCTTGCCAGGGCAATATCTCGGCTGCTAGCAAAGCTGGAGGATGCATGCGCCCTGATGGGTTTGTTGGTGATTTATAAATAAATAAAATAAAATAAAAAAGTATACACAAAGGGTGATCAACAGTATCAATAGCAGAAGAAAGATAGACAAGTACCCGAATGGAAGAAAGCTCATGATTATGTGTGCGAAGAAGGGAATCAGAGACGACAAGAATTGCTGTTTCTGTGAAATGACCTAAACGAACCCCAGATGGCAGTGAAGGCAATTGATAATGAAAAATTTAAGAGGATACTTAATGGTGCATAGTTCTCTACAATAACTTGGATTGATCCACCAGCAGTGATATGAGTCGACAGTTAGAAATACAGATATTTCAATTTTTTTTTTTAAGAGTAGATGTTTTGAAATTAGAAGGGAAGAGGCAGATTTGTCAAACTAAATTGCTAGATTTGATGCAACAAGCAGACATATTTTTTTAGATCAAATTAACAGGCAAAAGATCAAGAGGAGGAGCAGAAGAATTAGTTCAAGCAATAAAACAAGCTATGTCCTGTCCTGATACAAGAGAAAACAAGCATTGGCAATGCCTTGGTGGGTGTGTGCTCACCTGGGCTTTTTGACATTTTTAATTAAATGGAATGATGGTAGACCACCCTTTCCACAATCCACACATATTGCCCTATGCTCACACCAGGACAAAAGCAAAGAACTGTGTACTGTGGGTGGTCACAGTATACAAGCAGAGTCCCCCTGTCATAGTTAGTTGGAATGTGACAGCCAGGAGTGCACTATGTCATCTCCAGGAAAGGGGAGGACCAGGCTTCTCTCTGCTATAGCCAGCCTGATTAACTAACAAAGGATCCATGGATCCACCCTGCTCTTTTGTTAGCTCCTGCAGCTGGTGACAGCGATTAGCATATCAATAAGTGGTACTTCTAACAGGCCCATAGTGGGTTCAGGCTGCAGAGGTTAACAAAGGTGATCGGAAAGACGACAACCTTTAATTCATATGTAATTGTGTCAACCTGAAGCCAGCTTACGCCCCCAGTAACAATGACAGTGAACTGTCATGTCTGGGACTGCTGTTTATAGTAAGCCACCCTGCTAGGGAGACCCCATTCATAAGGTACGAGAATGTGGATTGCAGGAGCCTGAGAGTCTGGTCTCACTGCAGCTTTGAGGAAGACCTGTCACTTTAACAAGGACCACTTAGAAAGGACCATTAACCAGAGAGACTATTTGAACAACAGACATGAAGATGGGTGGGACTTAGTATCAAAAGGGAGTGTCACCAGATGCCTTTCTGCTGAGAGAAGGTTTCCACCGTTTTAGTTTTGGGGCACACCTTGTTCCTGTTTTCACCCCCTTACTTTTCATGTTGCAAATCACTCTGGTTATGGCCTCACACATACAGATGATTGTTGGCAAGGACCCCAGGATTGGTTCATTAAGGTAGGCTTAGCCTACACCAAATACTGTGGCCCACTTGGCTTTAAAAGAGGCCTGGAACCCCTATTTAAGCAGATCATCTGAAGGCTTCAGCAGAAACAGAAAGAACTCCTCACCCTTGGATCC
The DNA here is from genome assembly GCF_040938575.1 of Ambystoma mexicanum. NCBI lineage: Eukaryota > Metazoa > Chordata > Amphibia > Caudata > Ambystomatidae > Ambystoma > Ambystoma mexicanum. The sequence continues at coordinate 1,035,833,569 of NC_090933.1, read as the reverse complement.
TGGCTGAAGGTACAGTCTGCCTTACATCTAAGCCAGGACATCCAAAGAGGGAAGCAAGATCCCTCCCCTAAACACCTCCCAGGGAACAGAGGGTGATACAGAACTCAGAGACCTTCCAGCAGCTCCAGAATGGGTACCCAGCCAACACACAGCGGGCCCTGTTAGGCGCTGCGGTAAGATTCCTCGATAGGAAGCGCCAGAAGATCTCTGAACCTACAACCAAGGACAAGGCAGCTGCCTGCAGAGCACTCCACAGCTTGGGCAGTCCGCCTTAAAGGACGACACAACTCCATTGAAGAAGCTGGTAGAAGTGCCTTGACTACCAACATCTACCTTAAAGGACATTTTCAAGCCAGTTGAGTTCCACGACTGCAACCGACGGCAACGCTGACTCTTGTCAAGCCACCGTTACTTAAAGAAACACAAGACACCCCAACCAGTGCTTCAGAACCGCTGAACAGCACTGAGACAATTCCTGACCCCAAGCCACTGTGCAGGCCATACTTCAGCCGTTCATCCATCTTCACTCACAGAACCATCTTGCTGCCTGATACCTGCAGCTGACTCCTGTCTTGAAAGCTGTCACAGAAGCCTGCAAAGCACCCTGAAGCCGACTCAACCCTGTCAAGCACCAAGAACACCTACAGCGCATGGTACATTGTGGTTCTGTACCACTGATCCTTCACAGAAGGCCTATAGAAACATATTAAGTCCCATTGCTCCCTTTTCGCTGAAGCCAAGAAACCTTAAACTGTGTGGTTATTAACCATATCGAACTACCCTCCTGTCAGTATCCAGAGTGCATCCCTTTTCCTTCTTTGAAACAGTCTGTACTCTACATTCCTTTACAGGTGGGTTGTATTTTGCAATGTTGCTAGAACTGTCTTTTGTGGGATATAAAGTGCATATTTTTGGTACAACCTTAACTGGACAATAATTATCATTGGGTAATAATTGTATTTTCACTGTGTTGTTACTGACCAACGATCCACGACCTTTCAGAGGTAAGCCTGCCGTTCTATCCTCGTTACCAAAAATGGACAAGGAGGTTTATAACTTGCTTGTTATTCCAATCTTTCCAGAACACTCCTAGTTTTTTAGAGGTGTGGGGCTGATTCATGGTTTGGAAACCGATATTCACCCCTGGACCACTGGTACCCTGGAAGTTGATTCGTCACATTGGCCTTTTGTCTAGGCATGGGAAAGGCACTTGCCAGGCACAGCCGTATTGGTAATAACTGGCCATTGATGATAGCAGCTGCAAAATGGTGTGAGTACCTGGGAATCTAAAAGCATTGCCTGGCAAATGCCTAATACTCAAGCCACAACTGTTGGCTTTGCCAATGCTTATTTTTAACTAGACTTCAGTGAAGGACATACAGAGTGCTTATAATTCGAGTGGCTCAAGGCAGACCTAATAGGACATGTTTATTACACCAGTATTGGGTTTACAACTCCAATGAAGTCATTATCTCTCAGAAGACTGCTTTGAAAAATCACTGGCAGGCACTTCGAGTGCAAAGTTTAGTTCATTGAGCAGGATATGTGTAAATCGTTTGATCTTATTGCATCTGCCAATTTAAAGCTCATGCTAAAAGCTCGTAGATTCTATAGGATTTCACTTGAAATGCTCCATGCGTTCATGAAGAAGGCATACACGTCCTTGCACTATGAAGAGTAAAAAATGAAGGGCATATTGATGAATGTGTTACAGCTTCCCTCTTTGCAAAATTGACTTTCCAAAAAATGGACAACAATTGTTTTCCCCAGGTGTTATTTACAGTGCAATGGTAAAGCAACTGTTCGTCTAATGCCTGGGCAAAAAGTGATTGTTTTTTAAATGAAGGATTATTGGATACTTAATGTCAGACACTCATAAGCACGCTGAGCACCACCACCACCGAGCAGTGCGTTTGGGTGGCGATGTCATGCCCTCATTTCAGTTCACGAGCAGGAAAGCTGAAGAAATGATGCAATGAAACGGCACCAGTGCAAGGGGCCATGCGCGGCGCAGCGAACGTGCGAACTACTGTAACCCTGACCTTTTTGCTCTCAGAAAGAGCTGCGTCCTAACTGATATCTATAATTGCATGAGGTAGGGGCTGGACCCAGAAACCCTGTGAAGTTTAGACACGGAACAGGTGTTTGCAGAACGAGATTGCTAAGCAAAGTGGTTTCAACAATTCCTTTGCTCCATGATTGGTGCAGGAGTATTTAATTTAGCAGGAGACGATAGCAAAGAGGCTAAGGGCCTGATTTACAAAAATGTTTTAACATGGGCAAGTGCCATTGAAAACAAAACATGGGGATGTGTTAGTATACTTTCCCTTTGAAATATGTATCAATATTTTAAACGTGTGGTTGAAGGCATCAAATGGTTGTGTGTTCACGAAAGCAGCGTAACGCGGATGCATTGGTATTACACAAACACAACTAAGCTTCTAAACGTGTCACAGGAGCATTGGAAACTGACATTTGCATTGCGATTTCCAATGTACGTAATGTAAGAAGTGGTAAACGCAAGCATACAGGTTTTGCACCTCGCTGATGACCTCGTTTTGGGCTCTAGGGAATTGTGCTTGGAGTGGGGGCATGTGAATAACTGCTAAAAGCTGGTGAATTACATGGGAATCCATTGCAAATGACACACACCGTGTGTAACTGTTGAGAGGCACTTACCCTTTTTTACAGTACAAAGTGTAAAAAGGAATGAGAAACTGTGTTTGCCAGGTTTAACGTGCATTGTTTACACTTTGCACTGCAAAGCAGGGCAATGCACAGAGGGGACTGAAGTGCACTTATGTGCACACTCTGCAAAGAAGGCGGGCAAATGAACACTTATAATGCTGCGCTGACCAGTGCCAATCTCTTATCTAAATCTCTATTTCTGTATCATCGCTGGAGCTGCAGCGTGGAGGCAACCGATATGACTATTGCCTAAGTCATCCAAAATGTACACAAAGTAAAGAAGGGCTGCTGAAACCACGTGCATGTTGCTTGGCATGCCATAAAGAATTGCCAGTGCTGGTTATATTGCTACTTAGTCGCCTTTAGTAGTACGCCCTGAACATATGTGACTGGTTAAGAGCCAACACGTGTTTCAGCAAAAGGTCTTTTTCAAGGCTTTAAGTAATGCACATAGAGTGTATCATAGCATAAAATACACATTTCAAATAGAACATAAGGCACGCACGTTCATAATACAAGGTGCAAAACACATTTTTGAATGAAAACCATAAAAGTGTGAACAACAAACAAAAATTGAGACCCAAATGTGGTCTGGGAAGGTCTCATGGCAGCACTCAGGCACCTGCATGCATGTGCAGCAACCAGGAAGCACTGTTTGCTTCGTGGTTCCTGCTTGTGTGCCGGAAGGAGACCTACAAAATCAAGATTAGCAGTAAAAATATTATGCAGTGATGGCATAATTTCTTTACTGGCCAACTTTCATAAAGCAAGCATGATAAGTGTTATCGCATGGGTAAAGTGGCATTTTTGTGCAGCCAGTCTAGCAATTGTTTACTGTGGCATGTCTTTTTTTACTGAACAACTTTGTTAAAGCTGGCATGATAAGTGCTATTACCTGGCTAGACTGGTCATTTGGTGCAGCCAGTCTAGCTATTTCTTTGGTAGCATGGCATCTCTATTGAGAATCTATGACAAAGCAAGCAAGATGTGTTATGACATGGCAAGATGGCATTTTGGTTCAGTTATCTGGCCATTTATAACTGTGGCATGACATTTCTTTAGTGCCCATCTTTGGTAAAGCAAGCATGATAAGTGGCATTACGTGGCTAGACTGGCATTTTGGTGTGGCCAGTTTAGACATTTTTTTCATATTGTGGCATGGCGTTTTAAATGGCAGCTGGAGTATGTTCTTAGGTGGATGTATTGCCATATATTGGCAGAACCAGCATAGACATGCCATTTTATAGTATCTTTACTCGCATTATTTACCAACAAAACATGAGTGTTCTTACATGGAAATACTGGCATATATTGGTTCAGGCAGCATGGAAATGTATGGGCACAGCCAACATTAACATATTTTCATACTAGCATATATTGGGGGCAAACCATCATGAAAATGCATTTGGAGATGCTCCTGTGCACTGTTGGCGACTTGCATCAATTGGATTTTTTTCATGAGTTAGCCTACGTCACAAATTGGTTGGCTTTTTACCCAATTTTACACTTATAAGTCTGCTGTAAAATGCACCATTTTAACGCATTTTTCAAACAATTTCGTGGGGGGAAGCCCCCTGAGCCCATCCTTCGTTGGTTCAGGCATCCCTCGCTATACTATGTCAAAAGGGCATATTTTCAGGAAATAAGCACGACTCTCCAATTTAAAAAATTCACCAGACACCACTGGATTGAATTTCAATCTCCAGATTGGAATGGTGGATTTTAATTAGCTAGACCTTACCTCGTTATATTAAATGATAGTGTGCCAACAATAAACAAGAGAAATTGAATAAAGAAATATATATGGTCTCGGTTGCCACATAGTAGTGTTAAATGAGCTGGTATTAGAGGACGGGGCTGACTTGGGAAGAGAGGATATTCAAAAGAGAGAGAAGAGAAGACAGTGCTGAGTAAGTGAGAGAAAGCGGGGCAGCGATGTTTTCCCTCACAGAACAAGTACAGCGGGGAGTAGTAGCAAGGTACACACTTTAAATATGGGCTTGCACCCAGCACATTTCTCCTGCCTTGTCATCTGCTTGATGAGTTTGCGGGGACCTAGCAGCATGCAAATCTTGCAAGCTCACCGAGGACGAGGCTAAAAAGACTCAGTCCCTTTGGAAGAGGGCACCCAGTGCCGTTGCTGTGATATTTTGATATCTCATGTGAGACGGGAAAGAACCATGCTTTGATTACGGGTCTGAAAAGCTGGAAGAGAGCTGCGGTGCCCTATGTCAATACGCCTTCGTAACCACACCCCCGGACATTCCGGCTCAGTCATAGGTGGATAAATGTAGACATTTCAGCACTCCATTGCTGCTTATTTGCAGCCAGATCTAGGACACTGTGTAGGGCTATTATCGTTGTTAGCAACTGTGCATGTGTCAATGGGCACACAAGGACTACAATCCTATGACTCATGCAGAGTTGCGAGCTGACGCAGCCATGGGCTGTCTGGGTTATTAAAAACGTCTCTACTATTCGGACGGGAGGTGCCTCAGCACCCACAATAAACTAGCTATCACTACTGTGATGATACTCTCTGCCACTGGAGAATGGGTAACATCCTGTGTCCACTGGCGTAACATGGGTCCCCGCAGCCCCCGCGGTACGGGGGGCCCCGCCAGCACATGTTGTGTGGAGGGGCCCCCTGGATAAAAAAAATATATTTATTTTTTTTCCAAACATTTTTTTTTCTTTTTTCAATTTACTCTGCATTCATAAAGAAATGATTTCTGTAACATAAATCATTTCTTTATGAAGGCAGTGCCTCCATGTCATGCGGTGGGGGAAGCCCTATGATTGAAAAATAAATAATTTATTTTTGAGGTCACTCTGCCTTCCCAAAGAAATTACTGCTGTTATGGTTCGGTCCTTAACGGAAATAATTTCTTTATGAAGTCAGAGTGACTTCAAAAAGAAACAATGGGTCTCATTACGGGTTTGGCGGTAACTGTGCCGGTGCTACCGGCAGGTTGCAGCTGGACCATAATGATTTACCGGTGCCCGACTTCCTGGGAACACAGGGAGATTACAAGCCCGTCAGTCCGGGGAGTCAGGCGCCGGCAAATGATAAATCCCCATTTCCATTGGACTCTATGGGAATGGGGTCCACGGAAGCACCGGCACCATTAATAATGGTGCCGGTGATTCCATGAAAACTCTGTGGGTGGGTGTCGTTCCGCCTGGCAGGTCTGGTCTAACCTGGTGGGCGGGATAGCAACCACCTGCAGAGCTGTAATATGTCGGTCCGGAAACAACGGTGCCGGTAAGCTTACCGGCACCATTGTTTACGGACCGGCATAGTTGTAATGAGGCCCAATTTTTTGGGAAGTATTAGAGCTCCCCTCAACCCCATGACGTGTGTGTGTGTGTGAGTGTATGGTGAAAGGCTGCACAATTAAATGTATAGGTGGCTGTCTGTGTGAGTGTATGCTGAAAGGGTGCACACTTTAATGTACGGGTGGCTGCCTGGGTGTGCCTGTATGGTAAAAGGATGCACACTTAAATGTATAGGTGGCTGCCTGTGTGAGCATATGGTGAAAGGGTGCACACTTAAATGTATGGGTGGGTGCCTGGTAGTGTGTGCCTCTATGGTGAAAGGGTGCACACTTAAATGTACGGGTGGCTGCATGGGTGTGCCTGTATGGTGAAAGGGTGCACATTTAAATGTATGGATAGCTGCTTGGGTGTCCCTGTATGGTGAAAGAATGCACACTTAAATATATGGATTGCTGGGTGCGCTTGTGTGTATATGGTGAATGGTGTGCGTGCTTGCGTTCACGGGCTCAACAAATCTACATTTCGGGGGGCTAACCCTTCAAACGTTGGGAGAGGCGCTAACTTCATGGGCGGTGAGGGAGGGGCAAACTTATTTGGTTGGGGCATCTCATTTCTTTACGCATTTTAATGAGACTATTCTAGTGCAGCTTCAATGTTACAAGCAGTTAAAGCTCTCCTTTAAGTTTGAAAGCACCCACTTATGGACTGCTGTGAGAATGAGCGGTCTCCTGCTGCCTTCCTACCCTTCCAATCACTCCGCTGGCATGTAAGTATTGAACCCACATCATGATTTCAATTGCCTAAAAAATGTGGCATTTGAATGCAGGTGCTAACAGTGAAATGCTTTATGTTAGTAATTGCTGGGCTCTTGTTAACAGCAAAACCCAGGTGCCATTTAAGATCTGTGTCCTGTTCTGTCTGGCAACTGCTGTGAAGGTCGACCAGGTTGAGTCATCATAGCCCAAAATTTCAGGGGGAAGGGGGAGGGAGTGCTGAATCCCAGTCAACTCAATGGTGTTACATCAATACTTGCGTTTAATGCCTTGATTACTCATTACTCCTAGCCCTATTCTTCCTCGTACCAGTGTGTATGAGACAGCACTTGTCTAAGAGGTAGAGTGCCTTATACACAAGTACTGGGATGAGGTAGAGGTACATGGAGGTAATGCCTGACTTAACTACCTGTAATCATCATTACTCCTAGTCCCACTTTTCCTCATCCCAGTACTTACCTATGAGGCAAAGAGCCTCATCCATAAGCTTGTGGACAAGGAAGAGGGACGTGGAGGTAATTCTGGGCACAGAAGCTGAGTTTAGAGGTTGGAGTAGGGTTGGGAGGGAGAAGGGATGTGTAGGAGGTGCAGGCTTGTACAACAAATCATAAAGACTGTCCGTGTCCAGGCTAATCAGGCATGATATGTGGTATTAGTGGCTAGAGAGGCATTTTGGTGTAGCCAGTCTAGCCATTCCTCAGTTTGGTATGACATTTTTCTAACTGGGCATTTCTAATAAAGCAGTCCTGCTAAGTGAATTACCTGGCTAGACTGCCATTTGGGTGCTGGCAGTCTAGCCGCTTCTTACTGCGGCTTTGTATATTTTTCTGGGCATCTGTGATCAAATGATATGATATAAGTCATTTATAACGCGCCTGTACACAAGTGTTTCTAGGCGCAACAAAAAAAGGGCGGGAAAATATAGGGAGGACAAGACAAACAATCTTACTAGGCCTTGTGTCATTCGGATCGTGCAAGTGCAAGAATGAGAAGTGCAAGGGGAAAGCGAGAGGGAAAAACAAGCCAGCAATGCTCTGAGTAAGTGCAGCACGGCTCTGGGTAGTGCAAGGAGAACAAGGGACTGTAGGGTTACAGTTACAGTCCCTAAATTCGTGGTAGGCCCAGAGGCAGTGCAAGGGTGACTGTCAAGAAAGAGTCTGGACTCAGCGAGACTCTGAGGGTGGCCAAGCAACCAGTCGGTACAGCAGACAGGTAGGTCAGGTAGGCCAGCAGGGGAGGGAGAGAGAGAAAGCATAAGAGAAGAGGAAAGGTTTGAGCTACTTCCGGAACTTCAGGTGGTCCGGCTCAAGTTTGAGAGGGGCAGCGAGGCTATTTCAGAGGGAGGTGCCTGCATAGGAGAGAGATCTACCACCCACTCTCTGCCTGGAAAAGTGTTTAACCCTCAGAGAGTTGTAGGTAACAGAGGAAAGGGCTTAAGAAGGAAGATACTTTGGAAGAGAGCGTTGGATGTAGTGTGGGCCCCAGGCCCAGAAGGTATTGTGGACAATGCAAAGGGTCTTAAACTTGATCCTTGCAGCAACTTGGAGCCAGTGGAGAGATTTCAGGGCTGGAGAGATACGATTACCTGGGCTTGAGTCCTGTTCTGGATTAGTTGCAGAGGGTGGAGAATAGAGGAAGTCAGATTGAGAAAGAGGCTGTTGCAGTAGTCCAGCATAGAGAGAACCAAGGCTCTGGAGACATTGAGCTTCTGGGGGAAAGTGAGAAAGGCAAGAGTACCTTTGAGGAGCAGCAGCTTGTAGTGGGACTTCCTGGCGACGTCCGAGATGTGAGGAGAGAATGAGAGAGTGGAGTCAAAGATGACACCAAGGTTGTTTGCCTCACAGAATGTCGAAGGAAGAGGGCTCAAGTCGGGCGGCCAGAGTGAGAGAGGGAAAGCAGGGGCAGGAGTCCAAATGAGAAAGATCTCCATCTTACTGACATTAAGGCAGAGATCATTAGAGGCACACCAAACCTGAATCACAGATAGACAGTCAGGAATGAGCGAGAGAGGAGAGGAGTCTGAGGGGAGCCTGAAGGAAAGCAGAGAGTCAACGCATAACACTGAAAGTTAGAGGCAAAGGTAGAGATCAGGTGGGCCAAAGGGGCCAAGTAGAGGTTGAAAAACCAGGGTGAGAGGATGGAGCAGAGAGAAAGGGACCAAGTTGGACCTGCGAGGGGCTGTCCAAGAGGAAGAAGGGCAGCCACTCAAGGGCCTGATCCGTGATGCCCATGTTCTCATGGAGTCGATTGATCAAGATTGATCAGGTTGGCGTGGTTGACCGCGTCGAAAGCAGAGGAAAGATCAAGGAGGATGAGGACAGAAGGAATGCTGGAATCAAGGTTAGAGAGCAGATCGTCACAGGTGTTCAGGAGAGCAGTTTCCGTGACTCTGGCAGCTCTGAAGCCAGACTGAAGGTCATGCAGCACAACCAACAGATTCCTTGTGGAGAGTAAGCTGGGAGATGGACAGCTTTTCCAACAGTTTACCCAGGAAAGGGGTGATGGAGATTGGGTGATAGATTGCCAGGCAGGCAGGATCGGCAGACAGCTTCTTGAGGAGTGGATGCATAAGGGAGTGCTTAAGGGGAGAGGGGAACATGCCAGTGGTGAAAGTGTGATTACAGAAATCGGCCAAGGCTGGAGCGAGGGTGAGTGCATTAAAACACATATTTATATCGTCTGCTAGTGCAGTGTGCAGCATATACCTTCAGCAGCACATTTGTGGGTATTACACAAGCATGATGCTTTATGGCGGCCCAGAGTATGGCGTGACCAGTGATTTGTTGCTGAATTGGGGGGCCCCCCCTCAGCATGGCTCGCAGGGGGGGCCCCACATTTTGTGTTACGCCACTGCCTGTGTCCATGTTTAGACTTTAAATGCTGTCGGCCTTAAAGGCAGACTACACTTTGCAAGTTCAAATCCAGCGGCAGTACCCACTTAGGATCCGATTCATGGAATTTATTGCGCAGAAAATAGCCTATTTGCAGCCAATCTGTGCACGCAACTCTGTTTGTCGATTCATGGAAATGAATGTGCAGCACTTTTCATGGACTTGCATGGATTTCGTGCTGGTCTGGCATTGCCTGTGCGAGCCATCGAGGGCCTTGCGCGGGACTCGGAGCAAAGGGTGGCCGTGGCCTGTGCAGAGGGCTGCGAAGAGTGTGGAACACCAGAAATTGTGAATAACTTGAGAAGAAGTGGATGTTCCAAGGAATAGCCTGCAGGCAGTCCCTTGCATGCCCACTATTGCGGATCATGGAATCGATCGCGCAACATCTCAGATGGAAAATGCCCTTGCAAGTCCTTCATATGATCCACCACCCAAAGGCTGGAGTAAGTACACTTGCACATAGGATTTCCAGCATGCAGGTGGAACTGCATGTCAGATTTCGGGGTGTGTGTATTCAATCAGGGTTCCGATGTAACATAGGGTGTTGTAAGAGGATTCAATTCAACACTACAGCTAAGTCAACGCCTAGTCTATAATACTGAATGAAAACCCTTATTGATATATCTTTATGTCCAGTTCATGCGTTCTGGATGACTACCCCTATATAACACCCCTCTCTTGGAATCCCCCTGACCCCACTGAGCCAAGAAGTAGTTCTGTTTTGCAAGTTAAAAGGTTTATTTGATAATTTAAACAATAGATATATATATGACACTTTATAATAAATTAATAATTGAATAGCACACTTAATCTGATATGATAAAGATCAACAACGGAGAATCTGGCACTAGCACACTTCTTATAATCACTAATGAGTTGACATGAAATGGATAAGGTAGCACACTGGTAAATAGGAACAAAAGTATAATGGGGTAGAGGATGCTTTATGTAAGCTCAGGTGGATGCAATATTCAATGAATGCAGTACAGAAAATACTCAATATGATTTCAACCAAACAATGTAATCACTTTTCTCTGGCAATCCCCTCCCCCCCTTGATGCAAGGTAAGGAAATGGAAGGAAAACACACAGTTCTCAGAAATGCAATCAACTGTAATTCAGTTCACCCCAGCAAGCTTAGACTACAGAAGTTTGAAAACACAGGCCCAAATTGCTTTGATATGTGCTGGCAATGAATTAAAAAATATGCTAAAATGCTTTTAATTCCCTTTCAGAGGTTCAGGGTGAGTGGTATCTAGTTAATATTAGTCCAGGCTCACACTAGCAATGATGCAGGGATAGTTAGCAGGTTAAACGAATTTCTGGCAAATGGAAGGCAAGCAGCAGCTGATTTTACATGTGGAGAAATTTGCAAATCGCGGCAAAATTCGCGGATGCGCCGAGCGCTATTACAGAGGAACCACAAGGACTATCTCTATCGTTTTGGGGTCCTAGGAAAGCCTAGGATCTCAGCTTCAAAATGAAAGTTACTGCAAGTCTCTAGCCCAAACGGTTACAGAGTTATGAGCGATTTTGTGAAGGTCGTTTTACAGATTTGAAATTTTAAACGCACACTTTTTCAGCTTTAAAAATGATGGCAGGATAACACAATTGCTAAGCTGCAGTTCTACTTAGGTTAAAAATGGATTGAATTATATTATTTTAACTAAGAGATGGGTTCTACACAGTTTTACTATGTACTCACACTATATTCTTGAATTAAATGGGCCTCGTCACGGATCTGGTCAGGGTTTTAAACTGGACTCTGGTCTGGTCTGGCCTCTGCACTTCACAGTGATCTGGGTCAGCTCTCTCTGCTGGTCTGGGTCTCTCTGGGTACAGCACTGCTTTCTCTCTGGGTACAGCACTGCTTTCTCCCTCTGGTCTGGTCTCTAGTTCTGGATAGATTGAAGTCTCTAGTTTGGCTCTCTGGAGGTTTGATGGAGGTAAAGTCTGGATCTCTGGATGTTGTATGGTCCGGCAGAGCGCGTTGCAGCAAATGGAATTGAAGGTCCCTATCTGTCCTGTCTGTCTGCTTTTATGTGTTTAGAATGTGGGTGTGTTCTAGCATCACTGACCCTACCTCTCTCTCAGCTTCTAATTGGTCAAACTTCCATTTCTTATTTGATTGGGGAAGGAAGTGTGTGTCAGCGTGATGTCATTTTATGGCTTGCAGATAGGACACTCCTCTGTCAGATTGCACATATTCTATATTTGATAATAAAAGACATATTTCACAGTTACACAGTTGCTTGAAATTACATATACATGGTGTGGCTGAATTTAGCCATGTCTCTGTCCAAATCTGCTGTTTCTAAGAGCTTGCATTCAGAAATGGCACATATTTCACTTTTTAACTGATTTTTCAATTTCTGACATTGACCCAACTTTACATACATGTGTGCAGGGAGTATGGACATTAACTGAAGAAGTTTCAGATTTTTAACATGCATACATTTAGAGTAATATCCACTTTTCCGCTAAAACCCCCCTGAACATGCCACCGGGTCGAAAAACCTCTTAAAATGTGGGCAGAAAAATCACAAGAATTATGGTATCATTTATAAAATTTTCACATGTCCGCTCTATGAGTTATTCATCTTTTTAAAGTTATGTTCTGGCTCCAAAGGGGTGTGGTTTACCCTCAGCACAAGGTTGAATTTCTGGTTTTTCCAGTTCTGCCAAGCCAGCTTGCTCTCACAGGCAGTGCTCCTCCCCTTTCCTCAGGAGGAAGCCAATTTTTACGACCATTTACGACTCCTGCCAATAAAACCTTTGCCTGAGCCAGGACAGGGCTTTGTTCACTTTCCTGCAGAGCACAGGTAATTCAATTATCAGATAGATGGCATATCCTTAGTGTGGCCAGCAAAAAGGCAGATGGCCTGGGAACACAGCTGTGACTCAAGTTTCACTCCTGATGGGGGTAGTTGCCAGGCAGAATTCAGTTCCTTAAGCCAGACCTTCAGCTAACTGGCAGGTTTTTTGTTGCTTTTTAACTTAACTTGCAATTTTACACATGCAGCTAGAATGCTGATTCTAAGTGCAAAACTATGACATTTCAACAGTTACAAAGGCATGTGACACCAAACATAGGTCACTCATTTAATCTAAACATTTTCGATTTTAGTGTCTTTAAATCCAGTGCAACTTAAACTGCTGCAATCCACAGCTCAGCCAGTCTAGTTATACATTGTTTTGTGCTCTTCATTTCCCAGATTTTGTAGGCACACAAAACTCCATTCTGCCAAATGTCTGCTGGTGTTCAGTAAATATTTTGCACATATTGCAATGTTTGAAAGTAGGCATTTTGACTTGCCTTCAGGGAAACACAGAGTGGTTTTAAAACGTCGGCTTTTGGATAGTGGTGAGTACTGGTACTGCACCCATTTTTGGGATTTAAGAAATGAATTCCCCACAATTCTAGGTTGCATTTGGCAATCAGCATTTCCATTCCCAATGGTTTCAGACTACTGTGCGGGTAGTCCAATGGTGGTTTTAAAGCGCTTTGAAGCTAACCGGCGCTACTGTTTTTCCTTTGGCAACCCATTTCCCTCATGGCAACCCGGCCTTTCATTCTCGCACTGGTGGGTGGCAAGTGAGGCAACCATTTTGGTGTGCGCACAAACTGCGCAGCTTTCCTGGATTTTGGCGCACATGTGGGTTTTCCGCCATCTTGAATTTTCTAAGCCCACAGCACCAATTGTTGTGGCATGATAGCTTAAACGTGGGTCAGGACACCCAACAAGTCCCCCCCACGTGACTGCCCCTTGACTTTGAGTCGATGGGGAGTCGCGTGCACAAGGGTTTTGACCCATGCACCGGTCTGTCCGCATAATCTTCTTCCTCTTCTGTAGATGGCACAGTTCAGCATCTTCTTCTCCATCCGGTACTGATCGATGGGTTCTCCTCGCCGGTCCTGATGTGAATATTGGGCGGTCCACTGGGCCCATTGGATCTTCGTTCCCGGTCTCCGGATCGTCCTTCTTGGTCATTCTCGAGGTCTTCTTTCTCCTAGGACGACAAAGGAAGAGCGGCAATACCTACTCACAGACGTTTTTCCACCACTGTTGAGATATTGGGGCAGCATATGCATTTAATCATAACGAAATATTACATTCTTATTTTGAAAAAAAAACAGTATAACTAAGAGACAGTTTCATGCAAATCACAATATTTTAGAGACTAGATGTGGTATGTTTTATGGTTGGAACTGAATTAGTCTGAGACAGTACCCGCTAGGATTCCAGAGGATTCCTCCAGTTGTTGCAGAGTGTGCCTGGGATGGCAACATTTCAACTGGTTTATGTGGACCCACTTGTCTTCCCCCTCTGCCGAACCGCCTTTGGGGATGTGGATTTTGTAGGCCACAGGTGAGATCTTGTCGATGATCTCAAAGGGTCCTTTCCATGTAGGCAAAAATTTGCGCTGCTTGGCCTGGTTCCTTTGGAAGTTGTATAGATAGACCCGGTCCCCCACCTGATATTCCTTCCTGGAAGTTTTCAGGTCATAATGGGTCTTCATGCTATCAGCTGATCTTTCTAGATTCCGCTGAGCATAAGCAAAAGCATGTTGAAGGTGTTTCCTTAAATTCTCCACATACTCATGAGTTGTGGAGGCATTTATCAGTGTCTGCTCTTGGGTCCTGTAGAGCAAATGCTGGGGAAGCACCATCTTGCGCCCAGTCATCAACTCAAATGGTGACATTTTGGTTGCAGATGAAGGGGTAGATCTGATAGCCATTAGGACCAGAGGTAATCGGATATCCCAACTTGGCCCAGAATCTGCCACAAACTTCTTTAATATGCTCACAATTGTCCGATTATATCTCTCTACTGCCCCAGAAGAAGCTGGTCTATAAGCAATATGCAGCTTTCTCTTGACCCCCAGTATCTCCCACATCTTTGTCATTACTTCACTGGTGAAGTGGCTACCTCTATCTGACTCAATCCTTTGAGGTAGACCAAAACGGGAAAAGATGTGGTTAATCATCAAGGCAGCTGCAGTTTCTGCCTTGCAGTTTGGGGCTGGGAGACATTCCACCCACTTGGTAAACAAGCATGTCACAGTCAACATGTACTTATTCCCCCTAGCCGAGCGAATCACAGGGCCTACAAAGTCGATTTGTAAATCTGACCATGGCAGTGTCATTCCCCTCTTTTGTAAAGGCGCCCGGTGTGTGAGGGATGATGGCTGAAATTGTGCACACACAAGACACCCCTTCAGGTATTGGTCGAGGTCCTGCCCCATGTGTGGCCAGTAGATTTAACAAGGGGGGTCCTGGGAGTCTCTCTGCCAGACATTAGTCCTGGTTACGAGAGACTTACCCAGAGTCTTTAGCTCACTATCTTTTCACAGAGAAGAAATATCCCAAACATATCAGTCTTTGTCCTGCCCTGGGGCAGTCCAGCACCGAAATGCGAGGCAATTCTCCTCTGAACAAGAGTACCAACAGAAACCCCAGACACGTGTTTCGGTCTGGTTGGACCTCATCAGTAGGGTGGATCTGTGCCTCTCTAAGAATAGTGAGCAAGGGGTCCACGTCTGGATTCCCCTAGTAACTTAGGGTGAGACCCAAAGTTACTTAAATATGCAGATTTAACAAGGGGGGTCCTGGGAGTCTCTCTGCCAGACATTAGTCCTGGTTACGAGACATGTGTGGCCAGTATGCAACCTCTCTTAAGATTTCCAATGTTGTGTGAAACCCCCTATGACCGGCGGTGGCCGCATCATGGGCGTGACTTAACATCAGGCTTCGGAACGAGGTAGGAACCACCCACTGATCGTGGCCAGCTTTGGATTTCCTTACCAACAAACCGTCTTGGATTCGGAACATTTTTGGACATTTCATCAACACTCTTAGGTCCTCTTTCCCAATGTAATCGGTATCCGTCAGGGGAAAGTTCTCAGGGTCCTCAAGGTGCTGGTAAAATTTACCAATTATTGGATCCCCCTTCTGAGCGGTAATCAAATCAGCATCAGGGGTCTCCTTACTCCATTGTGCAATTGGAAGGTCGTTGTGAGCATTTGTCTGGGACCTAGTGATAGCAGTGACCTGGATTTCCCCCAACAGGGACTCAATCTCAATTAGATCCCCTTGGATGGCCCCGGTTTTGGCCAGCTGATCAGCTAAGTCATTTCCAGTTTTGTCTGGTCCCTCTACTTTGGAATGACCCTTGATCTTTTTCCAATAGATGGTCATCTCATTCGATGTGACCAGATCATCAATGTTTTGGATCAACTTCCCATGTTTCAAGGGTTTGTTGTTAGCACATAACATGCCTCTGGTTTTCCAATTAACCAGGTGCTCCACGAACCCGTTCCGTACATAATCCGAATCTGTGATTATGACCAGTTCGTGGAGTTGATGCTGGACAGCAGTGAGGATGGCCTGATGCACAGCCATCAATTCTGCCACCTGACTACTTCGGGGACCAATTTTGTATCCAGCGGAGGGTTCTGGGGACTCATTCACCCATGCATTCCCTACGCCGGCCACCAGTTCTTTCTCCCCGTTGTTGTCAACATGGTAAGAGCATCCATCCACATACACAGTGGGCATTCCCTCACACTTGTCTTCTTCAAAGACTTTGTGTGGGGAATTAAGGTATGCCTCCATGTTGTCCTTGATTTTCAGACTTTCGTCCTCGAGACAGTTTTCTCTGGCACAATCATGCAAGTCAGCCAGACCTTGCGCGAGGGGACTCTTCTTGTTTTGGCCATATCTGACCTCCACAGGAAAGCCTTGCATTGACAGAATCCAGGAAGTAATTCGGGAATTACTCACATTTCCGGCCCGGATTCTGTCACTTTGGAGATATTGCAGAGGCTGGTGTGGAGTCTCCACTATGATGTGTTCCCCCTGGATAAACGGGCGGTAATTCTTCAATGCCCACACCGTTGCCAGGAGTGCCTTCTCACAATCGTTGAATTTTTCCTCCACAGAGGATAAAGTTTTGCTCGCATAGGAGATTACTTTATTGACCTTGTCATGCTTTTGGTATAATACTGCCGTCAAGCACGTATTAGAGAACCCCGTCTCCAGGAAGAACTCCTTGTTTCTGACAGGGTAAGCTAGGCAAGGCGCTTGTGAGAGGCTTCTCTTGAGTTGTTTTACTGCCTCGGCTTGTTCTGGACCCCATTCCCACTTGACCCCCCCTTCAGGAGATGAATCAGGGGTCTGGTGATCTCTGCGTAGCCCTCAATGAACTTTCTGCTGTAATTAGTCAGTCCAAGGAGGCTCCTTAGTTCCCGCAGAGTTGTGGGGTCTTTCAGTTTCTGAAGTGCTTCCACTTTCTTTTCCTGGGGACAGAGACCCTGAGGAGTAATCTCATGCCCCAAGAAATTAACACGGATTTTACACCACTGTGCTTTCTGAAAGGAAAGTTTTGCTCCGGCGGCCCTCAACTGTGTCAGAACATAACGGATCTCCGCTATGTGTTCCTCAACAGTTGAGCTTTTGATGAGGACATCATCTACATAAGCCAGGTTACCCCTTGCACCCAAGTCGGGCATGGCCTTGTGTAGAAAAATGTTGAATTCATTGCCGGAGTTGAGGTATCCGAAGGGAGTCCGGGTCCATGTGTACTGCTGGCCCCCAAAGGTAAAAGCCAGCTTGTATTGGTCCTCCCTACTGACAGGCACGGTCCAGTATCCATTGGTCAGGTCTATTGCAGTGAATACCTGTGACCCCTGAATCTGGGCCAGACCTTGGTCAATGTAGGGCAGAGGCCATCGGGAAGTATGGACCCGTTTGTTGAGCTCCCTAAGGTCGGCGCAGAGTCTCCACTGGCCGTTTGGCTTCAATATTCCCAGCACCGGATTATTGAAGGTGCTGTGGACTGGACGGATTATTCCCCGGGACTCAAGGTTCTTAATTATTTCAGTAAGGGACTCCATTGATGCGAGAGGCAAGCGATATTGCTTCACAAACACAGGAGTCATGCCAGGGTCCGTGGGGATTGTTGTTGTGTGGATGTCAGTGCGACCACAGTCATATGAGTCTACCGCAAAGAGATCTTGGAAATCCAAGAAAACTTGTTTCAACTTTTGCTTTTGTTCCAGAGTCACACAGGCATCAGCTAGGTTGACTCTCTCTTCCACCATCTGCCTGAAGCCTGGAAAGACTTCTGGTTTGGCTATTTCAGCGGCCTCCTCCAGCTGGGTGGAGAAGTCCCTGGTCAGAGTGCTGATTTGGACTGGAGGCTTCAGGTGGGAAAGGCAGCCCTCATGGACCTGGAAAATCACCTCATCCCTCCTGAAGTCACAAGTCACATCTTCCTTACCATACGGGCAGGAAGTGTACACCAGGAAGTTCCCCCCATGCCGGGTAAAAATCCTGTCTGGTGTTGCGTTGTCATCACTGTCACTGTCAAAACAGTCCTTGGGGATTGGTCCTAACAGTTCATTTCTAAGATCAATGGAGAAATGTCGGTCATCAACCGCCATTCCAATAATGGTGCCTGCGGCTAGAGTAATACTCTTTAAGTCGCTGTTATCCACCTCTATTGGAATGGTGTCATATTCTATGTTGACTAATGGTGTTGGGTTTACCCCCAACCCTTGCTGTTGGAGAGAAGCATTTAGATGTATGTAAGCATCAGGGTTTTTCAACTCTTGTCCTCTTTTAACTTTCACTTCCAGGAAGATTTGTCGGGTCCTTTCTGGGATGGTGACTTCCTCTTTAGTCTGAATTTCAACTGCATAAGGTAGCAATTGAGCTGACCTAAATGCTTTTTCTGGATCATCAAAGCCCATGGGATTATCCGCTAATCGGGAACAAGCTTTGAAGTTTATTAGGTCCAAACTAATGGCAAAGCGATTGAGAATGTCACTGCCTAAGTAAAAGGCGGCAGGGACGTCTCGCACGACCCAACAATTGTGGACTATGCTCTTGTTGCCAATGGAGATTTTGAGCATACACCTGCTTGGCAGGAGATGTTTGGAATTAGGTGCTTCCAGGTCCATTTCCCATTTGTCTATCAGTTTGAAGGTGGGAATGGCTGGATCTTTTGGGAGTTGGCGGAACATGGCTTCGCTGATGAAGCTCTTACCGTTGTTCACACACACTCGAGCGAGAACAGAGTCCTTCCCATCATTTAACTGAACAGGGATGAACAACTGCTCTCCAATTTGCTGAATATCAGCCAGGCTCTGAGCTGATTTCACCTCTTTCTGGACTATAGGAGTGGGAGTTTCAGATTGTGGATTGGTATAGAATTTCAGAGTGTTTCCTTCCAGCGTGGAATACCACTTTAGACTGGAAGGAAGGTTGATTTTCCGAAATAGAGAGGACCCCCCATCACCAGTCTGTTGTCCTACTGCTATTACTGTCACGTCTGGAATCTGGTTGTTCTGGAAGTGAAATTCTACTTGGTCAGATTTTTGTTCAACCATGTGGCAGGTGCCGTTTAAACTAACATGGTTGACACACTGTTTTAATTTTATTGGTCGGCTAGTCTGGGTCCAGAGGACCTTGTTTACACAATCTATTAGGGGTGACAACCTTCTCAGGAGGTCATTCCCTAGTAAACAAGGGGTGCCCTCCGGGGTCACAACTATGACCGGGTGTTTCAACTTGTGTCGCCCAATTTTAATGTCCAAGTCTGCAGTCCCCTCAACGGGAATTTCCTTCCCGTCAAAGTTCTGTAGTTGTCCCGGAAGAGAGGTGAGAGGAATTTGGTAATTCTCTCCCCTTCCTGCATTCAGTTCGTCAAAGGCCCTTCTGGACAGAAGGGTAGCTTGAGATCCAGTGTCCACCAGTGCCGAGATTGTACCCTGCCCCTGTACTTGTACCGGGGCATAATATCTTCCCTCCTTCTCCTCAAGGGGGCACAGGTAATGTACATTTTTGGACAACTGGTGGGCTAACTTTCTGGTTTTGGACATTGCTAGCGAAGAGATTTGGGCAGAATTCTGTGGAGAGTCTTGGGAATCTGAAAGAAACAGTTGGCAACTGGAGATCAGAGCCATTGTGGGTTCCCCTGGTTCCGGTTCTGGGCCGCCCCCCCCTTTTTGGAGGCAGTCCCCAGGATGGGTTTGAACCAGGGGATTTTCTTGCTGTTGGTTCTGGGATGAGATGGTGGGCGGCGGTAGCTCAGTCTCCACATCTCCCCAGTCTGGATTTGCATCCCTAGGGACCCATTTTTCTTTGGGGGGAGTTCCCCCCTCTCTGAAGGAGAAGATCCTTTTCCCAGGATCCTCTGAGGATCCCTCTTCCTCAAATTGGAAGATCTGTACCTCCTCCTCAAACTGAGTCTGTTTGGGTCTTTTGTTTCTCCTACCCCCCCTCTGCTCCTTAGGAGGCAGACTTTCAGGGGCAAGAGATTTTGTTTCCGGTTCCTGGGTTTCCAGGGGCTGTTTACAAGTGCGGAAGGAAGCTTCCTCCAAGGCTTTACACCCCCCTTCCCTTTGTGCCTCCTCCCTGGGAACCGGTGAGTTATCGGGGTGCTGCCCCCGTCATTGTTCTGGAGCACCAGGTCCAGAGTTGGGTGCGTTCTGCGCCGGCATGCTGATCTGAGGGTTCTGCTGCGCCCTCAGTATATGACCCATATCCCGCGCCATGTTTTGAACCTGGCGCTCTAACTGGGAAACCCGCTCAGGCTGATACGGGGCCCTGTTTTCTCCCCTGGGCTGATCCCGGGAAGGGTAGCTGTCCCTCCTCTGGTAATACCCCGGGTTGGGAAGATTTGGGTACCCCTCCACCCTTGGCCTCCCCTCTCCCGGATTCAGTGGTCTGGGCTCAGGGAATTGGGGAAAGAAGGATGGATGGTTTTGGGGCTGAAAGTCGGGTGGATATCTGGGGAAAAAGTTCTGCCCAGGGTTTGGTAAATTTCTGCCCTCCTGTGGGAAGTTTGGAGGGAAGTTCCCTGGGTTAGGTGCTTGGCTGGATCCCCCCCCTTGGGCTGGAGGAGTCCACACATAACCCAGGATGGGTCGATTTCCCTTGTAACGGGGACTTACATAATCAGGAGAGCGAGGGACCCCATTTGTGGGGCTGCCTCCTTGGCTCCCTGTCTGTGACTGACCCGAGGACCTCCTGGGCCTAGCATTATTAGGTGCAGGTAGGTTTTTAGGCCCCCGCATCTCCAAATCCAAAACGGGGGTGACCTTTACCTCTGCCACCTTGGCAGCAGCAGGGGTGCTGTTGGCTTTGGGGTTTTTCTGGGCATTACTTTTGCTATCTATCGGTTTCTGCACCTCATAGATCCGGGTAGCCTGTTCAATGACCCAGTCTAAAGATCTTTTCTCGTGAAAATCCCTCACGAGCTGGGTCATGATATATTTGGGCAAGGCATGGAAAAATGTATTAACTAATTCTCGACTGTCTGTGCGCACCCTTCTGGTGGTCTGCGCAAAAGCACGCTTTAACTCCTGCACAAATTCTTGTGGGGCCTGATCCTCCCCACATTGCAAATTGTAGGCTGCCTTGCGAGCCTCTTGAGGATTTCTGTGAACAGAAAAATGTTTCAAGATGGCCGCCTTATAGGTGGACCATCTTAAATGATTTTGGTCCTCCAGCCCCGCAAAGAAACTGGAGTATTCCGGGGAGAAGGTCCACTTCACATATTGAATACAGCTTTGGCTGTCCTTCAAATGGAAAGTCTCCATCATTTGTTCAAACAACTCTAAGTGCTCCCAAACAGAATACTTAGCGTTCTTATGGTAAGGCGTGATGACGCTCCTGATCACCTTAATCTGCTTTAAGGGGTCCTTAAGCAAGGCCCTTTTTGCCTTATTGGCCTTTTTGGTTCGGGTAACCCTTGTCCATTCTTCCTCGGACTCAGAGGCACTGCTCCCAGAGGTTCCCGTCTGTTCTTCCAGGTTTTCCTGGATTCTGCGAGCCTGGGAATGGCTGGCAGAATGTGGGGACCTGGTCTCCTGTGTCCTGCGCAGTTCAGAGGAGTCTTCAGATTCCTCCTTGCTGCCAGGATTTGATGGGTACCCCCTCCACTGACCTAACTGGGCAGAGGTTTTCAGGATGCCCTTAATGGGCCTACTCTCCTGGGGTTCCCCATTGAACTGTACTGTACTTGGGTGCCCATACCCGGATGCCCACCCCTCCATTCCTGAGTGGTACTGGCCTATGAGCCCCATACTCTTAGCTGGATAGTAATCTGCCATCCCTGCGGCCCTGTGCTCATGTGCGCCAGGGGACATGGGGGTGGTAGAGTCCAGGGACTGGGGGAGATGAAGGCCCCTGGTGTTAGGGCTCCTGCGGTTATGGTCAGGAGTCTCTCTTTCCCAGCGGACCTCATCTCTATCCGCCCCTGCTCCCTGTTGCAATGCAAGAGCCTGCATTTGTGCTTTCAGTTCCTCTGTTAAGGCCTTACTCGACTCTATCAGTCTCTCCTGCATCGCTACCTGTTGTTGGAGCCTATCATTGTGTTGACAGAGGGCCTCATTTTCCCTCTGTGCTTCCTGGTTGGTCCTGGAGAACTGGGCCAGTCTTTGCTGCAGGAGGGTTACCTCCTGAGCTGTGTCCCTATTGGCCTGCTCCTTTCTTGCTAGAGCATCCTCCACCCTCCTGGTGTGCTCTAGCAAGTTCTGGTGTTCTTTTTGGAGGTCACCCAGTCCCTGGTGGGTCAGGTGATTTTCTTCCATTTTTCTTTTTAAATGGCAGACTTCCTGGCCTAAGGTATCCCTTTCCTGACTGAGAGCCTGCATCTGTGCTGCCAGGTCGTCCCTTTGCCTTTGGAAGGCACCAGCATTCTGGCGCTCCTGATCAAACTCTGCCTGGGTATCCAGGTCTTTCAGAATTAGTTTGTTGCTCTCTGCCTTCACTCTATCTAGGTGGCCTTGCAGGGTGACTACCTGCTCAGCACATACCCTGTTGAAGTCCAGTTGTTGCTCCAGCTTTTTCTGGTTTTGCAGTAGGGAGTCCTAACCTTCCTGGTATTCCTTCTGCAAGGCCAGAAATCTGGTATCCTGTTCTACCTTTTCCTGTTGCAGCACATCCATATCCTTCTTTATTTTAATGATGTGCTGCCTACTATCATCTTCTGACTCCTGGCTCCTCTGCAGCCTCTGCTCAGAAGAGACCAGGTCAGATTGGACCTTCTCTAACGCCATCTGTTGCCTATTTGCCAGATTTTGGCTTTCAGCACATCTATCCTGCATGTCTCCCATATATAGGTACAGGTATGCTGCTATCCTGGCAATCTTATTGTGTTCCTCTTTGGCTTTAGGAGCCATATATAGTTCACTCAGGGCCACATGTAATGGACCCTGATCTCTATATATATCTGACCCTGTTTCAGTGACCTGTTGTGTGATTGCCTGCAACCACGCATCCTGGCCCTGTTCGGTCCATTCACCTCTCACAAATAGCTTATGCAAGAGGTGCTCTCTGGCCATTTTCATGTCTACTAAGGTCGTCATTCTAGAGATTGGTCTCTGTCCTGACTTACAGAAGTTAGTATTTTATTTTTGCAGAACAGAACTTTTCTTGGAGTGTCCCTTTTGAGGAATGCTTCACAGCGTAATGCAGCGTGGTGATCCGACCGGATGTATGTATCCCGTCAGTTAGCACACTGTATTAAGCTGCACAAGTGGTAAATCTAACCCAACATCCCGGACGAGCCCCCAATTTGTAAGAGGATTCAATTCAACACTACAGCTAAGTCAACGCCTAGTCTATAATACTGAATGAAAACCCTTATTGATATATCTTTATGTCCAGTTCATGCGTTCTGGATGACTACCCCTATATAACACCCCTCTCTTGGAATCCCCCTGACCCCACTGAGCCAAGAAGTAGTTCTGTTTTGCAAGTTAAAAGGTTTATTTGATAATTTAAACAATAGATATATATATGACACTTTATAATAAATTAATAATTGAATAGCACACTTAATCTGATATGATAAAGATCAACAACGGAGAATCTGGCACTAGCACACTTCTTATAATCACTAATGAGTTGACATGAAATGGATAAGGTAGCACACTGGTAAATAGGAACAAAAGTATAATGGGGTAGAGGATGCTTTATGTAAGCTCAGGTGGATGCAATATTCAATGAATGCAGTACAGAAAATACTCAATATGATTTCAACCAAACAATGTAATCACTTTTCTCTGGCAATCCCCTCCCCCCCTTGATGCAAGGTAAGGAAATGGAAGGAAAACACACAGTTCTCAGAAATGCAATCAACTGTAATTCAGTTCACCCCAGCAAGCTTAGACTACAGAAGTTTGAAAACACAGGCCCAAATTGCTTTGATATGTGCTGGCAATGAATTAAAAAATATGCTAAAATGCTTTTAATTCCCTTTCAGAGGTTCAGGGTGAGTGGTATCTAGTTAATATTAGTCCAGGCTCACACTAGCAATGATGCAGGGATAGTTAGCAGGTTAAACGAATTTCTGGCAAATGGAAGGCAAGCAGCAGCTGATTTTACATGTGGAGAAATTTGCAAATCGCGGCAAAATTCGCGGATGCGCCGAGCGCTATTACAGAGGAACCACAAGGACTATCTCTATCGTTTTGGGGTCCTAGGAAAGCCTAGGATCTCAGCTTCAAAATGAAAGTTACTGCAAGTCTCTAGCCCAAACGGTTACAGAGTTATGAGCGATTTTGTGAAGGTCGTTTTACAGATTTGAAATTTTAAACGCACACTTTTTCAGCTTTAAAAATGATGGCAGGATAACACAATTGCTAAGCTGCAGTTCTACTTAGGTTAAAAATGGATTGAATTATATTATTTTAACTAAGAGATGGGTTCTACACAGTTTTACTATGTACTCACACTATATTCTTGAATTAAATGGGCCTCGTCACGGATCTGGTCAGGGTTTTAAACTGGACTCTGGTCTGGTCTGGCCTCTGCACTTCACAGTGATCTGGGTCAGCTCTCTCTGCTGGTCTGGGTCTCTCTGGGTACAGCACTGCTTTCTCTCTGGGTACAGCACTGCTTTCTCCCTCTGGTCTGGTCTCTAGTTCTGGATAGATTGAAGTCTCTAGTTTGGCTCTCTGGAGGTTTGATGGAGGTAAAGTCTGGATCTCTGGATGTTGTATGGTCCGGCAGAGCGCGTTGCAGCAAATGGAATTGAAGGTCCCTATCTGTCCTGTCTGTCTGCTTTTATGTGTTTAGAATGTGGGTGTGTTCTAGCATCACTGACCCTACCTCTCTCTCAGCTTCTAATTGGTCAAACTTCCATTTCTTATTTGATTGGGGAAGGAAGTGTGTGTCAGCGTGATGTCATTTTATGGCTTGCAGATAGGACACTCCTCTGTCAGATTGCACATATTCTATATTTGATAATAAAAGACATATTTCACAGTTACACAGTTGCTTGAAATTACATATACATGGTGTGGCTGAATTTAGCCATGTCTCTGTCCAAATCTGCTGTTTCTAAGAGCTTGCATTCAGAAATGGCACATATTTCACTTTTTAACTGATTTTTCAATTTCTGACATTGACCCAACTTTACATACATGTGTGCAGGGAGTATGGACATTAACTGAAGAAGTTTCAGATTTTTAACATGCATACATTTAGAGTAATATCCACTTTTCCGCTAAAACCCCCCTGAACATGCCACCGGGTCGAAAAACCTCTTAAAATGTGGGCAGAAAAATCACAAGAATTATGGTATCATTTATAAAATTTTCACATGTCCGCTCTATGAGTTATTCATCTTTTTAAAGTTATGTTCTGGCTCCAAAGGGGTGTGGTTTACCCTCAGCACAAGGTTGAATTTCTGGTTTTTCCAGTTCTGCCAAGCCAGCTTGCTCTCACAGGCAGTGCTCCTCCCCTTTCCTCAGGAGGAAGCCACTTTTTACGACCATTTACGACTCCTGCCAATAAAACCTTTGCCTGAGCCAGGACAGGGCTTTGTTCACTTTCCTGCAGAGCACAGGTAATTCAATTATCAGATAGATGGCATATCCTTAGTGTGGCCAGCAAAAAGGCAGATGGCCTGGGAACACAGCTGTGACTCAAGTTTCACTCCTGATGGGGGTAGTTGCCAGGCAGAATTCAGTTCCTTAAGCCAGACCTTCAGCTAACTGGCAGGTTTTTTGTTGCTTTTTAACTTAACTTGCAATTTTACACATGCAGCTAGAATGCTGATTCTAAGTGCAAAACTATGACATTTCAACAGTTACAAAGGCATGTGACACCAAACATAGGTCACTCATTTAATCTAAACATTTTCGATTTTAGTGTCTTTAAATCCAGTGCAACTTAAACTGCTGCAATCCACAGCTCAGCCAGTCTAGTTATACATTGTTTTGTGCTCTTCATTTCCCAGATTTTGTAGGCACACAAAACTCCATTCTGCCAAATGTCTGCTGGTGTTCAGTAAATATTTTGCACATATTGCAATGTTTGAAAGTAGGCATTTTGACTTGCCTTCAGGGAAACACAGAGTGGTTTTAAAACGTCGGCTTTTGGATAGTGGTGAGTACTGGTACTGCACCCATTTTTGGGATTTAAGAAATGAATTCCCCACAATTCTAGGTTGCATTTGGCAATCAGCATTTCCATTCCCAATGGTTTCAGACTACTGTGCGGGTAGTCCAATGGTGGTTTTAAAGCGCTTTGAAGCTAACCGGCGCTACTGTTTTTCCTTTGGCAACCCATTTCCCTCATGGCAACCCGGCCTTTCATTCTCGCACTGGTGGGTGGCAAGTGAGGCAACCATTTTGGTGTGCGCACAAACTGCGCAGCTTTCCTGGATTTTGGCGCACATGTGGGTTTTCCGCCATCTTGAATTTTCTAAGCCCACAGCACCAATTGTTGTGGCATGATAGCTTAAACGTGGGTCAGGACACCCAACAGTGTACACAAGCCGTGTAGCGGGGTGCAGGAAGATTTTACTAGGGTCCACACACACATTTCCTGAGCTATTGCTAAGTTATGATTTTTCATACGCATTTTGTCGGGGTGCTCAATACAGTTATGGGGACCCCACGCAGGCTCCACGAGTTGCAGGCCTGCTTAAAGGGGACCCTATGTACTGTTTGAAGGGTGCATGTAATCACGCTCGGGGGAGCGTGCAAAGGTAGCTGATCTGCAAGTTACCTGCTTTGCGTGTGGGCGTGTCAGGGGCGTTCCAACCGTGACTTACGAATACGGTTACTTTGTGCAAACAATTCCATGAATACGTGTTGCACGCAGATTTTCTTAATCGTGCGCAGATTTTCTTAATCCTGCAGGCTCGCGCAGTGGCCTTTTTGGCGCATGGCCCTTGCGCAATTTCTGCGCTTCATTTCATGAATCAGCCCCTTAGCCTTTTAACTTTCCAAGGTCACTAAATCAAGTACCAATAAAAAGGGGGTAGTGATGACACCTGTTATTGCAGTGCTTAGAAGCAGGAGGAATCCAGCGTGGGGGCTATACAAGAAGAAAACATGTAAACAAATCGGAATAAATAGTAGTTGTTTCAGTGTGAGCCACAATCATACCAACAAGAACTAGAAATTCAAAAGGGAGATCGTTATTCGGTTTTATTACACGAAGCAAGGAATAAGTGGATATGTATTTTATGTTCTACGGTGAAGGTTTCCGGACAGTGCTCATGCTGCAGACAGATTCATGCAGGTTCAACATTAGGACACGCACGCCAGCTTCTCTTGTTTTATGTCTGTGTTGTATTTACTTGATTCTAGATCTGCCAGCCACCCTCATGCCAGGCAGGCAGCGCTAATACAATACGGCACCAGGCCATCACTGTCGTTGCTGAGATATGACTAGGAGAGCATTTGTTCTGAATCGTGTTTTAACCATTTCCTGGTTTCTGATGCTGAAGCACAGCCTTTGATGACTTTACGTGCATTTGCGTACTGCAGAGCACACAATTAATATAGTATTGCAAGTATACTGTGTGGCCCGAGCCTGTCCTCTTGGTATCATTTTTGGTTTGATTGATTTTATCGTTAGAAACAGCAATCGTTTGCCCATGCAAGGGTATCTTGGCGTTCGGAGATATGAACAGGGGGGACATGACTACAAGTGAAAAATAATATCAATAAAACACAGGAAGAAGACGAAACCGTGAGAGGGGCCAAGGTGGAAAATGAGTGGACAGAACGTACTTAAAAACAATTAGAAGAAGGCATGATTGGCAATGTTCTGGACCAAGGCTATTTCCAACAGCAGAAGTAATTGAGAAGAAAACACCCAGAGTCTATCATAAAAGGCCAGGATGAACCAACATCACTGCCCATGCCAGGCAACCGAGACTCCACCAGGCAGGTCACAGAGAGTTGAAAGGCTGCAAGAAGTTACCCAGATGCCGCAGCGCTCTCATAGGCTGCTGCACATGAGCAGTCCATCGTGCCCCCATAGCACAGGACAGAGCTAGGAGTCAAAAAGCCGTCTAGAGTTTCAACCCATTAAGTCATTTGTTTGAACAAGCTCTGTTCAAACACATGTATAAGTAGTGCCATGAAGCCATCAATTCCTGAATCCAAATCCTAAGCATGATGCAGGAAACTAGCACAAATGTTTCATTAAATCGATCTTTCAAGTTCACTGGCTTCAATTGCTTGTGACAAAATGGTTACTGCTCTGCCGGAGTGCAGGGATGAGTAGTGACTAAACCACCAACTCAGCCCCACGCTACTATTAAACTAGCAGTGATCCCAATCATAAAGGTCAAACAGGCGCATCCCAACGGTTATACCTCCTTTAACTTTTGTAGTAACGTCGACCAAGAAAAGGCTATATAATAGTATATGATGATATATATTTTGCATTTATATAGCGCTGCGAACCCTCAGGCATCTGAGCGCTGTGTGGCGCTCATTTTTCGACCTCAGAAGGATGAAAGACTTAGTTTGGCCTGACGGGATTCGGACCTGCATTGGCAGGCTCTGTACGGACGTCAAAGCGAGCTCTCTACTCGTTGTGCTGTCTGACCAGATACTCTAAGGAGGGGTGTGAAGTGATAAGAGTAGCACCTCAAAAATCAATAGTAGAAGGACTCTAAAATAAAAGCATGTCCAATCAAGGTTCTTTATAAGTCTAGACATTTTATTAAACAATAAAAATGCTAATAACAATCTAGAGAACTCAAGCAACTCAGAAAATGCAGAAATGATATAGAACAGTACCCTAGGTGCTTGAACAGGGGTAATCAGGCAAGCAATTGCAGCAAAGTCACTGTTCAAAGGATATACCATTCAAGAAAAAGGAATGAAAAGGGGACTGGGCGTATAGTCACTGTCATTCCAAAAGTGAACATGGGACACAGTACCTTATTATTGTCTTTGGGGGCTCAACAGCATTGAGCCAGGCTTCTAGCAATTTACTGATGTGATGATTTGGTGTTGGCTATAGTGAATTGGTTGACTATGCCCAACACACGGTCCAGTCCAAGCATCAATGGCACGTGGTACAAAAAAGATGGGACCTGCAGGCAATGTTCAGATTGGTGTAGCTTAAAAGCGGTTCAGTGTGGAAACCAGGGCCCAAAGCTATTGCCTGACATCTGGGTTGCTGGGAGGTCCAATTTAGGGTTTCCAGTGACAAGGTAAGTCCTTTGGCTACACTCCCACTTGAAGGAGTTTGGAGATCCTTCACCTTCAGAGAACATGGTTCTGGTTCCAGTGCAGTGAAGCATTGGTCGAACAGCAGTCACACCCACTTTTCCCTGGGAATGACTGGGGGTGGGCTCTCCTCTGCGGTGGATGCCTTCAGTCTTTGACTTTGGAATGAGCGCACTGCCTACAGAGGTCCACAAGTGTATCATGCTTCTCTTGATGGGCAAAGAGGAATCAACAAAGGAGTGTGTTATCCCTTCCTTATAAAGGCAATTTGCCATTGGGGTTTGAACAAAATCAAGTCTGCTGAAAGGGGTACAATCTCTGTTGCTTTAACAAATGAACACTTTCTGCTTCGTGCTTCTTCACTGTACTTCCTGGGCTCAGCCAATGCAAGTGATTGTCTGCCCAATGGGCTTCACCTCTCTGTTGCCTTCATGACTTTATTTTGTTTACTGTTATCTCCTCAATTTACTTTATTTCGTTTTTTTTCTTCCACTGCCATAGCGCAAAGTATGATGTATTCCACTTTATTGGCTACACTTTTCACTAGTTCAAGAGTGGGACTTCCTATGAAGCCCAGTCTGTCCTAAACTGCTGAGCTATTGGTGTGAAATATAACTTTTCTTAATCTTTCAACCATGGCCTACTTTCTTTCCAAAATCACATGACAATGCAAGGTTTGTCAATGCTGGGAACTCACCTTAATCCTGTTTGCTTGAAAAGAAATGGGTTTTGACAACATTTCTGTTTGGTTTATATTTTTCTAACTTTTGTTTTATAATCAAAGTTGTATTATCATTTTTACAAAAGTAGGACATCACAGCATTTGGAACAAAGAGAAAACAACAGCTATTTTGGATTAATTCCCTACCTAGCCCCAAACCTAACCCTCCCCCATGCACATCCCCCAAATAGTATTATCAGCCTGAAAGTTGTAGTAACAGTCCACCATACTTCAATTGACACTTATGCTGGGGAAGCTACTTCCCATACTTCTCAAAGAATAGAATCCACGTTCCTTCAATGTGTGTCCTAGATTCATCCGGGACGTGTGTCAAGAATGCCATCTCGTATATAGCCTGAACTTTCAGAGCCCACTCTTTTTCTGTGGGGGCTGTGGGCCGCTTCCAAAACTGTGCAAGACCGTTCCTGGCAGCTACCAGTAGAACTCTCCCTGTGTGCTCCAGATCCAACCCTCCATCTCCCTCCTCTTCTACCCCAAAAAAGAGGCAGGAGAGGTGTAGGTTCCCTATGAATGTCGTATATTTCCCTCATTCATGAAAAATCCTCCCTCCAATAGCACTGAGCGTGCGGGCATACCCACTGCTTGATACTTCCAACACCAAGGGTTGACCCCTTTATATATCTTTGCTAGTTTATCTGGTGGAAGGTGCCACCTGTGCAGCAAATTTAGTGCATGCATCCTGTATTGTGGTGAGTGTCGAGTGGGATACCCTCCTGCACGTTTTCATACCAGAGCCTATCCATAATGTCCTAACATTTTTAACTCTTCCTCTTATTCATTTATATTGTCACCAGTGCCCTGCAGATCTGAAGAGGGTAGTTCCCTCTATACCATCTGTCCGGCTAAACCAACACGATGTAACAACATAGGTTTTGTTCTATTTGACGTACACATCTGTAATATCAGTTCTATGTAATTATTTTGATTGTTGTAGGTCACCTAACCAAAAGACTGATTTATTTTCGGCTGATTTTCGCCACCCATCAAAAATCAAAATAATGACATTCTCCACCCACCACCTCCACCCCTCACCTTCTCTTCTTGGATTTACTCCAAATGGTGGGGTTTCACCCTCAGTTTGATATAAAGTTTATATTAAAATGATTTTAGTATAAAGTTAATATTAAAATTATTTTAGTATGGGAGAGCGTGTCTGTGCTGTTGCTTGATATAATCGAGGCTGTGGCATAAAATGCTTTCTTTGGATATTCCTCGCAAGTTGGTTCAGATGATTGCTCTTTTGCACACTAAAACCTCTATCTGTGTTAGCCTGTCTGAGGATGGTGTTCTCTCTTCAGGGATACTTACCTTTACAGGTGTGAAACAGGGTTGTACTGTGGCACCTATGCTCTTTAACCTCTATATGTGCGATGCAAGGGACTGTGGTCGGGTCCCTTCGTTGCACCAGCAAGGTTGGGGAGTGTTAAGTTGGAGTGGATGGCCTATGCAGACGATTTCATACTGTTCGACAGAACTCTGCGTGGTTTTAGAACTAAAATGCAGCTTTTTTTCGGCTATGCCCAGGAAAACACTCTTTTGCCTAATGCATCAAAGTCTAAGGTCCTTGTTTTTTCTCATAAAACGAAGGCCATACAATATGCTTGGCCTATGGGACCTGACAGTGTGCACAAGGTCAAGACAGTAATCTATCTGGGATATTATTTGGCTAACAGGGTCAGTATTGAATACTGGAAATCCATCTTGAATGATAAAGCTGGGAAACTTACTGCTCAAATGAAGTTTTTAAAGCAGAGAGTGTGTATGTTTTCTATGCTTCCCCTGAGGCGTTTCTATTTAGCTAACTTTGAAGCAATCATCCTTTATGGTCTTGACCTCTGCTCCCATAATATGGGGGACTTTTTACATATAATTCAGGGAAGACTTTGGAAGGACGTTCTTGGCCTATCTATGATTATTCCAAATGCCATTTTTAGACACAAGCTGTGTCTTGTGTCATAAAAGGAAAGGCAAGTTTGGAGACAGCTCTCCTTTTTTATAAAAATAATTGCTCCTTCTAATAATTCCCTCTATGAGAGTCTTAAGGCTGCTATGCTTGATGGCTCAGTTTCGTCCTTGAGAGAGTTCAATGTTAGGATGTCCTCTGAGCTGTTGTGCATTGCTGCCTCGGAAGATGATTTGGTTCTAAGACCAGGGCATATTAAAAAACTTCTTTTTAGGCTAGACTGGGCCGAGACAGTGGATGATATCCACTCGTATACCAGCTTTGTGGAATACTCTCAGTTTGTTCATGCAAGGGAATGTCTTCCGTTATACCTTTAGCAATTTGCATGCCCAGTAATACGTATGCACTACATGCTTTTCAGGTTTAACCAACTACCTGTTTATGAGAAAATTAGGCATTGGAGCGGCATGTATACCTTTGCTGATTTGAGGGTACCAGAGAATGAATGTAGGTTCTGTGGTGTCACTGATTCTGGTGAAA
This sequence comes from Ambystoma mexicanum, assembly GCF_040938575.1. Classification (NCBI taxonomy): domain Eukaryota; kingdom Metazoa; phylum Chordata; class Amphibia; order Caudata; family Ambystomatidae; genus Ambystoma; species Ambystoma mexicanum. Next base: position 1,035,801,257 of record NC_090933.1, on the reverse strand, counting down.
CTTTGAAACACGTGGTTGTTGTGTGTAAATTCTTTGCTAAAGAACAAAGCAAGTTTTTCAAAGATAATATAATTGGTAACTAAGAGGTGTCCAGGAACTTGTTCTGGTGTTGTTGTATGTGGGGCACTACTGTTTCTTTGGTTTTAGCTTTGAATCTTTTCCTTATATTTCTTGGTTCTTAATTGGATAAGAAAAACATAGTACTGAGAACATTTTAAATTTTAAATTGATTGTTCTTTTTCCTCTATCTTTGTATTTTATGAACTTTTAACTTTTATGGAAGTTATGTTTTTTTTTCTTTTTCTTTTCTAAATTGTTATTATGTTGTACCTTTTTTCTTGTTCTTCTGTTTCTTTTTGTACTTATATTGTGTAAGGTTTCTTGTAAACTGAAAATGCAACAATTAAAAAAAAAATACAAAATATCATTTGTTAGTCTAGATAAAAGACACTCAAAATCAACCAAATCACATGCTGCGGTTAGGTTGACATAATCAATAAGCATTAGCAGTGACATTTAATTGGGGATCTCACATGACAACAAGAACTGTTTTCATTCTATGAAGTGGGCAAAGGCCAGAGTTATAAAGATGAAAATGATGATGTTTTTCAATGTGTTCCTATTTTTGGAAAGTGGCGGTATAGTACGCTGTCTGCTTTATTTTCCTTGGTTCAGTACTGTCTGGGTAGGACAATGTGACACAAGAGAGGACGCCAGACACCAGGCTCCCCAGACCCCATGAAGACACCTCCAATCTCTCTGCACCTAACACTCAACTTCCAACAGTCACACCACAGACCAACATTCCATCCGAATCATAGTGCCGTCATGGAGTCATGTTCAACACACATGCGCCATTATGACATATCCTGCCCTATTACACTTATCAACAACAAGGGGAATGGAACGAGGACCAGCAATGCTCCATTCCCAAACACTCCAGCCCCATCACTAAGTGGCCAACGGAAAGAACACAATCTTGACTGAACCAACACCGGACCACAAAATTATCCTACAACAGAAAACAACAGACACATCTAACACGTTGTCCCCCTGGTAAACTCACACCACTCCTTCTCTATCAAAACCATCAAACTTATACAACAATGGGACCCACCGAAGTGGAGGAAAAAGGGCCCAAAAAGGAATATCCCAACAACCATCCCGGACCAACATGAAACCCACGAGGAACAAAAAAAAAAACAAAGCACATCCACCGGTCCTGAGCTCCCCCTCAAGATCCCAGGCCTGCCACACCTGGACATTCAACCACCCATTCCGGGCAACTACCAAACCAACCAAAACAAAAGAGCACATACTCTTTCCGCCCTGGTCTACCCACCAGGGCCTTAGGCCTGCCATGCCCAAGCGCAAACCAGCTTGCCACGAGCACACCCAGCGCACTAACCCATGTCAGCCCGGGAACCTCCACCTATACACTACTCCACCCAAGATCCCATGAGACAACACTCCAAAACGCGATAGGCTCAACCGCACACACTACCAACAATACCTTATGAATAACCACAAGTCCAAGCACATACTCGAACAACACCTACCTCTAATAAAATGGCAAATGCTGGCAAACTTCCCTTGCCAAGAAAACCATTCCCCAAAACACAACAGTCCCAACAACCATCCCAATGAACAAAGCAAAAAAGAAAGTTAAAACTAAAACTCAATACTCTTTGAGTGACACAACTCACCAGCCACCCAAAAATCTGGAAAACACCGGCCACCACCGATCCTTACCTTGCACACCAGAATGCAATAAAACCCATTGCAACTTAAAAGCACCGAACATCGCTTTCACAGTGAGGTACCTCTTGTGCTGCGCACTTCATTCAATGCACAAACAGGGAATATCAGTCACCTGTACGCTACACCTATTCATACAATAATGACTGAAACGAATCTCAAGCCAATACATATGGATCCAACACACACCCCGACCTGCATGTCGAAAATATCCCACACGTGAAACTTTCGTCCCCATGTTCATGTCATTTCCATAAAAGAACAACTTCCGTAATGTTCCGCGACCTCTGACGGAACGCTGTCCTTAATGTTCCGTGACCTCTGATGGAACATTGTCCTTAATTTTCCGCAACCTCTGACGGAACATTGTCCTTAATGTTCCGTGACCACTGGCAGAACATTGTCCTTAATGTTCTGCGCCCCATAGGAACCCGGTTTATATTCCTCAAACAGTTTCATAACTTGGAAACTCCCGCCGACAGCAGACCTCGGCACCCCAGTTCCACTCTGGAACCCCCTAATATGTCGACAGTTACCTTCCTAGTTTGGAAACCCCACCCAATGTTCAAGTCCAGTCCATTAAACCCCACCCACCGAACCTGAAAATGTTAAACTTACAAGCAATATAATTAGCATGAACCCGGAACCTAACATAAGCGGCTACAACATATACACTCAAACCAAACGTCACAACAGCCGCCCACAACAAACCCCACCCCGGGACAAGTAATCCTAACCCATAAACTAACAGGCCATGAACAAACACAGACACGCACACCCACAGTCATTCCCAATCACAGGCCTGAACAATACCTACCTCCACAAAGTCACTTCAAATATTGCGTCCTCCAGGATCCTCGAACCATCCCAGCGCGTGTTCAAAACTGCTCCATAGGCAATGATATCCCCTTTCCACTGGAGCCCACTGAGCGGAATCTTCAAAGTCCAGTCCGCACCCGGCATTGCTCTGAGCATGTCCACTGTTCAAATGTGACATTCCATGCACCGTCACCTCCACTGCGCTGTGTGCAGGGCAGCGGCCGCATGTGCACCAATGGCAAAATGCCAACGCTGACACCGTTGCCCTCACCGGCACCAACGTAACCAGTTCACCACGCCGAATCCTCAAAATGGGATTGGACGTGCACTTCTCCACACGCCCCCGCTCAGGAGGCACAAACAGCATGCTATTGCTGGCAAAGTCACCTTCCTCCAAGTAACTCACTCCTCTGTTTCCACTCTGCGAATCACAAAGTCTCCATGGCCTGTGCTCTGATTTACGCGCACCTCCACTCTCCGCCATGACAACCCGAACTTGCTGGGCACCCCACGCTATCTTGTCCAGAAATGCAAATGTTCCACACTGCTTTCTAGGCCCCTCTCCTTCTTTACCGAGCGCCACTCTTCTCACTTGGCCTCCTCTGGCCTCCCTGTGCCTTGTATGGCAACAGACCTCCTATCCAGGCCTTCAGTTACCAGGGAACAGTGTCTGTTCCTGGCGACTGTGCCATTTCTGGGCCACCTCTCCTCTAATCTGGCCATCGACCACCTTTCCTTGGCCACCTCTCCTTTGTCACGGCCAGATTCCGATTCTACGCTTTGTCCCGGGGTGTGGGGAACAACACTGGGGGGGGATTTGTCCAGCACCAGCTGCACCCCCCACAGCAGCAATGACACCCATGTCGTCCTTTAACCAAACTCGTCGCCAGTGATAAAAGGGAGGCATCGACATCCGGTATGGTAAGTACGCTGTCTGCTTTATTGTCCTTGGTTCAGTGCTCTCTGGGTAGGACAATGAGATACAAGACAGGACGCCAGACACCGGGCTCTCCACACCCCCTGAAGAGACCTCCAATCTCTCTGCTCCTAATGCTCAACTTCCAACCGTCAAACCACGCACCAACATTCCATGCGAATCATAGTGCCGTCATGGAGTCACGCTCAGCACACACGCGCCATTATGACAGTAGCCTAGATAAAAGACACTCAAAATCAACCATATGACATGCTGCGGTTAGGTCCAACATAATCAATAAGGAAATATCAGCACTAGCGGTGACATTTAATTGGGCATCTCACATGACAACAAGAATTGTTTTCATTCTATGAAGTGGGCAAAAGCCAGACTTATAAAGATAAAAAAAGATGATGTTATTCGACGTGTTCCTGTTTTTGGAAAGTGGCGGTATAGTGGAAGCTTTCAGAGCTGCACTAAAAACCATGGAGACAGTGAACGATCATTGAATGTAATGATAGAATTGACTAGGGAGCTGGTCTGCGTCCAGGCAACATAACAGCAATTACTAGCCCTTAAGTCGTGGACGCAGGAAAAAATAAACTCAGAAGAGACTGGGGTAAAATCAAAAGTAGCTTTCCCGGCAGGTGGCTCTGAAAGATGTGGTTTTAAAGCCAGAGCATCTTTATTAATACTATCCTAAAAGCTTTTAATTTTGGTCAAAAAAATATTGTGGAAATCATTGGCCAATGAACCTGATGGTAAAAGAGTGGGTAATAAGCAGGAAGGATTGATACCATTTTGTAGAGCTTTAGAATGTTCTTTTGGTTTATTAAATGTGGTCTTAATGTGATTTTGCAGAAAAGCTGATTTTGCTGAGCCGCCTTTGTGGAGAGAATGGAAGGAGCATCCCTATGTTTCCTCCAAATGTTCGCTTTTCTGCGAAAATCCTGTTTTAACGTTCGTAGAGTAGAGGAATAGCAAGAGTTTGGGGTTCATTATAAGTTTCCTGCTATGCCGCTGGTAAGGGAAACTGCCCACACCGTGTCTGCCACCTGATATCCCGGAGTCTCTTTGAACTCCATGGGATGGGATTGCTGGAATGACCAGCACCAGCGGTGCTGGTGATTCTGGCATTTCTCTGCCGGTTGGGGCCTGATCTACCGGCAGGTCAGGCCTGCCGGTAGATCAGAGGCCCCACTAGCAAACTCGAGTTTCCCTGACCCAGTATAAATGCTGGTGCCGGTCTTACCTACCAGCAATTTCTCCAGCATTTTTACCGAACATGTAATGAGGCCCTTTGTTTATTGCTTGAATAGCCTGGCCTGCAGGGGGAGAGGGTAACACGATTACACAATAAGTGCAACTTCTCCATTCCAGAGCTAAAGTATTGATCGCATTGTATATCCAGATCGAGGGAGCCCGAGGTCAATATAAATGCTTGCCCAGAGTTTGTAATTAGGTCTTTTTTGCTGTGTGATGATGAGCTCACAGGAGTAGGTACTGAGCAGGTAGATGAAGCATAGTTTAGATCAAACACTAAAATCCTAACAAAGTGATCAGACCAAAGGACAGGGAAGGTGTTCAGACAAGTGATGCCAGCTCCTTGGTCCAAAATAAGAAGGAGGCAGTGGCCCAAGCGATGGGAGAAGCATGAGCACAGCGATAATAGTGCATGGCAGTAAATAATCTTACCTAACGTATCTGAATCAAGGTTATTGGCTACATGAACCCAAATTTAAATCACTGATTACTAATATCTTAGAATAACTGAGTGCTTTAGTATTAATGCACTAAATTAGGTTTGCAAGACATTTGCTAGCGGGCCAGGGGATGATAGCATAAAAGGATTTCGAATTTGAACAAAAACAAGAAAAAGATAGATTGAAATAAAAAATCTCGAAATATCATCCAGTTCAATTATTATTATTTGTTTTAAAATTTGATTTGGAATTTATACAGCAACTGAAGCCAAAGTGCTGTTCATAAGATCATAAAAATAGTACAATAAAAATCGGAAATGCAAGTAACATTTGGCAGTCAGTCTTGTCAATCAGAATAGAGAAGGTAGGACTTCAGTGAATCACAAAACCGAGAGTATGATGAAATGGAGTGAAGATAAAGGGGGAGCGCATTCCAATGCAAGGGAGCCACGAAAAAGAAAAGGAACAAAAACGTGACTGAACAAAAGGAGGATGAGAGACAGCAAGGACAAATTGAGAACAGGAGCAGAGAGAACGGGATGGAGTATAGAATGAATAAGGCAGAAAAGATAGATAGGTGGAAGACCGTAAGGAGACAAGTAAAAGAAAGTTACATTTGAGTCAGGATTGAAAAATGGGAGCCAACCAAGAGTAAGAAGAGAAGCCACCTTTGAGGAGAAAAACAGAGCAGAATCAGAGGCAGACAAAATAGCTTCAGTAGAGTGATCAAGAGTAGAAGGAGAAAGAAGACGTGAGAGGGTCTGAAATAGGCGTTTACGATGAGTTGACTGAGTGTGCAAAAGTTCAGAGAAGTAAGAGCATTTAGCTGAGAAAAGACAGTCATCATAAAGAACATGATAGGAGGAATAAGAAATGTAGTCTCGTCGGACCTGGACTCAAGCCAGCACCTTTGGAGTCAACAAAGAGCATGTTGCAAGGCACAGAGATGAAGGAAAGCTTGGGCTGAGGGGGTTTGCGAGAAGGGTGAAAAGTCAAAGTTGGATAGAGAGCATCTAAGGAGGAAGAGAGAGAGGATGAAATAATAGAAGAAGCTTCATCCACAGAAAATGTAGCAGAGTAAGATGGAAGAACAGGAGTACTTGAGGAAACAACAAAGGAGTATTGAATGAGCGTAAGTCACGCCAGCGATGCAAGGGAGAAGCAGAGGAGAGGGAATTAGGGGTGGGAGACATAGGGAAAATTGAAATGGAAAGAAGTTGATGGTCAGAGAGATAGACCAGGAGTGATGACACAGACGGAGTCGGAGAGAGGGGAAGTAAAGATACGTTCTAAGCAAGAGGCTGAGATATTAGAAGGCGTAGGAAGAGGAGAGAGGAAATGAGAATAGAGAACAGCAAGAAAAGGGAGAGAGGAGTGTACAGAAGTAAGATGGAGATTGAAATCTCCCAGAAGAATGAACAGAGTAGTAGAAGGAAGAACGGAAGAAAGGAGTACATCAATATCATCACAGTATGATCCAACCGAACCAGAAGGACGATTGATGAGTACAAAGAAAATAGGATAGGTCTTAGAAAAGCATCACAATGTGATACAGTCCAGCCAGATGAAAACATAAATTCAATTCAACACCACCACGTGAGCGGGTCGATTGGCCCGTGTAATCAAAGTATTATGAGGGATTAACGTATGAAATAGAGAAACACTGTGATCTCTGGAGGAAGTTTCTGTTGAGGTTAAAGTGTAAGGTTTTTCCAGTCCAATAAGACCAGCCCCAGCCATAGCATTGCTCACAGGTGACAAGCATTGAGTAATGTTGCAAGAACAAGATTAGGGTCCATTGTTCCAGTTGTTCATTGACCCATTAAGATTCAGTTATCATATTCCGCTTTCATTTCTTTACTTACTATTCTTTAAAGAAATGTGATGCAGCCCAAAATTACACTGGGAGTCCCAATTCACCACTAGATTGTACTCACCTCAAACACATATATTAAGCACCTGTATACATATGACCAAAAACATACATACATATTTTATGCAGTACTGATTACGGACGAATATAAACTTTGAAGAAATTCCAGCATTCTGAGCAGTGTGCAAAATATGTATGTATGTTTTGTATGTATGTATAGAGCGGATTCAAATTTGAGTTTGAGGTGAAGACAAACCAACAGTGAGTTAGGACACCGAGAATTATTCTCGGAAGGTTTATTGAGTAACGAATTGAAATGATAACTGAATTGTATTTCTTAAAGTGGGTCGGGCCATTAGGTTGAAGGGATATTTTATATTAATGTATGTGTTTCTTGGATACCCCTTGCCTCTATACAAGAAGGAACTCTCGTATTGGTCTATGAAGTCTTGGTTTCTGACATGTCTTAGTCTTTTCAGGTTCCTAATACAGATGAAAATTAAATTCCCTGTAACCTAACATCGGGTATAATATAAGTCGAAGCAACTGCTATGCGTCTTACACTCACAGCTTTCAGGTGAGCCATCACAGGAGATATGGAGGGGCTCATGTGCATCTCTAGTGGTTTCTGTGACCAGACAGCAGTATCATTTAAGCGCCACCAGGGATTTAAAATGGAATCCCATGCTCACCTCTGTGACTCGTTTGACTGTCATTGTATCCACTTCTGTGGGTTTTCAACATTATTCATTAGTTATACATGATCTCTAAAGGATAACATATTTGGATTCTTAAAGTAAAGCCTTCTCACCAATTACCACTTTCAAACAATGAGCTACGGGTTCTGTGGCTTGAGCTTTTTTTTCCACCAGAGATCTCAAAAATCGATGTGCTTAAATCTCTGATGCTGGTGCAACCAAGTTTTTCTTTGGAAGCAACCTTAGAGTCTTGTTGTTGGTTGTGGCGTATTTTGGTGGTGTGACCACCAGCATATTGCCAAAACATTGCTACAGTAAAATAAAACTGTAAAGGGGAGTTCGTTAGCAGTCTATGGTGTTGACATGGCAAAATGCCAATGCTTGGCGATGAAATGACCGAAGCACCAGCAAGGCCTTGACCCTCTCGCTCACATCTACCAGCCTGTTGCCGTTGCCAGGGGAGATGCGCGTGCTCCGAAGTAGGAGCAAAATGACTGCACTTAACTATATGGCCGTTACATTCTGATATTTGTATGCACCTATGCTTTTGGTTTTTTGAACGTCTGTTGGACTATGTTTAATCTAGGCCGCGGATTGATCACATTTTTGCAGCCCCCGAACGAAGTCCCGTCGATCAGCAGCCCCAGACGACGTAAAGCAGGAATGAAGAAGCAGGGACGCTGTCTTTAGATGCAGAGTAAGGGCCGGACCGGACTCGGATCACAGTGTATGCTTATCGGTCCGGGGGGCAGCCCCTGGACGAAATGCTGGTTAGACTGTGCAGGGGTCCAGTGGTCTATCTCCGAATTCGGGATAAGTATAAGCAAGGAGGTGGGGAAATGCCTTTGGCCACCCCTTTGCCCCCTTTACCCACCCCACACCCTATTGTGCAGCGGATCCTTGGTCGACGTCGGCTGACTGGTCCTGGGATCTAAAGTATTGTAAATGTGCTTTTGTTTGCATTTTCACCACGTTGCCACCGCCTCCTGCCCCCTCCTACTAAATCCCGTTTTGTGCCTGGTGTTGTGGTAGTGCGGTGTTAGGTTGAACACGATATCATTTGTGTGGAGTAACACATTAAGGTATGGAATAAAAGTTCACCTCGTCGGGGAGGGACATTAAGCAGGCATTTCATGTGTGGTTTGTTAACTCAGCAGTGGCTTGTTTCGTTTCGATGTTCTAGTGCAACACTTGAGCGAGAGGGTTGGAGCGTCGACCAGAGATAGCTACATTTTTTTGTTAGAGGGTGCACGTTTCTGTTCATTCCCTTGGAGGGTCGGCATGTGGCTGCGGTGTTCTCTTTACACTCTTTGTGTATGGGCTGTTGGTGTGTACTGTAGAGTAATGTTTAGCAGCACATTTGTGGTGTGTGCTACTTCTCTGGTTCCAGTGTGTTTGTTTTAATTTGTGCAGTATCCATTATTTAGAATCAGGAACCACAACATTGTTTTAAAACTTGAATGGCAGATGCAGACAAGGTGGCTGAGCGCAGCCGTTTGAGCGGACCGCTGTGTGCAGCGTGATTCGTGGCTGGGTGCTGCCACCTGAGGTCAGTCTGGGGCTTTGCACCCGTTGGTGAATTCTGTGGCCCCCGTGGTATATTTAAACATAGCGACTTTGGCGCCAAGAGTGCTGTGATTTTTTCGGATACTGGGTGTTGGCTGGGGGGGGCAACATTTTTTCGCGCCCTGCTTGCACGGTTTGTGGCATGGATGGGCAGTTTGCATAGCACAGAGAGGACTGCTGCCCATATCGTTTTTGGATTTCTGAATGGTCTTGTGCCATTCAAGGATCGCTTCACGGCACCACCGTGCCCCCTCCTCCAATGCAGGGATAGATAGTTTTATGTGAGTCTTTTGCAGTTTCTGTATGCAGTTTCTGGTGCCAAGACCACTCAGATCTCTGTGAAGAGCGTTTTACTATTGCGGGCAATAATGGCTTTACCTGTTTGTGCGATAATGGTTTTTACCTGTGCGTCCATGCATGGCTTGCTTCTAGGAATTTTTAAATGGTTTTGCGCTATTGATGGCTCTTTTCTTTTTTTTTTTTTTTGCTGTACAATTCAGATGCATTTTTATTTTAATGATTTTTATTGTTTAAATATTGAGTTTGATACAGATATCGACAATTTACAGACTTTGAATAAAACAAGAACCATAAAGAAATGACATGATTCTGGTCACTTGTACTAGTATTTCTATATAGATAAATCATTTGTTAAAACATTTGTTAGAATCACTTACGAATATCATATACACTATAGTAGATATAAACCGCATGAATATAACAAGTAGTATAAAATTAATAGTAGTATAAGTCTGCAAAGAGTGACTTATATGTAGTGAATATAGAGATTAGGGGGGAGACGTACAGGGAGACAGACAAGAGACATATAAGAATCAGGAGGGTAGAGGATAGGGGGGGGAATGGGTATATTGGATTATTTCATCAAAATTAAACTAATCATTTTGAATATTATTAAGTACAAGCATTTCAATATGAGTATGGAAATATAGATAGTGCTGCAAATATATGGGTGTAGATTCATGTACCATGAGCGGTTGCATTAAAACAGTTAAGATACCTGGTGAAATAATACCATTTAGCATTATATTTGGGAATTGTGTTATGATTATTGGCCATGCACATTTCCAGTTTATGAGTGTTACAAATGGTATTCCACCAGATTTTGGTAGAAATCAAACTAGAGTCTTTCCAGTTAGCAGTGATGCATTTTAGAGCTATACAGATAAATGAATCATAAAGTCTAGCAGAGTCAGATGGGAAATAAGTTGTAATGGCTATACTTACTAAAAATATGTTAACAAAGGAAAAGGGCACATCAACACAGAAGATACGCTTGAGAAGCATCCAAATTTCCTGCCAAAATTTAACAACAAATGAACATTCAAAAAACATATGCATATACGTGGCTGGAGATATGCCACATGACCAACATTTTGCATTATAATTCGGATTAGACTTAGCCAGTTTGGCCCGAGTAATGAATGCTCTATGCATGAAGAAATAATAGTGTTGTGAAATATTTGCTGATACCGATATATGTTTGATCTTAGCAAACAGACGATGCCATATTTCGTCATCAAACATGAAACCCAAATCAAGTTCCCATTTTAGACGTATAGAGCAAATCTTAAAAGTAGAGGTGAGCATATTGTATATTTTAGAGGCTCGAACTTCACCAACTATAGTAAGATGCATTAGTCTAAGAGCATCTGGAGTGAGAATTTTATTGGAAAATTGGGCAAGTGCATCAAGGCAGGAATTAATTAAGTTGTTATAAAATTGAAAGTCCTTCTTAGGAATGTTAAATGTGATAGAGAGTTGTTGGAAGGACAGGATATGCGGGTCATCTATAATGTGTTGGATGAATCTGATACCTTTTTGAATCCATGTTTTGAGGTTGAGGATCTTATTGTTAATTACTATGTTCTTATTATGCCATACTATTGGGGAAAGATGCTTATTTGGGGTTATAGTGTGGGGAAAGAGAAAGGTTTGTAAAGCTGAGATTGAAGCTTTAATAGGATCTAAAATCTTTGTAGACGAATGTTTAAATATGTATATATAGTCTGTGATGTCGTGTGGTAGAACTACTTGTTTTTCTAATGTACACCAGGTCGGGATATCAGCGGATATAGGGTCCATGAACCATTGACGAGACTGTTTTATAAGAAATGCATAGTGATATGACTTAAAGTCAGGAAATCTAACTCCTCCCATATCATAGGGGGCTTTCAGTTTCGTCAGAGCAATTCTTTTGCTTTTTCCTTTTCCCCGAAGAAAATTGAGTAGAATAGAGTAAATGGATTTGAAAAAGGAAAGGGATAATGGGACGGAGAGAAGTTGCAAATAGTATAGAATTATGGGAGTAAGCATCATCTTGATAGTATCTAAGTGCCCCCACCAGGAGAGGTATAGTGGAGACCATTTGAATGTTAGATCCTTAAGGGTGCCAAGTAGGGTTTCAGTATTGAGTTTGATCGTATTAGGGATAGTTGGGGCAAAACGAAGACCTAAATATTTGACAGAGCTACTGCACCATTTGAGGCCAAAAGTGACAATATCGTGTTTAAGGCAGTATGGATTTAGGGGCATAATTTCTGATTTCTGTGTATTTAATTTATATCCTGAGACCTGACCAAATTGCGATAATACACTCAAGAGGTTGGGAATGTGAAGTTTGGGGTTTTTAATCAATATAAGAATATCATCCGCATATGCGGCTATTTTATTTATTGAGGCACCAACTTGAATTCCCGGGATGTTTTTGTTAGATCTTATTAATTCAAGTAGTGGTTCAAGAGAGAGGATATATAGTAATGGTGAGAAGGGGCAACCTTGACGCGTTCCTCTTAGTAAGGGAAAAGAGGAGGAAGTTTGACCATTTAAGTAAATAGCGGATTTGGGGGCAGAATAAAGAAGTTTAACCAGTGAAATAAATGTATCACCACACCCATGCCAACGTAGAGTTTGAAACATACATAAAATTCCAGTCAACACGATCGAAAGCCTTTTCCGCATCTAATGCAATGGCCGCATAGCCTTGAGTGTCTTTTTTGTCATTAGCTGCAAGGTTGATGGCATTTAGTAGGAGTCTTGCATTGGAGGATATGTTACGTCCTTTAACATAACCTGTTTGGTCTGGTTTAATTAGACTTGGGAGAGAGGATTCGATTCTATTGGCAAGTATTTTAGCAAAAATGTTGCTTTCAATATTAATAAGGGAAATGGGTCGATAGTTGCTAGGAAGAGTTGGGTCCTTTTCAGGTTTTGGAAAGATGCTTCAGAAAAGCTTCAGAAAAGGATCCGGAGGAACATTTTTGTGAAATGAAATATGAAAAAAGATTTTTGAGCTTAGGTGTTAAGAGTTGAGAAAATTTGTTGTAGAATTCTGTGGATAGTCCATCTGGGCCGGATGTTTTACCTTTTCCGAGGCCATGGATGGCTTTGGTAATCTCAATAGTGGTGATATCCTTTTCTAGATGAGATAGATCAATTTCGGGGTAGGTGGTTCTACTGATGTTGTTCAAAAAGGAATCAATGTTTTCTTTGGGAATAGCACATTCTGGAGTATATAGATCCGTATAAAACTTTCTAAAGCATTCCAATATTTCATCAGACCTATGATGCATCTTGCCCAATTTGTCTTGAATGTGAGAGACTTGAACTTTTTCTTTTTTGGTTTTTAAATAAGAAGCTAGCATTTTATCTGCTTTGTTAGAGGTTTGATATATCTTTGTTTTATATTTAAGAATGGTACCTGCAGCTAACTCAGTGATTTCTTTATTGATTTCAAAGCGTATCTTAATGACTTGTCATAGGTTAGTTGAGTTAGTGTCAGTATAGTCGTTTTGTTCTGCAATAGTGAGTTTAGAATAAAGATCATCAAGATGTTTTTTCTTGATTTTTTTATTTTTGCCTGATAGGAACATTATGTGACCACGAAGGGCCACTTTGAATGCATCCCAATTATTGACAGTGAAGGTATCTTGATCTTGGTTTTCGTTAAAGTATTGTTGAATGAAAGTATTGATGGATTGAATAGATTTAGGATCATTTAAAAGAAAATTGTTGAGTTTCCATCTGGAAGAACCTTTGTTCATATCTGTAAGGGAGAAGGAAGTGACGACTGGAGCGTGGTCAGAGATAATGATATTGGATATCTTGGAGTCTATAATGGATCCAGAAAGAGTCTTTGTAGCAAAAATATAGTCAATACATGACAATGTGTTGTGTGGGGGGGAATAGAAGGTATAATCCAGATGTGAAGGATGAGATATCCTCCATGAGTCAATAAGTCCTGTTTCTCCTAGACATTTTATAAAGGATTTGTGAGTTTTGTTGGGTTTAAATATGCAGCTGGATTTACGATTTAAAAAAGGGTCAAGAACCTGATTGACAACGCCACACATTATTAAGTTGGTGAAGTCATTTTTCAGAATCATTTGTTTGATATTATTCCAAAAGGAGGGATCTGCTGGTGTAGAGAATAGATACTTGTGTCATGTCAATTTGTAGTTTTACCCAAACCCATCTACCATTTGTATCTGCATCTTGGGCAAGGATTTTGTAGGGTTGTTTCTTACTAATAAGTATAGCAACACCATTTTTCTTGGATAAAGCGGGACTTGCTATAACCTCCTTCACCCAGAGAGACTTGAGTTTCATTGTTTCTTTGAGGGATAAGTGAGTCTCTTGTAGACAAGCTACTGTTGGTTTAAATTTATGCAGGTGAGATAATACTTTACATCTTTTAATTGGATTTTTGCAACCCTTGATATTCCATGTTATGCATTTAAAGATCATTTAGCTGGAGGAGGTTTGATATTCATACACCTTATGGCTATCGTACATAAAAAGCATATACCATTGTTATTCGATTGAAATTATGTTTACACCAATATTTGTACAGAGGGAAGGAACATTGGGGGTCAGGGAGGGGAGAGAGGGGTTTGATCACGCTATGACGGTTAGTATACCTTGGCGAATGAATAATTTTAGAGATCAAACAGGACACGGGAAAAGGAGTTAAAGGGAGATATATATGGGGGATAGGAAACGCCTACCGGGTCGCTAACTAGGAAAAAGCGACTACCTGTGGAAGATGGACCCAAAAGAGCGCCCACCCCACATAGTTAATATCAATGTAAAATCATAGCATTAGGTAATTAGGTACTTATGAGTATAAAAGTCAAGTGATGGAGATCCGCTTTCAAGTAGTAGGTGAATTAGAGGCCGCCGCTGGAGAGGAGGTGTCCATGTTTTCATTTTTGATGGATTGTATGAAGAGCCTTAAGTCAGCGGGATCATCAAAGACTGCAGAGCGTCCTTTGTATGTAACTTTAAAGGAGCAAGGGTGGAACAGGCCATATCGGACATTAAGTTGTTTAAGAGCAGGCCGGAATGCCAAAAAGACTTTTCTTCTTTGTGCTGTACTTCTAGCAACATCCTGTGAGATAAATAACTTAATGCCATGCCAAATTAGAGATTTACGTTCTTTAACTGTGGAGATGATAAGTTGCAGTTGAGAGTATTCCAAAAGGTAAAATATGAGCGTTCTTGGTGGCTGACGAGCTGAGGGAGAGACTGAGGGTTGGCCAATCCTATGGGCTCGTTGTATATTAAAAGTAGTTTCCAAAGGCAAATGTAGTATGGCCGGTAAGAATTTTTGTAGGAAGGCAATGGGGTCTGTGACCTCAGCTCCTTCAGGAAGGCCAGAGATGCGTAGGTTATTGCGCCTACTTCGATTTTCCAAATCTTCATTATGCTTTTGAAGTTCTTTGATGGATTTCTCCATTTGTACTACCTTAGGTGCTAAATCTTCAAGCGCGCCAATTCTTTTCTCTGCCTCTTATACTCTGTTGTTAACTCCCATCTACCTTTCATCTAGTTGCTGTAACTTAATGTTAGTGGCTTCCATAAAGGGTTTGAGTGCCCTGATTTCAGCAAGAATGGTTTCAATAGCAGGGTCTGAGATTCCAATTGGAGGTGGTGAGTCGCTTTTGGGTCTTTTTAGAGTAGTTGAGGAGGCGGTAGCATCTTTGATAGAGGCGCCATTTTTTTGGTTTGCTTTGCTGGTTGCCATATCTGAGAAGATGTTAACAAGTAGTTATGGCGTATGATTCTTTGTAGAAGATAATTATGGTGACGAGTAGTATATAATTATTACATCCATATTATTCCCAAAGCTTACCTCTGTTAGGAAAGATTTCGTAATTGTAGGGAATTTTCCTTCCATGTGGCAACCCCTAAACTTTTTGCTATTGTTTTTAACCTTGTTCTTGACTTTGCCAGAGAAGTACAGCCTTCTGCCGCACTTCTCTGGGCTTTCGCTCCTTTTCTTATGGGGAAACTGACATGCCCTTAAGACAGTCAGTACTGGGGAACGCTGTTTCCCGTAGTTTCTTTTATCATGTTGCGGCTTTAGTGCAACATGACACAAGAGGGCACGGTAAACTAAGTTACAGCTCTCTTGGGTCTCTAGCCTTCTACAGACCCTAGATACTCTTTTAGGATGGTATTTGATCGGTGCAAGTCATTCAGGGACTCGAATGGTGGCAGCGATCGTTTTGTTTATTTTGAGCTCCTTTTGGCGTTCTGAGCACGTTTTTCGCACTGAACCCAAAATGGTGGCCTGGCTCCCAAAATGGCCAGACCACGAGGCTCCTTTGTCTTGTCCACTGACCGTCTTGCTCCCTTCACCTTCCCCAGGTCGGGCGACCCGGGGCCTTCCTTATTTGGGCATGTACTTTCCCGCGAAACGTGGTTGCTTTCGCGGGCTTCTACATGTCGTTTGTGTGCCTCCAGGGTGTGGGCTGGGATGTCTGGTCCCAATACACATCCTGGGTGCCAGAGAGTCTGGGGTGGTGTGAATGCCTGGGACCACCGTGGTCCATGATTGGTCCACGTATGGTATGTGTGTTGATGAGCGGATCTCCCATTGGCTCCCCTCCGTTTTGGCGCGAAGGGAACCGTGGATAAGAGGGAGCTGGAAACACCACTGCCATGTCGATCTCCTGAGTTCTCACGAACGAAGGAATACAGGAGCCAAGTATCCTGCAACCCAGAGGCTGGACCGAGGAATCGCTGGTGACCCGGTGAAGGAATCCTCCTTTGCACTGCTGTCGTCCTGTGAAACCCTTTCCTCCTTGGATCGAACCAGAAGGCCTGTACTGGTGCTTCGACCTTTGGAATAGCAGGAACAGCTATTCCCGGCGACTTCATCATCTCCTGCCAAGTAAGCCTTCGGAAGTGTCTCTGGGCCATCCAGTTGACTGACCAGCTTACAAGGGAGTCCTGCTCTGTAACTGCCGCCAGGTTGTGTTGTATTTCGAGTCCTTGTCACTCTCCCACGCTTCGTACACTTGGCGTTCCCAAGTCTGAAGGGAGGAGTGTACATTTGGCTTGAATACACACGGCCGCTCCGTTGTCCTGCTGCGGCAACAAAACTGTGCTGGTTTCGTCGATTGGGACGCCTTTTTGCTCTACACGACTACGAGGCGTTCCCTGCTCTTCTGAACCTGCCAGCTGCTGAAACTAACGTGGAGAAGCCTGGGTCTGCTTGCTTCGGGGACCGGTGAGTAGTTTAGCTAGGATCTGGTCGCCCTCCTGCAGTATCCCATTGCTTTTCCCTGCTGTGTAAAAACAGCACCCTTTTTGCCGTACTCGCGCTCTGCTTCTGCTCGCTGTGGAGGCTGCGCTTGAGTTGCGGAACCTGTCCTCCTTCTGCTGTGCACTAACCCGAACTGCCTGACTTCCTCCGAAGAGCTTCCCCTTTTGCCCGTTGGCACCGGCGTGGCAGGTACTTTGAGCACAAGGCTCCACTCTTCGCAGGGCTCGGACTTCCATCTAGTTAGGTGCCTCTGAAGGCGAACTGAGTCTAAAGCGTTATCGCACTGCCTGTTTTCCTTTCCTTTCAGGTGGACTACATATTTCGTGCTTTAAACGCTTGCGACTGTGTATTTGTATATATATTGTGTTGATATGGTATGTGTTGGTTTAATATTGTGATATTGTGATTTTCTCGCTACGGTCATTGTTTTAAAGGCCTTAAAATAAATGTGTATCTATTTTTGATATAACAACTGTTTGGAGTAGTTTGTAAGCGCTCTTGCTTTGTGTGCTCATTGCGGGCTTTCAGTCACCCTCACCCCTCTTGAGACCTAGTCTTGACCGCCGCGATCGCTACCTTGATTGGTCTGGCTTGTCCAGAGGTTACCCTGTTCCAAGTAATTAGGTTGGCCTTCTGAACTTCTGCGCCACCAGGACAGAGTTCAGAAATCCGTCTTAACAAATTGGTGTGCAGCGGTGGGATACGACTGAAGGTATCCAGTGTTGCGCTCGAACTAAGGCATTTCAGGTTATTCCAAACAGTACACGTAGTGAATTGTTGTAATATAACTTTAAAAAGGCCATAGTCCTATCAAACAGTATGGAAACAAATACCTTGTTAACTTTAAATGCTTCCAAATCAGAAACGCTGAAAAAGATGTGTGCGGAGAGAGGTGTTTCCTCTCAAGGCACAAAATTGGAAATGATCCAGAGAATCGTGGCATGGCAAGAAGCGCAGCTTGACGCTATAACTTCCGAGGACAGTGCAGAAGGTGGTGGGGCTGCTCTCACTGGCAGAACCGACGGTTCTGCCGCTGCACTGATCCATCGCGACCACGAGGACAGGGAGGATGTAATGTCTAATGTTTCCTCTGCCAGTGTTGATGGGGAGGCTATGCTTGAATTCAAGAAGCAAGAGCTGCGGTTTAGGCAGCAGGAGCTTGAATTCAGCATAGCCAAACTAAAAATCGAACAGGCAGAAAAACAGAAAGACAGGGATCACCAGTTGGAACTGGCCAAGCTTCAGGTTGCAAATGGATCCAAGGGTCCTAGACATGGGTCAGGGGCTTCCTCTCATCCACGGTTTCCAAAAGATCTGCTCAGTGTGTATGAAGAAAGGAATGACATTATGGACTGGCTGAATGCGTTTGAGTATGCATGCGAGGTCCAGGAAGTTGACAATGCTGATAAGATTGCGTGGTTGCTCAGTAGACTGCCCCATTCTGGCTGCAGTGCCATTATGGAAATGTCGAAGGCTGAGCGGGCTGATTTCGCAATGTTAAAGCAAACTCTCATTTTAAAGTTTGGGAAGACTCCGGCCCAATATTTAAAGCGTTTTCGAGAGTATAAGAAAAAGGAAGGTGGTACTTGGGTATCTTATGTCGCTGAATCTTTGAAAAACTTAACTGGCTGGGTCGAAGGCTATAAGGTTTCTACCTTCGACGGCATGATAAATCTTGTCATGCTGGAACACATTTTTGCTTCTTCTTCCCCGGAGCTTAAGCAGCATTTGGCCGATTCGAAGGAGATAGATCGTAAGAAGCTGGCCATTGCAGCCGACTTATGGGTGTCACATCGAGTGTCCCATAAGGACAAAACTCATCCTGGTAAGCAGGAGGAGGGGAAAAAGTCCAAAGATATGGAGGGTGGGGAATCTGCTAAATCTTCTTCCCAAAAGGGCCACAAAAAGAAAAACAAGGGTAAGACACAAGAGAACTCACAGGGTAGTGGAGGTGCGCCTCCGAAACAGAACTCTGGTTACAATAAGCCTCCCTACGTAAACAGACCCACTGGGGCTTGTTTTTCTTGTGGAGCAACTGACCATGTGAAGGGGGATCCCCGTTGTAAGGTTAGACCTTTGGGGGTCCACTCCGCTAATCTGGCCTTCTCCTCCTACGAGGAAGAAGAGATTACAGGAGCATCCTTCTCCTCAGACTCATTTCCCAGCGGAATAGAGGCTGAGGTAGTTTTAGTGTCCCTGGGTTCCTGGGAGCCTAAAGTCGCAGAGGCTTATGCTAGGATTCCGGATAATACCAAGCACTACTTTAAAGACAGTGTGCTGATCAATGGAGTGGATACTCCAGCTCTTAGGGATAGTGGGTGCAGTCGAACTGTAGTGGATTCTACCTTGGTAGACTCAGAGGAAGTTGCCAGAGCTACTCTGATGCCCACTAAGTTGGCTGACGGCCCCCTCCGTATGTTTCCCGTGATCCCTGTAAATCTTACTTTAAATGGTACAGCAGTCAGGATTCCAGTGAGCATTCAGAGAAACGTCCCGGGAAAGGTCTTGTTGGGCAATGATCTCAGAGCTTTAGGGCTCGTAGGAGACACTGCCGAAAGACCCTACACACGGTCTCAAGCACGGGCAGCATTGGCCAAGTCCAATACGCCGCCCCAGCCGAAGGGGAAACCCAAGGCGAAAGGAGTCTACAAGTCAAGACGAGGGAAAGAGAATATTCCCCCGAGCTCGCCTACCACTGCGGTGGAGGAAGTTGGTCAATCGCCCGTGCCTGACGAGGAGGTGGCGATGCCTGAAGTATTCGACCCCAACGATCATCCTGAACTAAAAGACTTGTTAGTTGAAGGAGGTCCTGATAGGGACGAATTCAGTAAAGGCCAACGTGAGTGCCCATCTCTGGAAGGCCTAAGGAGACAGGCCTGCTCCCAGCTTGAGGGTGAACCTCCTGGGAAGCATAGGATTTATTGGGAAGGTGGACTCCTGTATAGTGAGCCCACAGAGTCTACAGAAGGAGACCATAGGAGGTTGGTGGTTCCCCTTGCTGTTAGGCCCTTCCTCCTGCAGTTGGCGCATGAAGTTCCCCTTGCTGGTCACCTTGGTATGAAGAGGACCAAGCAAAGATTATCCATGCACTTCTACTGGCCCAAGATGGGGGTGCAAGTAGAAAGTCACTGCAGGAGTTGTGCCTCCTGCCAGTTGTCTGGTAAGGTTGGCGCGACAATCCAAGCTCCGTTGGTACCGCTCCCAGTTGTGGGGGTACCATTTGAAAGGGTAGGGATCGACATCGTTGGTCCCCTTGACCTGCAAACATCCTCGGGCAATAGGTTTATCCTGGTGCTGGTCGACCATGCAACCAGGTATCCTGAGGCCATCCCATTGAAAACTGTAACTGCCAAGTCAGTTGCAAAAGCTTTACTCAGCATATTTACTAGGGTTGGCTTCCCTAAAGAAGTTGTGTCAGATCGTGGCAGCAACTTTATGTCGAAGTATATGCAGGCTATGTGGAAAGAATGTGGGGTCACCTACAAGTTCTCTTCTGCATACCACCCCCAGACCAATGGTCTGGTGGAACGTTTCCACAGAACGTTAAAGAGCATGATTGGGGCTCTGGAGGAGCCCCAGAGAAGAAAATGGGATCTTCTTTTACCATGCCTACTGTTTGCCTACCGAGAGGTACCACAGGAGGGTGTTGGCTTCAGCCCCTTCGAACTTCTGTTCGGTCATCCCGTACGGGGACCCTTAGCCATCGTCAAAGAGGGATGGGAGATGCCCACTCCCCCTGTTACTACCAATGTAGTTGATTATGTGCTAGGGCTCAGAAAACGGATGGTACTTCTGATGGGCTTGGCTAGTGATAAATTGAAGGCAGGGCAAGCGCTGGTGAAACATTGGTACGACCAGAAAGCTTCCCTCATCAACTTTACACCTGGTCAGCAAGTCCTGATCATGAATCCAATAAGGCCTCGAGCTTTACAGGACAAATGGTCAGGCCCTTACACAGTGGTGGAGCCCCTGGGTGAGGTGAACTATTTAGTGGACCTTGGAAGGCCTGGACAGGCTCCAAAAGTGTTCCACGTGAATAGGCTGAAGGCTTTCGTCCCAAGAGTCGAAATCGCAGCACTGCTACTGGCTTCAGATGTTGAGGAAGAGGAGTCAGAACCTCTCCCCGACCTGTTCCAAAGCGGTCCTTCAGATAGCTCCGTTGAGGGTGTCCGAGTGGCCCCTCACCTGACTTCTGATCAGCAGGCTGAGGTGAAAAGTTTGCTTAGGCAGTTTTCCCCCCTGTTTTCACAGTCCCCTGGTTTGACACCTTGGTGCAAACATAACATTGACACAGGAGACAGTGTACCTACCAAAAGTAGGGGATACAGGATGTCAGATAAAGTACGGTCTTATATTAAGACCGAGGTCAACAAGATGTTAGACCTTGGGGTGATTGAACCCTCTAGTAGTCCTTGGTCCAGTCCTGTGGTTTTGGTTCCAAAAGCAGGCACTTCTGAATTGAGGTTCTGCGTGGATTACAGGGCTCTGAATGCTGTCACCAAGACAGATGCACACCCCTTGCCTCGAACGGATGAGCTGGTGGATAAATTGGGTGCCTCCAAGTACCTCAGCACATTTGACCTCACTGCTGGCTATTGGCAAATAGCTTTAGCAGAACATGCCAAGGAGAAGACAGCATTTTCTACTCCAGACGGCCTTTACCAATTCCGGGTAATGCCGTTCGGGTTGAAGAATGCACCTGCCACTTTCCAGAGGCTTGTGAATCATGTGTTGAATGGGTTGGACGAATTCTGTCTTGCATATCTGGACGATATAGCAGTTTTCAGTGCCACCTGGGAAGACCATGTGAAACACCTCGGGATTGTGCTCCAGGCTCTTCGGAAAGCCCACTTGACCATAAAGGCTAGTAAATGCCAGATTGGACAAGGCTCAGTGGTTTACCTTGGACATGAAGTAGGTGGAGGGAGGATACAGCCTCTACCCAGTAAAGTACAAGGAGTACAAGACTGGCCTACCCCCACTACGCAAACCCAAGTGAGAGCCTTCTTAGGACTCACGGGGTATTATCGCAATTTTGTGGCAGACTATGGCACCATAGCTGCTCCTCTGACTGCCCTCACAACTCCGAAGAAACCCAAGAAGGTAACTTGGACCGACGAGTGTGAGAAGGCCTTCAATGGCTTAAAAGACTCCTTGTGCCAGGCCCCTGTCCTAAGGGCCCCTGATTATCAAAGACCTTTTATCGTGCAGATGGATCCCTCTGACACTGGGATAGGAGCTGTACTATCACAAGTAGATGAGAAGGGTAAGGAACACCCTATCGGTTTTATTAGTCGCCAGCTTAAGGTCAGAGAGCTCAGATGGTCCACGGTAGAGAAAGAATGTTTCTCTGTTGTGTGGGCCCTAAGGAAGCTGAGGCCCTACCTCTATGGGACCCACTTCACTGTGCAGACTGACCATAAGCCGTTAAAGTGGCTAATGAACATGAAGGGGCAGAATCCAAAGTTGCTTAGGTGGTCCATAAGTCTACAAGGCTTCGACTTCACTATTGAGCATAGGCCAGGTGTCCAACATAGCAATGCTGATGGGTTGTCCAGAATGTTTTACCGACCTGAACAAGAGACTCATCCAGGGGTGGATTAGTTCCCCCTGTCCATAGTCTGGGAGGGGCGAGTGTTAGGAAAGATTTCGTAATTGTAGGGAATTTTCCTTCCATGTGGCAACCCCTAAACTTTTTGCTATTGTTTTTAACCTTGTTCTTGACTTTGCCAGAGAAGTACAGCCTTCTGCCGCACTTCTCTGGGCTTTCGCTCCTTTTCTTATGGGGAAACTGACATGCCCTTAAGACAGTCAGTACCGGGGAACGCTGTTTCCCGTAGTTTCTTTTATCATGTTGCGGCTTTAGTGCAACATGACACAAGAGGGCATGGTAAACTAAGTTACAGCTCTCTTGGGTCTCTAGCCTTCTA
The DNA here is from genome assembly GCF_040938575.1 of Ambystoma mexicanum. Lineage (NCBI taxonomy): Eukaryota > Metazoa > Chordata > Amphibia > Caudata > Ambystomatidae > Ambystoma > Ambystoma mexicanum. The sequence continues at coordinate 1,035,778,424 of NC_090933.1, read as the reverse complement.
CAGACCCTAGATACTCTTTTAGGATGGTATTTGATCGGTGCAAGTCATTCAGGGACTCGAATGGTGGCAGCGATCGTTTTGTTTATTTTGAGCTCCTTTTGGCGTTCTGAGCACGTTTTTCGCACTGAACCCAAAATGGTGGCCTGGCTCCCAAAATGGCCAGACCACGAGGCTCCTTTGTCTTGTCCACTGACCGTCTTGCTCCCTTCACCTTCCCCAGGTCGGGCGACCCGGGGCCTTCCTTATTTGGGCATGTACTTTCCCGCGAAACGTGGTTGCTTTCGCGGGCTTCTACATGTCGTTTGTGTGCCTCCAGGGTGTGGGCTGGGATGTCTGGTCCCAATACACATCCTGGGTGCCAGAGAGTCTGGGGTGGTGTGAATGCCTGGGACCACCGTGGTCCATGATTGGTCCACGTATGGTATGTGTGTTGATGAGCGGATCTCCCATTGGCTCCCCTCCGTTTTGGCGCGAAGGGAACCGTGGATAAGAGGGAGCTGGAAACACCACTGCCATGTCGATCTCCTGAGTTCTCACGAACGAAGGAATACAGGAGCCAAGTATCCTGCAACCCAGAGGCTGGACCGAGGAATCGCTGGTGACCCGCTGAAGGAATCCTCCTTTGCACTGCTGTCGTCCTGTGAAACCCTTTCCTCCTTGGATCGAACCAGAAGGCCTGTACTGGTGCTTCGACCTTTGGAATAGCAGGAACAGCTATTCCCGGCGACTTCATCATCTCCTGCCAAGTAAGCCTTCGGAAGTGTCTCTGGGCCATCCAGTTGACTGACCAGCTTACAAGGGAGTCCTGCTCTGTAACTGCCGCCAGGTTGTGTTGTATTTCGAGTCCTTGTCACTCTCCCACGCTTCGTACACTTGGCGTTCCCAAGTCTGAAGGGAGGAGTGTACATTTGGCTTGAATACACACGGCCGCTCCGTTGTCCTGCTGCGGCAACAAAACTGTGCTGGTTTCGTCGATTGGGACGTCTTTTTGCTCTACACGACTACGAGGCGTTCCCTGCTCTTCTGAACCTGCCAGCTGCTGAAACTAACGTGGAGAAGCCTGGGTCTGCTTGCTTCGGGGACCGGTGAGTAGTTTAGCTAGGATCTGGTCGCCCTCCTGCAGTATCCCATTGCTTTTCCCTGCTGTGTAAAAACAGCACCCTTTTTGCCGTACTCGCGCTCTGCTTCTGCTCGCTGTGGAGGCTGCGCTTGAGTTGCGGAACCTGTCCTCCTTCTGCTGTGCACTAACCCGAACTGCCTGACTTCCTCCGAAGAGCTTCCCCTTTTGCCCGTTGGCACCGGCGTGGCAGGTACTTTGAGCACAAGGCTCCACTCTTCGCAGGGCTCGGACTTCCATCTAGTTAGGTGCCTCTGAAGGCGAACTGAGTCTAAAGCGTTATCGCACTGCCTGTTTTCCTTTCCTTTCAGGTGGACTACATATTTCGTGCTTTAAACGCTTGCGACTGTGTATTTGTATATATATTGTGTTGATATGGTATGTGTTGGTTTAATATTGTGATATTGTGATTTTCTCGCTACGGTCATTGTTTTAAAGGCCTTAAAATAAATGTGTATCTATTTTTGATATAACAACTGTTTGGAGTAGTTTGTAAGCGCTCTTGCTTTGTGTGCTCATTGCGGGCTTTCAGTCACCCTCACCCCTCTTGAGACCTAGTCTTGACCGCCGCGATCGCTACCTTGATTGGTCTGGCTTGTCCAGAGGTTACCCTGTTCCAAGTAATTAGGTTGGCCTTCTGAACTTCTGCGCCACCAGGACAGAGTTCAGAAATCCGTCTTAACAACCTCTGACCTGGAGAGACCAAAATGTGGAAAAGCCCAGAATAATAAGGCATATACTACTGGAGATTGCAATAGATTAGTTGTTTAGAGCTGTTATCCATGAATAGAGGTTTGAACCTGTGGAGCTGTAGGAATAAACCGGCTGTATGATTATATTCCTGTCTGACTGTACAATATCGCAAAGTTGCAGCAAGAAGGCATGGTAGTGATGTAAAGTTTAAGGGAGAAATGGGTTTTTGCAGAAGGGAGATTGAATGACGTGCTCAGTATTATGATTTTCTGTGTGACTTTGTAGAGTAGCCTGTTCGCCCCTTTAATTACTTTTATCTTCCTCAATAAGGTTGGAGACCAGTGTTGCCTCTATTATGAAACAAACTTTTCTGTCTTTTCTGTTATTTTAAGAGTAATTTGTTTTTATTTATTTTTTTATTTTTTTATTTTTTTTTCCCTTAGCCTTTTCCTTCAGTATGCTTTTATGTAAAAATGTTAATGAGTTCGCTTAAAGGCTGTTTCTTACTGTAATTTTGTTACTTTGTCGTCCAGCAGGTGGCGCTCTCGTGGGAAGGTGCTTAAAGTTTAGGCCCAGTCCGCGTTGTCAGCTGATGAGGAACGCCGCACCTCTCCTCACGAGGGGCGGTTCGCGTTCCGACGTCCATCCGATGCGGAAGCCCGTGAGAGAAGCCTGCAGCATGTGGAGCCCTTCCTGACGCCGGAGCCGCGGAGAAGTTCCACAGAGTGTGAGCGGGATGTTTTCAACGCTCGGTACGAAGATTAAGGTAAGTTTCAATGTAATATTATGTATCCTAATTCTATTTTATTTTTATGTGAGGCGGAGCCGATCCTCTAGGCAGCCATCTTGCCTCGGCGCCTAGCCACCTGATGGCTCTTTTCATTGCACCTCTGTACCCCCCCTACGTTCTGGTGTGGTGACCTTTTGCGTGTGCTGTCAGCAAGATGGATATGGCAGACTTACACGGTCCATGTTTGATTTGACCCCTTTGGGGAATTTCGTAGGCAAATACTGCACTGTTTCACAGTATTTGAGGTAACAGTGGGTGGACCGTTTTTATTCAATTTAAACTCTAAAATCTATACGCTTTGGGTGCTTAACTGTAGCCGATTCCTGGCGTTACTAATATTAAGAAACAAACGATCTGGGGCAAAGATGCACTGTGACCTGGATCACATAGTGGACAAATGCATAAACTGGGGCATGAACTGAAGCCCGCAATGATATGATACAATGCGGCATGTATAATGCACCTGTACACCGTATTGTATTGTTAACACATGAATGTGGGTTTTCCCAGCTGTAGGCAAGGTGGCCCCTAAATATCATTTGAAATAGGTCCTCACAGATCTTGTGTGAGACAGGGTGCTGGGTTTGCACCAGGTGCCAAGGAACAATGTCTGTAGGTATTGGGAATTGGTCGCTTGCACGCTGTAGGTGTTGTATTTGGAGCACTCGTGGGAGGTTGGGGAGCTGCTGATCGAAAAAGGTGTTGTTTCCGTAATCCAAAGGAAGGGTTTAAAAAAAAATCAGCCTTCCCACCTTCGCTATTCTCGATAAGGAGCCAGAGCTGGAGTCTGAGCCAGGTCTAGGCTGTTCAGCCGCATTTGGAATCGCGTTTGCGGCACGGGTCCCATCACAGCTCAGTTCAGTTTGCTGTCTACCTTGCAATTGCTGATCACCGACTTTCCACTTTGGTGGACGCAGCAACCCTACAATGCAAATATTTACCATACATGTTAGTCTCTGTGCCGTCTTTCTCTTTCTCTCTCTGTGCTGTCCCTCCGTGCTCTCTGTGCTGTCACTCCTCGCTCTCTGTCTCTGTGCTGTCAGTCCTTGCTCTGTGATGTCTCTCTGCTGTCTCTCTGCGCTGCCTTTGTCTCTGCGCTCTCTCTCTCTCTGCTGTCTCTCTCTGTGCTGTTGTTCTCTCCGCTGTCTCTCTCTCTCTCTGCACTGTCTCTCTCTGTGCTGTCTCTCTGTCTGCGCTGTCTCTCTTTGCCTTGTCACTATCTATGTGCTGGTTTTTTACACTCAGACCCTTTCTTGCTCATATTTCCTCTTGCTCATCATTGATGGCACCCTCTATCAAAGACTTCCTCCCTTCCTCTATTCATCTTCTTATCATATAGCACACGTGCACCCCTATCACACCCTCCTTTGAAACGTTCTTCTCCTTGCACCCTGGTGCCTATAAATACAAAATGCAAAGACCAATTGTAAACACCAAAACTATCGGCATTGCCAATGCTTTTATTTTTAACTCTGACCCCCTACCAGAGGCTCACCATTGCTTAAAAGTTCTTTATTTAGTGCACCGAGCAAATACTGTCCGTCAAACTGTCAGGGTATTCATCTACATTTGCATTCTGTCTTTCTTTGGTCCTTGTTTCAAGATTCTTCCAGTGCAAGTCCATACTCTACAATGGGAAAGGCATGCGGATGCACGCAGCGTAACTGCCTCTCTCTTATCATTAGCTTTCAAGTACTCTTCTCCTGTGAACATCTGTACACCCTTCCCCGCAGTCCTTGATGAACACATATGCTGGTAAAAATGCATGGTGCCTTCAAATTCCTGCTGCAAAGCTATATGTGTATTCTGGTGGGTTCCACTTTAGGATCTAAATGTTTTTCCTGATGGTTAATCCTTCAGAAGAAACAGGTCTTTGATTGAATTTGCGATCCCTGCTCCTTTAAAGGGATTATGAACATCTTCGACAAAGGGATCATTGGGCATTGTAATTGAGTGGTCCCCGTGTTTCCGTGACATTTTCCACCCCATGGCAGGAAACACACTCTTACTATGGCCATGCGCACATGTGCGTCAGGTAGTTATGGGTAATGGCAGCTGCTATGTATGAACATGGTAGGCATCATTACACAGGATCCCAATGGAATTTATCTGCTCTTTTATGGCATAGAAAAATCAGGCGAAATCCACAGGGATCCATGGATTTAATCATGCATCGAAATATGATGTAGGCAGCGATTCTGAATTTCCTATACAGATCTGAGAAATGCACAGAGTGGACTTCTCGCTCCCTCTCATGCTCCTTATAGGGCAGGGCTCTGCAACCTTTGGCTCTCCAGATGTTTTGGACTACACCTCCTATCATTTCTCGAAAGCACAATTAATGATGAGAGGCCATGGTAGCTGCAGTCTAAAACATCTGGAAAGCCCCAGGTTGCAGAACCCTGTTGTAGGAAAGGACAATTAAAATAGTCCAGGGGCGGAGAAACATGTGGGGAGCTTGTCTCTGCATGCTTCGCCTTTACTGTGCCATGTTTTGTTCTAATGCAAACGTGCATGTTAGTCTTCGATCCTTTTGCAGAAAGATTGATACATTGAATGACAAGGAATTTGGCAATAGATGTACATCTTATTGGAAATCATGGACAACCTTGTAGAGCGTAACCACTAAATAATGAGGCTATTATTAATTACTACTTATTATTTTATTGTGTTGTTTGTAATTTTACATTTTAAAAATAATTTGACCATTTAATTGATTTACAGAAGTGGCTGGAAAACTGAATAGGCTTTAATGAAAGATGTGTTTTCACTAAGTGTCTGGATGAGGAGTGATTCTTAATAAATTAATTGAAACAGTTTAATTGATCTGATCGATCCAAAGCTTTGAGTCTTCTATTATAAAGGGATTGTTACCTCGAGTTGAGCTTTTGGAATTAACAGATGTGCAGAAGATGAACGCTGGCTAACCACAGAGAACACACTGAGACTTCCAGAGAAATCAGCCACTGGAGGAAAGAAAAACAGACATGACTTTGCCACAGAGACAAGAGTATTTTTTGCTGTCCGTGATTTTAATATAATACATAGCAATCTGCAATATTCTTATAAAAGCATTGAAATAATGTTCTTATTACAGGCTAGTTGTGACATTACAACTGACATGTAATAAGAAAATGACAACTGCTCTGTAATCAGTTGTGACCGCCCAATCCCTGCTGCTTGAGTCAGCACAGTATTAATACAGGGGGGGGCGTCCTACCCTTTGCAATTAAGTGTTTGTCTTTCATTTAAGCAAACAGCCTCATGTTTTCGTCATGTGGTGTACACATTAGCTTCAGTATACCATGAACACTATTTGCAATATTTCGAAGCAAACAAAAACAATTAGCTCCTTCTCAATGTAACAGCATTTATTATTTTGCTGTTAAAAAGGTTTTTTATAGTTTTGCCTTAAGTTCTTATTTTGCTTATTTTCATAATTTAAACGAGATACTTGACAGCAGGATCCATGTCAAGTATTGGATCTTTGCCACATGATAGTAGTACGTAGTGAAATTTGTGATGTACCTTCACCTCCAGTGACTTGTGTCTATAAACAATTGTACAAAATTCCATAACAGTCACATTTCAGCAATCTATGTGGATATATAGTTGCAATGCCGGACACATAAGGGTGGCCTCATAATAGGTCTACGTCAGGAATCGAATCAGCAATTCAGATGTAGTTGTCAACCTATACAGGACATAGTCATAGGTTGCTAGACGTTTCGGCAGTTATAGTCGGTGAGCCTTCTTCTGTGGATTTGGAAAGGTCTCCCTAGAGGAGGAACATATAAAAGGCTGACATTAGTGGTGTTTTGTGTGTATTTGTTTAAAAGGTTTCTATATATACATGACATTAAAAGGAAAATCGAGGTTGAATCCAATGACACTAAAAACATATGTGTGTACTGGGTAGTCTGGCACTGACCTTCAATGTGTTCTCACTAGGAATTCTCTCTGTGTTGTACTCAAACTTGCTTCAGGGCTGAATCCTAAAGAGTCTCTCTCCGCTGCGTGAGTGCTGTAGGGAGACATGTGGAGGAGTGGTGGAGTTAAGCCTTGTACAGTCAAGATATGGAATGTCTAATAAACACATTTGACAGGCTTGAAAGGTATATTACCTGTTAGTAGGCACTTACAGGTAGGGGTGATGCTGGAAATGCATTGGAGGGACAGCGCCTCCCTGTCCTTGTCATGTAGTCCTTTTTTCATTGTGTTCTGTATTGTTTTCTGCCCAGGAGTCCATGTGGGACTCCTGGCAGTGCAGCCCTTCCTGTTTTTGGTTTGGTGTACAGACCCATGGGATACCCTTATGGCACCCATGGGTGGGGGTACAACCCTGTGCCCCTAGTGTATGTTTTTGGGCACCTGTGTGTGGCCCATAGAGCAGGGTATGGGCTGGTGGCAGCTCCATGCTAAATTTGACATGTGCTCTGAGTATCCTCCATTTTGGGATAACCAGGCCCTGCCATTGGAATCAGTTGATTCCTGATAGAAAACAAGATGTCCCTGTGGCCTCTTGCTTTCTATTGGCTGTTACCTTGTTTTCCCAAAGTCCTGGGAAGCCCTGACTCTGTCCCTTCCCCCTGACTGGCTGTTGGGTGGAAGTTCCATATGGTGTTGTTGTGAAGTCCAGTCCAGACTGGCTGGAGCCTTCCCAGTGAATGTATGTTGTGGGTACACCCTGTGGGTGGGACCTGAGTGAATGGAGTGTGTGACCAATATGCACTTCCTGTTGTGGCTGTCTGGTTTCTGGTATGAGAGACAAAGACTGAGACAGCCCTGCCTGAAACTGGCCTGAATTCAGTGTGTAGTGTTGAATGGCTGGGTACTTGTCCCAATCCACATTCCTTGTTGTGAGTGTCTTAGAGGGAGGAGTATGGCCTGAATGTACTGTGTGCCTGATTGGATGACTGACTGCATGAATGCCCTTCTGCATGATTGGCTGCTGAGTGTGACCCAGCAGTGTGGATGAGAGACAGGATAGTATATCTGGGGACCTCTCACCACTGGAAATTGTTCAGAAGCTGTGTCTACACTTGAAGAGTAACTGGAACTGCTGATCCTCGACGCCCAGCTGGAAGAAGAAGACTTGCTGTTGTATTTGCTTCGACCTGATCTGAAAGCTGCCGAATCCGTCGAAGAGTGATCCGAGAGAGGACCTGGTAAGGCGCCTTCTTCCCGTGCTCCGAGGGACCATCCAGCACCGCTGACCTTCGCCGAAGCTCCTTGGAAATCAGACCCTCCAAAGGCTGCTGACCGGAGACGGGACCGCCGAGGAGATCGAAGTGAAGCACCCGGGGTTCGCCGCCATCGAAGTCCATTGCCGTCGACCAGGGTTTGCAGGTTTCTGTAACCGCTGGAGGCCCGTCGAAGTTGTGTTGCCCCAGAAGAGGGGACCGCTTGACGCTGTGCCGCCGCCGGCAGGAGCCGCCCGCTCCTTTGCCTAAGAACATTTGAATTGAAGGACTCCCTTGTCCGCACCGACGACCGCTTTATCCTGCCGGAGAGAATCAAGGCTGCCGACGCGCCGTGGAGAATCCGCCGGTGGGTTTCCCACCTCCTGAAGGCCACAAAGACTTCGACGACTCGATGCCCTTCGCGGGGCCAGAGTTCTTCTGAAACTCTTTGCGCTCCAGAACTATCAAACGCTGAGGTTCCCCGCACACCTCATCCTCGCAGAACGTCACCGACGAGCACCGCCTGGATCGACACCGTGGTTTCGGCACCCTCGAACTTCTCATCGACACTGTCGATGCCAAGTTCACTTTCTTCGACGCCTCTCGACGATCGGTGACTCCTGCTTGAAAGGGGGTCACTCAAGAAGGATCCATCGATGCTTCTTCGAAGAACTCTGCTCCACCAGGTACATTGGGGGGGTAAGAACATTATAGGAGGAAATAAGACTATTGAGCAATATATGGACTGGGCTTGTGCTATATCTTTATTTTACAGGTTGCCCAGGTGGGGGGATCTCCACACAGAACTTTGCTTAGGTAACTGACTCAGTATTTTGCCTATTGTTTCAACTATCTTGCTTTCCCTCCTCTCTCTATTGCTGGTTTCTTTTTTATGGATCTGTGTGACATTTTAACAGTATGGTTGATGCACTTTAAAGAGGTCTGATAATATTGGTGGTACCACTTTAGAATTGTATATATTTGCCATTCTTGACTTCTGAGTACAAAGTGAGTTCTTGTGATAGTGTACATACCTTTGAATATTAATTATATAAAGACTGTGTTTTCAGTAATACAGTGTGTGGACATTCCTTTGTGGGGGCTTGGGGACTACACTGTACTTAAGATCCAGCCTGCATCACCTCCTGAGAAACTAGGCCTTGATTGCTCGTCCATTGCTACCACACTAGAGAATCTTGGCTGGGGTCCTCTGTGCCTCTCATCTACCATATAGAGAGCAGAAGTACAGACACCCCCCTCCAGTCTTTACAGTAGGTACTGGAATGTAGAGGTTCAAAGCTGTTATTCGATTGCTTGGACAATCTTGGGTGTCATCTACACCAACTATGCGGATGACACCCAAGTATTGCGTGTGTATAGGCGCGTTACAAATGCCATATCATATCATAAGTCCTCATCCCCCTCACCGGCTGCAATGACCAAGACGCTAAACTACTGAACAGCATATATCTTGAAATCCAAGCGTGGATGGCTAGCAATAGCTTATGTCTTAATGATGATAAGACCGAGCTAATGATCGTGGGCACCCAGGCACGCCTGAATAAACTTAACCCCAGTTACTCATCCATTGACATCGACGATAATGCCATTAAAGTATCCAAAGCAATAAAAACATTGGGGGTCTATCTAGACTCTAAACTGTCACTTAAAAAACAAGTCAGCAGCCTAGCGACTTCCACAGCATACACTAATAAACTGATGTACAGCTGTAAACCATAAACTATACTTATTGACTAGCAGCTGCCTAGCACTAGCCAGAGCTCTTGCATTGTCTAAACTAGACTATTGTAACAAACTATTCGTAGGCTCCTCCGGACGCAATTTAAACAAACTTCAGGTCCTCCAGAACAATTCTCTGAGAGCTGCACTCAGTCTACCTAGTCCAGCCGAATTTCCACTCTTAGACACAACGCTAACTGGTTGCCCATTCATGAGAGAATCATATAACGCACCTTGGCTATCACACACAAGTGCCTCACGAACACAGCCCCTAAATACCTGTCCGATAAAATATGCATACACCAATCCTCACGCAACACCTGATCGACCCATTAACTCAGCCTGGTGGTACCAAGGTATAACCTTAAGACAGCCGTAGGAGCCAGCTTCCCAATCCAAGCTGCCAAATGATGGAATTCCACTCCCATCCAACTCAGACACGACCCTTCCTTACTCACTTTCAAAGCTAAAACAAAAATCTGGCTCGGCAACAAGACCCCTCACTAAGATGTTTCCACCGCTCAGCTCTTCTACCTCACCACCTGATGCATTGCCGTTTCATTTTTCTGTTTATTATGACACTGTTCTATTGCTTTTGTGCCTGACCCATCTGTAACCAGGAAATTGTTTTATGACACTGTACAATTGCCTCGTGTTGTAAGACCAGCCTCTAACCGCGGTCACTTATTTATTTTTCTTCATAGATTTACTTATGTGTATGTAACCTCTAAGACTCTCAAGCGCCCAGTTACCCCAGGGTTCAGTGTGCGATATAAACAAATACAAATACAAAGAGGGACACGCCAAGGGTGTCCCCTCTCTCCAATTTTATTCAATTAGTACTTGAACCCTTCCTTGAGACCATTAGACAGAATGATAACATTATTGGAATACAACATAAACATGTTCACATCAAAGCTGCGGCGTATGCAGATGATGTCTTACTATTTCTCAAAATTCCTGAACAGAGTGCCCAGCATTTACTTGACAGTATTGCAGATTTCCCCAAAGCTTCTGGTTATAAACTAAACATAGATAAGTTGGAAATTCTTCCTCTTAATGTTCACTGCACCTTACATCATACACTTCACCTTGGAATGAAGTGGTGTCCCAAAGGTCTTCAATATCTTGTATTTCATCCTCCATTAAAGACATCCATAGGCAAAACTCAGAAAGCAACCTTGTGGTCACCCCTTTTCCCATCTTGGTGGGGCTGCCTAGAAGCAATTAAGATGATGATATCCCCCATAATCCTTTATCTCCTCTACATGCTCCCAATCTCCTTCCCTCTCTCCTTCTTTAAATCTATTGACTCCTGCTTAACCAGATGTCTATGGGGAAAGAACATGCATAGAATCTCACTAAATAAATGTAAAAAACCTCGCTCTTTGGGAGGAGTCAACTTTCCGAATTTCAGAAAATATCATAGGCCTTTGTTTTTAAACAAACACAGATGTGGTTCACCCAATAAGAACAGGTTCATGTACTCAATTGGGTGTACCTGGAGAGAGCCATGGCTTCCCCAATCTCCCTTGCAGATGTTTACCTTATTAAAGGTAAAAGTAAATTGAATACTTATTCCTGTATTCGCCAATCTATGATATATCTCAAACTTTATTTGTTTCCACTCCTTACTAAATTATCCCTACTTATCTCTCCGTACATTTGGCTTAATCCCCTTATTAAAATTAGAGGTAAATCAATATTTTGGGGGCCATGGATTTTGAAGGGCATTAAATATTACAATCAATTCTTTGTACAGACTGTACCCATTCATTTTAATGATTTTGCTATTAAATACCACATGCCTGCATCATTTCTGAAACAATATCTGACTATTGTTGCTGCCATTTTGATAACTATGAATTATTTATGCATGACTCTAATACTCCTGATGCATTGAAACTAATTCCAACATCATAGCTTTGTTCTATTATAAATCATTGACATCATCATCACATGCATTGGGCCTTAATCACCTTCATGATGACTGGAAGAATGACCGCTCAATATTGGACATCCAATCGTGCTGGCCTTCGCAATGGAAATACATCTCTAAAATAACTTCCTCAGCAAGTTTAACTCAAACTCTTTTCTTTTTCCACCACAGAACCTTTGACACTCCTCTTTCTCTCTTCAAATATGGACTAACACCTAACAATATGTTTTGGAGTTGTTTACAGGTTCAAGGATTATTTAAGCACATGTTTGTAGACTGTAAATATGTTAAACCTTGTTATCTCTCTGTATGGCAAACTATCAAATCTATTTTTAAACTTCATCAATATTTCTGTTTTGAATTTCTTCTTTATTGCAGCTTTCTTCTATGAGTAAATCAAACTGAAAAGTACATCAGCTTTCTATTTAATCTATGCTTAATAGTTGCAATTCAAACCATTACCAGTATTTGGAAACATCTGAACCATGTTCATCACAAAATCTGGTGGAATAGCATATGTAACATTCATAGATTAGAAAATTGTATTGCATCTTCTCCTGCATTGTTATGTAAACATCAAATGAAATGGCAACCATTCCTTGATTATTTATCGAACCCCGATTCTCACTAAAGTTAATATCAATATTAATAAGGCATTATTCAACTTAATTATTATGCATCCTGTTTCCCCCTCTCATTTTATTCTCTCATGTATGTGATGTCCTGTCTTTGTTTGCCCTTGTTTTGTTACCCACTCCCCTACTCTTATAAAAATCCATATCTTTCATATGTTATTATCTAATTATTAAGGTATGCTTGGCACCTGTTTTGTGTTAAATAATTGTTCGCAGATTAATTTTACTATACCTTTCCCATATGATAAGTACATCATTTATATGTCTGTAATGATTATTTTAAGCCTTGTATGCCTATTTGTTTCAATAAAACAAAAAAGAAAAACGGGGCGCAAAAATCTGGCAATTTCAGACTGGATTTGTGAAAGGTGAAGGGTGCAATGTGTACCTTTTACTACTTAACGCTCTAAATATTTGAGCATTGAAATCAGGAAGGTCAATATATCTAGCCTTCATTGACCTAAAACAGGCCTTTGACAGTGTCAATAGGTCATCTTTATGGCAAAAACTGAGAGCCTGGAAGTGCCCTGAAGATCTTCTGTCACCAATAATAGCCCTACACACAGACACAATGATCCAATTAAGGTTAGATAGTGCAGGGTCACTTATCTAAGAGGATTGCTACAAAGAAAGGGCTGAAGCAGGGGTGCTCACTGGTACCGGCCCTATTCGGACTTTACATCTCAGAACTCAAATATGTGTTAAAAGAGCTCTCAACCTGCCCTCAGAGAATGAATGGAGAGCCCCCGTGCTGGATGATCTTTGCAGATGATCTTGTCTTACTAGCCCAAACACCGGTAGGCCAACAAAGAAGTTTGGAAATCCTGCAGTACTATACAGAGCACAACTATTTAAAAATCAATGGAAGGAAATCCGAAATTGTAGTGCTACAAAATCTGCAAGGAAAGAAAAAGAAGTTGTTCCACTGGGGCCAGGGGAAAGAAGTGATGTGAGTAGTGTGGGTCACGAAATACCCAGGTTTGTTCATCAACTCTAACAGAAATCATCATTCCTGGATTATGGAACTAAGAAGGAAAATGAAGAGCTTGGGGGCGCAGGCCCAAACAATCCACAAGAAATATGGAGAATTCTCTCTATTGCCAGTTATCCTATTCTACAGGCAAAAGGTTATTCCAGTCTTGACATCAGTGTAAATGTGGGACTTGTTAGAGAGCCACTTTTGGAAAATGATTTTGGGCCTTCCTAACTCGTTATCAATTGCGGCTATAAGATGGGATTTGGGCTTAGTCTCCATGTATGGAAGGGTTATGTGGAACTCCCTGAGCCTCTTTAGGAAATCAATAATGGATGACTCAGGATGAGGTAATTAGATCCTGGTCCTCAAATTATAAACACATACTAAACATCATTGATTCAAGCGAACAGCAGCTTAAGATCAACACAGGAAAAGTGAAACAAAAACTGTGGTGTGCGGACAAGAACCGTACCGAAAGCCTAACAGGGTGGTCCAAACTTGGATCATTGTCAAAAACTAACAGTAGAGCTCTGAATATTGTGCCTTAATATTTGACCAAATTTCCCAGTACAGCTCAGAGAAATCTATTTCTTAGATTCAGGTTGAACCTCTCACACATGAAAGAAGTCCTCTGTGCAAGGGGTCAAGAGGGAACCTTGGCCTCACTTTGTAGACTCTGTAAAGAGCACACAGAAAATCTACATCATTTGCTTCTGGTTTGCTTATCCCTTAAGAAACATTTGAGGGACCTGCTTTCAAACAATCTGTGGGTAGATTTGAAGGTGCAGTGTGAGTAATTCTATTGTGGAAATGATTTTAAGTACATTTTTGGACTGTCAAATTTCATAAGAGAAATCTTGTCGGATTCAATGTACTTTAAAAAAAAGAGGGGTACTGGAATAGAAAAATGTATAAACATTGTAGTAGCAACAGTGATCAGACCCCAAAATAGAGGGGGCCGTTGGTGAGCCTCAGAGTTACCTGGAGGGTAGGGATTTTATGACAGAATGGCGTGACTTTTTTCTGGTACTTGCTCTGCATTCAATTCTTGTGTTTTGTTTACATTTGTTTCTTTTTTATTCTTCCTCCGGGGTTGTCCTTTATATTGTCCTTTATATTTTTTAATCTGTTTGATGTGTAAGTGCTAGGTAGAAGTTTGTAATAAACTATATAGCAATCAAAATACATTTTCAAAAGTGCTGTTAGTCGGTTTCTTTATTACATAGAGATGACTTTTACTCACACCCAAAAGGCAGGAAAACAAATATTGCATTGGATTTTAAATGTGTTATAGGTTGTGTTTTATGTCTGCATTTTATATGTGAGATTAATTTATTTGTTATATCAATTCACATTAAATAATATCGCCTAATATGTGACCATCTAAGACAATTGTATTTTTGGTGTGAGAGGTTATTATTATCACATGTAATGGGTTCCATGAGACAATGTTGCAATGAAAAAGTCACCAGGTAGGCGACATTCTTTCCTTGCGCCCTCCCGCAAAATAAATTCTTTCCCCAAATATTGTAGAAGGGGTATAATTATAAATTATTACCGCCAATCGTAGAATATTTAGGGAAAGTGTTTGATTGTCTGGAGGATGCATCTTTGGGGGAAATGTCACCACCAGGCAGCCATTTTCACAATGAAATTATCACTGGATATCATGGGCCTCATTACGACCCTGGCACTAAGTGTTTAACGGCGCCGTAAAAGGCTGCGGTGCCGTTAAACACTTAGCGCCTTACTACGAGGTCCCTTTGCGGGACCCGACCTTAACGGCTGGTCTACACCAGCCGTTAGGGACCTGCAAAGGGACCTTGGTGCTAAGTACGGTACTGCAATTTGCGGTACCATACTTAGCGTCTTCCCCATTCCCATAGAGCCCTATGGGGCGAAAATGGGAATGGGGAAGGGCCATGGTTCAATGGGGAATTACCGCCCCGCCAACCTTGGAATGGGGTGGTAATTCCCCATTGAACCATGGCGGACCCGTTACAACACCGGCACCAACCATGGTGCTAACAGTGCCATGGTTTAGCGTTGGTGTTGTAATGATGGCCCATGTAGTGATTGTTATCAGATTACAGCCCAAGAGGTCCCACCCCCTCCAGTAGTATAAGGGAGTGTACCACTGTACACGTCCTAAATATAAAACAACGCATTAACACCACCTTTTCTTTTACTGCAATCCCATATTGTGTGATTTAAAAAAGAGCTAATGTACCTTGGTATTCATAACCAGGTAGGGGCCAAGGTGCAGTAAGTGTTTTATTCTTTGCACCTTCTGCACCTTGCTCTTCCTTTCATCCCGCAGAAAGACCACGCTACTGCAGTGGGGTCATTAATCAATTCCCGACTTGACTACAGTGACAGTATGTCAGCAGGTATAAGAGGCACTGACAAGGCTTCATAAAGGTCAGAATACTGCAGTGTGACTACTTTTTGAAGTTTCGAAACCAACTGCCTTGTCACCATTGAACAGATATCTCCACTGCCCCCTTGTGAAGGAGAGGATCGACTTAAAAAGAAATCAGCCTCATTACTAGTTTGGCAGTAAGTGGTAAAGTTGGCGACAACTCTGTTACTGCCAACTTTACCACTGTACCAAATTCCAAGTTTTGGCTTGGAGGATTTGCCTCCAGAAAAATCGGCAGAATCGGCAGAATTACTGCGGTGGTAATTCTCCTGTGGCAATTCTGCCAAAAAAGCCCCACTAAGTCAAATGGACTCAAATTAAATGGGGAATTACACTGCCACGTGCAATCCGGCAGAAATTCCGCCGGACCAAGTGGCGGTAACAGGAATTCAGTGTTACAGAAATATTGCATGGAATAGTTGAAAGTCAGGGGGCCTCATTACAAGGTTGGCGGTAACCTGTGATGCTACCGGCGGGTTGTCGCCTACCCTGTAACACTGTTACCGCCGCCTGATATTCTGGCACCCCCAGGATATCACAAGTGGGGGCGGTAACGTTACTCACCGTTTCCACGGAATCCCATAGGACTCCGTGGAAATGGGGACACTTAAGCACTGGCACTGCTACCAGCGGTGCCGGTGCATCTGTGACAACCATGCCGATTGGGAACTGAACTCCCAGCAGGTCAGGCCTGCCGGGAGATCCATGGCCCCTACCGGCATCATTTTAGTATGGCAGTCTGGAAAGGGTGCCGGTACGTTGCTAGCGTCACCCTTATTTCCGGACCGCCATACTTGTGATCAGGCCCAGAATGCCTTCAGTACCGTCTAAATACCTCATGCAATAGGCATAACTATTGCTGCTAAACTCGCGATTAGCCCAAAAAATATTTATCAAGACAATATTTCAAAATATTTTTAAACTGTAGCTTTTTGACAAATGCTTAATTCACAGCAAGATGATAATAATGTGTTGGTTGTATAATACAAATAACACATTTGTACAGTGCTTTCGCCAAACAGCTGCACAGAGAGCATCCTCACGAGGTTTGGACTCATTTAACAACATTGGAAGGATAAAAGGCGGAGTTGGCCTTGCCAGGATTCGACCCTGCCCACAGCAGATCACACAGGTGTCTCAGCAGTGAGCTCGTAACCCGCTGATCTATCCTATCAGCTATAGATTTAGTCCATCGTCTGAGAGCCATGAGTAAGTGCTGAGTAAATGACAACAGCACTGACCTAGACGACTAAGGTCCAGTGTGGTAGTGGCAGGGAAACAGAGACAGGAGACGCTACATTCCGAAATGAACTGCCTCAGCAAAGGAACAGCGTGTGATCCGCGGCTCCAGCATTAGATGGTATGACATACAGCGCTTTTACACATCTCGTTACTTCTGAAAAAGAGCATGTCTTGCGTGATAGATCCTTTTGGCCCGATCCAATTGCAGCCAATGCTGTGAGATAGCTGCGCCATCACCGCACATCACTTCTGCTCTGCTGCATAGGTAGATAGAATCTACTTTGACATTTCACGCTCTCGCCACAAAAGAACAAGGCTCTCACTCTCCTGAAGCGTCCAGCACTGCTGGCTTTTACTTGTGAAGTTGCCTTTGAGTTCAAGGCCTCCTCTCTATTGTACATCTTGTCTGGTCTGCCCGTTCCCTCATCAATGAAATCAGCCGCTGGCGCTCCATCAAATGAACAGCGCCTTCATCTTCCCCGCGCGCCCTCCCAGCGGCGGACACTAATCCCGATAAAATACGCCGAACGTAATTAAAACCGAAACATACAAATGGCGTCCAGTGGATTGTTATCAGCGCCGGATGAACCGCGTTGGAGACAAGTTGTTCTTGTTTGTCCGTCTGACAAACCGCAGAGAAATTGTGAGCAAGTAAATAAGGCATTGCAAAGAAGGTGTGAAACGTAATGGCGCTGATTCACACAATTGGTACAACCCGTTGAAACACGCCTTTTGAAGCAGGCCTAAACTCGTTAACCCACAACACACCTCACACACCCCACACTGCCAACCAAGCCTCAACTGCTATTCATAAAACCAGACCTCTACTTGGATGTGGTCAACTGAGGTAGTGAGAATGAAAAAACAGAGCCTGTCTTCCTTTGTCTGGCCCTTGAACATGCATGCCTACAGTGCTGGAAATGGAAAAAATATGGTGGGGGATCCCACAAGGACCGGGATGGGGCAGAGTTTTGGGGGTGGGCAGTGTCTGAGAGGCAGGGTTTAGAGGGGCGGAGCTGGCAGGTGACCTCCGATCAAAGGAAATGTCCAAAATAATAGTTTAAACAGCACAATTTCTTTCATGCTACTTCTTTTTCAAGCTATATATCAATTCCACTTTAACCCACTTCCATGGTGCTGGTGCATCCAAAATATGATATCATTACCACTCCCCAAAAACCCCACCGCCACCCCCGCACCCTCGCACGCACAATACAAACCCCAAAACACATGTGCCTGCTAGGGTGGCCAATGGTCCCGGATTTCGCGGGATTTTCCCGCAGTTAGGGACTCTGTTCTGCAGTTTGCAGAGTGGCTGTGCAGGACGCAGGTTGTCCCGACTTTCGTCAGGACAACCTGCCTCCAGCACAGCCACTCTGCAAACTGAAGTGGCCATTTACACAGCACGGCGCTGTCGTCTGCTGCTTTCTTTCTCAGGGCAGCTCTGCAGCCCTGGCTCCTTTTGAGCCCACAGGTCGAGCTGTAAAGCTCTGACACCTGGCTTAATTCAAATGCCAATGCTTTATTCCTGGGGTCCTGATGGTCATGTTTGCAGTTAAAAACTTGACCATCACCTCCCAAGGACAACCCATTTGCCTTTCAATTAAGCCAGGAATTAAGAGCCATTAAAAATATTTACATTCAAAAAGGGGCGGGTCAAATGTGAATGACTTGATGTCATCACTGCCTTGTGGGCAAGTGTCCTGAGAAAGACTATCAAAGAGTTGGCCACCCTAGTGCCTGCTGTTTAGGGAAACGTTCAGTGCAGTGCACTAAAAGTGCAAGTTTGAACTTCATCCTACACTATTTTAAAATGAAACCGTTCTGGAGCGGCTTCATTTAAAATAAAAGCATAGGAACGCTGAATTTTGCATTCAAAGCAATGCCCTGTGCGAGCACTGAGCACAAAGAGTAATCTACTCTGTGTGCACTGTCCTGGCACAGGGCAGATTAGATCTGCCGGGCCCACGAGGGTGGGTGCTGTGCTGCTCCGAGCAGACTGCTCGGAGCAGCACAGCCTCCACCTTCGCGTGCCCGGCTGTGGTGCCTGCATGAAGAACTCTTCGTGAAAGTGCAGGACAGCCTTCCTTAAGAAGATCTGTTCTGGTGTACTGCTGTTGTGGATACTTAGGGGGGCGAAGCCAGAAGAGTGCTAATGGCGGCAATGAGCTGCTCTGCCCCCCTACGTCATGCCATTGTGGGATTGTTTTTTTTTTTTTTCTCTCCTCGAAACCCAGCTGGAGAGGATGGGTTTGGTGTTTGGGCAGCTGACTCTGGCCGGATCCCGAGATCCGGCTTCACATCTCGTGCCGGATCTCGGATCCGGTGAGAGCCGGCCCAATGACCAGCACTGCATGCCTAGGTTATCCATTCCGTTCAGGAGACGCTAGCCCAGTCCTGGTTTTAACTTTGCATTCTGGGACTCGTAGTCCTGGATTTCCCTATTATAAATCCCAAAATTAATCGTAGCAGACGTATTCTGCGCAAATTGTGCTACTCCTCGTGTGCTATGGAATTTCTAAATGACCTGTCCTAGCTGCATCTGGAACTTCAGAGGGTCTATCTTTTTCTGAGCCCAATTTTAACCTCAGCTATGTTCTTTTATTGCGGTTTTTTAAGGTGTCAATGGGCAGTGCGGTTTTGTGACGGCCGTCACTCAGGTAACATTCAGGTCCGTGGAGTGCAAAGAGAGGTGAACAAACAGGGGTGAAGAGGAAAACACATGAGAGTGCATAAGAAACAGAGAAGACCGGATTACGTCACAAGTGCATCACTCTACCTCACTTATGCCTAAGCAAGTAATACTTTCATTTCACAACAGCTTTATTCTGCATTTTGCCTTTCAGCCAAAAGGAACTATATAAAGGAACTTAGAGAGTGCAATACATTTCTATTCAATGGTTGCTATAATGCATTAAGAGAAACATAAGCTAAACATCAATTACCATTGAGCTCATACCTATCAACATATACACAATAACACAACAGATGACACATGTATGCCTTCTACTCACGCAGGTTTAAGATCAAAACAGTGATCTTATGAAGGTCTATTTTCATTCATTCTTTCATAAACGTTCTACTAATCGTCCACAGGTCCAGAGCTGCAGTTCTCCTTCCACAACCCAGTACTTTGCGACTGTGCAAATGAACTCTGCATCTTTAGTGCAAGCATGCATGGCTCACGGAGTGGTGTGATGACTTCTCGGCATGAAGAGACGCGTACGCAGGACAGAGAAGGCCTACTGTTTGCACCGCGACACTGCAACCGGGGCATTCCTTACAGTTTAGCCCCGGGTGTATTTGAATTTCACCAAAGGTAGAGTTCCAAAACGGAGTCCCATACAGAGCGATCGAGCCTGCAGGAGTTGCTCTGAATCCCATAGCCGACGCTATCCTCTGGCCTAGGCAGGCAGGCTCGCGCATTCCTCTGAGTTGCTTTGAGGTTTATCATTTATACACTTTGTTAACCTCAGTTTCTGTTCCAAGACTTATGCCGTCTGGTTTATGCCATGGCTGCATGAGGCCTAATAGTTTATTTTGGATATGTTTGCACCAAGCTAGGGGTGAACCCCTTCTTGTGATCATAACTCCTTCAGCACTTCTCTACTTGTCCCAGAAGCCCACACTCGCACCCCATATAGCACAGGTTTTATCGGTACCCAGTCATTTTACCAAAAATAAAACAGGATTGGTAAATTTCACCAAAAGCCAAAATACCGAAAAAATACTGAAACATCTAATTAAATATATATATATATATATGGTTGTGGGGTAAGGGGTTGAAATGAGGGGATGGGTTTGGGGTGAGGGTAAAAGTGTAGAAAAACAGGAGGCTTCGGGGGACCCCCCAATTAAAATAAATAAAACTATTTGGTATGTTTTCTGTATTTTGGCCACTCTGAAATGTACAACACATATAACCATTTTATCTCAATCTCATTTCCATCCAATTTACTTCGATGTGTGATGGAATACTGATGTGCTTTTTGGTCACTTTAATATGCGCTTCAGGAATTGGTTATGTTTTATTGTTAAACGTGATTTATTATATGGACCCCACACCTCAGCCCATACATGGACGATACGCTGACGTGTAATGTATCCATTTCTGGTGCAGTGGCTTCATTGCCCTGCAGATGCATTAAACTAGCAGTTACCAGGATAGCAACAAATTGGATTTCTCTAACAGTCCTGTCCAATTACAATGACTGCAAAACCTTAGGTCCAAGTGATCATTCCTTGTGACTTGGTCCAACAATGCGCCTTCCAGGATAATCACTAGCTTACCAACTTTCTTAAGTTGTGGGGTGGAAAATCATACATTTACTTGTAGATAAGTTGATATCCAGTCCCAGTATCTTCCAGCGATTCTTGAAAATATCAATGCCCCATTGAGGTTGTTGAAATTAAAGCGGCTTCATCCGCAAATATGAGTAGTGGAATTCTATCTGGGCCCAGCCATGGTGCATCTGCATGCTCTTCCAATACTGCATCTATTATATCATTACTGAAAATACAGAGGAGCAAGGGGGCCAAAACGCAGCCTTGTCTAGACCCTTTCTCTATTTTAACGGGATTCATCAATTCTCCTTTCAATTCCCTAATGTATCGATGCTTCGTTCTAGTTATACAATAATTTGATCACCCAAGCAAAGTAGTCCGATATTGCCAATTTCTTTAAGGCACCCCACAGCTTCGACAGCGGGACCCCATTGAATGCACTTTTCAAATCGACAAACACTGCATACAGTTTCATCCTCATATGTCATCATGTGTTCAGCCTATCATCAATCATCCTTGCAAATATTTTCCCATCTGCCCCTAAAAATGAAATCGGGAAATAATTGGCTGGATTTTCCGTCCCTCCTTTTCGTAGAGGGGCTCTATGTGGGCCTTGAGCCAGGATTCAGGAACTGCTGCCGCTGCAAAGATTGCATTGAATAGACGATAGAAGATAGTGGTCCAAATATCCAGCTCTGTTCTAAAGAGATCGGGTGGAATTTTATTAAGGCCTGTATAATAAGAGCATCCCAGGTCTCCTCTAGGGTATTTTCTCGTATTTGTTTTGGGTTACAAATTACACCAGTGATATTCCTTTGAGAACTACCTTCTGTGTACAGGTTGTGAACATGCCTCTGCCATTCCTCATCTATGATACAATCATGAAGGATGCGGCTCACACTGAAACCCCCCATGGTAACTTATTTCCAGAAAAGGGCGCAGTCCTTATTATGCCCTCCTTCCAAAAGCATGGACCATTTTTTTTTTTGTTGCAAAGCATTTCTTTTTTGTTGGCAATCAATTCTTTATAGAATTTCCTGGCATCACTCATGGCTGTGTTCCCGATAACCTCTCCGCTCTTTGTGTTATATAATACTACGCTTTTCACCTGCTTGCACTCTTCATCAAACCACTCCTGATTTTTAATTGCTGCATATTTAACCATAGCTCCTGGTTTGGTGACAAGGGGGAACATATGACGAATTAATGAATTGTATAGTCCCATTATTTCCCCACTATTTATATGTTCTGCACTTAGGAGTATTTCCAAATTCCCCATTATATTTAAATACATATTGGGAATGTAATCTTTTTCCTCAAGTGAACCCCATATTATTGTTCGTCGTGCATTGCCGGCTATATCTATGCTTGCATTTGTTGACTGATTCTCTCTATTCTTCTCAGGCAAAGAATTTAACCCAAGTTCTAGTTTTAGGGGTTTATGGTCGCTGTCTGGACGATCAGTCACTTCTAATTCTTTTGCCAAATCCCAGTAATTAATAGAAATGAGCATGAAATCGATATGGGATTGCTTAGTGCCTGAGATGAATGGTGGGTTAGTTGACTGATACCCTTACAATCGACCACAACGTGTACTTAGTTCTAGATTATGGGCCTCATCATGATTGGGCGGTAGCCTGGTGGTAATTGTGCTGGGATGCCTCCCAGTGTAATTAGCATTACCGCAACTCAGTCTGGCGCAATTTGTACTGGATCCCCGAGTTGCGCTGTTATTTCCCATTTGTTATGAGACCATAGGACTCTATGGGGGTTTTCGGTGCTATTACCGCCAGTGGAGATAGCTCCGGGAGTAAATCACCAAAAGTGGGCAGAAAGCTGGAGATTTACCTCCAGCTCAGAGCTGGTGGTAAACCTCCACCTTTCCGGCACCAAGCTCGGGATTGGGTGGAACGGTAATGCAGCAGTAATAACATTACTGCCAAAATGTTGCCGCTCTGCCCAACCCCTGATGAGGCCCTATGTATGACACGCAATAATAAAGCTAAGGTTCCCAACCTGTGTGAAACAACTAGAGTCCTCTCTGTTTCTGTCCCCATGTCAACGCATGACACCATTTCGCCCTTCCCCTGTACGGAAAGTGGAGGACTTAAACTGACAGGTCCTGACACAGGATAGAAAGTGGAATCTTGTTTTTCCAGGTGCAAGAAAGGAGAACTGCACTAGTGTCAAACCCGCCACATAGTAGGCTTACCCACAGGCCATGCTTAAATGCTGCACATTGCATTGAAGCAATGTTAGTCTAATTACTGGTGGTCGCCACATACCTCAACCAATATTTTGACACATTAATTGAAGGAAGTCTGTTTTTGTGCTCATCAGAGTTTTAGTTTCTGGGCCGCTGCATTGGCATGATGCTAGTTGCCCATCTTGCTAGATCCTAGTGGTCCATATCAGGCTATTTAAGTCTTGGAGACCATTTCTAATGAGCTTGTAAAATCTAAATAATTTCGAAAATGTCACGATACAGTGTAAATAGACACATTCTACTGCTATGAAACTTTAGAATACAGCAATCACATGGCTGAATATCCTTCCAAGAATGCCAACTGCCTGCAGCAGTTCTTGAAATTCTCTGGGGTGCTGTCTTTCTGCCAGAGAAGGGAGGTTCTTATCAAGCAGTCTTTTTCAGGGTTGTGAACTGCTCGCATGGGAGGCCTACCTACTCGATAACCTGCTACCAGGAACAATGTGCCCTTCTTCTTCATCCATGGGACTCATCTGTCTGTTAGATGACAGCTGCATTGGAGCCCTAAAACGCAATTCCTGGTAAAGCATTCAGGTGCCCAAGCGGCTCTAGTTGAGTGGGTGCAAATATGTACCAACCCAAGGAGGCCAGCCCCCAAAGAAGACCTGCAGCACAGTTCAAAGAAGGAATTGGTTGCTGCCTTAAAGTCCTATCCGAGGACACATTTCAGGACACCAATCAAATTGGTGCCAGGACCCGAGTCTTGCAAGACTGTGGGATGCTTCCACCACTCATGACACAGATGCAAGAGTTAGTAATCAGAAGACTTCAATCCCCAGCAGGAGGGCGGCAGAGAGCTTGCTCTCTGTCACTGCTCCTGGAGAAATGTGTAGAGGTGGCACCCGTGTCAATCATCTGCTCCATGAAGTAGAACGATGGCATCATGGTGAACGCTCGCTTATACTGTCATCTATTTTGTATAAGGTAGTGCAAATGTGTAAGTTCGAGAGAAAAGTAGTTGCTGAATGTTCCTTATAAGAAATGTGGTAATTTGACTACAGCAGTCTTTTCATGGGTACCGATATTAGACTGATATGTTTATCATGAGTGCGTGTGTGTGTGTGTTCGTGTGTGTGACAACTGAGCTGCAGCAAGTACATATATATCACCCAAAATGCTGCTTTGGTTTCCAAAATGCAGTGAATTGAATTATGATGTCTCGCTTCCACATACAGATGCGATCACAGCAAAGTTGGCTCATGCTCTCCTATTTGCTCCTGATTAAATACCTGGTTTCTTATGCAATAATCAAGATGTATACTGCAGCCTTGATCATGCCATAAGGGAGATACTTTTTTCCTCATATTTACTTTCACTGACATTCAAACCTGACAAATCGCCTCCATTTTCTATATAAAATGAAAACGCTAACCCTTGAAGATCAAAACACATTTCTGCAACATGTGCCATTGTTCTGATAAGATTTGAGTGTGATAATAGATCCTGGACCACACTAAAACTGCTGAGTATTGCAAATGACAAGGGTTCCCTATACCTGGTTTGAACATTAGTCAGTAAGATAATTGTTGGGTGTTGACAGAACAGAGCAGTCACAGTGCATGATAGAAACTTCATTCTGCCCTGTTGCACCTCTTCCCACCTCAAACATTGAAGGCACCGTAAATACATCATTGTAAATGTCTTCTGAATATGCACTGCAAACGCTTCCACTTTTCTGCAGTATTACAATTATTTGCTAATCATTTTGATCTTGTTTTTGCTGCTTGGTACATTAATAATGTTGCTATTTTATTTTAACTTGCCTATTTGTCTGTGGCTGCCACAGTTAGTGTGTTTCGTGTGCTCAAAGAATATAACAACAAAGCTCCCAATCCACAACAATCAGCTGTTCCATGATGTGTAGAGGTCCTTTCATGGGACCGCTGCATCTTCACTAAAGGAGTTTTGCCATAAGCTCCTCCTTGCATAGTCAGACAAATCTGACAATGGTAAACTCTATTCACGTGTTAGCTTCACAATAGTGTTTATATACAGTGCATTTTCCTTGTGTGTGACAACTTTGTGCTGTAGCATGTAACGTAACCACACCTTGCCATGAATTAATCTGAGCCTTATATTTTCTGAAATATTGTGCGATTAAGGGCCTCATTCACAGAAGAGTTTTATAAAGGCCTAAAAATGAATTGACTCCCATTCATACACATCGCTCATAAAGGTTTCGGAATGAATGGCTTCCACCCAATGCACATTTTCCAAAAGGCTAATTGACTTACTACATGCTGTAGAGATCCGTTTTTTGTGCAAACCTTGAACAGTTTACAACACCTGCCAGAATATGTACCATTACGTCAATGCCCAATACATTACAAACAATTCAACAGATTGAATCTGAATTTCAGAAAATGTGTACATTTAGTGCAAACACTAACAAATGAAATAAGCACTCAGTTGCCTCTCTAAATCGTTGAAGTGCACAACTACTGCCTCTTGCAAATGCTTCCTTTCGTATGACGTTAATGCTTCGATCATCAGGCAATATTGTTTCAGTATAACAAGAGCGTCTTCTGAATTGCCGAACTGTATGAACAGATACTGAGCCATGTTCACATCTGGTTAGGGTCATTGGAGTGCCCTTGGACAACGCCAAACAGTGTCTCCAAAAGTCCTCTTCCATCTCAATGAGATATCTTGCCACATTGTATGATAACGTTTCTATGCAGGGGGTAATAGATGGTATATATTTTTGGTTGTAAAGTGTTAGCAAAGGATTTAAAGAAAAGCAGGCATATTTCCTATTCCACACTCGCATGGGGGCTGCCAAGCAAAACCCCTTCTATTCTCTTTGTTGCATACAACTAGTGATGGGGGTTTGGTTGTTAATTTCAATGCCAAGGTACTTATATTCAGTAACTTCTTCCATTTGAATGCATGCCAATCTCCAGGCAAATTCAGATGTCTTCTTGCCATTAGCAATAGTTAGGCCCTTGCTCTATTCAAATGTATAATGAGATGGTTCTCAGGAGCAAAGTTCTCAAGCATATACAGAGAGGACTGAATGTGCAACTGGGTATGGCTAAATAAAATAAGATCATCAGCGTACGACGGCTATGCTAGACGCAATGTTCCCAACTTTGGAGTACAGGTTGCGCCTCCTTGATATGAGAATGAAACGTCTCTCATATAGATATTGGACAAGAAAGGCGCAAGACCACATGCTTGTCTAAGGTCGGTACTAGTAATAGTCCTTTCAGTAAAACTACCTCCAGCATCTAATCTGATTTTCACTGATGTTTTTCATGTACAATTGTTACTGGCCCAACCCTCCTTTTGCCAACTTTGAAGCCATACATGTCTGACAAACCATATCGAAGCACAGGAGAAGTCAATAAAGGCAATACAGAGTGATGGCCATCCATGTAATGAAGCCTGTACATGATAAAAACCTTATGAATAGTAGAGCAACGTGCTCCAAAATGCAACTATTTCTGTAACAACAATTTTATAAATCTTTGCCTGGGTATGAAGCCTTTTCACGACCAGTGCAGCAATGATTTTGCTTGCCGGGTCCGTCAAGACTATTAAAGGTGAAGGGCCGGTTCTGCAACCATTTCTAGAAATGGCAATAATGAGTGCTTCCTGCCAGGACCTAGCAATTACACCAGTAGGGAGTGCACCATTTAACAACAGCAGCACCTATATAGCCCAGAACTCAAGTCAGTCAAAGGTGGCTTAAATAGCTAAGCCACCAGGCTAGGGGAAGAGATTTTATCAGCAATGAATTAGGCAGAGGATTTCATCAAGTTCAAATACGACCGTGTTCGGTTCTCAAACATCAGAGTGGACCTTATTGTCAAAGCAAATGCTCTCCTGAATATAAGTCTGTCAAATTTCGCACTAACAGAAATAATTTGTCTCTCTTTAGTTCTACAATTGTCATGATTAATAAGTGTCCAAAACACCAGCAGTCTTTTTTGCAGCATGTATAACCAACCAGTGCAAATTTTAGTCTTATGATAGTTTCTTAGTTCATTTTTATTAACTTCAAGCTTACTTTTCTTAGCTAATTTATAATCGGTTTTTCTCAAGTTGGCTCATTGAATGCATTGTATGCCACCATTCATTTTCTTTTTAGCAAATATGTTTGTGCCAGGTAAGTTTCGACTTCAATTTAGTACTACAGTTAAGTGTGCTATTATAAGGAGTGAATCTTTTGGAACATTTCTGTATTAATGCAAAACATTCATCATTATTGACAGATGGTAAATTAACAGTCCTAATCAAACTCCTTTCTCCGTCAATAGTGTTTACCTACCTGGAAAATGCCCTATACATTCTTTTTTGGCCAAATGCTCTGATTTACCGTTTCATAGCACCTAAATCCCTATACACATGTTTACAATTCACTGCTATATCCACTCTCAATGTTGATTTCCTACATCTGTTCCTGGTTATAAAAAGCCACTTGATCCCATCAAAGTGGTTAATTTTAACAAAACAATAATCATTAGTGGATTGGATTGCTGCATCAAATCTAGAATAATTTCCAGGAATATCACCCTTAGTCCTCACCTTAAGCATTATCAGTCCCCAATCTAGAAAAGGAAACTCATCCCACTACACTCCTGCTCAATTTCCTATTTTTGTAACACGTTGGCTACAGTTAAGATGGATTTCTGAACTCTGACCTTGTGGGCAGAGGTTCAGAAGGCCAGCCTAGTTTCTTGGATTACTGTAACCTTCTGGACAAGCCAGACCAATCAAGGTAGCTATGGCGGCGGTCAAGACTAGATCTCAGGAGGGGTGAGGGTGACTGAAAGACCTCAATGAGCACATAGACACTTACAAAGCACTCCCAGTCAGTTGTATAAATATCAAAAATACAAATACATGTATTCCAAACCGTTTGCAATTCAACACACAGTAAGAAAATCACAGCAATACTATTAAACCAACACAGTCCTATCTATACACATATATTCAAGACCAATGGGGTCCAAAGGATGAATACACCAAATGGGTCCACAACCTAAACAGGGAAGGAAGCAGGCAGTGCAAATAGGTTTTAGGCCCTTCTGTATCGAACACAGTCCTAACTGAAACGCAGTCCAATCTGTAAGATGAAGGGAGCCTAATGCTCAAATGTACTTGCGAAGCTGGCGCACGCGGTAGTTCAACTTTTGTAGGGGCTGTAGCAGCTCAGGAAGGTAGGTGAGGCGATGCAGAATAGGTTCCCACTATTCGAGGGGGGCCTCCACTTGAGGGCAGAGTCGATTCCAAGAGTTGGGAATAGTATGCTAGTTCACACTAGCAGTTGAAAGGAGAGGGGCCCTCAAAGGGGCCCTCAGGAGCCACTTGTGTTTAAAAATTGATGGATGCGCTAGGGGCCACCAGTTAGGGTTGGTATTACTCACCAACCCCCGGCGCACTCCAGACCAAACTTCAGCAGTCGAATCCACTTCGGTTGCAGGTTCAAATGCAGCAATCTCGCTGCTCTGAGGCTCTCAGCGATGAAGATACAGTGTTGATTCCCCTACGGGACACTGGTGATTTCTCCACTCCTGGTGGATGGATCAGGCCAGTTCCACTGTAGCAAGCTTCAGAGCACAGAGGACCATAGCTGCAATGAACTTGCAAAGTTCGTCACAATGGCTGGGTGACACGGCAACTGTGTAAACTCTGGTTGGGGGGCACTCACTTTACTCCAGACCTGGGAAGGCAAGTATACGAAATTCGGTGTGAGAGTGCCATGAACACAGAGCTTGCGATATTCCAAGTTTCAAGTGCCTCCTTGAGATGGCGGTGGTATCAGGGCAAAATGTCTGCACAAGATGGTCAGTCCACTGGTTGGCCCAGGGACACTTCCGAAAAGGCTTACTTACAGGTTAAGATGAAGGTGCCGGGAATAGTTGGTCACACTATTCCAATGGGTAAAAGCATCTTCACAGATCTTCTAGGATGACCAGATGCAGAGGGGTCCAGCAGGATGACAGCAGGCTCAGGGTTCCAAACCTTCCAGCGGGTCACCAGCGATTCCTCGACTCAGCGTCTTAGTTTCAGGATACTTCGATCCTATCTTTCGTTCAGTGAGAACTCCAGAGATCAACATTGTATGGGTGTTTGGGGCCTTCTCTTATCCAGAATCTCCTTCGTACCAAAACGAAGAAGACCCAATGGGAGATCTGCTCATATACAGGAATACGATATGTGGACCAATCATGGACCACGGTGGTCCAAGGCATTCACAGCACTCTAGACTCTCTGACACCTATGATGTGTATTAGAACCAGACGTTCCAGCCTACATCCTGGGGGCGCGCACATAAGGCATGCAGAAGCCCGCAAAAGCTTGGTGCTTCATGGGAAAATGCATGCCCAAATAAGGACTTACCCGGGTCGGCTCGACCTGGGGAAGGTGAAGGGGCAAGATGGCCAAAGGACAGGACAAAGAACCTCATGGCGTGGCCATTCTGGAGCCAGGCCACCTAATCATGCCAAACGCGGCAATCATTGTTTAACTGGCAAGAAAGGGTTAAAAATGTGCGAAATGATAAGCTGCCACCAGCACTGTCCAAGGCACATCTGCACTTCTCCGAAAAAATCCTTTGAGAGCATCAAGGGCCTTTGGAAATGACTATACCCAAGTGCACTATAATGGAAGGTACATTGTAGACTTGTTGCATGTTGCAGAAAATGTGCAACATGGACAAGGACTAGGGGAAACAAAGTCTCCCAGTACTGACTGTCTCTAAGGGCATGTCAGTTTCCCCATGAAAAGGGAGCGAAAAGCCCAGGGGAGTTCAGAAGAAGGCTGGACTCCCCTGGTAAAGTCAGACTATGGTGTTTAAACAAAGCAAAAAGTTGGGGGGTACACTACCGGAAGGAAAATTACACATGAAATGGAAATCTTTCCTAACAGCTACCAAAATCTGAGCAAGTGGGTCAGCATTAAATTCATCAAGAATCAATTTTACAGGGAACCTGCATTAAAATCACCACAGCATAATATTAAAGTTTCAGGAAAACTAGGAACCCATTTATCTAAAACCCATTCCTGTGCTTTAATTCATATATTCCGTTCACTAGGGCTCAAGGGAGCATAAACATTCAGCAACAACCCCTTAACAGGTTTGTCATCCAAATTCATTAAACCACAGCTAAGAAACGACTGTTAACACAATTGCAGAAAATCCATGGCTTCAATACAATGTTTAGCTCCAAACAGCAGACCCCCTTTCCTATACCTTGGGGGCCCTTAATAGTCAGTTTCCAAAAGAGTGTAGACCCATCAATAAAAACTAGAGATGTTAACAGGGATCTTGTTTTAAGAAAATTGCATGGGCACAAACCCAATGCCTAACCCTACTGTTGTTCACAAAATAATGATGCCCACCTCGAATTCCAAGATAAGATCCATACATTTCTATAACTTTTATCAGGAAGAATTAGTAGCATGGTTATATAACATAGCATGTAACCACTTCCATTTGTTTTCATTAGCATAATCTAAAATGTTATGGTTGCTAAACAAAGTCACTATGCTAGCTACAAAAGTCACTATGCTCGCTACCATTCTGTTTAAGGCAACACACACGAATGCCGTCTTTTAAGCATCACTGTATGAATATTTGTGTGTTTCTTTTCAGCAGAATTGAAAACCTTAACCTCAAACACACCAAACCCAATAATCTGCTAATTCTTACTATTATCGAAAACCCTAATTGCCACAAACACTGAACAAAAATACCCCATTGCGAATAACAGATCAACAAACTCCACAAATTCCACAGGACTAATATTGTTGGTTTATGATTAAGACTACAAGCATCATTCAAAGGCACATCCGTTATTTCCAAAAATACCCTCTAAAATAAGCTGATTAAAAAGTGAACGTTCAAAGTTCCTGCTTAGGTTAGAAATCTATCTTTTCCCGATTTAACTTTACATCTGACAGGTCCCAGCAAGACCCCCAGGAACTCTCCTCTGGTTGTGGACCCCTGACCAATGCCTGCTCTTGCAAAGGAAGGGATAAATCAAATACTAGACCGGTGCACTGGCATCAATCCAGCTGAAGCAGATTCCACTCCAGTTATGGTCATGATCATAGGTGGAAACTGGAAATTATTCATATACCATTTAGTGTTTGACCTTGAAATATCTTTTCTTCTGGATTAGCCCTCATAACATATGTTGGCTACTGTCCTTAGGGGTAGGATGCGCGGATCTTCTGCCCTTTTTCGGATAAGGTCAGAGGTTGGTGTCTTGGTGGGGCTTAGGGCCACATTTCAGAGAGGAACTATTTCATAGGTCATGAGACCTTTTTTCTTTATTGACCTTCATAAGAAGTGTGAGTGCCCCAAGTCTTAGATCACTCTTGAGATTAATAGAAAAATATAATAATAAAGATAAAAATAAAAATAAAAATGGGACTTTTTTGCAGGCCCCTCCATTGTTACGTTCTCAGGTGGTCTTATTTTGATTTTATCTGGCTTCTTCCTGAATTGTGGTCCAGTATTGCCTGTGTGATATGTTTCACTTAGTGCTTTTTTTCATCTGGATTGCTTTTTAGTACAGGAGTCCATAATACAGCGGTTTTTCTGAGGGAATACTTCCTCCACAACAAAATGTTGATTTTGGTCTTTCTTCTCAGAGTGGTATCCCAATTTTATTTCTTGAGATATTGTTGTTTTAAAAAAGAGGTCGACCGGTTTCGATGATTATTATTTATCATCTTCTTCAGGACCGTGGTTTTTGGGCCTGTCTCGATAAAATCAGGAAAAAAGTGGAGTCTGAGAACCCGTCATCCATCTCTGAGGAAAGAAATGAAAACCCAAGTGAGTTCTTCTGTTCATGAGGTCATGCTATTTCTGAATAATCGCATGGTTAAATAACTGATAAATTAGTTATAATTAATTAAATTATTAAAGAAAAGATTATTTTATAGACATTCTATTTTGGCGAGAACATTGGTCTGTTTTTACCCAAGAAAAGGTGTTTTTTAATATAAAATTCGATTTTTTTACCTTCCATGCAGCTCTGCTATTCAGATGCTGTGTTACTGTTATGGGCGGCTGGAAGGTAGCATCTTTGGTATCCTGTAAGACACAATGTGGGACTGTGTCAATATGTGTGCTTCGCCACTGTTGAGTGCATAGATGGTACCATCCACTATGTGTAATGGCTTCTTTGTTTATGTATTTACTGCTATGACCTAATGTCCACATATATATATAAAAAATCATATCCCCAGATGGAAACATGGTGTCATATGGGCCAATTGACTGGGTGTCTCTGGGCGCCTGCCATGTGCAGAGCTGCCCGTATCTCCACAAATAGGTGCTGGGTCCAGTCATTTAGTGGCAGTCCTCTGTGCATGCCTCAACTCGCGATCATGAGCATTTCCATATTTGCATACACCCACTCAAATGATACATCCACATAAAGCGCGGGTGTCGGTTGGGGAAGGACAAAGCTGTCCGTGTCATTGTAGGTAAAGTCAGAGTTCAGCTTCTCAACCTGTATCTAGTCATATTAATGCCCTTAGATGATTCTTTGGATTCACTCAAAAACAAGAGTGCAGTGCTCTTAATTACATAGTGTTCTGGGAGGACATATTTAAGCTTGTTAAATTCTAGATGCCTGGACCAAAATATGATCTATTCAGGCAGAATTGATCAGACTAAGATCAACGGGCCTCACTAAGAGTTTGGCAGTAACTTGCCAATTTACCACCAAAATCGTTTACTGTTATCGCCACGCAGTCCTATGCCAATACCATGGAATATGAGTGGTCGCCCGGGCCAGATTACAGAAACATTTAACTCGTGCAAGTGAAAAGTAGCGTGGTATTAGCACTGAGGCGAAGTTTGCCCTATTTCTAAAAACACTGTGACATATAAGAAAACTATTGCA
This sequence comes from Ambystoma mexicanum, assembly GCF_040938575.1. Classification (NCBI taxonomy): domain Eukaryota; kingdom Metazoa; phylum Chordata; class Amphibia; order Caudata; family Ambystomatidae; genus Ambystoma; species Ambystoma mexicanum. Next base: position 1,035,745,268 of record NC_090933.1, on the reverse strand, counting down.
TCATGACAAGTGCAGTTTGGTATGGTATAAGCACCAGGGCAAAGATTGCCATAGTGCAATAAAGATTAATTTTCAATGCATTTCTTCATCAGGGCCAAGTTTGCCCTAGTGCTAATATCATTCCGTATTAGCACTAGGACAAATGTTGCCCGGTTGCATAAATCCAATGAAAATGTATCTTTTTTGCAGTAGAGACATTTTTGCCCTGGTGCTTATAACATGCCAAACTGCCCTTGTCATGGTGAATTAGTTTTCTAATATGTCCCAGTGTTTTTAGAAATTAGACAAATTCTGCCTTAGTGCTAATGTGCAACTTTGCACTTGCACCGGTGCAAGGTTTCTTGTCATCTGGCCCCTGGAGTGGTGTAAATCCGTATTTTTGAAGTCCTTTGGGCTCCATGGGGATTTTTGTGGGGTTACAGAAGGGCAGAAATTCTGTTCGCTAAATCCACCGATTTGTGGCCTCAAAGTGGAGGACTGACTTTCAGCCTCATAATGAATGGAGGACTGGCTTCCAGCCTCATGCTGAGTGGAGGACTGGCTTCCAGCCTCATGCTGAGTGGAGGACTGACTTCCAGCCTCATACCGAGTGGAGGACTGGCTTCCAGCCTCATGCTGAGTGGAGGACTGACTTCCAGCCTCATGCGGAGTGGTGGAATGACTTCCAGCCTCATACTGAATGGAGGACTGGCTTCCAGCCTCATGCTGAGTGGAAGACTGTTTTCCAACCTCATGCTGAGTGGAGGACTGGCTTCCAGCCTCATGCTGAGTGGAGGACTGACTTCCAGCCTCATGCTGAGTGGAGGACTGGCTTCCAGCCTCATGCTGAGTGGAAGACTGTTTTCCGACCTCATGCTGAGTGGAGGACTGGCTTCCAGCCTCATGCTGGGTGGAAGACTGTTTTCCGACCTCATGCTGAGTGGAGGACTGGCTTCCAGCCTCATGCTGAGTGGAAGACTGTTTTCCGACCTCATGCTGAGTGGAGGACTGGCTTCCAGCCTCATGCTGGGTGGAAGACTGTTTTCCAACCTCATGCTGAGTGGAGAACTGGCTTCCAGCCTCATGCTGAGTGGAGGACTGACTTCCAGCCTCATGCTGAAGTAAATCGTCCACTTCAAGGTCAAACTCAGAATTCAGCAGAGCAGTGAAAGTGATGCTAATTCCGTAACCAGCCAAACATCTTAATGGAATGACCACCATGTTTTTGTACCACGCTGCCGAATTTATAACTCTTTTGTCAAAACAGTTGGCCCCAATTTTAAGCCTGATATATATATAAGCAACATAAGATTCAGAAATTGAAACTTTGGTTTTAGAAAAGACTGTTTTTTTGTTGTTGTTGTTGCAGAACCAGTTATATAAACGAACGTTTATGTTGGTCTTATTTTTTGAAAGTTCATAATTTTCAGCATGTTCAAAATGATTTCCGACTCAAGATGATACTTATGTAAAATTGATGCTGGTTTTGTTATATAGCCAATGTAAACTCGTGTGGATGTGCGTGATGTACACTTAACAAAAACAATTGTTATTTCCTGAAATGAGAGTACGGTGCTTCAGGGATCATCCCGCTCAAGCACCCAACCAGATATGAATCGCTACTGAGAAATATCACACATACCGAATTTAATTATAAGAGTGTTTGTTCTTGTTGCCAAGGCCATCATCAATATTCCAATCTGCTAGGCCCGCTGGAAGTCATGAACCGGCTGCGATAATCAGCAGTTCCTGGAAACGAGCGCAATCATGGATTTACACAGTTTGTGCAACAGTTATGCCATTAATCTGCAGGGAATTAGGGAAATTGTCATTGTGCCTGTTTTTGCCACAGCCGTGCCTGTATCGTCAGCTCACAGTGTGTGGCAATCGGTGCTGATTAAGCGATGCACAGCAGGTCCAGGGCACGGTGTTAAATGGGACTGAAAAAAGAATCGCTACTTCCACCCGACTCGACAGCTCTATCCTTATTGGGCTTCCACTATTGATGTCCACAAATCGAAACCTGTGGTACAAAGGCTCAAAGTTCCTATTAATGACAAGTATTTTTCACTTCTGTTTAATATGCTTTGAAGATGAACACACAGCTAATTAAAAATGTAATTGGATACATATTTCACATCAAATGCTATTAATTGAAAATAAGCCAATCAGTGGAAATAACACTTCAATTATCCTGGAGAGGAGTTCAGTGACTGTCCAAATAAGAAGCCAGGCAGGTTGTTAGTGGTATTCATGCCTAAATCAGGAAGTGGTCACAAAAAAGGTTTGGGCAGGATCTTCACTGGCGATATGCTTTATATGAGGTGCTTTCATCAATAATTTATAAAAGTCAAAATTTGCTTGTGGGTTTGTGGACTGGCGAAGCATTGTTCCTTATACAATTCCACACTGTTTCACCAATCTGCACCAAATGTTCCATAGTTAGCTTCTTAGGATCCTCTGGACATTACTGGCTACATGACCTTTGGACACCTAAACCCTTTCCCCATATTTCAGCGCCTTCACACATCAGACTGTTTCCTGAAATCTGCAAAACAACAATGTGCAAGGCCCTAGGGTGCACGGTTTCTGAGATATTTGCACTGCAATGCCCTGCAACGAACTGCACCACGCCAGGGTGAGGCAACAGGTGGGGAGAGAGCATAGAGGTCCCAGTATGCAGCGGCCCTCCAACTCTCGCCTCCCCCAACCTCTGCTCTGTGGTATGCCAGTCAGCCATACGCACCCATTCTCAGTGCAGTTTATTTTAGGATGCGAAGCACATCAAGCGATAAGCGAATCGCAACAGTGACCTACAGGATTATTCATTTTCAATAAATTTAGCAGAGCAATTGAAAACGTGACATGCTACACATCCAAGCATCGGGGTTGCTGCCACGGGCTAAAAGCACCAAAGGTTGACTCCCAATTTGGACCTCTTATGGCCCGAAAGTGCCAAGGGTGATATCAACCTGCTACTCTACTCTTCTTATGCACTGATATACATAATGTCTCTTGGCCTGCCTGTCTCCACCTACTAAGGTACATTATTTATCCTCTGCTATTTACCTATCACCATCCTTATGCATATCTGCCTCTTCTTCCTAACAACCCTCTCACTACCATTTTCCTGGGCCCTTCATGCCCATCCCAGCCTGGTTCCCGCATTGCTTCTCTCTCCTCCTTCTTTCCAACCAATCCCAATACTGCATCACCACTCCATGATGACACTCTGGTTGCTCAAATTACATCCACCTCTTCCCTTCACCTCCTACTGACCACAAACTGGGCACACTCTGAAATGCCCAATCTCTGTGTAACAAAGCTTCCTTTCTGACCACCTTCACTGCTGCCAACACCATCTTACTGTGACACTGCCAAAAAGGAGAATCCTCCACATTACATTGCCATTCTTGCAGTCCTGCACAGTCTTGCTACCTTCTCTTACCCATATTGTCTCAGAAAGGCATGGTGTTGACCTCATGATCAACAAATGAAGACTATTTGCCCAGTGTCCCTCACTGATGCCCCCCTCAATTCTTTCTAACCCACTGCTATTCAATTTCTTCTACCAAACCCTTCTCCTGCCATCCTCATCTACCAAACCTCTAGCAACTTTATCCTCTTCTTACATGATTTTGACCTCCACCTAAAATCCCTTCCACCCTCCCACTTAACCCTTGCCAACATGATGCAGAACTTCTCTTCAGGATTTTTCTCCACCTCTACCGAACTCCATGTCATTTCTGGAGTTAAATATGCCACTGGCACCCCCCTTTGAGCACCATTGCCGTGCTCCCCATTCAATCCCTCTCATCCATATATTCAAACATGGCTTGCACTAGCCCATCCAACAAATGAGAACAACCATGCATCTGAACCAATGTTGTTGGTGCAAAAACAGCTCTCAGCCTCCCCTTGCTTCCTGCGAGGAATACTTGTTCTCACTATCGCTGTATACTTAGAAACTGGTCTCCTACCACACTAACCTCACCTCTTCTCTCTGCTCTCATGCTCACAAGCTATCCATGACCCCCCCAGTTCATGCTTGCCCCCATGAAATCTCAAAGATTCAGGACAACCTGTCTGCATTCCTCCCTCTTCCTGCTTCTCTTTCCTTCTCTCCACTACCACTCTACTCACCATCCTCTAAATATTATACTTTCCTCCCACCATATGAAATTCCAATTTACCAACCTTCTGTGCCCCTTCTGACCACTTCACGTGAGATAGAGTCAAGCAGCTGTCACCTTTGACCTACCTCTTTCCTCTCTTCAACCTTTCATATTTCTCTTCCATTTCCCCAGCCTGTTTCAAAAGTGACCATCATCATACTCATTATGAAGTAACCCTCCACTAACCCCACGCATTCAGCTTATTATTGACCCTTTCTTCCTCATCCACATTATTCCAAAGTTCTCCAATGGGTAATCTTGGGTTGTGCTGCAGACACTCCGGGGAGACAGCCCACACTAACATCTCAATTTCTCTCACAGGATCCAGGAATGTACTCCAGCGTGGAATCTCATGAGGGCAATGCTCTGGGGTGTCCACAGGAAACTCCAAGAGGTACCAGCTACTCCAGCCAGGTGATGCGCTTTAAAGATGGCAGTGTCTTGAGAATGATAGCATGCAAACCGTGGTGCAGTAATGCACTTAAGGCACTGAGAAGAGCTCAGGAGAAGAGCTCAAGCTGCTGTGGAGGGTGACAGTTGGTGAATAAATGAAAGTAGAAGGATCACTCACCTTTTCTTTTCAAGTGTTTGTTAGCAGCTGCAGGCACTTGTGTGCATCAGTGCTTGCCCAGTATGAGTAGCACTCTAACCTGTCAGCAAACCCTTCCTCACCCATCACTCTTCCTCACATGCAGAAACAGGGCTGGGGATACTTCTTTGCTGGAAAGAAACAGTCTTCTGGGCTCTCTGCCAGGCCCACTAAAAAGGTGGCCCCATGTTGCTACTGCCTCAGAAAGCACCACACAGTCTCACACTTCATTAGGACTCTAGATTCTGGAGATCTAATCCAACTTGTGCTGCAGCAATAAAGGGTGCATTCTGCCCCACTTTGATCCTGGTACGCCAGTCTACTAACACTCTTCTACAGCTCCAATAGGCAAGTGGCAGCCATAGACAATGGAGGATGCAACTTCCTTCAAACTTAAGGGCCAATCTTCAAAAGACACTTGCTCAGGATGATAACCAGCCACAACAATGTCTCCAGAGTAGGCTGACCTCCAAACAGCCTGAAGACTTATCACCAGAATGTTGCAACCAAATTGAGATAACTGAATCAGGATCCAGATAAGTAATGAAAATCTTTACTGTGCTCAAGCAGGTAAGTACCATGGTAAGTACCATGAAATATAGGTATGTGCCCCTTGGTCCAGCACTTACTCTGCCCAACTGATGTAGATACATATTCTACTCTGACATGCCTACATTGCACTCTCAAGCACACTGTGATGTTACAGTGCCCTTCCCCATTATGGAAGCAATGCACTATGCCACATCTCCATTCTTCCTCTAATGAGGCAGTACACCACAGTGCATCTAATAGATAGCTATAAGTCTCCTCCACTCAGGTCTAAGGAATATGCTCCAAGGTGCTGTAGACTGTAAAGATGTATACTCTGTTTTCCATGGTTACTGTAAAAACTGAATTTAGGGCACAGCTCCCAAGACTAAGGGCCTCATTACATGGAAGGCGGTGAGCCATGGTGCTATTAGCGCCATGGCTCATGCCGGTAAAATACCGGCACCGCCTTGGCGGAAAGGGGATTTACCACCCCATTCCAAGGTTGGAGGGGCGGTAAATCCCCCTTCCGCCATTGCCCTTCCCCATTCCCCATAGGGCTCTGGGAATGGGGAAGGCGCAATATTTTGCGGTGCCGTAATTAGCTCTGAGGTCCCTTAGCGGGTTGGATTTTAACGCCTGCAAAATCCCCCAACCTGCAAAGGGACCTCGTAGTAAGGTGGTAGGGATTTACCGGTACCGGTATTTTACCGGTACCGGTAAATCCCTAACGCCATCCGTGTAATGAGGCCCTAAGGCACGAATAGTGACCTACCTCCTCCCATCTCTTGAATGCTGTTGTTCTTTGTGTTCCCTTAAACACAGCTGGAAGCATTTCCGGAGCACCAACCCAACTAATTCAAATCTGACTGTTGTAGGGAAGGCATGGTTTCACAAGTATGACACTGGCACAATGGATACAATTTGTAAACCCTTTATTGAAATAGTTGGGGTTGGAGAAACTCCTATTTTGCCCTATTAGTAAGATGGGAGTAGTCTCTACCAACAAACGATAAACAAAACAGTCCTAGTGGAGTCTCTGAAATCAAAATGGCCTATGCTATCTAAACCCTAATGCCTGCCCTATCTCTTGTACAAAAATTTCAAAAAGGAGAAATGTGTTCAAAGAAACAATCATTGTTAAAAAGAATAAAGGTAGTTGAACCAGCTCTCCTCACATTAAACCACAAGGCTGTCCTTGAAGGCAGGATGGCACACTCTGGCTCGGTTTCTAACACTCTAAGCAGTTACAGACCATGGATTGAGGCCCGTCTGGCCTTCCACGTTAAAGTCTCTTTCTTGACTTTCAAAATTTATTCCAACATAAAGTTCACAAAGGTCCCCCTCAGCCGGTCTCAGATCTTACAGCACACAGTTCACATAGGTCCCCCTCTGTTGGGCTCAGACCTCTCACGTCACAGTTCAACACAAGCTTGCAAGGAGGCTCCCTTCCCCAATCTTATTGTACTTCGGACTCCCTCAATCGGGTTCAGACCCCTTTCAGATTTGAAAGATGTTCAAATGTGCGTGGCTCTCCTAACAGACCACTGCAGGACCACTTCAACCCAAAGTTCAAGTTTACGCTCACTTGATTCACTTTTGCTTTAAAACTTCAAACAATATACCTTTCACAGTAGGCTACTTCCTTTCGCCAGACCACTCCATTACTTAGTATCGCTGATCTCACAGCTGCCTTTTACTTCAAAGTTAATTCACAGGTCTGCCATTCTTCGTGTCTCAGTCACATGCGTGCAGCCTTCACTTGTGATATAATGTTGCTACTACATTTGCTTTAACACACACTGGTCTCCCAGGTCGCTTGCCAACTCACCAGCTGTGTGTGCTTCTTTCTTGTGTTGCTATCTCCAGTTCACAAGTCAAGGTTAGACTACAGGCTTGGCCTCGGCTCCGCAACTCTGCTGTTCACCCGGGAGAGTCACTGGCATCCTTGGAACACAATACAATCTTCATTTGTGCAATCTGGCCTTCTCCACATATATTTTATAGTCTGTCGAAGGCAACAACCTCCAGTAGGGAACCCTTGGGGTTTTCATCCCGCTGCTCTTGTCCCTTGGTCCGTTGCTCTGCTCCAGTAGGTGTGCCTTCATCCTGGAAGTTCTCCTTGTACTTGTGTTCCGCCTTACTCAGAGTCTGTATATAGGTGTTGCTTATTATTCGTGTGAGGAGAGCTAACTGGTATCAGGTGTATGTACTTGAATGTAGTGTGAAGTGCCTAACTTTGCCTGACTCGATTAATGCAACATGTCCAGTATGATGTGAGAGAGTTAGTCTGGTTATTTTCAGTCACCCTTGTCCTCAGCCCAGTGTTTGTGTAAAAAGAGGGGGGAGGGGTTGGGACTTCAGAAAATCCACCAAAACAGGATGGTGTAGATAAACAAAAAAGGGGGTATACCACGTCTCACCATTGGCTGTCACACCCCTACTCCCCGAAGACCCCTCACTTAGGTAATCCTCCCACACTGGTCCACTCCCAGGGTCTGGATTCAAAGGCGATGGCCATTCCCTGGCCACCTGAGAGAGAGATCCCCGGGGACTAGCGGCTGAGACACCCTCTGGTTGCTCACATCGCCTTCCCCTGTGTGATGTAGCCGCATCTGTTTCATAGGAAAACCGGGAAAGGAAATCAATGTCCCCCTGTTCTTTACCTTTTCAGTGTTCTACAGTGAAACAGTAGGGTTCCAGGTCTAAGAACTAACTCATGACTCGAGGGTTATAGTCCTTCCGTTGACTTACCCATACTTAAGGTGAGTGGTCAGTGACAAGTGTGAACTTTCTCGCTAGAAGGTAGTATCCTAGATGGACAATTGCCCATTTGATTGCCAAGGCCTCTAATTCCAACACAGAGTAGTTCTTCTCACGTGGGAAGATATTACGACTAGTGAATATGATGGGGGGTGTTCGAATCCATTGAATATTTGTGATAAGACTGCTCCTAATCCTGTGAGAGAGGCATCCGTTTGTAACACACATTCTTTCAAAAAGTCTACTATTTTCAGGATGGGGTTCTGACACAAGGCTTGTTTTAGGTTGTTGTAACATGCATCATCCTTATCAGTCCAATGAATCTTCTGCGGTTTGGCATTCCTGATTTTGTCTGTTAATCTGGTTGCTGAGAAATGTGGGTTACACCTTTGATAATAACCAATCAATCCTAGGAATGCCCTGAGGTCTTTATTGGTCTTGGGTGTGGGGGCATCTAGGACGGCTTTCACTTTTTCTTATTGAGGCTGTACACTGCCATTCCCTAGAAAGAAGCCTGGGTATTTCACAGCCGATTCAGCAGTTTACATTTGGATGGATTTGTAGTTAAGCCGGCCTCTCTGAGGGTTCTCATAATAGTAGAAGGATGGAAAAGATGGTCTTCCCAACTACTATAAATTACTATGTCGTCAGTATAGGCCCCACAGAAATCAGAGTAGCGCTGTAATATCCTGTCCATCAGTTATTGGAAAGTGGCTGGTGCCCCATGCAGGCCAAATGGAGGGACTTTGAACTGAAATAGTCCAGAATGTTGAGAAAGCTGTCTTTTCCTTAGCAAGTCCATGTACTGGTACCTGCCAATATCCCCTGGTTAAATCTAGGATTGATAGTAATGTGGTGTTTCCAAGTTTATCTATTAACTCATTGATGAGTGGCATAGGATAGGCATTTAAAGGCAGAGATGGCGTTTACCTGCCTAAAGTATAGACAAAACCTCCAAGAATGTTCAGGTTTAGTTACCAACACAACAGGGGAGGACCATGGACTTGAAGAATGCTCGGTAATGTTTGCCTTCAGCATTTCTTTAATTTCCTCAACCACTATTTGTTTTCATGCTTCTGGGAGTCTATTTGGTTTGAAATGGACCACTTATCCCTTTGGGGTTCTGATATAATGATAAGTACCATGCACTCTCCCTGGTTTCTCGCAAAATACATCAGAGATGCCATAATAAGGACATTCAAATCTTCTTGTTTTTGTTTAGATATTGTGGTGGCGGTAGTATTTTCTTTCCACTCCTTAGGAGATTTAGGTGGTAGAGGTGGGTCTTTTGTTTTCTATCAGGTTGGGCTATTTTATAGGTTACTGTTTGCTCTAGCACCTCATGTGGTCCATGCCACTTTGAGACACATTTATTTTCAGAGGTGGGTAAGAGGAATAATACCTTCTGGCCTACTGAAAACAATCTCAAATTCTCCCCCTTGTCATAGGTGGACTTTTGTTGGGCTTGTGCTTTCTCCATGTGAGGGTGAACTAGACTTCGGATGACTTTTATGTGTTTTCTCGCAATCAGGTAGCTGTCTGTGAGAAGGGAATAGGGGCCTATTCTCTCTCTTCCCAGGTCTCCCCGAGCATGTCTAAGACACCTCTTGGTTCTCTACCATAAATTAATTCAAAAGGAGAGAATCCGGTGGATGCCTGAAGGGTCTTTCTTCCTGCAAATAGGGCCCATCAGATCATGCAATCCCAGTCCTTCCCATCTTCATTTCTCAATTTCCTCAACATCATTTTAAAGGTTTTGTTAAATCTCTCTACCAATCCCTCTGTTTGGGGGTGGTAAACTGAGGTTCTTAAGGTGGTAATGTATAGTACTTTCTTGACTTCACCCATAAATTTGCTCATGAAATTGGATCTCTGATCCATTAGAATTTCCTTGGGGAAACCAACCCTAGAAAAGAATGGCAGTAGGTGTTTTAAAATGTGCTGGGTTGTGTTGTTCCGCATGGGGAAGGCCTCTGGATATTCGGTAGCATAATCAACATTTATGAGAACATATTGATTACCCAGTCTAGAGGTTTCCAACAGTCCAATAATATCCATCCCTATTCAGGAGAAAGGGACTTCTGTTATCAGTACGATGTTTAGAGGGGCAGGTAAGGGAATATGTGCACTGGTTATCTGTCACATTTCACATGTCTGAATGAAGTTCAGCATGGATACCTGGCCAATAGAATTTCCCACAGATGTAAGCTTGGGCTTTAGACTTCCTTAAATGTCTCCCTGTCAAATGAGAATTTACAATCTCTAACACGATCTTGCGAAGGGTTTTGGGTTTTACTAACTGAGGTTTACTCAGGCCTTCTCTGGAGGTTCCCTTTCTATATAGTAATCCCTGTTTCAGGTACTGTGTTCTGTGGTACTGCAAGGTGCGTTGGATATCCCAATTGAAACCATCATGTTAGCGCTATGAGGCACTGCTTTGGCACAGAATCTGAGACCTAACTGACAAGTGCAGAAGATGACCAGCATGAAGACAATCACGGGTACCAACATTTTCACTATTGCTCCCATCGCCGTGAGGAGATCAAGAACGTAGCAGTTCTGCATCGTCATCAACGACAAGGCCCGCAATTCAACTTCCATGGCATTGAACCTTTGTTCAGTGTCATTGGCCAACTGTATCAGCTCCCAGCAGACAATCTGAAGCAATTTGACATTAGCAGCTGCTTGAACCCCGGGCAGTAAGAGTGATGCAAAAAAGGTTTCCGCACTGCCAAACACCTGTATTCATCAGATATTTCATTGAGAAGTTCAGATGAATCGTGAAATACATAGTTTGCTCTTTTCTTCCCCCGGAACATGTCTTTTGTATCCTTTTCAGGGTGGATGTGGAACACTGAGGCCTGCAATGGGTTTCTGGTAGGTCCTTCTGAGGTGGGAACTGCCATTGGTACCGGCCTCCCTTAGAGATGTTATCGGGTATTACGGGCAGTACAAAGTGCAAGGTAGCTAGGGAACAGCAGCCCCTCCATGATCGTGGGAGGTGCAAGTACGCCTGCTGACCACAAACCCAGTAATAGTCCATAACTGCAGCTGTGCCTTTCTAAGGTCTCGGATGAGTAAACTCTTATTACAATGTTCATTGGCCCCCACAGAAACAGTTCATTCATTGTAAAGGCAAATTCCATATATTTCTTCTCTGTGCACTTTCACTGGTTTTTCCATTGCCTCCATCCATGTCAACTTTGCGAAATGATCAGTCCAGAATAGTTCACATGCTGTCTTCACTTGGGCCAGGACCTTTTCTTCAAACCCTATCAGACCTCCCGCCATACGACTCAGCCTTGTTTCTTGCTACTTGTTTGCCACATATTTGCATCCTTGTACCACCAAATGCGGTCTTGGCAGACACTGGATACCTTTAGAATTGCTGTTGCACTGCAGTTGATCTGGATCTGATACATCAAGCCTTACACTATGTGCCTGGAACGTTCCTCGTATCCTACATAGCGCTAGATGTATTGGGCATTGAGCCTCTAGAATGGCTCCTTCCTGCGGCACTAAAACCTTAGCGGCTCCTGATACATGCAGTATCAATGAACACACATAACAACGCCCATTCACTTTTTCCCTCCCCACAGTGCTCATGTCTGTGTACCAACTATTGGACAATTCAGGATGGCCACATCTTCTATAGCATCCAAGCCAAGCCCATGAAAGGCATCATATCATATCATTTAGAGCTTTTTATATATCCTTAATAATTCTACAAGCATGAGTGTCATTAGTGCAGCTGTCATCATGAGTAAAATTGGGGAGAAATAAGGACTTGACAATGATAATGATAATGATAATGATAATGACAATACATACGAAGAATCCATATCCAGTGGGTGTGTCTGCAAAAGGGACAACACTGTTACTGCTAGCATGTAGGTTTGCGGCCTTGGTGTTGTTTATTAGGGACAATAAAGATATAGTTGCATTTGTACTAGTATTATTATATTGATTATTAACAGCAGCGTTTTGATGAACACCCCCCCTTTTAAAATGTACACCCCATATAAAAAGAGCTCCTAAATAAATGCCTAATACAAACATAAAAATTGCAAACAACCCCACAATATAATGCAGGGGACATAAGTATGAGTATGAAAATCTAGACACAGTATTATAATTAACATTCTTTTGAATAAACAATGAGTCGTTTCAGAGCGCTGGTACCATCTTCTGCTGTTTCTGAAAGGCAATTATAGTATTCAAAGAGAAATATAAACAGAGAGAAAAAAGAAACAAAGAGAGAGAGAGAGAGATTAAACAAATAAAAAAAGAAAGACAAATAGAGTTTGGGAGGGAGCAAGAGAGTGCCCTCTGTGCAAAAGTGCTGTTCAGTGCAGGTGTGCTGAGGTGGCACTTGGCACAAAGTGACCAAGAAGGAGTATGTGTACAAGTACGTAATTGTTCAGGGCCACTGCTATAGTCACTGCAGTATGCTCAGGGGTGCCCTCTGGATATCTGATAAGTGCATCCAGTGGCAAAGTTCTTTAACTTTAACTGCAAAGGAAGTGGAAAAGATGACCTCATATGTCCCTTTATACCTGGGCTCACTCCACCTGCGGATGAAGTGCCACACGTAGACCAGTGCTCCCGGAAGCAGCAGTTTACTGGGTGAGGAATCCAATGGTGCAGGAGCTGTGGCACCTAGTGTTTCCTCTGATCGGGGTGGTGCAATCTGTTGAGAGATACACAGTATTTAATGGCCCGTATTAGGGTGGTCAAGTAGCTTTTAAATTTGTCTCCTAATACAGATGTGCTACTAACAGGAGTCAGGGACGTATGCATGCGATGACCAGTGACCACCTCATGAGGTGACAAATGGTGGTCTTTGCAGTGTTTGGTGTGCAAACCGAAAAGTACCAATGGCAAGCAGTGCACCCAGTTCGGTTCCATGTGTTAATATCCCTGCAAAAATATTGCGGTACAAAAATATCACCATATTTTTGTGGTGATATTGAGGCATGGACCCTGAATTATTTTTAAATGTGCGGGGGACACCAACGCAAAACCCGCTCCCACATATTATCCCCCCCAAAAATATTGCCTATAGCATTCCAGACAACCATATATATGGCAATATTTTTGGTGGGGATAATATGTAGGGATAACCCAAGTTCTTCTTTAACGTGGTGCAAAGCTCGGAGACTTTACTCTTCAGCAGGCCATTTATCCTCTCCATTGGACTGGGGGTGGTAAATGGCACACATTTGATGTTTATTGCCAAGCAATTCTGCAATTCCTTTAAACAATTTGTTAAAAATGTTTGTGCTGTTATCTGATCTCAATAAATCGCACACACCCCATAGAGGAAAATCCACATGCACTAAAAAGTTTGCTATGCATTTGTCATCTGGATGCACACAAGGTCCCACCTCCATTCACCGGGACAAGGGGCAGATGACAACGAATGTCGGGAGCCGTTGCACGTCTCACCCATATCTGCGTAATCAATATGCAACTCACAGAAAAGGCCAGTCGGGTAGGCCAGAGTGCCTCTTATTGTTCGCTATGTCACCACTGTGCTGTAACTCTGACATGCGGTGCAGCTGATAACAAAACTGGTCAAGTGCTTCTGGAGAATTGGGACAATCCAGTCTTCCTGAATGTCCACAGTGATGCACTGCTTAGAGACATGTGATGGATGATGAAGCTGGTCAAATGCTACTATTAGTAACTCAAATGGCATAACTATTTTTCCTGTTACCTTCTGTCTCCATTATACATCAGTGGGGGATTGTTTGCACCCTCTTTTTAACCACAGTTGCTTTTCCTCCTCGGGGGCCCCTCCCTGTAACTCAATTTTTTCCACTGTTGATAGTGCACGATAGGTATGCTGCTTTTTTGGCCACTGTGGCAGTGGCAGTGTTTCAGAGGGAGACCATGTTCGTGTTATTGGTGTGGGCAGCACATTTAATGACCGCTACTGCACATGGTTGTAATAGTGTAAAAATAAGCCTATCTAGTAATGTGGCATGCTGAACTGGGGACCTGTCAGCCCTCTTAAACCCCCTCCTCTTCAAGTGTGTGAGACCTATGTGGATTGTTGTAGTGACGTACGCCTAGTCCGAATAGATCATTACATGGCACCCCTGCAATGCTTGCAGTACTTCTATGAGCGCTATGAGCTCTGTCGCTTGAGCTGAAAAGGGCATTGGCAATCTCTTCTGAACTAACGTTTCTTACTCACCATCCACTAGGAGCAACACAGCCACCCCTGTGTGTTTCAGGCCGGTGCCCTGGTCCGTTATTGCTGACCCGTCAATGAAGAGAACCTCCCCCCTCAAGTGGCTTTTGCTTTGGAAGTGTCATACACCTCCCCCTCATAAAATACACAGGCATGTTGGTCCATATCTTCGTCTGGTAACATTTCAGTCAAAAACATAGCAGATTTACTGTTTTGCATCTTACAATGTGGATATTAGGGCTAGACAGAATTAATCCATTGGCAGATTCTCTTTGTGTCATTAGAGTAGACTTTGATCTTTCCAGGATAGCGTACAATGCGTGCTCCATGTATAGGGTGATGGATCACCCCATTACTATAGTGGAGCTCTTTTCATCCACGTACTGGGTGATCATGCTGGATGCCTGTATATTTCCTAAGTCTGCATGAAGAACTCTGTTGAAAGTACTCACAGGACCCTTGAGGCAGTCTTGAGTAAACGCAGTGAGGTATTGTGAGACAGGGTGCAGTGGGATGGAGAAGAAACTGTTTTTGAGATACACCACAGTAAAGTGGGCCACAGGTTTATGAACCACAGGATATACAGCCTGTCATTTAGGGGGCACAAATTATGGCTCATCCTCCAACTGCCCCTCTTTGCCTTTTTTATAGGATAGATAGCCGTGTTGCATGGGGAAGTGGATGGCACTATTATTCCCTGGTTCAACGGGGCAGTGATGGTGTCCCTAATCCCTTCCTCCGCCACACTAGATAATGGGGTACTGTCTCACTCAGGGCAGCACAGCACCTGGCTTCAGTGTTATTCGCACTGGGGTCACTCCTTATAACAGCCCTACCTCATGGGCATTTGTTGTCCAAAGTCTTTCAGGTACCTGGTCTATGTCACTGTCAGTGAAGTGGGGCAGAGCTGCAAGAGCCATGGGCTGTCATTGATCTTTGCAGTACTTCATCGTAATTTCACAGAGGATACAAATAGCCAATACAGTTTCTCCATTGTCTGGTTTGTCTTCAAACAATTGTGCATCAGTCACCTCCCTCAGAGGCACCATAGGATCAATACAAAGCACTGTGCACCACTCGCATCCATCAGGGTCAGCCCCTTTGACAATGATCCACTTTGCCAAGACCACCAGACCTTGCAAATCCAGAGCTAATATTATTCCTGCCACTAACTCGGGGGTTACCGCAGGGCAGAAAATGAAATCGGACAGCACTCACCGGCAACCCCTGCCAATTTGGGGTATCGCCTCAAGAAGCACTGTGACCCTGTCTATGAACATGTCTGGGTCCCCGGAAATTCTGCGAACCACCACCTCTCCCCCGCTTGCACATAGGATAACCATTGCTCTCATTGCACACATTGCTGGAGTGGCACATACTATACCACTGTCTGTGAAAGAGACAGTCATGTTCAATTTGCTAAGCAGGTCACGGCCCAGCAAATTTATAGCGGAACATTCAGAGTATAGCACGGGAGCCCACACCACCTTCCCCCTATTTTAATGTCAAGCTCTTTAATGTATGGAACCGTGGCGACAGCCCCAGAGAGGCCCTGCATGAAAGAGTTTCAACTGATAGCGGGAATTTTACCTCACTGATGCATGATTTAGTGGCACCTGTGTCAACCATAAAAATGAATCGGAATGAGTTCCCCAAAAATATGCAAACCGAAAGCAATCATCTCGTATTGAGGAAAAGCTTGAACACTTTGCTATTTGCCTAGGTAGGTTGCTGTTAGGGCTGCTGTTTCACCCCTTTCTTGAGTATTAGTTGGTCTGTCTTTGTTTCACTGTTTTTGTATAGAGCCCTGATGCCTATCGTCTTTTTGGCACTTAATAAACAAATAGAGATAGAAATAAAAATAGAAGTGTTTATTTCCTTTCTCAGCGCCCACCAAGGGATTCTCATCAGGGTGGACAGTCATGGATAGTACTGCGCATTTAAGAGCCTTTTGTGGGCTGTCCTAGTCGGGCTAGGTGTTTGTAGCGGGGAACGAAAAAGGGTTGCCTGCCATGACATTGCCCCCCTAGTAAGGTTCAATGGCACTGTTGGGCCCAGCACCATTTGCGGACATGTTTCCTCCATACGGAGCACTAGGCGGTGGAATACGTGGTGGGGCAGCTTGTGGGTTTTGTATTTGTGCACCTCAGAGTTGAGGGAGCAATTGAGTATACACGTAATGTATCTCATATGGTACAGAAGTTAGTATTGTGAGTTGCCCTTGTGGGTGGTGCTGGGCTGTGGGTAATAGTCGCCATATGGGTTATATCCCACCCCTGGCCTGTGCCTACATTCCTTCACAAAATGCCCCCATTTCCCACAACTCCAACATTGTGAAGGCCCCATACAACCACCTCGAGGTCCCATACCGCCAAAGCCCCCTTATCCCTCCCTTCTTCCTCTAAAACCACCTTTCCCTCATTGTTGCCCTCCTTGCTGTCACTCAGTGCCAGGTGTTGCGGCCCCCTACACACTGTGCTTTTGCTCTTCCTCCTCCAGGCCCTAATGCAGCTATTCTTGCTTCTGCAGCTGCCTGTGTGTTCCCTGTCGTTTCTATCTGCGCTGATGTGGGTGCTGTCTATCTTAGCTTTTTTTCTGTACCAGTTTCACTTCTTCTGCCTGTATACACTGCGCTGCTTCCTTTTCGCGCTCCTTTATTCTTTTACAATGATGTTTTTTTATTGTCTGAAAGTCTGCGCACCCTTTTGCTTCAATGTCCACTATTTTGTCAAGTGCCTTCTGTACTTACTTGGGAAGGACCCTTTTTGAAAATGAAATAAAAAAGAGGAACTTATCAGTGGCACTGGTCTTCCATCCCCGCCTTCCACATTTCTTGAAGTTTAATAATGTACTGCGCTGGGTCTTCATCTTCACCCATAGTATACTGCATTACAGATACTGTATAGCTCCTAATGAATGCACCATGCTAACATGCACCCTTCTGTGCACCCTCCCCCCGAGCTCCCTCGTTGTGGAGTTTACAGTTTCTTTCTCTCACGGATCACCTAGAGGGGTGGGAAGACACTCTCTCCTTCCCAACATAGGGCACCAGCCAATTGCATTACAAACAAATAAGATTATTAATTAGAAGGTATCGCTGATCAATGTAACTATTCTTAATCAGAGGCACCAACATTAAGGTAGAGTTACAGTTCTTTTTAAGCCCAAGCGCTATGTGAATAGGACACACATGGCATGCAAATAAAAGCAGACAAGGAACTGCAAACCAAATTCAAAAGAGCTGAGTGAGGTATTGCAGCAAGAAGCAGAATCCAGCCAAACAGTAGGGGCTGACCCCATCCTAGGCCGACATCCGGGGTCCATACCTGAAGCAGAGGAGATCTAGCTTCAACTTCCAGTGAAGAAAGCTCCTGGTGGGATACTGATATGATATGATATGTTATTTAGAACGTGCTTAATACCCAGAGGCTTCTAAGCGCGGACCCCGGGGTCGAACATGTGGTGCTCCGTGTCATCTTGCTTCCAAGGCAAGCACATTGCCCCTGGGCAATCCTCCCGAGACCCAGAGCTATCCTCTCAAGACCCTGAGCTATCCTCCCGAGACGAGGGAACAGAGGCAGCCAGGCTTGCCCTGAGAGATCCAAAGCCTGCTGGCTCAAGCTCAATTACTGACTACACATATATATACCAGTAAGAGAACTGCTGATACAGTCTGTATGCTATTAGTTGGCACCTTATTAAGCTACACTAAATACCTATTCAAGGGTGGTCCAGCGATATTATTTGACTGCTGATCATGCCTCCTTCTGGGGTAGAGTAAATTAATTAATTGTCCAAGAATATCAAAGAGAATGATAGCAATATATTTGTGCTAACCTGCTAGACTCTCTGCAAATTCAATTTGGAGATCTGGTTTTCAATGCTACTAATCTATGTAGACATGAAGAGCATCTAAAGAGCGTTGTTTGCACACCATGTTTGGTGAAGGACTACACAATGTCACTTCTAAAAGCTTAAGCTTCACTGGGGAAGGGCCATTGTTAATACAAATATAAGTTAAAATGTGAGCTAGCTCGTTTACTCCTTTTAGCGACATTTAAACAGCAGCCTCCGTTTTTAAGTCGAAGGGGTGAATAATGTAGCCTTGTGCCATTTTTAAAATGGCTATTTTTTCAGTTGGTTAAGGTCAGAGATATTGCAAATATGTGCCTTGTTGAATAATCGGCAACATGGTAAAAAGTGAATGCGTTGGGCATAATTCTCAAAGATTGGCAGTGGAGCAGATCAGGGGATGCCGGTGAGCATCTTAGATGGGCACCTGTCACATTGTCCCAGATTCATAAAGCCACAAACTGGAGCGAATATGCAGATGCCAGGGGCATCCCTGAGACGCCCTGGAGAACACCACTGTCATTCTCATTTCTATACGAGAATCTCAACATCTGCAAATCTGAGATGCTCATCGACATCTCCTGGACTGCTCCAGTGTATAATGTAGTAGATTTGGTCACTTGCACGAATGAATTCAGTGTCTTATTCATGAATTACAAAATCAGATAGTAGTGTTTTTTTTTACTGTGGTTTGCATTCATTTTCCCTGCAAATTATGATTTCTATTCCGCAGAAATCTGGTTAAAGATTCTGTAGTTTTGGAGGGTATTTTCCCAGCGCTTTCCAAGCTAGGGCTTTCCGTAAGGGCTGATTGTGCTGAGGAACCCCTGTTCACCCGTGTGACACTTTGGGACTTGGAATCAGCGTTTCTCCTCTGCTACAACCACGTGACTGCTGAACACCGCCTCCGCATCCCAGCAATCCTTACTTCAGCCCAGTGCACGTGCTTCCGCGCACGCGCTTTCCGAGCAAGTGCTTTCCATAAGGGCTGATTGTTCTGAGGAACCCCTGTTCACCCGTGTGACACTTCGTGACTTGGAATCAGCGTTTCTCCTTTGCTACAACCACGGTACCATTGATAGTGTGGAGTGCAATCGCACATTCTGAACAAAGACTTAGCACTTTAGCTCTTCAGAATATCTCCTTGAACACTGTTGTTTATTTTATCTGTAGTGACTGCTGAACACCGCCCCCGCATCCCAGCAATCCTTACTTCAGCCCAGTGCACATGCTTCCGCGCGCACGCTTTCCGAGCAAGGGCTTTCCGTAAGGGCTGATTGTGCTGATCGTGCGGAGGGTGGCGAGGGTGAGCCCTAATAATAATATTTTTGATCTCATTTCTGTTATTGCTTAATCACTCGTGAGAAAGTTGTTATTGCTTAATCACTCGTGAGAAAGTTCGAAACAATCTAAAGTGTGATATTTCAAAAATAACATTAATGGTTAAATTGTACACCCTGCGCACAAATATGCCCTCGGTGGAACCGTTAATTGATCGACCGTATGATTTCCATACAACACCAAAACGAATTGTGCATGGTGCCCCCCCACGTGTATCCTCCCGTGGCAGGTCGTTGTCGCATACTAGCGACATTAGAAAGTTTTATTCTGATGGTCTGCCAGTGATAGAACGCAATCTCATGATAGGAAAGGAAAAAAATTAAAACCAGTGTGCGGCGAATCACAAGCGACTGCAATGATCCCTGATAACACTAAATCGGGACCTTGTGCAGTCGATTTATGCACGCCATCAGATTCATTCTTAGCCGCCTTCACTGAACCCAATCTGTTAGGTGATTATGCTTTGCCTGTAAATACTAAATCTATGACTAATGTCATTATTTTTTTTATTTTTTTATTTTATTGCATCAATTAGTTTCCAAAAAAACTTTAAATGCACATATAAAGAAAAGAATTAATCAATAGTAGAGAAAAGAAAAGAAAAACAAAATATGAATCAACTCTTAAGGGGAGAAAATATAAAAATATAAACCGCCAATGTACAAACAAAGCAGTGTATAAGAACGAAGGCACTGGGCCTCAATGTTACAGAATTGAGTTCATAGGCCGTAAGGAACTAGGTGTCCTAAATTAAAAAGATTCCTCTCACAAAATTCAACAGTGCCAAAGTCAGAGATACTTTTCCTCTCCATCTTAAGATAGACCACCTCTCTTGAGGGGATTTGAATTTAAAATTCTCAAAGTGTTTTGCCAACCATTTTTCTCTAAGAAATGTTAATGAAGTACAGCTCATCATCAGGTGGTATAATGTTTCAATCTCCTGGCCACAACAACGCAAGATAATGTCATTATGCATACCGAATCTATACAACTTTCTGACGCCCCATGTCCTCCAATAAATGATGATGTAGAAATAAATGACGATGTTGAGGATGTTTTACATACAATAAATGACACCTCACCACTGGCTAGCGGTGTAATGGAAAAACATCCAAATGCAGAAGCAGACGTGGAACACCTATTACAATCGCCAGTAATGTTCCCGGAATGTTTGTTAGAATCATCCGCTTTATCTATATCTTTTACGCAACACTAGCCAAAACAATCTAAGCATAGTAGTCTGGAACCTCTGTGCTCACAAAACCCATTCTCATTGACTTCCACGGAAATAACGCTGCAGGCCATAAACACGGCATGGTCTTCGGTAGCCAAACTATATGAAACATTGGATGCAAGAATAACGGATCAGAACTTTTTACTAAGAGAGCTGTTAGAAAGTAAAAATGTATTTGCTCCTGTAAAAGAAAACATGGCAGTTATTAGCGTAAATGCTCACGAAGCATAGCTAGTAAAGCCAAAAGACATAAAAAATACTGTCATTGACTTGCCAGATGGTAGAAATGACCACCATGAGGAAGAGTCGAGTACATTGTGTATTGGATGAAAAGAAAGTTGGTTCTGGATGTGTGATTCAATTGAAATAATTGATCAAGAGGAAATGAAGAAAGTAGTGGAGGAAAGGGCTCAAGAACAAGTGAGTGTGCCTCCTCTGCCTAACAACACGACATATAACATCTTTAGTGTTACTAACAGAGGAAAAAAACTAGCTGTTGAACAGCCTTTGATGAAAAAAACTAAAAACCCCAAAATTACAAAAAATGCAAAAGAATAAAAAATCCAGACAGTTTGTTAAGTTATTGTCCTAACCAGATAAAAGAAGCCAAGAGAAGAGTGCAGCTATTGTCCTAAAATATATTGCCACTAACAGAAGCAAAGCTGCCACTCCAATTAACAAGTTGGCAACAAAAGAAAAGGAAACTCCAATGGATATGGATCTTAGGTACGACCCTCTAGATAACCTAGTGGATGAGGTAGCAAAAAATGAACAAGCTAGTGATGCACTAAGAACATATCCACCCTCACAGATAGCTCAGAAAAAAGAGCTGGGAGGGGATCTAGAAAACAAACCCCAAGATCTTTCCTTTCTGACATTGGAAGATAGGCGTGAAGAAATTATGAAATCAATGGGCATCTTCTTTTCCAGAAACCAACAGGGTTCTAAACCCAGCGTTGTCGGCATTATGAGATTGCAACGAATCAAATAGAGAAATACAACCATAACACACATGACCTGAAATCCCATCAGATCTAGAAAACAAACCCCAAGATCTTTCCTTTCTGACATTGGAAGATAGGCGTGAAGAAATTATGAAATCAATGGGCATCTTCTTTTCCAGAAACCAACAGGGTTCTAAACCCAGCGTTGCCAGGCATTATGAGATTGCAGCGAATCAAGTAGAGAAATACAACCATAACACACATGACCTGAAATCCCATCAGAACAACATTTTCTGTGGTGCAGGGACAACTCCTGCAAGTGCTAACCTCACGGTTCAAAATAAGAAAAATGAAATGAGAATTCCCTTGAAGAATAGACATAATAAATGTAATGATTCAACGCACGTGAGCTTAATTTTGCAATGTCGGGGTGGTGATTTAGGGCTGTATGATTTGAATCGATCTTCAGTATTGAATATACTGCAAAATATTCCAAACTTACAGCGTACAAAGTCTGACGGCATATCACAAATTGGGTTCCTACATGACCATGATAGATCAGTTGTAAAAATCTGGATGTTATCAGCCTTGGTCAAATACACTATTTGGCAAGCAAAAGAGGACATTTATCAGCTGGGTTTCCTGCTGTTAAATCCAACTGCAACACTAAGTGTAGCTAATACTTATCCATCAAATGTAGTTAATACATATCCAAATACCTATCATGGAAAGGTTCAGTTTACTACAGGAAAAAACAATCCCTTGACTGTAAAATGTTTTACAGCTAATGACAATCAAACAAGAATGGTAACATGCCCCTCTGAAGGAAAGGGGATGGATAGATGTTAGCTACCCATTGATGAAAGTAATCAAATCATACACCTAGCTTCTTGGAATACCCGAGGCCATACTCACCTTACACCGACCTCAATGTCCATCCTGGCTGCAGTGTAATTTATTGTGTTTTGGAGTGCAGCACCACTGAATGTGATAGCATTATTGCCAGCAATAATGTGGCACAGATAGCCAGCCCTATGTTGCTAGCATAACATATGGGTATGCAAATGGAGACAGGCTGCAGATTTAAAAGTACATTTTTTTTCTTATTTGAAATGCCTCATTTACATGAGACTACATTAGCTGTCTAATTGACTGACTTCATTAACAAATACTAACACTAGTACTAACTCAATAACATTATAATGTGCTCTGCATGTGGAAAAGAGGCAGAAAAGACATGCTCTGAGAGTCATTTTAAACGTGCATTTAGATGATTTTTTTTGCTCTCTCTGTTCACTGTGTTTGCAGGAAGCAAAATCTGCATGCTAGGAAATGTGTTTGGATACAGTTTCGTACTGTAAAAATCAAGCTATTGTAGAAGGAAGGAGGATACGGTCTTTTGAATTTGATTGGTGCAGAGTATCTGCAGATAGGCTGCGTAAGCAACAGAGGTCTGCTTTACAAAGTCTGACAGAAAAAAGATCAGATCGCTTTGGCTGAGCTGCCATGAGAAGTTCGCTTTGGCTGAGCTGCTGACACAGACCTTCAGAGACTGGGCATTCCTGGTCTCACTTGGCACCGGCTTGAGAAATGCAGGTGAACTGCATGTTTTCGCTGTGCACTTCAAACTTCAAGATTACGAGGACAACCCTGGGCCCATTCCTCTGAGGCAGCGAGCCAAGGGAGGTTGCGTGTAGGAGAGCTACAGATAGCTGCTAATTATCTAAGTGAATTGAGGTTGTGTCATCAGCACAGATGATTTTCTATAAATATCAGTCAGGGGGAGTAGCGATAGGGAATCCTCTGTGTTTAATTGCCACGTTATAATGTTGCAAAGTGAATGTTGTTCTATTGCTGTAATTTTCTTTTCCTTCCTATGGTTACAAATAGTGTGGAGTGAATTTCATTTTATTGCTGCATTTGTTTCTCTTCTGTTTGTTACAGGCAAAGTGGCAGCCAGAAGGGTAAATTGTTATTTTGAAATGTAACTGTTATAATACAAGTGTAATGTACACAAACTGTGTAGAGTGTTTTTGCTTTTGTCTTTTTCTTTGGTGCATTTACAATAATATTTTGGGAGAAAGGGAAGATTTTTTTAGGTAATACATGTGGCATGTTTCCCATACAGATTGAATAAAATCACTAGCAATGAAAAATAGCTGCGTGGGTGTTTCCACTCAGTGTGTGTGGTGTCTGAGTGGAATCTAATACAATAGACATTGCTGGGCGTACATGAACCAGCAAAAAGAGGCCTATGGAAGCATAGTTCACTGATGTATATAAATTAATGATAATACCACAGATTATTGAGAATGCTAAATGTGAAATTGTGGTATTTCTGACTGTAGGTCTGAGGCCTCTATAGATCACACGAACAGCCTAAGAAAAAGAAGGATTTTGTATGTTGGGGACACAAATAAAACAGAAAAAATTATGCTCACCAAAATACCACCAACAATAATGCATACCATTAACTGATCATATATAATGTAATAAGGAATGGTCCCTGAAGGGAAATAAGGCCAAACCCAATCCAAATGCAAGGAATAGTCATCGCCAAATTACCATTATTTTTTGCGGTAAGAAAATACTGCCAGGCCCCAAATCTACACAAAATACCCAACATGGCCAAGTATGACATTATCATGCTGCAAGAAGTATGGCTTACTTCCACCCCTGTGTGGGAAAATCATTATGTCATTCTGGAACCGCCAATTAAACGAGCCAGAGGTCGACCAAGGGCTGGTCTTATAACCGCAGTAAAATTGTCAAGCGGTTTGAAAGTTGAAGCATGGGCTTCACCAAATAGTTACATGCAGTTGGAACGAATCACTTCGAATAACAACACCATTGCTTGTCTTAACTTGTACTGGAATCATCTAAGCATTACGGATAATTGGTTCTTCAAAGATTTGACCCATTGCCTAAGTATGATTGACAAAGAATCTAATATAAAGTACACTGTTATAGCTGGTGATTTAAATATGAATTGTATTAGTGAAAAAACGGGGAGGTTGAAGGAGGCTATAGAAATATGGAAGTGAATGAGAGAGGGTTTAACATGATAAATGGTGCGGTGCTTGGTGATGTACCCCCTCAAATAACTTGGCGTCAAGGTGATTTTACTTCTACAATTGACTATGTCTATACTAACAACGAGATATTTTGTCATGTTACCTCTTTTAAAGTATTAGATCAATCAAAGAGTGACCATAACATTCTTCATTTAACGTGGACATGGCCTAATAGTGTTGTGAAAGACATCCATCAAAAATAGACTAAGGGTTTGGCGCTCTCTATAAAGGGTAACCGATTCAGTTGGACTCGTCTTGTCCTAAATTACCTTCTTGTAGCGGTGTCGTACCCGAAAGATATTCTGGATCCTAACATTCATTACTCAGATGGGGATTATGTGGGTATTTTACAGCTATTTAAGAAACAAGGACAATACTCATTTGGGAAACTGGGTCCTCATGAGCATGTGTACGATGAAGAGATTAGAACTAGAAAAGCTGAATTTAGGAAACACTTCCGCTTTATAACGCAGCAGAATTCCACCAACAAAGCACTAATGATATCCAGGTGCAAAAATAGATATAGTAACTGGATAAAACAACGAAGAGCAAACATGATATTGAAAGATGCCCAGACCATGCTGCACACAATAGCCTCGAAGAACTCTGCGATAGTATGGGGCCTAATAAAAATGACCTATTGGGGGAAACAGTCGATAAGGCAAATCAATGTAGTGCCAGAAGAAACATGGGTGCAGTATAATAATTCATTGTATGCCGAAACCCATATTCCAACGCCGTTTGTGGACTGGGGCTCTAAAGAAAACGAACAGTTAGTGTTCAATAATTTGGACATTGTAATACATATTAAAAAATTAAGTAAATCGAGAGCTGTGGGACCAGACGGGTTATCCAACATCATGCTGAGAAAGAATCCTGAGGAATGGGCTGCTATATTATGTGCAATATTTAATCAGGTCCTATCTGGTAAAGAAATACCTTGTTCCTGCAGAAGTCTATTATTGTCCCCGTTTATAAGAAAGGGGACCGATTGGACCCAAGAAATTACAGACCAATCGCGCTACTTGATGCTCCGGGGAAGATCTTTGCGCGATTGATCTTAAAAGACTTCAGTAAATGGTCCAAAGAAGCTGATATAAATGATCCCTTCCAAACGGGTTTTGTAGTAGGATTAGGCACTGCTGTGAACTTGCAGGTCTTGCATGCCATTAAACAGCATGAGCTGCAAGTTAAGCAAATGGTCTTTATGGCTTTCATCGATTTCGAAACTGCTTCCGATTCTATATCTAGAAGACTCCTATTTAATAAACTAGCCAACAATTCATGTCCCAAGTACCTGCAGCATTGGATAATCGAATTCCACACGAAACCTCCATTCAAGTTCGACTGACAATGGATGGAACCTTATCCAAATCTATTAATACATATAAAGCCTAAAACAGGGTTGTCTCCTGACCTCCATCCTTTTCAACTATTTCATAGCAGATGTGGTGAAGGAGTTTAGGGATGTAGTATCAGATCCTCCGCAGCTTGGAGCACATGCTGTCCCCTGGTTGTTTTACGCTGATGACTTGGTACTATTGGCGTAAACACCAAGGGGCTTGCAAACCCTACTTGATCAACTAGGGAAATATGTAGAAAAAAATGATCTAGTCATAAATGTTTCAAAAACCATAACAATGAAGATTGTACCCAACAGTAAGTCCAGAGCATCTCATTTTACATGGTCCCTAATGTCTCAGACACTTGAAAATGTAACGCAATATAAATATTTGGGATTGAATGTCAATACATCCACCTCTGACATTCCATAACTCGAAGAATTAAAACATAAAAACATAACCGCCACTTCACAAGCCTCTATAATTAATCAGAAATACGGCACCTTTTCTTTGAAACCTATAATTATGTACTATTGCCAAAAGGTAGTACCTACGGTGCTCTATGGTGCTGAGGCTAGAAAGAATGAGATGCTCTGGGCGAGATTGGAAGGACAGTTTTGGAAGAGCATATTATATGTGCCCAAAACAGTGCAAATGTGCTTATTAGGGTATGAGATGGGCCTATCCTCCCTATATTGGATGTACATGTGGAGACTATGTAGAATGTATCGGAAATGCATTATGAGTCAACAACAAAACACACTTCTGCACGTTTTGTCAATGTACATGAAAACAACTGAGCATAAGGCCATGGTTATATGGCGACAAAGTGTGTTTTCTGCAAGACGCTGAGGTATCGGAGTAACTATTAATAACAAATCCTAATAGAGCTAAGGAAAAAGTCTTGATATGTGACTGGATTAACACATATGAGCAATGCCAAAACACCAAACATACTAAGGTGCATAAAATAATTGCGAAGAAAATGAGAACTCCAGAAAATTATGTGTTAAAATGTCCTTGCATTAAAGCCAGAGATTCTTTCTTAAGATTCAGAATGAACCTGTGGCACACGCGAAATGTCCTAGCTAAATGGAATATCATTGCAAGAAAGGACGACTTTTGTCATTTTTGCAAAGATTCCAGAACTCCTGAAACCATGGTTCATATGATTGCGGAATGTCCTATGCTGTTGGATAAAAGAGTTGAATATTTCAAAATGCATTTTGAAGCATATCCTGGTGCCTTGTGTATAATACTCAAATAACAAAAGTAAGATTAGCAGTTGTCAATTACCTAACAGCGTTGAAATTAAAGGAGGGCCCACAATTGAGTCTGCAATAACAGCCTGAAGTAGAAAAATAGCAGGTAGCAGGACTAACAGAGTAAATATAACATCATTAGCAGGAAATTTGAAGCTGGAAAAAGGCAAGGAAGTTGCAATAATTATTTTAATGTTTACTCCTTTTGTATCTTAAGAGTACCTATTAATCATGAGTTATACCGATGATTTTTACTTTATTGTTTTATTTAGAAGGTGAAAATGTGAAATGTGAATGTAATATTCTTTTTCCTATTTTACCACTTTCAAACTGATATTGCCTGTCTGTGTCAGTGCTTATGTCATCTAAGTATCAACCTGAGTTAATGTGATTTGGTTTTGATGTGATTTGATGAAATATTAATATTTATATATTTCTTATTAATTCTGTACAAATGTATTGAAACGTTGATTTTTCAACTATATCAATAAAAAAATATATATCATTTTACCACACATGTATGGATATTTGTCATCAGATCTAGACTATAATTTTGATACTTTCATCTTCAAAACGGACGGTGACGATGAGGGTGAAAGAAGAATGTTGACCATAAAAACAAGAGAACTACATATCTCGAAAAAAAAACGTGATCGCCTTCTGAAACGATTTTTCCAACCAACATAAAAGATGGGTTTATTGTGAAAGAACAATCAGGCTCATTATAAGTTTGCCGGTATCTGTACAAGTGAAAACAAATACTTCCAATTAAAGGCAAGCCATTTCCCCCCACTATCCCAGTGGACCATTTGGGGTGATCTACTGGCTGGACAGGGCCTACTGCAAGCTGAGATGATTGGTACCCTGAACCTTGGCAGACCCTGCTAGTGCACTCCTGAAACCTTCCTGGCTGCGAAGACCAGAACAACAGACGTACCTTGACCCTGGAGACCCTGTACATCATTCCACCAGCACCCAGAAGTCAATAAACATCTGAGGGCCCTGTTATCCAGCTTCCATCCATTTTCAAGAGATGGCTTTTAAAGCCACTACAAGCATCAAGAGCTAAGTGTGACACTCACCAAGTTCAATTTACAGTTGAGCCCCCGAGCCACTGACTTGACCCATCGGCCTGCCTGTTCATTGGCCATTTTCTAGTCCATCGCCACTGAAGAACCATCTCACATCAATGCCAACAAAATGATTTGAGACACTGACTCCACCCTGTGCCTGCCTGTTCTTCATCTAATGAGAGCTGATCACTGCTTCAGGACCGCACCTCATCGCGGGACCGTCTCGGGCACACTCAACTTTCTCGATGCCTGCGATCCACTGAAACAACCAACTCAAAACTTCTCAACGCCAACTTGACCTATTGCAAAGCACCTAGAAGCCTGGCTTGATGCTGTTGCACCCCATTAACAAGCATTAAAGTTATGTGACGTGGTTCCGACCCTCTGGTCTACTTAAAGGGCCCTAGTGGCTAGTAAAATCCAACTTTCTACCTTTTATAAAGGCATCTTCAGTGAACATAACATTGCTGCTGAAATTATTGTCTGTACATTCCTATCTTCAGCCCTGTAGTGCTCCTCTTCTTCACAAGTTTGCATATTTTGTGTATTGTCTTACTGGGGTGGGTTTTAAAGATTAGTGTGTGAATTGTTAGTTGATTTAAGTATGCAAATTTTATATAACCTTGTTTGGATATTCTTTTATTTTGGTACCATTGTACTGTTGTTGTTTGGACTGCTTCTGTGCAAGCTCACATTCCTGCGGAAGAGTATAGCATGTCTTTGGCTTATGCTACCTCAAAGAGGTGAAGCAAGTATAACTGTCAAGCAGTGTCTGTTTCGCATTTATCATTTGGATCACTGCGGGTTTAGTTGTAGTATGGGGCTGTTGTATCCCCTACTCATCCCTGAACACCTTTACAGCCGTTATCGTTTTGTCACAATATATGCATCGTAAACCTGGGAGAGAACGACTTATAGTAATTGATGGGTGTGTAAATCATAAAGCAGATAAAGAAAGGATAGGGTGGTTGTGAGCAGATATAAAGGTGAAGTTGACCAAACTGCTCAAACGTAAAGTGTGAGAGGCAGGGCTGGACTGCCCCACCGGGACATCCCCCGTTAGGCCTCGGGTCAAAGGGCCTCTTTTCACAGAACTCGGAATGATACATATAAAGAATGAATAACAACGATCCGACTGGGTCGTTCGCATGGAACTGGCTGCGGGTGCTGCGCATGTCTTTTCTTCAGCCCCCTCCAGGACTGACGAGCCAGACTGCATCTGCGCATGAGGCCAGGAACTGCACGTGCCCTGCCTTGCAGCCTGTCTCTGCACAGTGCACACATGCGCAGCAGCCAGGCAAGTGACAGGGGCAGGCTGCGAGTGACCTGGCTGGCTGGCTGCTCGGCTCCGACCAGCGAGCTAGGCAGGCCATGCTGGGGAGGATTGCTTAACTGCGTCTGCGAGGGAGGTATGCTGGTGGCTACGAACATGGCGTGTGCGCAGGAGGTCAGGGGCTGCTCTGAGCAGGGCTTTGCAAGCACGGGCACTGAATTTACCCCTTTCTCATCTCTCCTCTCTCCCTGGTGCTAATAACATCGCCTCTCACCGCCTCCCTCGTAAGCACCACCCCGAAAATATTAATTGGGGAGAACTTGCCGTTGTCTTTGGTGTGCGGGAGTTGCTGGGCCAGGTTTGGCGGCACATTGCAGGGTGC
This sequence comes from Ambystoma mexicanum, assembly GCF_040938575.1. NCBI lineage: Eukaryota > Metazoa > Chordata > Amphibia > Caudata > Ambystomatidae > Ambystoma > Ambystoma mexicanum. The sequence continues at coordinate 1,035,715,257 of NC_090933.1, read as the reverse complement.
TGAGTCTATTATTGGGAGCATCTAGAACACCCGAGTATCCGGGGTGAAGTTCCTTCCTTGCTTCCTTCCTTCCTTCCCTGCTCCCTTCCTTGATTCCTTCCTTGCTTCCTCCCTTCCTTGCTTCCTCCCGTCCTTGCTTCCCCCTTCCTTGCTTCTTTGTTTCCTTCCTTCTCTGCTTCCTTCCTTCCTTCCTTCCTCCCTTCCTTGCTTCCTTCCTTCCTTGCTTCCCTGCTTCCTTCCTTCACTGCTTCCTTCCTTCATTCCTTCCTTCCTTACTTCCCTGCTTCCTTGTGTCCTCCTTTCCTTGCTTCCTTGCTTGCTTCCTTGCTTCCCCCTTCCTTGCGACCCTCTTCCTTGCTTCCTTGCTCCCTTGCTTCCTTCCTTCCTTGCTTCCTTCTTTCCTTGCTTCCTTCCTTGCTTCCTTCCTTGCTTCCTTCCTTGCTTTCTTCCTTCCTTCATTCCTTCCTTCCTTGCTTCCTTGCTCCCTTCCTTGCTTCCTTCCTTCCCTGCTTCCTTGCGTCCTCCTTTCCTTGCTCCCTCCGTCCTTGCTTTCTTGCTCCCTTCCTTGCTTCCTTCCCTGCTTCCATGTATCCTCCCTTCCTTCCCTCCTATCTGCCTTCCTTCCTTCCTTCCTTCCTTCCTTCTTCCCTCCCTCTTTCCTCCCTCCCTTCCTTGCCTTCTTTCTTTCCTTCTCTCATTCCTGAAGTGTATTTCTCCCCTCCTTTTATTCCTTCTATAGTCCTTTGTTTGCTTGTTTTTTTCTTTCTTAGTTAATTTCTTTTTATTTCTCACACACTTCCTCTTTCTGCCTTTACTTCTTCTCTCTTCCTTTCTTTCTTGTTTCTCTCTTTTGTCTCTTTTTTCTTCCTTCCCTTCTTTCTAAATATTGGTCGGAATCCATGTGTTACTGTGTTTCTTGCACGGCATGACCTTTATATTTTACACATGTGTTTCAAATAAAAGTTAATGTCATTTTTATTTAAAGTAGTATTAATCTTTGCAGGCAGTGTGTACTCCTCTGGGTGCCATTATATATCTGGGAGACTTTCATTTCAGCTTGACAATTAATTGGGGTTCAGGAATGGGGTGGAGGGCCCCTCACAATAAACCTGAGCAAACCCACCAGCAAATCTAAGTGTTGGGGGGCTTGGAGGAAGTGGGCCTGGTCTTGGCCAGGAACTCAAGCGCAATAGATTCTGGAATCCTGGAGTTTTGACATAGTGACCTAATGACATTGCTATGCAGAGCGCATCGTGTGGAAGCGTGGCCTAATGTTCACATGTACACCATGTACTTCATTGCAAGTATCTGTGGCCCACGTGGCCGGAGCAAGGTGTGACTCTGCACCACTGGCGGATGCAGGCACGTCAGTGAAACTGGCGTATGTTTGCACATCCACAGATTGCGCTGCTTGCAGAATACGGAGCAAGTTGAGTGTACGCCGGTGCCACAGACGTGAGCAACCTTAGCACAGACAGGCGGAAAATGCGGGTACGTGGTTGCCCATATACCACATATGCATTGCAAGTGCAACAAGCGTTTAACATATGCACATACTGAGTGCGCATAAAATACACACAACTGTAAATACGCATGCTAGGTTGGAAACAAGAACAACGCGCATTGGCAGAGCCAACAGTTTGGGCTTTTTTAGGCTGAATCTGTTCCTTGTGCCCAGGGCTGGACTGGCCTATACGTAACTCTGGAGATTTTTTGGTAGCCCTCTGCACCCTGTGCCTCTTTTGTGTGGTATTTCCAAATGTTCCCATAGGAAAAGGGTTGGGCTTGCTGAAAATGTGTAATATGGGGCCACTTTGAAAATAATTTCCAGGGCCTCTTTTGATTACCAGTCCACCCCTGGTGAGAGGGAGCAAAGAAACCAGCGGCTGTTCACAGGTCCAGAAAGGAGATGAATACAGATGACAGGTTTTTCTAAAATGTTAGGGATTATGGTGGTGTGTCAATTTGAGAGGCCAACATATTTCCAGCAGAATGGCCCACATCTGTCATTCATGGGGAATGAGATGTATTAGATGAAGCTAATTGAGGTATTGGATGGGTTCATGAAGGAACAGCGGGTGCCATGGTGGCAGCAGAATACGCTAGGGGAAGGGTAATGCTGAGTGCAGTTTAGAAAGCAGCAAATAAAAATGTGAAGAACGCTGAGAGGTTTATTAAGTTGGAGCAGAAATATAGGGCGAAGTAAGGGTACTTGATCCTACACCAGGCTAGTATGATGGAGAACGAATGGATGAACGGGAAAGAGGGAAGAAGGGTTGGCCAAAATAATGGCAGAAAGTGTTGACCATGGGGGAGAAAGAACTAGAGGCCTGGAGAGAAACACAAGGAAACCTGACACTTGGAGCGGGATTGTATCGAGGACTGGGAGGAGATTGGAACATTATGTATTAGAAGGTGACAGAGACATTGCAGAATATGGGCGATACAGCAAGTTTATTTCTATTGTGAAAACAGACCTGTCTTGAAACTTTCATCAAACCTTTACATCAACTTCCAGAGAGTAAATTTCATTGCGCTTCTCGGGCTCAGAGAGTATCTAGAGAGTGGGCACCTGGAGAACAAATGCACTTCACGACATCCATCAGGTTGTTGGGTCAAGTGCAGAAGATGCAATTAGAGCTTCCAAGTTTCAAGGACAACATACCTTATCAGCACTAAATGTTTGTGTTAAGATTGTCTGAAGTCATATTTCCCAACATGGTGAAAAACAGAGATTACAATACAATGATGAGCCACAGATCTTTTGCAGCAGCCTGTAGTGTAGAAGAAAGGCGTTCTCTAACAGTCCATCCTTGGAAATCAGGATTTTCAATCAGCCTCTGTTCTTTCTATCAGCAAAAGATATTAAGATGCGTCTGTGGCGCCATCTTGGCTCCAACTGCTGGCAGCACAGGAAGGCAACAGCTATTTTAGAAGAATGCAGGGAACGCAAAGTGGCAAGCGCAAGGCAATGCATATGCATGAAGTGATTCCGCTAAGCGCCAACTTAACATGTTTTAACTGTAACAAATTGACAGGAACCTAACTGCCACTGGAGACAGCGAATCTCCGCGTTGACAGGATTTGACATACACTTTACGACTCCTCTCATGCGATCAAGAGGGTTCCTTGCCTTTCTGTCAAACCTTTTCTGTCAAACCACATTAATTGTGCCATCCTTTCTCATTTAGAGATTTGGTTTCAAGTCAAAGAGCGTGATTTATTCTCGGAGCTCCATCACAAGACAGCCCTCATTTTACCTTCATTTTCTAACCAGAAAAGTTTCACTTTTCTGCTTTAACCCTTCCTGTGCCTGGGGGCATGTCAATGAATAGTCGTCATTAAAATCTGCAGATTAAGAGCGTGACCATTAAGCAAGGCACACAAACCCTCAAGCGCGAAAGAAAACAATCTTAGTCGAAAATAGCCGTCCCCAATCCATGATCTATGTGCAAGAGCTCCATTGAACAAAACTATTCTTCTTTAAATTAAGACCTCCATGAAGCATAACTTGCATTACTTAATCATGAGTACATATCAACAGTAACGGCTTCTTATGAAAGGTTATTGATAACGTGCTTAGGTTATTGATAACGTGCTTAGTACCAAGAGGGTTCTTACCGCGGACCGGGGGTCCCACCTGTGTTGCTCCGTGTTGTCTTGCTTCCAAGGAGAGCGTGTTGCCCCTGTGCTATCTTCCTGAGACTGTGGGAACACCCTGATTTTCACATATAGTTAATCATATTTCTGCATTATATTGGGGTAGGGTATGACACATTTTAATTTTTGCTTGCAGGAGCACCACTGCACCACTTCAAGCCCGAATTATGCAATAGTGATGGCTGTGATTTTAAGAATGAGGCATTGACCCTCAGGCCAAACACTTAGCCATGCAGCAGCCTCCCCCGCTCCTTGCTGTGTAGAATGACTTGTAGACTATTCTCTTTTTCCTTGGTCTTTGGCATGCAGGGTAACCTTAATAATATAAAATAGAAAGTGGGGACAGACTACAAGTTCCTCTCCACGCAGGCCTTCAAAACATAGTCTACTGTTTTGACTCAGTAATAAGGGCAGACCAGTTTCTATCATTTTTTAACCAGAGTTGACCCTAAAGGGAATTTAAGTGTCTGTTCAAATATTCTGTGATTCTCGCACTTTACTAATTAATTAATATGGCAACCTCAGAAAATATGATTCAATAACTTCAGCAAATTTCATTTTCTCAATGTTGAGCATTGCATTGAAAGAACTATGAGTTGTGACTCAACCACGTACAGATGGCAAGGAATAGGTGTGATCTGCAGTAGCCGTTGCTCTTTAAAACACCCTGGTGAAGATTTATCAAAGGAGCTGTAGAAGTGTAAGCGAATAAGAGACTGCCAACCAGGGTTTAGGAGACAGAAATGTGGGGCCTTCAGACCAACAGTCAACTAGAACATGCAGTCTAGGTTTTGCTATTCAGTAGATATGGCTAACGAGTGGTCTACCAATCGAGTCCTATCTCGCCCCCAGACCTCACCAGTACTAGCTTACCTCCATTATTCTCTGTCAGGAAAAGAGTTACATTAAAGACTCATTAAATAATCCACAGAGCTCTCCACCACCAAGGCCCCGTTTTCTTCTCCTCTGAATTCCCCCTGCACAACTCCTGTAGACATCTTCATTCTGCCAAATCTGAACTCCTCCACATTCCACAACTCAAAAAGAATAGAATGAGCAGAAAAGCCTTCTCCTATCTACTCTGGAACTATCTTCCCATCGCTCAACGCATGGGATCTAACATTCAGGAAGGTTCTAAACACATCTCTGTTCCCCTTGTAAATGCCTCATCTCCTTCATCCTTCAACTACCACCCCCTCTTAGACAAGCAATCAGAATCTCCTTGTGAGCAAGTAACAACAGCATAGAAGAACAATAAATACATTATTTACTCGGTCAACATACACAATATACAGAATAAGCAAGATGAGTGTGTGACCGTAATTGTGTTGTGTCCTGTGTGAAAATAAGGGCACGAGAAAGAGGTGTAGGGTTAAGATAGAGTGATTGCAGCTGAGAGACAGTAATGAGATGAGAGAGTGATGGAAGTGTGATAGCGTGATGGAGTGAGAGAGAAGGATGAGTAGAGTGGGAGAGATGGGTTGAGAGAGAGTGAATGGGCTAGAGAGAATGATGGAGTTAGTTAGAGTGATGCAGCAAAGGGTTGTGATGGCGCAAGGGAGAGTGATGGGAAGAGGAAGAGTAATAGGGTGTGGGAGCCGGTTATAGGTCAAAGTATCGAATCAAAAGGATCGAATGACAAAAGGCTCGAGTCAAAAGGAGCGAAAAGGTTTGAATTATTAATTTTTTTAACATTTTTTTTGGGGGGTCCCACCCAACCCCTGTTTTTGTGGTAAAAACCACTTTTTTTACCTAAATGGAAAACCCAAACAAATATTTATAAGTAAAAAAAATTCAAACCTTTTGTTTTCGATCCTATTGACTCTCACCTTTTGCTTTCGAACCTTTTGTATTCGATCCTTTGACTGGATACTGTGGGAGCCTATTGGGGCTAGGCAGAGTGATGAGGCATGGGAGAGTGGTGGTTCAAAGGGAGAGTGGTCGGGTGAGAGAGTGATGGAGGTGAAGGAGAGTGATAACGAGAGTAATAGGGTCACAGAGCATGATGGGATGAGAGAGTGAAGGGGCGTGAGGGAGTCATGGGGTGAGAGAGAGTGTTGAGGCTGAGGGAGAGTGATGAGATTAAAGTGAGTGATAGGGGGAGGAAGAAGGTTGGGGTGAGGGGGAGTGATGAGTCGATGGGGTCGATGGGGTCAGGCAGGTGATGGGTGAGAGTGATGGGGTTTGGGATCGTGATGGGGCGAGAGGGACCGATGGAAAGGAGAGTGATGGGAAAGGGGAATGATATGGCCAAAGAGCGATGGATGACTGGGAGTAATGGGATGGGGGAGAGTAGTCAGTGTGAGGAAGATTGGTGGGGGTGTGGGAGTGTGATGGGGTCAGGGGAAGTGAATGGAGTAAGGGAGAGTGATGCCAGTGATGGAGGATGATGAAAATAGGGGTGATACAATTGGGGTGTTGAGGGTTTGATCTAGAGAAGGGGTGTGAGGAAGCGTGATTGGTGTGATGTAGTGTGAGAGGCTGGAAGCATCAGGGGCAGGCGCATTTGAGAGCGTCATCAGTGAAAGAAGGTCATTGTGGAATGAAGGGCATTGGAGAGTTAGAGAGCAAGTGGCATTGTGGAGAGGGGCATGGAAGAGCGAGGGAGGAGAGATAGAATAATGGGTGTCGGGAGTGAAACTAGCCTCAAACAGATATGGTGCTGGAGGACATTTCTGAGTGGGGCCGTGAGTGACGCAATGTCCAAGGCCCCTCCAGGGCCTGCTTGCCCACTATCAGCTGTGCCTTTGCTTTGTGCTCTACGGTCTCGCTAACCCTCATACATAAGCTGTCTTTCTGCTCCTGACTATCCTGAAACAGTGAGGAAAAATAAAAGCCTAGGGGTCAGTGCTGATAGGTTGCTTGGGCTGGGAATCAAAGAGGGCTCCTTATGGAGGGGATGTGTGTTGACTAAACTCTGTGTGCTGCGTGCAGTTTGCACTTGGACAGCTGCTGCAGGTGTTTTAGCCCATCGCTCTGTCAACACCTCAGCCCTTTCCTCTGAGACCAGGAGGCTGAATATCTATCTCGCCTTTCTTTGGCTGGCACATTAGAACCATATTTCATCCAATTTCAGAGGATCTTTAGTTTCACAGAGATGTTAAGAAGCAGAAGGTGTGAGCCATCTAAAAACTAAGCCAAGCCGTTAAGTGTTTGGCTTCGTCATGTGGGTATTTTGATATTGCGAAGGGCACTCTACAGACCCCTGCCAGTGAACATTTACTGATGCTGTTCTTAATAAATGTTTAAACTTAAACGCTCTGCTCTCACAGGGGCGAGATTTAACTGGGTAATGCTACAGAGCCCCTTTCCCACCAGCGCCAGGGCAGAGCTTCACAGCACAGTGCTGCCTTCTGCCTTAAGTTCCCTCCATTTGAGAGGACTTAAGCCCTTCCAAGCCAATGGCGGGCTCCGCCACTGGCAGGTGAGCAAAGAGGGATGAAAAGGGACAGACCTTCTCATGGGGAGATGAACACTTGAGACATTTACCTCCAGAAAGAGCAGGATTGCAGTGTCACCTGGACTCAGCTGCAGGCACACATGATCATAAAGGACAGGTAAGGCCCCTATTCCTCGAGGGGCAAATGTTAAGGAGAAAACAGTCATACTCTGCATCATTGAGCTCCCCAACAGCTCGGCCTTGCTCCTTTCACAGGGCCGGAAAGGCAGACAGCTCCACACATCACATGTATTGCATGTGTCTGCTCAGCCAATAAGGAGATGGAGCGGGTGCAACCAGACGATCCAGTGAGCAAGAGTTATAGAGTGAGAACTTGGAGTTTGCAGGTATTTTAATTCAAATAAGGGGATGGCAGCAATTAGCGAGTTTCACATTTCCGTTTGCAAAGCTCAGAATTTAAGTATCTTGAGAGATCTGATAATGTAATAGATCCAAAAATGGTCATTGTGATACATTGATTTTCATGTAATCTAGGCTGACAGTGTTTTTGGTAGACTGATAGACGTGTGGTTTCAGTTACGTACCTGTAACTATTGTTTAATAGCATGGGAAAATTGCCCATAAATGGAAATATTTCCTAACAGACCGCATCAGAAATACATGATCATGCAGTGAGCCACTCTATGCCAGCATGTGCCGCATTCATACAACCTTTACTTTCCCGCCCACACCGCCCATAAGCCGGCCTAGCACATGCACTCACTCACACACATACTCCACATACAACGCACACATTCGTTTCTCACACTTACCTCTCCTTGCAGTGGTTGGTATCGTCTCAGCTTCAAACAAGAGAAGCAACAAGGGATACCAGGAATATCTAAGTACTATGATCTGGCCTGGATAGAACCCAAAAATGTATATTAACATCAAAGGTCATAGTACTGGTGTTTTTATGTGGTGAGTTTGGGCATAGTCTACCCAGCTACAAAGTCACAATATCAATGTGACTCAAAAACATTTGTAAAAAATCGTGTCTTTCACTAACCATGTAATGAGAAGAAAAACATTCAATTCAACCCAATAGACACTCTCTCATGATTCAACATTTTTATTAACATGTAGAAAAACCATTTATAAAAGACTGATCTCGTTATTGTAATAAAACAATCACAAATGTCAGTATCAATACATTCATCAGCCAATCCATCAAGTTAATAATTCGACTGGTAAGATACATCATTCCGGTCTAAAACCACAACAAACCACACGCCAACCATACATCATTCATACTCAAACAATTCATCAATTCATTCAATTCCAACATTTAATTCATCAGTATAAAACAATCATACTAAAATACAACAATACAACTCTGTGTTCATTACAAATATGAACAATAAGTTATTCACAGCTGAGCCACCGTTAATTGTACGGCCTATTATGGCAAATAAAGGCTCAAACTATTATTTATCAAAACTGTTTACAAATAACAGTACACTCCCCAACCCGACATGTTTCTTTCTGTGCAAATCTTGTTCAAAAGAAATTCTTCAAGGGCACAAAGGTCCAGCGTTGTCAAATGGAAAGTTGATGGAAATAGGAAAGTGTAGACTACACCAAGAGCTCATCTAAATATAAACATAAAAACACCATCAATCAAGCTCAAATGCTTAAATCTCTAAATTGATCATTACTACCACCGTACCAAAAATGAACGGGAGTAGAAAAAGGGTCATCAATACCCATAAACTTCCTTCACCACTATAGGGATCATGTGAACCGAAACACGGCACCATGATTGCTACACCATATAAATTGGTGTATTCCACAGAACGCCACCAACACCACGTGACACATCAGGACCTCCAGGACTACTAAGACCATCCCTCAAAGTTGTGATGCAACCAACCACAACCTAGTGGTATCTCATGGAAAAAGCTGTGAGCAAGATCAAAATCCAGCAGAAACTCACAGTATATCTCATGTAAAGGTCTTCACTAGTTACACTCGTTTTGCCAGCCATGAAGGTACACCATTACCATTCGGGAGGTAGTGCCCGATACTCATAGGGGCAGGCACAACTATATAGAGCCCGTGTATTCATGAGGGCAAATCCTCAACCACCTAGAATCACACAAAAGCGGAAGAAAGGAACGTGACAATCAAGGCGAACCTGCAAATTCCGCCCACAATATCATTAACACTAATGCCTGGTGTATTTCAAATAACCACTGTGTACATAAAGTACTCAGAGTAACATGATACTAAGTAACTGAGGCAGGAGTAAAAACTATCATACATCGACCCGGCTTACCTTAATTATAATGGTCTTTCCCATCCACGTAGATACATCTAGGGAGACTGCCTCACATAGAGTCTCTTCTCAGGACGAGAAAAAACGTAAACCGGATCGGTACTGTCCAACTCGAATCTAAACAGTTCACGATTCTGTGATGATATAAAATAAACAAAACAGGGAGCCAGATTAGCACCCTACAACATGAACTCATTGTAATGTGGGCGTCTGATAATGCTGCTGCCATTGAGGAAGTGTTATAGTAAACACACCTCATGGAAAAAAGCCAACTGTCCTGCCCTTAGATATACGGGAAACATAAAGGATTCTAACTGCCACGGCCCATCAATATGGACGGGAGACAGGAGACGCTGCTTACTTTTATTCCGAGGAATGTCCTTCGCACTTCGCCACGGTGATTCTGTGAGCCGTTACGACAAACATTCAGGCTCCACATATCCGGGTCATGTACGCGCTCGTGTTGTCATGTGACATACACGCAACGTAAAATAAAGCGCACTCTGATCTTAAAGATACAGCCTCACTAGATGTTCAAAAGCGGGTCGTTCTCATTGGATCAAATATTAAGATGTTATATACAATTAAAATGCCACCATCATGTACGTGGATCATAACGTCACGGTCCAGCATCATCAAACTCTATGATGGGATGAATTCACCAACAATTATTCAGCGGTGTGCCACACTCACCATGAATGTAGGGAATCCCATGAACAGTTAGGAACAGGTAAAATGTACTATGCATCTACTCAGCAAAATTATTATACCGTCAACAACATATATATCCTATGCTAGACAAAATCTTGTGCCTAGATTCTTTTGAATTTTTTTTAAATAAAAAATGTATTTCTTCTAGAGAATTGTTGCCTTGACTGTAACGAAACAAAGAATGTTACAGATTCCAATCTATTGATTCATTTAAACCAACCAGGTGACTCCTGCTCAGAAAGATAAGTTTGGTCTCTTCCCTGGACAGAGTCTGCTTGTCCAGGGAGATATTGTTAGTGATCAAAATCTTTTTCAGTACTGTCCATCTTAAATCATCGCAACCATGGTTGTGCATTATAAAATGCCCTACCATCGGGGCAGTCAAATTCCTCAATCTGATGCAGCTTCTTTGTTCGTTGATACGGGTTTTGATTTTACGTTCTGTTTTCCCGATATATATTTTATGGCAAGGACACCAAATAGCATATACAACAAAACAGGAATTCCAATTCGAGAACACTCTTTGTTCCCATGGTCTAAATAGACCAATGTCCACCTCAGTGGTCTGTTTAGTTAGTGGACAACATACACAGGCCGCACACGGGGCATGTCCTTTCAATTTAGGTAACCCCCCACTACTGGGTTATGGTGGCCTGCGTATCAACCTTATTGCTGATGTTGTTCCGGCTAACCAGTTCCTTGACATTACGTCCACGTTTAAAAGCACACTGTGGGCTGTCAACAGGTATCTTTGCTTGTGCTAAAAGGTGCCAATGTTTCTTGACAATCTTAACCACATGGTTGGAAAGGTGGTTAAATGTACTGTCTCAGCTTCTTCATTCAGTCCAGGATTCTGCAACCTCCTGCTTCGGCCCTCTCAGGTACCGTCAACGATCGGCTCCTGCATTTCTGCTGGCACAGGAACCCAGTGTTGTGGCCGAGGTAAAGACCCCATGCAGTCATGATGATGTGGTTACTGGTATTTATTTATTTCACAAGTAAAGTGTTGACATACAGCTCTGCCTGGCTATATTAAACCACAAGCATATATATATCAAGTCCCAGCTGGAATCATCATTCCAATCCTTTTCCTATCTTACCCTAAATTCAATCCAAATTAACCAACGTTATGTATTCAACACCTGGCCCATGGCAGTTAGTGTGTGTCCACTACATGTACAGAGCACTCTCATCTTAATGATGGCCCACTGTGCTCCCACCCAGTGTCTCCTGAGTCTAGTAAGAAATATGGCAAACAACCACTTACTGTATTATGACAGAATGCTCTAAAGTTGTAGGTACGTGTCCCACACATGATCAATCTAGAGTCTAGATAGCCACAACACACATTTCCCATGTACTTTTGTTATTGATAGTTAACCGTTTGTTGTGACACTGTCCTGATCCCTTCAAGCCCAGGTGCATCCCCTCCTCTCACTGTGCACACAGCATTTGACTGTTTGCTTTGCGGGAAGAGGAGAGGGAGGGGGCAGGGGAAGAGTCCCAGGGACTTCAGACTCCAACATATACATGCAGTGCTCATTTTGGTTTCTAATGCAAGGAGCTACAGGGAAGCCTGAGGCTAGCTACCAGTGGCTGGCGATCTCCTGTTTGCAGACCCTGGGTCTAGATGAAGCTGTGCACTGAGGTTTGGGAGAATACAGCAAGACACGGACGGATCACCTGGGAACAAACACACTTCAGATCTTAATTTTCACAGGTTAACCACCCGTTCATAAATGGACAATGCAGTGCAATGAACACATTATAGACATACATTATAGTGCAAAGGGGAAACATATCGAACAGAGGCCCAGGTGCATGCCTATAAAAGTGTAAAGAAGGTGCACCAATATTCTGGTTGGATTTAAACAATGCCTTTCCGTTCACCGAGAATGCACCCTCAGTTAACCAATATATGGCTTGTGGACATGATACACATTTATTGTTCACTACTGCCCCTGAAGGGAAGTGCATGCTACTTTGACATCCAACACCTGAAATGATCATGCAAGGCTGTTGGGTACATGTCTGATAGGTTGACAGTGCCCTGCAGCTGAGGGGGCAGCATAGGCTTGGTCATTGGTTTGGTGGTGGCTTCACGCAGTACTGGTGACTGATTCCTAGCGCCAATCAGATATTACAGTTTCAACACCCCAATCTGCTCTGTCTTAGGAATCCAACAGCATCTCCACACACACACTGATTTTGATATGGATGGTGATGCTATGGATTCCTATGGATTACTATGGCTTCTTGGACCTGCTCAAAGCAGGGGATGCCTTCGGAACCCTTGTAAATTCCTCCATCCATGCATGGCAGGCAGCAACTCATATGAAACTCCCATCATTGTAGTTTCTAGTCACAGGCTACCTACTTGATGCTGATGTAGCAGGGAGGACAAGCCATGGCTTGTCTTTGGTGACTTAATAAATAGAGGCGACAGAGTGATAGACATTTCACGAAGGTCACACAGAATAGAATGGACGTAACCCACTTTAAGTAAGGTAAATACTTCCATCTAAAAGCTTTATTAATAATATATGCTTGCGAAATGCAGAACTATCAAAGTAACTATCTTGAAAAATGAAAAGTATCAGTGCAGAGGTGTTTGCTACAGATTGTTTTGACACACAACTGGACCATGTTGTGCCAAATATTTCACCTAATTATTTATTTATTTTCAGAAAAGAATAAGGCTCTTTTGATCACAAAAGAACATGCAATAGATAAGAAATCAGATTTGACGGGAAGCAGTGAGCTTCTTACAATGGGGTGAGTTTGGGTGACATTCTGACCAGGCTGTGGAAGGGAATACATGGAGCAGTCACCGGGGACAAAACATGCATGGACATAGATAGATTAAGAACAATCAACATTGGAGGTTTTTAACATGGCTTCCTTTATGGAGGGGGCGACATCCCACTGCTAATTTCTTAGGGTGCCATTTTGGATCATCACAGAGTGTAAATATATGTGTAAAAACCATGCAAAAATGGTTTACCTGTGGATTCTATGACCCGTCCAATATTGCTGACTTTGTGAGGCAGATAATAAAGCCTATCCGCCGGCAAGTGATTTTGAAGTGGGTGGATATGCTATGGATTAGTAAGGAATGTGTTTGGTTTTCGCACCTGCAAAAAGAAGGCAGGTTCCATACGAATTCATGTAAATGCTATCTGCCATGCATGGTCATGGCAGGTGGCCTTCAATATCTATTTTGAAATGGGAGTAAAGTGAAACAGAAAACAGGTTCTTCCAAGATTTCTGTGGTACCATGAAACTTATTACTTAAAAACAGGGGCAGACTGGGAAGGGAATAAAGGTGACAGTTGCCCCCAGGGCCAGAGGTGGAAAATGTAAAAAATATAATTGAAAAAGTCAAAATCCTTCAGAATCCAGCCTGCCTCAAAGGAACTGAGTGCGGCAAGGCAGCTCTGTTTCTGTGTAGATGGGGAGAAGCACTCGTTTTGATGTCAGCAATGTTGTAGATATCCCTGGGTGGCCCAGACCCATGGGCTTCCACAGAGAGTGTGTGAAAGGGAGAAGACTAGGCTTAAGGAGAACATTCATACCGTACAGCGACCATTTGCTCATTTAAATGACAAGTTATGCGACCCAGGAGGGTAGTGTTGGCGCCTCTGCACCCCATACATCATTGCTCTGTTACAATCCACATCAGCTAATCACAGCATCTACTTGCCAAGGAAGTAAGGGGCCCCATTTTATTAGAGTTTGTCTTATTTGTACTATAAGAATATTTCCCCTATGGTCTGGTGAATTTCTCGGTCACTGGTGAGTTCATTACAAAAAGAGTTTATTGGCACCCTTAATAGCACCCCGTGGCTGATACCAAACAGTGGTTATTGAAATGGCTGTTGGAATGTTTATAGTACTTACTTTTGAGCACGGTTGAAAACACTCACAGAAAGATACAGCATTTAGGTATTAATTATTAGTAGACTACAAATAATGGGGTCGATCGGAGTTGGGGGAGATTTTCAGATAAAACATCACTGAAGAAATAAACTACCTTCACTGGTGGTATTTCTGAAAGTCCACCCAATTCAAAGTCTGCCACCAGCATAGTTGGTATTTCTGGAATACCTCCGGAGCAATTGCAGAAATACCGCCTCTGTTAGCGGTAACATAAAAAGGTGGGGTTTCAGCCATTAACACCATCAATGTGAAGGTAGAATTTTAATGTATACAGTAGTGGCTTATGTCACTACTGTAGTGAGAGGGGAGCAATCAGAGATGCCCAGCTTTTCTCCACCGTAACACTGCTCTTTGTAAAAAAAAAAATGTCACTCTGTTGAAGGTACGTATCAGCACTTCCCTTCTTTACAGTTCAAACATTTCTAAAACATTTGTAGCCAATTTGGATTTTTTACCTCAATTTTTTAGGTGGAGGTCAACATATATGGGTTTTCTGCAGAAAGTCTGCCCAAAATACTTCTACCAGTATTACCATGCAATAACACTAATAGCATTTGATCAAACCCTGAATTGGGTGGGTGGTAAAATCATCTGTATTTGCCCAATGCTGCCAATTTTACAATTACCACCGAACTCTGAATGATCCCCTAAATCTGTGATCGATTTTCATTGTCTTGTCCGGAACACTCTTATCCTATGTGACCGACACAGATACATCCTTCCACCTATACTTTCCACAGTGACAAATACACTCAACCACATCACAAGTCACATAAACTGGAATACAAACACACATAAACACACATACACTCCACCTCCGTTGAAAACACAAATAAATATAATACATTGTTCTTACACCTTCTCATCACCAGAACCCAGGCAGCATCCTCCTGCATGCCCCTCTGCTTCAATGAATTGAAATATGCAGCCAACATTACAAGATAGTGCATCTTGGGTGTACTATAACAGCAAATTCCCATCTGTGTCTTTCACTCTGCGTCTTCTAAGTGCAGACCCATTAGCCACAATTACAAGCTTGACCCTGGACATAGCTTCTTCTTGTGTCTGAAGAGTTGACTGACAAATCTTTATAAATGTGATCCAGGTCAAGAGAAAGTGGTGAGGGGCAAGGAATGGGCAATTAAAGGGGGTGAGTGACAAGGAATTGGTGAGTGAGCAATGTGGGCAAGAGAAGGGCATACATGCAAGGTAAGGAAGGGGGATGGAATACACACAATTGTACAGGCTAAGACTATAATTATGTTGAGTTTTCTTTATAATTATAATCTTAATATGTGCAATTGCGTGTACTCTCAGATGTATTTGCCTCAGTATTCAGTTGAATAATAAGCTTCCCTTTTGTAGATACACAGGTTTTTTGAAAGTTAGATTTATGAACCAGCGAACTAATTTAGCCCTTGAACAACACCTTTGTATAAAGTGTATTGTTGTTTCTAATATTGAAGATAGAACAGGAGAAGAGTATGTCTCCCCTGCTCTCTAAATTGCAAACTGCTGAACCAGGAAAACAGGGGTTGAACCCCAACCTTCTACACTTCACAAATGATGTGATCCTGAGCAAATCACTTTTCATCACTGTGCCCTATTTTCCTTATCTATCTGTAGAGTAAGTCTCACTCGTTTGGGCTTATAATTTATAGTGTTAGTCCATAAATAAATACAATTCTAACCATTTTTGTATAATGCACTGGTAGGGACGCAGGATGCCAAGTTAGGGTCTTATGTTTATTTATTGTATTTGTTATACGACCAAACCCTGGGGTATCACGGCGTAGGTTACAGAAGGCTTAACATCTCTGGTTACAGTGAGAGAAAAGTTACACAACAAATAGACAGTAAGAGAAGAATACATTTGTAATACAGTGGTTGATGGAGACCAGGCAGAAGTCTATTTACAGGTAATATCCGGTGCAGTTACTGGTCAGGATGGTGCAAATCTTGGCCTAGTCTTTATTGAAAAGCCACATTTTTAGGATTTTTTTTAATCTTGGGTGCGATGGTTCGCTTCTCAAAGTCAATGGGAGGGATTTCCAGGTTTTTGGGGCTAGGACCTGAAAACTCATACCCCCTGCCCTCGTGGGTTTGAAGCGTGGGACACTGAATTGGGAGCTGTTGTTCGATCTCAGAGTTCTTGTCGAGGTGTTCAGTGTTACTGTGTTGGTGAGATACCTGGGGGCCATCTTGGCTAAACATTTTTGTGTGATACAAAGAGTTTTGAAGAGAATTCTGGCCTTAATAGGAAGCCAGTGAATTTCCCTTCTAGCCCTTGAGATATGGTCAGATTTTCTGATGCCAAGTGCTGCTCTCAGTGCTTTATTTTGTATGAGTTGATGTTTCGCAAGGTTGGTGTTGGAAGAGCCTAGTAATAGCATGTTTCAATAATCTAGTTTAGACAAAATTAATGCACTGGCGAGAGTAATACAATTTTTTGGAGTGAGGATTTGCTGACTTAGTGCAATAGGTTTGGCTGTGTATGAAGTGGCTGATGAAAGAGTATTGATATGGTTAGTCAAGGTTAGGTTAGAATCAAGGTAAACACCCAACATTTTAACCTGATTGAAGATAGGAATAGGTGTGCCGTCAATGGTGATGGAGGAGTAGTCCAGGTGGAGTTTTGGATTATGGCATAAATTTTACTTACTAGAATTGAGTCTTGCTCATTGTTCCCAGTAATGGGGATCAGGATCTGGGTGTCATCTGCGAAGTTAGTATAGATGACATGCATGGCGTCAAAGGCAGCAAAGAGAATCTTAGTGTAGGTGTTGTAAAGGGTGGGTGACAGGTATGAAGCTTGTGGCACTCCTATGGGAACTGGAATGGGGTTGGCAGCTTCCTTTCCTAAAGCAATTCTAGAGGTTCGGTCCACTAAGAAGGATTTCACCTAAAGGGTGGCTTCATGTGAGAAGTGGAAGTTTTCTGCCAGGGTGGTACATAGTTCATCATGGTCCACCGAATCAAAAGCAGGCGACAAGTCTAAGTGGAGTAGGATGCAAAGGTTGCCTGAATCTCTAATGGAGTCCATTTGGATTTTAAGATCCAAGAGGGCCTTTTCTGTACTATGGCTAGGCCGGAAGCCGGATTGTCTAGTTCCTAGTAGATTCTTCGATTCCAGATGGGTTTGCATTTGAGAATAGGCAATTTTATCTATTATTTTCAAGAGAAAGGGGACTGTGGTCATGCGACGGTAGTTTCTTTAATACTAGTCGGGACTACATTGGTTCTGAAGGAGGCATTGACAAAGTTGGTGATGATGGGAGAGAGCGTAGGTGCGCACAATTTGATTAGTTTCCCGGGAAAGCAATCTCCTTTGCAGTTTGAGGGTTTACACCAGCTATAATCTTCTGGACTTGATTTTGGTTCACCTGGGAGAAGTTAAACTGCAAAGCAGGTTTGACTGGGTTAGTGTCCTGAGGCGGCATAGATGGGCATTTACTAGCTAATAGTTTTTGTTTGGCTATAATAAATAATAATAATAATAATAATAATAATAATAATGATAATAATGATAATAATAATAATAATAATAATAATAATAATAATAATAATAATAATAATAATAATAATAATAATAAAAATAAAAATAATAATGATTTTATCCTGTGGGTGGGTTGTTAGTCAGGGTGCAGGTATGGGTTTGGGGCTGGTGAGCAGAAAGCCAGGTATGGATTTTATGTTGTGTAAGCTCATGTTTGGCTCTGAAATTGAAGCCAGACCGCCGGGTTCATCAATGGCTTGCCTCTACCATTGAATTATCTAGCTTTTCCATCTCTTTACACTAAAATATTTCTAAAACTAAATATGGAATCAGATGGGATCAGATGGGATGGAGGAGATGTAGCATGTTGTCAAATGGAAACTGGGACACAAGTAAACCTCGGCTCAAATCCCAGGTTCCCCATTTCACCAATTATTTTAATCTAGTGAAATTATTTTACCATGTTTAGTTTGGGGGAGTTTTCTGGGGTCCTCGTCTCTAAACAACCACAAATATGACTGAAAGATATGTTGCTTAAAAGCTAAATAATGGCAATAATGTCTATTTGAGAATGCCTGAAAGGGGGAAAGGTTGGCATTGAGTTTACTTGTTCTTGTTCTGGAAGTTGGGGCTGCTGCATTGTGGGTTTCAGCCTATGCACTTTGGGCCGGAAAATGATATTCCCCTAACCCCCATGCTAAATGTTGCCAGTCCTCCCCTGCTGAAACAGATATAAATAGCATGAAGGGGGCTTGCTGCAATGGTAGTGAATTTGTAATAAGACCATTTCGTGCTATTTACGAGTACATTTCATAAAGAAGAGAAGGCCTTTGCATTTTCACTGGTCATTGGGTTGAGACACAACACCTTTCATTAACCATGAGAAAAATCTAACCAGTCAATGCTCATCTCTTTATCACTGTAACTAAACTCTCACAGCTGCATCATTCTCAGTGGATTCCGGCAGAAAACACACAAAGCGGCCTTCTTCATGCTTTCCCTGAATGTCCCAAATCACTAGGGTCCGTAGGTTCAGCATGTGGTTGTCATTGTGATTGTGGTGCTCTGGAAAAACCAAATCCTGACACTTCAGCTACCTGTTGATTCTGTGGTGTGCAAAATTGTCAATTATCAGTTAGGGCTGGCATCTTTGTGTGCCATTCCACTGTATGGGGCTATGGAGCTCAGATGGCATTGTGTATTTACTTTCCCTGGTGTGCCATCCCACCAGGCATTGCACACAGAGGTTGAGAGTATAGCGATTGTCAAGTCTCAGTGTGTAAATACACACACTGTTTTATAATTGTGCAGTGCAGCACTGTGTACTGTTTTGTATATATATATATATATTGTTGTAACCCCTGCCAGCTCCGTTATGGCAGAGGGTATGTATGTTGTTCTTCTTGAATCACAATAAAAGACAGTCACCTTGGGTTAACACCAGTTGTATCATCTATTGTTTTATACTGGTAACTATTGAGTCTCTTGTGTTTTGTCTATTGGATGTCACTTTGTGACATCACTGGTAGCTAAGACTTTAGCTAACTGCGACCATAGCAATTCTTAAATACTTACCTCCACATATTTCTCTGAATTACTAGAAACCTTCCCCACTCGTAGCTACACCCTGTCCCAGCAATAAGCATGCCAGGCCAAAGTAGTACTTACTTCATTTTCGTTGCCTTACTACTCCTTAACACCAGTCTCTCAGACCACCTCAACAGGTCTATTCTAGAGGAGACCAGACCTGACCTACACAACCTGATAAATATGGTTCCTAATACCTTTAGCCCTGGCCCTGCCCCCGTTAAACACTCCCTGCGTTTGTCTTCAGGAGTCTACACCACGGCCCCATGTACTACGATTAATAGAAATCTCAAATTGCATGCCAGACTTCCTAAACTGTACGAACCTCTGACCAGATCCCCACCACCCACAAATAAGAAAACAAATTGTCACTGCAGTATGGCCACTAACTAACCGGCCCACTGCTATGTCAAATCAGATGAGTACACCCGCTACAAAGCCTATGGTTCTTAGTACCCATACTCCACACTCGACTCCAGCTAATACAGAAGACCACCCCCTTAAAGGAGCTCTTCTTAATGCGAGATCCCTCATGGCACATGCCATTGACATATCTGACGTAATTACAGAAGTTACCCTGGAGTTCCTAGCTATAACAGAGTCCTGGCTACACAATGCTGCAGGACCTGCACTTATGCTAGCCATCCCAGAAGGTTACACCATTTCCAGAAAAGATAGAGAGGGAACCCGAGGTGGTGGAATAGCCATCATATATAGAGAAAGTCTATCAGTGAGACTAGTCCCTCACCATACTATCCAATCATGAGAAATCCTCTCTGTCAAACTCCCGTTAAACAACTCCCAATCACTTACCATTCACGTAATATATAGACCTCCTGGTCCCCTCGGAACGTTTGAGGATGACCTGCATAACTTACTTGCCAATAACCTCAAACCTACCTCCGAACTACTGTTGCTAGGCGACTTTAATTTAGGTTTCAATGATCCAGCAGACAAACAAGCCAACGAAATAGCTAACTCCCTCAATGCTCTAGGACTATCGCAAAACGCAAACAAACCTAACCATATTAAGGGTAGAACCCTGGACTGTGTAGCCGATCACAATTTCACAGCCTGCATCACTTCCATCTCCCCTTTATCATGGACCGACCACTCCCTTGTGTCCATCACTCTATCAACCACCAGACCACGACTCATAGTCTCACAAAAAGCACCACCTTGTCTAACTAGAAATAAAAAGAATATTACAGTAGACAACGCGATTCCTGACATTCTACCTATCCTAAATGCTCTGCCGGACAATCTTGACCCAAGTACCCTTGTTTAGGAATATAACAAAATCATGCTCACCACATTGGACAAAATTGCCCCTCTCAAACTGAGATCAAGCAAAGATAAAACACATCTTAACAAGTGGTTCACTCCACCATTACAGGACCTACGACTACTGAGAAGAAAGTGCGAAACTGCCTGAAGACTATGCCCCTCTAGCATAGTCTCCAAGGAGGTAAAAACCATGGGTTTCTATCTAGACGCAACCATGTCCTTCAATAAACAAATAAAGTCCCTGGCCTCTACACAGCATACACGTGCAAGCTTATCAGCTTATCAGAGCTGGCAAGCCCTTCCTCTCTAACGACAGTTGTATTATCTTGGCCAGAGCGTTAATCCTATCCAGATTAGATTACTGCATGCCCTCTACAGTGGCGCCAACAAAACCAGCATCCAAAAATTACAAATACTACAAAACAACGCTCTTAGAGCTGCACTAGGCATCAACAAAAGAGTACACATGACCCCTATCAGGCGCCAACATGAATGGCTGTCCACCCATAACAAAATACAGTTAACAATCGCCTCCTTGACACATAAAGCATTACACAATGCTGCCCCCAGTTACTTAACTGATAAATTGATGTGAAGAACTTCCAATAGGCCTACTAGAGATATTAACACAAACTGTCTCGTGGTACAGAGATTCAAATCCACAACAGTGAAGGCCGCCAAACTTTGGAACTCCTCGCCCCACGAACTGAGAGCTGACCAACCCTTTCTACACTCTAGAAAGAGTTATATCTCCCTTCTCAACCGGACTGAAGACTAGTGTAAATGTAGACACTTGCACAACTGTGTACATCGCTTTCCCACCACTGAAACTATTGTAATCTATTGTACATTATTGCTGGAACGAACTGTACTGTAATTGTATTGTATCTGAATGTTCATATCCACACCTTGTCTTGTAGCTACATTTATTGTGTCCAATCGCTATTCATTATGTAACTTTGTAAGCATTGCACCTTCTTACTGCTGCGCCCTGTCACCTCTGGGTCTGGTCCGCATTAGAAATTCAATAAACAAACAAACAAACAAACTTTGTGACCCATATTAAATCATTGAATACATTGAAACATTTGTACAAATGTGTTAAGTTACCACAAGGAGTGGATGGGTTGGTTCCTATGACCGTGTACATTTGTTTTTGATTGATTGTTAACCCTCCTGGCTAGAATAGGGTGGCAACCAGGAACCCTTATATTTCCATTGAATATAGCGATTGTCCACAACGCTTCTGTGGCATGCTGTGACTCTTGGGTAGGAACTCTCATAAAGGCTGCTTCCAAAGGGTCACCATATGCGTTCGGGCAGACCTCGATCCACCATTGTGAGGTGGCGATCGCAAGGATAATCCACAGGAAGTTCCCCAACACAGGATGTAATAGTGGTTGAGCAATTCCCAGGAGATGATCCTCTGGCGCAGGAACACGAAAGTCGGAAGGCATTGGGAGTAACCAGGGCACTGTAAGGCCATGCAGTGTACATTTGATCATCCCAATGCAGCACAAGCACATATCAAAACTACATTTTATCTGGCATGGGAGAGTGATAGTTATATTAAGTCTTATCACAATAGTATTGTTTCATCCATCTCTTTCAGATGCAAATAGACAGAGTTCATTAAAAAAAGCTATGAGCAGCGCACCAGACAATATAATTACTGTTAATCGAAAGCCATTTGCTTTGCAAATGATATTCGCTTTCTGTAAATCAGCATCTGGAACAGGCTGTTTAAATTGCTGATTCAGAGTCGAAGTGGAGAACAATGCTTGATCAATCTTGAAATTACTCTTTAATGCCAGGAGTTTGCGATAAAATGGACATTAGACTCTTGTGAGCATTTGAACCGCATATTAAGGACCCGGTTCAAAGTGACTTTGCACTGCTGAAAAGTGACTTTGCACTGCCGACACAAACCCTGATTCATGGAACCGTGCAAAGTGTTTTTTTGCCGTGCAAAGTCCGGGCAAAGTCATTTTGAGCAGCAAAAATTACTATGCAGTGACTTTGCCTGGACTTTGCACTATAAAAATACACTTTGCACAGTTGTATGAATCAGGGTTTGTGACGGCAGTGCAAAGTCACTTTTCAGCAGTGAAAATTAACTTTGAACCGGGCAAATATTCCATGAATCAGGCCCTAAGTGTTCTAAAAAGTATAGAATCCATCTGTTGGAATAGCTATTCACATCTCTTTACAGTCTGGTGTTGGCACTCATGTAATATCCCTTTATCCATTCCTTCATAGTAGCTATGACGTTGTAGCTAGGTTTGTGGGAAAGCGCAATTTCCAAAGGTGCGTGGTGCTTTCTGCATGTGAGTGCACAGGTTTTCTAGCAATAGAATAATAAATCACCCCTCAAGGCACCAAAAACTAAATAAATGGAGATGTTATGTTATACGTTATATTATGAAGCTGTATTACGTTATACTTAGCCAATCACCACCGTAGCAGCCTTATGGCACCGGTACTGGGTTATCAGACCAAAGTCTATGTAGAAATAGGAACGAAAAAATCGGGGCTAAATGTGGAGAAAGAAGCAGGAATAAGACAGGGGCGTACAGAACGAACACATTGAGAAGATGTGATGGGATTGAGGTAGAAGGAATATGATTGGATTAGCAGTGGTGTATGTGTAGTGGTGCAGTGGATCCAGGGGTGGACTGGCCTAAATGGAACTCTGGAGATTTCCCAGTAGGCCTCTGCACCATGGGCCTGCTTTGTGTGGTATTTCCAAATGGTCCGATAGGAAAATGGTTGGACTTGCTAAAAATGTGTAATATGGAGACACTTTGAAAATTATTTCCAGGGCCTCTTTTGGTTCCCAGTCGACCCCTCAGTGGATCTGGTGGAATGCTGATCTAAAAACGTCAGGTAAAAAACCTGTTCAGTGATGTTCGTTTTCAGGTACCATGGATGAAGTAGTAGAATTAATCCATGCATTGTTGTCAGGTGGCCCCAGAGGTGCTCTGGAAACCCTTTGAAGTGTGGAGGCCAGAAATGTCAGGGAGGGTTTTTAGGGCGCCACTGCAAATCCTATCTGTATAATCTGGGAATGCTAAACCAAATGTCAGAAGTGACAGAGCCAGGAGGTGACGTCAGTGGGAGAAACGGAATTGGGGAGAAGGATGTGAAGAACACCCTACAAGAGCAATACGTCCATTGCCCCTCCAGCAGTGGGCATTAACCAACTGAACTCCACTAGCGTGGGCAAGGATGCCACATATAAAGGCTGCTGTACTAAGAAACATCTGAGGGCAAGGATGTGCAATCTAGCCCAGAGTAGAAGTAAGTCATGAAATGCATGGAAAGAATAAAAGAGGTTGTGCAATATGAGGAAGACACGCATGGGCAGTAGGTAAACTTAACAGCGGGCAAGAGACTCATTCATCCACTCAAATTTACCATGCATAATTTAAGTCAATGTGACTACCCAAAAATAATAGACTTTAGGACCTAGAAGTCTCTGCATCAGTATATACAAAAAACAAATACAAGAGGGTGTATTTAGGAACTTGGTAAGTAAAAGTAAACCGATGGAGTGTATGCTATTTATGCGAATTAGCTCTGCCCTTTCATGCCAGGGTGAATATGGTTTGCATTTCAGACACAGCGTCAAACACCCCATAACAATATAGTCTGTCTGGCCCTTTTGAAGGAAGTTTTTTGTTTTTTTAAACATGTGATTCGGTATAGTTGGCTGAATGTAGGTGACTACCTTTGGACCCCCAGAGCCCCAGAATGAAATTGTTGAGTTATATGCGCCATTTGTGTAGCGTTACTCAGCTTGTAATGGACATGTTGAACTTCGCTGCATCACACTTTTAAGGTGTCCTTCATCATTGGCATAATTCACTGCAAGTGAAGGATTACATTTGGGATTCCAAAATATCATCTTAAGTAGCGTTAGGTGCTATTTATCTTATTTGATGTTACTCGGTTTTCAATACCAAAATGAGAACGTAACTGAATCACACTGTTAACGGTGTCATTCCTTATCACCACACTTCGCTGATAGTTTCAGGCGCTATTCATGTTACTTTATTTTGTGTTACTCCGCTTTTAAAGCAGGTGCTGAACTTCACGGATTCCCATTTTTAAGGTGTCCTTCCTCAATGGTTTAGCCCCCTGATAGTGAGGAGCTACTTCTCTATGGTATCAGGTAATATTATTCCCACAAATAATGTCGCCATATATATGGTCTCCAAGGAAAGCCCTACGCAAATGTATTTGTGGGGATAATGTATGGGGTAAATGGGAGTGGGTGTTGCAGGCGTGTCCCCCGCAGGTTACATGGGTTTATATCGCCACAAAGAAGGCACCATTCGTGTATGGCGATATTTTTGTGGGGATATTAACACATGGAACCTTTTCTACCTTTAAAACGTCGTACTATACGGATTGTTATGCACATTTCGAACTTTTGCTGAATCACACTGCTAATGTGCCCTTATCTTCAGTATACTTCACTGAAACTGAAGGGCTACTTTACAGACTTGTATATTCTATTCATGTTACGTTGCGCTACTCAGATTTTAATGCAAATTTCGAAATACACTGTCTTTCACTTGTAAGATGCCCTTTCACATCCATACATCTCGCAGATAGCTATGCACTACTGTGGGACCTCTAAAATGTCTTCCAACAGAGTTGTATGAGTTATTGATGTTAGTGTGCATTGCATTACTCACCTTTCAATTCAAATTTGAACTTCACAGAGTCACACTTTTAAGGTGTCCTTCCTCATCAGTATGCTAAGCTGAGAGTCGGGGGATACCTTGGGACCTCTAAACTGCTATCATAGAACCTCTATGTAAGTTTATGTTATATTACATCACCCTGCTTTTAATGTAAATTTGCCTTAGTCAGCTTTTATTTATGCAAGAATACTCTTTGCCGTGCACCTCACTGGTAGCCGAAGCGCACAGAAAATGGTTTGATTGCTATCAGAACCATGGGGTCAACCTCCAGCATGCGAATAGCTTTCTTTTCGGTTCTGAAACAGCGCATTGCCATTTCACCCGTTTAAAAAAAGGACTACTAAAGAAAATGGCCATCTGGGAAAATAGCCCAAGGAAGCTATTGGTTGTGCCATCGCCATTTGGCTGATTATTTTTCGAAATGTTAGTACATTTTTACTAAAATATCAGTTTGGGGTCGGGTAAAGGTATTAATTAAGGTAGGCAGTTGAGGTCTGTGCGTGGAGTCTCCCCTTGCCATTTAAAAAAAAGTAGGAATTTTGTTTTTTCGACCGAAAGAAATGCGGTGATTTCTGCATTCGTTTTTTTTTTATTTGCTTAAATCATGGACACCCATGTTAATTTACTCAACTTTTCATGCAAATTTGAAACTTCTCTGAATAACACATTTAAGGAGTTGTGCCACATCAGTGTACTTCGTCGATAGTGAAGGGCTACTGTTTCAATCTCAAATGCCAATTTATAGGAATTTAAGAGCAAGTCCTGTTATCCTAAGTTACTTGCATTTTACAGCGTGCCATTGACATCTATGAGATTCTTAATGATCTAACTCTGCACCTTGCATCTGGTGGCTTGACTAAGCATATGATACTTCTGCAGGGAGCAGCCAGTTCACCTCCACCTTTGCCACAGTGACACCCATCTCGTTCACCCCCCCTCTCTCTCACACTTTCTAGAGCTTGCTCTCTCTTGTTCAGTTAGACAGACCTCCTTCTGCACCGTGTCCAACAGCATCTGGGAATTGGGGGTTGGGGAAGGGTGGAGACTCCGCTCATTACTATGAGAAAAGTCTTAAGGCTTATGGGAGGCGTGCGCATTTGGTACAGGGAAAAGGCTGCCTGAGATATGAAGCCCGGGGGTTTACATTTCACCTTCCTTATTATGGTTTTGGCAGGAGTAGGTCCATTTCAAACGTCACAATAGCCGCTTGTCTGCTCTACCAAGTGAATCTGCTGACACTTTTGCCCAACAGCCTTTTCATTAAACTTTAATGGGGCGATGTAATGCATTTCCCTCTCTCTCTCCTTTTTCTCTTCTTTTCCCTTCTTTTTCTCTTCCTCTCTTTTCTTTTTTCTTTCATTTTAAACAATTTAAACAATTTTAAAAGTCTGTAAATGACTTTGTAATTAATACTGATGATGATAAGATATTTTGTAAAAGTCGTATTTTGGCTATATAAAAAAAACATCAATCTTTTATAACGTACTTAATACCGCAGACCAGTCTCTAAGCACAAGACTGTGATTTGAAGCTGTGCTGCTCTGCGTTGTCTTGCTTCCAAGACAATTGTGTTGTCCCTGAGCTATCTTTCCAACCTTTGTAACGTGTTCTTTGGGCAACCTCGTCCTTTCCTCTTTTCTCCCCTGATGAGGTCGCTAGACAAGTCTGATCTATGATGAAAGCCTCGTCAAAACCGGTTCATCCCTGTTGCTCTAAAACCACAAAGGACCACATTGACACCCTCGCTCCAGCCCTTGCTGATTTTTGCAAACACTCCTTTGCCTCAGGATCCTTCCCCTTCCCTCTGAAGCACTCCCTTGTGCACCCTCTTCTCACAAAACCCAGGGACGTCATTTAGGGGTCACCAGAGGTCGCAACTGCAACCTTGTGACCTCTAAAAAAAAGGGGGGGATAGGGTTTTGTAATGTAAGCTCCTGGGCTGTGGCAAGCAACATGTGGCGCTTTACTTCTGGAGTGGCTGGCTTTCTTGTTCGGGCCCCTTAAAAAAGAAGAAAAATAAAAACAGGAGTGCCACAAGTCTAACACTTTTAGCACTAACCCTAAATAAGAAAGAATAGGAATACCAAATAATGCGTGTTTCTGGAATTCTATACAATAATTGCTAGAATCATTAAAGGTTTATTTCAGGCACACTTCAGGGGGTGAGTCACTGATATAGTCTGTTCTTAAACACCTCAACTCTGCCTTTCATCCTTCTGAGGTCGATAAATGAGTACCAACACAGGTTGGGTGATATTGGGTGTATATTTTTTCTATATTAAGTGCTTGAGCGTAAGTGCTATATAATAACACATCATTATCATTTGGTCATGGACGTCTGTTTGCATTCACAGTAATTTGGTAATATGGGCCTATACACACTGATCTTAATGATACAAATGGCAATCCATTCTTGTATGAAATGTACATCACATTATAGTGATATCGTAACCATATTTTTCGTAGTGTACAATGCTATGTGATGCCACTTCCTGTTTTGTCAACGGGTGAAAGGTCATGTTCCATTGCTACCTGCAATATCACTTCAGGGTGGGGTTAAATGACATCAGCTTCTGTGATGTCCTCAGGCGGTCAAGGGTCGTGTGATGTAACTTCCGCTAGCCCTGGCATTTTGGTGAAATTACGTCCATGAAGAAACCCACAGCTGATCCTTCTTGTGCGGCTAACTATTGCCCAATTTCCATTACTCCCTTTCTCTGCAAACTCCTGGAAAAGCTGGCCATCTCTCAGCTTAACCTTCATTCTGATTCTGTTGGCTGTCTCCATGAACACCAGTCTGGCTTCAGAGCTGCCAGAAGCACAGAAACTTCTCTCCTGAACATCCATGAAGATCTACTCTCCAACCGTGACTCTAACATTCCCTCTGTCCTCATCCTACTCAATCTCTCTTCTGCCTTTGACACGGTCAACCATACCATCCTGCTCAACCGTCTCTGTGATAACCTGGGTATCACTGATCAGGCTCTGGCCTGGCTAACCTCTTTCCTCTATGATCGACCCTCCTAGGTCCATCTTGGGTCCTTCCTATCATCTATCTCCATCTCTACCTGTGGTGTTCCCAAGGAGTCTAACCTCTCGCCCTAACTTTTCAACCAATACCTGGCAACTCTCGCCCACTGCATTGCCATTTGCTGCTCAAATTTCCAGTGCTACGCTGACACTCAACTAATTTTCAGGCTGCCCTCTGCCACCTCCTCACCCTCTCTCATCTCTGCCTAACTACCATTCAAGATTGGTGTGCTGCCAATGATCTTTATCTGAATGACAGCAAGATGGAGATCCTCCTCATTGGCACACCTTCACCATCTTTTCCCCTCACTCTCTGGCTGGCCTCCCTTGGCCCTCCTCCTACCCTGGCCTGCGGGGCTAAGAACCTTGGGTTCATCTTTGATGCCACACTTTCGTTCTCTGCCGATATCTCTGATGTCTCTAAAAAGCCAAACCTCCTACTGTACCTCCTCAGAAGTACTATGCCTTTCCTCTCCTACCCCCAGAAGCTCACTATCTCCCAAGCTCTGGTTCTCTCTAGGTTGGACTATTGTAACAGCCTCTTTCTAAATCTACCTGCCTCTACCCTCCACCCTCTGCAACTAATCCAGAAGAGGACTGCAAGACTTGTCCTTGGCCTCAAGCCCTGGGATTGTATCTCTCAAGCTCTGAAATTTCTACATTGGCTCCCAGTGGATGCAAGAATTAAATTCAAAACCCTCTGCATTGTCCACAAGACTTTCTGGGGCCTGGGTCCAAAATACCTTTGCTATCCCTCCGCAAATACCTCCCCTGTTGAGCTCTTTGCTCCTCTACCTCTAACGCTCTCAGGGTCAGCTGTTTTTCAAAGAAACGAGCTGGGGGTAGATCTCTGTCTTCGGCTGGGGACTCCCTCTGAAACAGCCACCCTGCCACTCTAAAACTTGACGAGAACCATCTCCGGTTCCGGAAGCACCTCAAGACCTTCCTCTTTGCTTCTGCCTTTGCTCCCCCTCTCCCCTGCTGATCTGTTCTCTCTTGGCAACATGCACCTGGCCACCCTCTGTCCTCCGGGCCCAGGTACCTGCTCACCCTGCCACCGTCCCGCACTGCCTCCGGGCCACCGCTTGCACTGGGGTCTGTATCAGTACCCATACATTCCCCCCTTTTTCTTCCTGCACTTATCAGACCTACCCTGTCTGCTGCCTTAAACCCAGCACTTGCCTTTTGCTGGCTGTACAACCACTGTTTGTTGCCTTTATTATTTATTAATTAATTATGATGTATCTGTTTCTCCTTTACTCCACACTTCTCCCCCTTCCATGCACATTTCCCCTCCCCCTCTCCCATGCAGTTGTGAATTCTCAATTTCACTGGCACTAGTAAGATCGCTGTTTTGTTCTCCCCTGTTCCCCTCCCTTGCCTTGTCGCGTCTGAAACACTCGTGTACGAGCACAATAGAAATAAAATATCAATTCAATTCAATCATGGCAGGGATCAGAATTGATTGATTGATGGATATGTTATTTATAGTGGGCCCATACACAAGTGTTTCAAAGCAAATCTCTCGTTCTTTCTTCCAGAAGCATATCCCAGTGTCTTGACAAAGCCTCATACCCCTCTCACACAGCCACAGGCCATTAATGAATTCACCTGGCTCTTCCCCGCTCTCACCGAGTGTTGAGGCCGCTTAATAACACAATGGGCCTCATTACAAGTAAGGCGGTAAGGGGTTAACGGCGCCGGTAAAGGTGCCGGCGCCGTTAACCCTGTACCACCTCATTGCGAGGTTCCCTCGCGGGACCCGCTCTGGACGTCTGGTCAGACCAGAAGTCCTTTGCGGGTCCCGTGAGGGGACCAGCATGCTAACAACGGGCCCTTCATTAACGGGCCCATTGTTAGCATGCCACCCTTTCCCATTGAGCCCTGTGGGGCTCAAATGGGAATGGGGATGGTCTGGGTCCGGGTTCCCTGAATGGGGAAATACAGGTCCCTCCAAAGTCGGAATGGCCCGGTATTTCCCCATTCAGGGACCACGGACCCGGATCCGAGTTTGGAGGCAGCCATGCCCTTATTAAGGGCATGGCTGCCCCCAATCTCGTAATGAGGCCCAATCACAATGAAACCCTACAGGTGGGTGTTCTCACGATAAGATGTGGAGCAGGAAACATAAATGGTGGAGTGTGAATTTTGTATAGTCCCCAGGAAATGGGTCACAGCATCCTGTCGACTTAAAGGGGTGTTTGACTTTTTCATTTGAGGAGGTTCCAGAAAGAGCTAGAAAGCAGCATGCAGCTTTCTGTGTTTTTGCCATATATGTTACACACCATTATAAGTGTCATTTAATTGTACAATACTTATCAGTATTTTGCTGTCTGATTACTTGCGTTTTAGTGGCATTTTATCAACATTTGATACGTGCTCTAACAATACCTGAACAACAATGAAAATGTTCTCAAACTTCAGAACAAACAATGCCATCCCCAGTCCACTTCCCCCATTCCACATCACAGTCTTCCACCTCCCATAACCAAGACATA
Source organism: Ambystoma mexicanum (assembly GCF_040938575.1). Classification (NCBI taxonomy): domain Eukaryota; kingdom Metazoa; phylum Chordata; class Amphibia; order Caudata; family Ambystomatidae; genus Ambystoma; species Ambystoma mexicanum. The sequence continues at coordinate 1,035,684,620 of NC_090933.1, read as the reverse complement.
GCATGTTGCAACCATCAGTCCAAGGTTATGGTCTTCACGCTCTTGCATCTATTGGTCCTCATGGTAGGATTGTCGTTTTTCCATCCGCCTCAACCTTTGAGATCCTCTTCAGTAATAATAGGGTTGATTCCATGGTCCCCATATGTTCCCATTTGTCAACAGGCCTCATCTGATTTCCATAAACCACTTTGTCCAGGATCCTTATTCTGTCCACACCCTGCTTCTAGATACAGCAATTCAGTGTTGTGTCCATCCTTCAATGAACTGCAAAGTCCCTATAGGCTTTGATCAAAGCTGCCGGAAGGTTAAGTTTAGTGTATCATCGTTGCGCTGCTGTCACTAACCACCCTACCGTCTTTATTAACTGCTCCAGTACCTGCTTCGGAACTGAATATATTCCCATGGTGTTCTTACACCTAAAACAGAGATTATCTCCTCTTCCCATTTTGTGAACTCTCTCTCTGGAGTAGTGCACCCTGTGGAGATGCTTAAATTGTATAAAATGGGGGAAACTACTCGTTGCATTTGCTGGATGTGTAGTTCCTGGATCCTAATGGCTTGAGAACTAATATAATCCAAGGACCTAGATTCTTGGATATCTCATACTAGCTGGGTAAACAAACATACTGAAAGTGCAACCAAAGTAGGTCATTTTAATAGCAGGTTAATGTTCCCATTTCTAAAAGCCTAGGCAAATGCACCCTTTACCATCTGGCCAAAGTTGCAGGGTAATTAGTCCTCTGTGCATATTAATGTTATGTTGCCTCTTGGTCATTTCTATGGGTGAAAAAATCATCATGTAAAATGTTCCATTTTATTTGTGGCTATCTCATACTAAAACAGTACCTCATTTTCTCTGATAGCATTCCAGGTTTCCCAAGCAACATATTTTGCCATTTCTATTGTAGGGAGGTATAGCATTTTTAATGGCATTAATTAGTTTGATTGGGTCATTCCCAAATTTAGGTTGTGATTATTTTTTGTGCATCCTCTGAACTGACTCTAGGATCCCTCATTTGGAGGAAATGTGTTCCTTGTGGTCTTGCTCAGAAGTGATGTGACTGCTCCTTCCGGGGTGGGACCAAGGCTGACGTGTGTATGGTCTGGCATGGCAGGCTGACAAACATTGGTAATTTAGGCTGCCTGGAGTAATTGCCATCCAAGCATTTTCATCCATCACAATTTAGTGTTTTACTAGTTCTTCTCATTCAATGCGATGTACATGCAATGTGCTGTGGTTTGCGAAGAACATCTATACTAATATATGCATTGAAAAGCACAAGTGTTTTGTTCAAGAATTGTATGTCAGGAGGAGAAAACATTATTTTAATAGTGTTCACATCAAACCAGCTTATTTCAACTGCTTATCAGATACATGTTTTATTGGGAAACAGCATGTGTATTTTAAATCATACATTGAAGCCTGCAAGCCCATTTCAAGTTTAATGTGTACATAAATGCCAGGTAGAACCACTGCAGTGTGATTAATATTAAGCAAACGCAGTAGAATGCAAGATGGTCAACAACAGAGCAATGTGCATGTCACCTTCCTTGGTGGGTAATTACTCCTTATAACAGAGTTGATTAGAGAGTGTTCTGGAGAAGGTTTCGCAATTATTTTGATTGTCACACACATATATGTGTGATTTCATTGATAAAGAAGAGTGACAGGCTTCCTCATAATTGCTGCGATGTATTCGGTGTTGGGCCTTGCCGGGCGGATGCTATCTGCTGGGAGAGATTAATGTAAGTGTCTTGCTACGGCTGTCCTTTGGATGTGTGAATTTAAAGTGAATTTACTAATGCTATTTGCATCTAATCAGTACAATTCCGAGAATGCAAGAAAATTGAATCAATTCTTTATAATGTCGAAAACCAACATATATCAGAGCATTTAGCAGAAGGAAAGAAATGCAAGCCCAACTGCCACTGTAAACAATATACATGTGGTACAAACTATATATAATTGCATGATTTATTCCGGGTTATCACACCAGGAAGCGTGGGACATGCGTGGCGACAAATGCCCGAGTCTTTTCTAACCCCCTATTTAAACCAGCCTCTCTCAGCACTGAATCTTTGCATAGCGGAAGTTGCCCCACTTATTTATTCCTGTTCTTTTTATATATGGAGCCCATACGGATACAAGGGTTCTTCAAATAACTTTGAGAGTACAATCAGTGGGATTTTTTTTTCGAGGCAATAAGCCCCATTATGATTTGTGCAGTAACAGTAAAACAAACGGTATTTCAGAATGCCACCTGTTTAACCACTCTGCACAATTTGGGGTTTTGCAACCCATACGTGTTATCAACCACCCTGTTGTAAGTGGAGACATTTGACTCTGTTTACAATGGTGGTAATGACCCATGCAGTATTACCCCATGCATCATACTGCATGTCTCCAGTGGAGTCCATGGAAACAGCATAATTCGGAGTAACTTCAGCTTTATAATAACTCGACATTCTACAGATAATTTCTGTTACTGCATGCAGTCATTATATTTCATATTGCCCATGATGACACCCTACATGTGCCTGACCTGTCCTCACAATCCAATAGTAATGATCTATTTGGGAAGCATGTGTGTTTGTGTGCACATGCGTGTCTGCATGTGAGTGTCTGTGTGTTTGTGCGTGTCGTGTGTGTGTGACTTTGTGTGCATATCTTTTCAGATAGGTTTACGCATACAAGAGATATGTTAGAGTGAAAAAGAGGGCCACGGAGTATGTGCATGATCTGTGTAAGCAAAACCTTTTGTCCAAGGTGAATGGTTTTGCATGCCTTTGCGGGCTGCCTTTGTGAGTAGACTTTGGGTATTGCTGGTGTGTGTGTGAGCGTGTGTACATGTGTGCGTACTTAATTTGATCTTGCCTTTTACTGGGCTAACAAGAGGAGTGGCCCTTTTCCTAAGGTAAATACACCACCCCAATTAGGTAAAATAGCTGCATGGACAAGGCAATCTAGTCACATATACATTGGGAGGTTCGAGAGAGTCCCTTCCATAGCAGGCAGATGACTGGCTATTTCCCAGCCCAGCCACTTTTTCAGAACCCCAACCTGTGTGGGTCTGTATTTCTCCGGAGGTTAAAGTGAAGAAACGGAGGTGGCGGAAGGGGGAGTAAAATGCAGCTTTATTGCTGGAAAGCAGACCTCATCTCGGCCCAGCCACCAGATTCCTCAAACTGAGACAGAATGTGGAACCCTGGCCAAGAACAAACACACCAGGGTTCCATTACACGCATTACAACACGTCTCCACTCGCCCTACTGATGAACGAAAGGAAAAGGGAATCTGCACAACCTTGAAACAAAGATGAGGAATGGAAAAAAGTGAAGAAGGGTGATGGAAGGATAAAAGAAGGAAAAGCAATTCAAAGAAAGGAAACTCACTTCCGTGCACCCCACCAGACATAATCTCTTGATTTGACTGGAGGCAACCTGATTCTAAGAATGTGGACACTAACTGTGGGAACTGCCACTGCCGCATCAGCGCACTCCACGCACTGCGCGAAGGTCCACGTTCTCTGGCACCACACCTGCAGCATCCTCTCCACACGCAACTCCCTCCTCATGTACACACACACATACCTCATCCACCGAAGTGGAAATGGAACTCACACTGGGGTCCCAGGTGAAATCAGACTTGTGCCTCAACACACATGTTGGCACCATAGGCCCTGCACTCTCAACCACCACTCTCCTCTTGCTCCATTGCGATCCATCATCCAGAGCCACATATCCAGCCCCCTCCCTCACTACTGTCCATGGAGACATAAACACACTTCCTCCTTTGGGCACAAATCTCGGGTTCTTAGCCCACACACAATCACCAACCTTCACTCCAATTAAATGTATGGGTGGCTGGGTGTGCATGTCGAGTGTATGGTGAAAGGATGCACACTTAAATGCATGGGTGGTTGCCTGGGTGTGCCTGAATGATGAAAGGATGCAGACTTAAATGTATAGGTGGCTGCCTATGTGAGTGTATGGTGAAAGGGTGCAGACTTAAATGTATGGGTGCCTGCCTGGGTGTGCCTGTATGGTGAAAGGGTGCACACTTAAATGTATGGGTGGCTGCCTGGGTGTGCCTGTATGGTGAAAGAGTACACACTTAAATGAATGGGTGGCTGGGTGTTCATGTGTGTGTGTGGTGTATGGTGACATACATTTTGATGGAGCACTAACAGTGAAATGCTTTACATTAGTAATTGCTGGGCCTTTTTTAATAGCGAAACCCATGTGCTGTTTAACATCTGTGTTCTGCTCTGTCCGGCAACGGCTCTGTAGGTCAGCCAGGTCGAGTCAACATAGCCCTAAATTTCAAGGGGGAGGTGGGATGGGCAAGAGCTGAAGCCCAGTCAGCTCAATGATGTTGCGCCACTACTTGTGTTTAATCCCTTGGTTGCTTATTGGTAATTGTCATTACTCAGAGCCCTATTCTTCCTCGTCCCAGTACTTCTGTATGAGGCACTTTGACTCATACGCAAGTACTGGGATGAGGTAGAGGGACATGGAGGTAATGCCTGGCTTAGTTACTTGTGATCGTAATTACTCCTAGTTCCACCCTTTCTCATCCCAGTACTTACATACGTAAGCACTGGGACAACGAAAAGGGATGTGGAGGTAATTCTGGGCCAAGAGGCTGATTTTGGGGAAGGGGGTGGGAGGGAGAGGGGATGTGTGAGGGGTGGGATGGATGGGGATTGTGTGATAAATCGTAATGGTCATCCATGTCCAGGCTAATCAGGCATGATATGTGGTATTAGTGGCTAGAGAGGCATTTTGGTGCAGCCAGTCAAGTAATTTGTTAGTTTGGCTTGATAAAATTGTTTTAACTGGGCATCTCTGATAAAGCAGTCCTGCTAACTGTAATTACCTGGCTAGACTGGCATTTAGGTGCTGCCAGTATAGCCATTTCTTACTGCAGCATTGTATATTTTTCTGGGCATCTGTGATAAAATAACTGTGATAAGTGTTATTGCTTTGACTGGCATTTTGGTGCAACCAGTCTAGGAATGTATAATTGTGGCCAGGCATGCATTACTTTAATATGTTATTACGTGTCTACAGTGGTCTACATTGCGCAGCCAGTTGGGCATGACATTTTTAATAGCAAAGCATTATATTAATTAAAGCATTCATGTTCATGTGCACTGTTGGTGACTTGCATGTATAGGATCTTTGGATTGGTGTTATCCCACAAAAATAATTGCAAACGCTCTGGCCTTTTTGCCAATCTTTCTCAGAATGTGTGCTGTATAATGCATGTATATCTTTCTGCTAGTGCAGTGTGTGGCGTACCCAAGCAGCAGCACATATGTGTGTATTGCGCAAACATAGTAATCTAGGCCGGCCCGCAGAGTGACGCGACCCGTAATTTTTTGCTTAGTTGGGGGGAGGAGGGCACCTCAGCATGGCTCGCAGTGGGGGGTCCACATTTTTTGTTATGCCACTGCCCACACGCCTAGTAGTGGACCATCAGTACTGCTGTGCCGACCTTCATTGCTGGGTAATTTTCTGTGTACCTACACTCTATATCATCTTCAACCCTCACTGTTCCTTCATTCTTGTAGCACAATGCTTGTTTCTTCAGAGGTGTTATGGTCATCGACCCAGGTTCATTGTCTACCCAAGTGAGCAATTTGGCACTTGCATCCCATTCTTTTAGGAACTTATCATTCTCTCCTTGTACTGTGTTAACTGGTGATTGTACTAGGGTGTGTGTTTTTCTTCCTAATACTCCATCTTTCCATTCTTCCTTTGTGTATACTTGACCATACACAAGCGTCTGTGGTCTTTCACAACATCCTGGTTCTCCTCCTATTTCTTTCACCCCCCTCTTCGGGCAGGGTCATTTCTTCTGTGTTATTGTTTTTGTCTCTCCTTTCTGCTGACCCTCAGTTATGTATTGTATAGCTTGGTCTAACTGCCAATAATTATTCATCATGTCAAGAGTCTTTATGTAACTTTCCTCATAGGGAAATGCTGTTTGAGACATCCATCTCAGAGTTGCTGTTTTCCCTTGAAATTTTCCTCGGGTTGTAACCATGGATAGGTATATAAGGCAGTGTGCTCTTGCTGCTGGTATTTCAGTTGCTATAACTATTCTGGAGGCACTCATGGCATAGGGGATTCTTGAGCAGATATAACAGCTCTCACCAGTGGTTTCTTTGCCTACTTTGGTCATGTGTTTATACCACATGTTGTTAGGCACTCAAGCAGTGTCAGTGAGATATAGGTCTACTCCCCACATGGCTGTGTCAGCACTGCGCTTACTTCTCCTTACCGTGCTTACAGTGCTTTCCTGTCCCCCTGACATGGTCGTTCCACCTGCTGGGGCTGGGGTAACGTTAGTAGAGGGTCCTTGTGCAGCTTGAAGATATCAGTTGCCCGCCTGAAATGTGCAAAAAACTGTGCGTTTATAGATCAGTGGAGTATTAGGTTTAAGCCCCGTGGATCATGTAGTCAGACATTGCAAAGATAAACAGCTGTTCCCACACCGTTCTAATTCTAGAGTCTCTGAGTACTGTGAGGGCAAATGGGTTGCCTCGAATTGTGGGTAAGTTTGGGCAGAACATGCTACACAAATGTGGTAGTACACACTAGGAGGACATGCTCGGAATCTGTTGGACCGTCTAATGAAGAGGACAAATTGGCTCTGAAAAGTGTCAGGTTGTGAATCATTGGGCAGCATGAAAAATGATGCAATGAAACAGTAGCACTTGCACGAAGAATGTATGTACAGAGAAAAATAATAAACAGACAGTGTTTCCTCACTCTGGATGTATAGGAAATCTTTGCCCTAACTCTGCTGCCCGTGAGTGAGTAACCATTGTGTGTCCTCTACTCAGCAGTGCTGGTTGGTTCCAAATGATCTTCTTGCTGACGGTCGTTGGCCCTGTCGATCCCGTTGCCACAGCTTTGTAGGACTTGATGTCGTTGATGTGACAAGACTGTTTCCAGACTGTATTCCCCCTCGAGCCTCACTGCTCTCTCAGTCGCTGCTTCTACAATAATATGGGGACTCATACATCTGGGTGCGTCCCAGCGCCGGGTGAAATTGCGGGGGAGAACACTGTCCCCAGGCAATACAGGTGGCTGCTTAAGTAAGTCCCTTGTGTTGTTGGCACTGTCGCTTCCCCTGCCGGCTTCGGGGCCACCCTGGTGTTGTTGTATCTGGCGAGAGATAAAAGAAGCACTAGCAATCAAGGAAGTAATATAATCATACATTTACTGACCCAAAATATTTGCAGTACTCTGCGCATCTTTGATCACCTTAGTGGCAGGAGTCAGGGGAAGTTGCATGCGCTGTCCTGTCATCACCTTGTGTGGGGTTAAATGGTGGCTGGACCCAGGCTTGTTGGGCAATGTGAACAGGGCTAGAGGCAAACAATGTAGCCAATTCTTATTGATACACTTTTTAGTTTTGGCTATTGATTCTTTCAGGAGGCCATTGAGGCGTTCACGCATCCGGTTTGCTTGTGGGTAATAAGCACAGGAGAATGTGTGTTGGATTCCCAGCAATGTTGCAATTTATTTATTTATTTATTTATTTATGAGTATAGTTATATTTTAGTTCATAGAACTTTAACAACTGTAACATCAAATAAAACATTTACAAAATTACTCAGTAATCATACATACATCATATTCATTATTGTCTAAAAAAATACATTGCTACTAATTTACTAATTTTTCATGATTTCATCGCACAAAACAAACATAATAGCTCTTGAATAAAAACGAAATAACATCACAATACATTATTAAACATATAAATACTATTACACTCAAAAACTATAGAATTCATTAATTTGGTGATATTATCACTTTTAAATAGTACTAAATATTAATACTATTCTCATGATCTCATAAGTTAATAATTAGAAGCAACTTTTACTTTATAATTTTCCAATGCAATTCAGCCACAGACCAAATCCCTTAAAGTGCAATATGTAAAGAGTTCATTGGAGAGTTTACGCAAAATTGCCAGAAATGGACAGTGGCTATAGTAGAGTGAAGGTATACATATTTGTCATACAAATTGTGATACAAATTCTCTATCTCAGGGCAGTTTGTAAGGATGTGCTGAATAGTTTCAAGAGATTCCTGTTCATTGCACATCCTATAAAAACGTTGATTAACATCAAGTTTCCATTGGGAGCCGTATGTAGCTCTATCGGGAAGTTGATAAGTTTGCATCATAAGTCTAAAATGACGCACTGCAGGATTAGGGCATCTGATTAAATATATTTGAGGCTTTAGATATGTGTACACTATGCCTTCGATATATTGACTATTACGAAGGCCTTTCCTGTATTTGAAATTTCTGAACCAATCGATCTTCTGCAGTTTCTTTTTAAAGACAAACTTGATGTCCTGAAAATAGCCTCTTCTAGCAGTGTCTATAGTCCAATTCATTTCATCAAAAAGCTCTCTACATTTAAGATCATAGATACTAGGGGTGTCCTTGTTCTGAATTTGAAAGATGTCAGTCGCAAAATGAACAAAATCAAGCTCACAGGGTGGCATAAGGCTTTCAGGACAAAGAGACCACGTTGTTGAAGAATAATACCCTTCAAGGAGGTCAGGCTAATTTCGATGTGAATGTACTGAATTGGGCATGATCGGGGTAGATGGAGAACAATGCGCCAAAAATATCCTTCAATCTGGTTAAGCCAATCAAAGTTTTTAATAGTGAGAGCTTCTAACCCATAGGCAACAACAGGAATGAGCCATTGGGAATAGGGCATTATGATGCCTCTCAAAGAATAACCAGCATAATGAAGAACAAAGCTGCAAACAAGCATAGAAATTTGTTCGGCTTGTCGAATCTTCTTAGTTATTAAGGTCTCATATCCTTTATCATAGTCAATTTCTACACCCAGCTATTAAGGTATAGAAGTATATTCAATATACCCCAACTAAGGGACATTCTAGGGCGATTCACTTGTTGTAATTTGGCGAAGTGTGGGCCATTGTCAGACTGCAGGACCTCACATACGCCCCATCGTGGGAGCACTTTACGGGCCAGAAATGTCACCACTGTGAGGGCGTCAGTATGAGGTCAGGGGCCCGCCTCAATCCACCAGAAATATGGGCATACAACCACTATCATGTAGCGGCATCCTTGACAGAAATGGATCATGTTGACATAGGCGACGTGGAGGTATTGAAATGGATCAACTGGGCGAGGTATGGCTCCTCTCTCAACTCTCAATGTATGCCCTGCAGTAAACTGTTTGCAAGTCAAACAGTAACTCATGAATTCAGCCATGTGTTCTGCAAAGTTAGGACAGAACCATGCTTCTCCAATATGGGCGACAAGCACCTCCTTTCCTGTATGTGTTGTATAATGTAGCTGTTGTGTTGCTGTGTGCAACACTGCGAGTGGCATAACCACTTTCCCTGTGTAATTCTGCCACCATAGGGCATCTGTTGGGGATATTGTAAATCTCCTCCTACGCCACATGTCCTTTGCCTCCCTGGTTGCAGCTCCCTGCAACTCCATCATTAGTGCTTCTGGCAATAAATTGTACCCCTCCTTAAGTATCATTGTTCTTGCATAGTCACAGGCATGTGATGGGGCCTTGTTTACAAGAGCTCTCCAAAATATGCGGCGCAATTTGCTTCTGCGTCTGCTGCTTCATTCCCTCTTGAGACAGGATCCTTCCCTCGTGTGTGTGCTGGGGATAATGTATGATGTCCACTAGTCTGTCCAATCGTGAAAGTTCTGAATGTGCTGGGGATGTCACGTAGGCTGAATCTGAGTAAATCGTCACCTGCCTTTTACTGCTGCGTTCTAATGCCAATATTAAGGACACTAGTTCTGCTGCCTGTGCTGAATAATGTGACAGCAATCATGCACTGACCACTACCTCGCTGGTTCTGTCCTCCCTTATTGCTTACCACTGATGTCCCTGAATGTCTGACCCCATCTACCTGGTCAATTGTTGACAACCCGTCAATCTAGAGCACGTCTCCCCCCTCAAGTGCATCTTCCTGTACCATGCGAGTGTCACTGAATTCTTGTAAGTTTGCTGTGCAGTCATGTGCGTAGGCGTTGGCGAGAAAGGTCAACAGATTGACAAGTCTACACCTCACTATCGTGAGAGCTGGATTTGATAGTAACACCTCATACCCTGATACTCTTTGTGTTGTCAGTGTGCACTTTGGTCTCTCCAGTATTGCAAAGAGGGCATGCTCCACATAAGAGTGCTACTGCACTCCATGGTAATACTTGCTGACTTGTCCACTACGAATGTGGCTGCAGCCAAAGCTTGTTTGCACAGATAATGCCCTCTCATTACTGGGTATAGCTTGCCACTGTAATATGCTAGTGGCTTGTGCCCCAAGATTGTCTTCTGGGTCAGTACTGCTGTCATCACTACCCCATCAGAGTGTGAGAACAAAATTAATGCCTTTTTATAGTCAGGGTTCCCCAAAACTGGAGCTGTGCATATCGCTTCCTTCAGCTCATTGAATGTTTCAGTCATTTGTCCACTGTAATATCTTACCCCCTTTTTGTGCTTCCTTCAGTGCACTCAATAGAGGCCTGGTGTAAGTGCGGTAGTCGAAGACTCATGCCCCACAGTAATTGCATAACCACAAGAACTGCTACATCTCTCTGACTGTAGTGGGTGTTGCTGTCCTGCGTATTGCCTCTGCCCTTTCTGGAGTCACCTGTCAGCCATTTTGCGAAATCATCTGTCCAATGTAAAGCGCTTCTTTCTGACAGTACTGTAGTTTTGCCTTGCATCCCTTGTCAGCTAACACTGTCAGCATGTGTACTGAGTCATTTCTACTCTGTTCTTCAGTCGTGCTGCAGATCAATGTGTCATCTACATACTGTGTGACCGGGCTCTCCATCTGTATATTACCTGAGTCCATCTGGAGTACCCTATTGAATATGGAGGGTGATTCACAGTACCCTTGAGGAAGTCTTGCATAGTTCCACTTTTTATTTCTGTATAGAAAATAAGTCATGTCTGGGTGTAGTGGTATAGAGAAGAAAGCATTCTTCAAGTCTATGACTATGAAACAGACAGCTTCTGCTGGAAAGCTGCTCAAAAGTGTCACTGGATTCTAAACTAAAGGATATTCTGCTTCTACAATATGATTAAGAGGGCGCAAGTCCTGTATAAAATGCCACAAACCCCCTATTACTTTCTTGATGGGGTACACAGCCGTGTTGCATGGTGATTCTGATGGCACTAGGATGCCCTGCTTCACTAATGCTGCAATTGTCTCATAGATGCCCTCACCCGCCTCCCTTGAGAGTGGGTATTGTTTGACTTGGGGTAAAAATACTCCTGGCTTCAGCTTGATCCTCACTGCTGCCACCCACTTCAGAAGTCCCACATCATAGGGACTAATGGTCCATAAGATGCTGGGTACCTTGGCCAGATCCTCCTCAAGAAAGGTCGGTGGTGCCATCAGCGCCATCTCCATGCTCTGTAGTACCTCTCTATAATGTATCTTCACTGCTCGCCATGGTCGTCCCGTGTCATCTGTCCTCACCACTTGTCTCCCACAATCTCTGCCTCCAATTCTAGTGGCACTATCGTCTCTTCCACTTCATCCAATGGTATCTCTGGCCTGAACAAGTACTCATTTGGAATGCACCACATCTTCCCTTGGATCCCTGGGAGCCATGCTATTGCAATCTCAGTCCAATATTGGAACTGTTTCTCATCCACTGGTACCCCCTCTGTCCCCTTCACCCACAATAGACTTGAATGATTTCCCGTACGATGAGAAAATGTCTCCCTGGTTTGGAGCACACTATTCCCTTGTCTATGAATGAAATGGTCATGTTAAGTCTGCTCATAATGTCCCTCCCAAGTATGTTTACAGGTGTCTGCCGGGAGTAAAGTAGAGGCAGGGATAGATCATGGTCCCCTGTTGAAAGTGAAATATTGTCTGTGCAAGGAACCACTTCCGTAGCCCCAGAAAATTCTTGAGTATTCATGACATCAACTGACAACCTATATCTCCCCTCCCGAATGCAGGATTTAGTGGCCCCTGTGTCTACAAGAAAGGAACATTTTTGTCACCTACCGTCACCCCTATGCATGGTTCCTCCACAGGGTTGGGTGTAATCGACAGGATGGAACACATCAATTCCGTCTGTGGGCTGTCCTGTTGAGGGTATAGAGACATCCCATTCCCTGAAAATTGAGTTTTCCCTACCATGGTGACCCCTCCCAGGTTCCTAATGGGGGCTGCTGCTATGGAGTCGGTGTGTGCCACTGTCCTGTAGTTTGGCTGTATGCTATTCTGTGTCTGGACCCCTGCTGTATGTTACCTTGAATCTGGGGCATCTGTAGTGACTGCAAATATTGCAGTATAGGTGCTTGTATCTATGATGTCTGTGACATGGGTTGATGTGGCTGTGGGTATGTGCTTGGTGCCGGTCCTTGTTGTTGTGCTTGGTCCTGTGTGAAATACTCATCTTTTTCCCCTTGGTATGCTGGCTGGTATTACATCCCCCCATTCTGTTGCACCCCCCTGCTCCTGTACATCCTCAAAATGTACCATATCTGTCTGCACACCCAGCACTGTGGTGGCTCCCTCCCCTGCCCTTGGAAAGCCCCAGAAAACTCCCCAGGGCCATGCTGCACCTGCTGCCCATATCCTCGAAACCCCCCTAGAAATCTCCTTTGATTGTGATGTATCTGTGCCCCATACCTGCATCCTCTAGGTGGTCCCCTCTCCCTCAAAACCTGTGCAGCATGTTCCCCCACCCTATGAATCCTCCCCCTGCAGGTGGCGGTGCGCATTGTGGCTGCGGTGTCCCCTATCCTCCCATTCTCGTCAGTACTGCCCCTTCCATGGCATATTTGGATAACTTCCTCTGCGCTAACTTCGCTTCCTCTTGCTTTCTTTCCTCATGCTTTTTCCTCACTTTTTCTTGCAGTAGCCTGCAAGGGTGTACTATCGTGAGCTGTATTTCCGGCCATGTTTTTGCCTCCTTGCCTACCAGTTTCTTAAGCTGCTTCTGTACCGGTTCAGGCAATCCATGGCACAATGAGTTGTAAAATAATGCTACTGTTTTATCCCATGGTTCTCGCGTTTCAAGGCACCAGCGCTCTTGAATCGTCTGAATATAGTGTAAGAGGTCTTTGTCTACCCCCATCTTGCGTGCCATAATCGCACTAATGTCTGATGTGTCTGGGTATTGTGTCCTTAGAGCTTGTCATATGGCTGCTTGGCAGTTTGCAAATAGTGAACCATCGTGCAGCGTGTCCTGGGTGGTTACTCCTGGGTACCCCACCCTTCTCCATACATCATCAACTGACTCCCCAAGGATTGCTACTAGTAGTGCCTTTACATTCACCACTGCTAATTTCTGCCCTGCTGTCATTCTTTCCCTTTTGTATACTCATATCCCCCGCACCCATGGTTAACAAGGGTACCCTACACCTCAAGGTTTCCTTGTCTATGTGTTTCCATGGTATATATTGTGGTTGCCCCCCTCCATTTTCCAACAAGGGCAGCCATGTGAACCATCTCTTCCTGTTCGGTCCTCGTGTCACTCTTGCACATCTATCCGATCCCCCAGTGGTCTTAGTGTTAGTACATGCTATGACCGTCTCCCCCTTTGCACCGTCCTGGGAGATCCCTAAGTCTCTCAAACTATGGGAGCAGGTTGTCAGAGTTGTGTGACGTGTCTCTGGTCCGTGGCATCTGATCGTCCCTATCATTCTTAGCCGTCTCTGTACTCCTTCCCCCTTCCCATGCCATGCTTCTCTCTGCGCTTTCTTCCGGAGACATGTGCTTAGATTGCCCTCTTTCCTTGTCCCCAATTTCCCCTCCATCCTCTTCCGAGTCAGTTTCCATATCTCTACAAAAAATAGTCCACAAAGCTCAGTCTCCTAGAGGTTGTGTCTTCCCTGGAGTTCCCTCTAGAGTTGATCAAGTCCATGTCACCCCTGTCCCCGGAGGACCCCATACCCATTCTGTCTGATACTGCAGAAGTCCTGATAAGCGTGGTTGTGCTGCCTGGCTCAGCTCACCTACCTCCTCTCCCTTTGCCATCTCCAGTGCCCATTTCCCATTGTGCCCTTATGTCTCTCGTTGCATGCTCCTCCTCCACCTTCTGATTGCGCTCTCGCATAAGCCGCTCTATTTGCCACTTCCTCCGTTCCCTGTCCACTAACTCTTGCTTTGCCTTCTCATCTGCTTCCCTTCATTTCTCAACCGATCCTTGCTCCTTCCTTCTCCTCTCCCGCTGTTCCTGCTCTTTCTCTTCCTCCTTTGTCTGTCTCTGCGCGCTCTCGCGCGTCTCTCTTCTGCTTCCCTCTCTCTTCGGTCTACTTCTTCCATTATTTCTGCCAAGTCCTTTGCTTCACTGCTTCCCTTAAAACCTCCCATTTCTTTGGTTGCCCCTACTGCCTCGCTTGTTGTCTTCCCATCTAGCTTCAGGGGAATCTGCCCCCTTACCCACTAGTTTGTGACTATGCGCTCTGGCCCCTCCTTCGTGTGCTACAGCACTTCATTGCTTGTTCCCTTTCTGCTAGTCACTTGCCCAATCCCTTTCTGCTCCCTCCTTCTTGGTCTATGGTGGTGGTTGAAATAATGGGTTTTAATACCCCTCAGCTGCTTTTAACTCCCGTAGTGGGTAAAGCCCTTGTTCATCGTCTGTGTCCTCTGCTTTTTCGCTCACAGCAGAGGGTGGAGGTGCGGAGGGTGGGGGTGCTGCCCCCGGTGCCTCCTGTTGGTTCAGCATCCACTGACGCCTCACTACTTCCTCCTCACCATCCTGAAACATCTGCAACAGCTCGAATATTGCTGTGCGGTTAGTTAACTTCTTCACCTTAAAAGTGTCCTTTAAGTGTGTCAGTAGTGATTGCTGCACATTCTTGAAGAAACGTCCAGAATGTGGCCATGGTTTAGTCAATTTACCCTTGGTGTTTTTTGTCCATTCCGTGCTATATTTACAAATCTTATCCTTATAGGATGGAAGGGTCTTACATAAATGATGTAGGGGCGAGTCACCCCTGCACTTCCCTTAATACATTGTGTTTATTCTTACTTGACCTCAAGTCGAGGTTTTCGACAATCCGCAGTTAGGAAAAAAACACAATACAGTGGCAATTCTTTCAATTTTCTTTGAGCTTCTCTGGCCCCATAGCAATCTATCAGGCTTGTTCCACACACCGCCCTTCCACAATTCTCTACCTCCTCAGGCACACCCACCAATCATGCGCATTTGCCTTCGGCGCATTGCACTGGACAACCTCCTCTGTCAATCTAAGGGCTCTGAACACTGTGTCCACAACACCTTGTGCTTTCCAAGTCCTATGCAAAATCCTAACGGGTGCCGTCACCAACTTACTGAACAAGGTAATGCTAAAGATCACTTTCAGTGCCTACAATGCTAAGGTCTCACTTACATGAACATTTATAAAGAAAACCCCACATAAACCCATAGCTGTCTTCCTGCCTCCTAACAGGGGATACCAATATTCTGTTATGTTTGATCTGTACCTACAGCGTCACCTTGTAGATAAATGCCTTTGCAAGACTTTACCAGACGTATCACCTTCCGCAATCTGGTCCAGCTCCTTTTGCTAAACCTTACGGGGATACCACCATCTATGACCGAGCTAAAACACCCAACCCACAGGAAATCCAATATTCACATAATTTTATCATCTGTGCCCTTGAGTCAATAACCTAGGTTATTTTCCAGAACCTTTTACCTCAAAACCGTATGTGCCCTAACCACAAAAATAAGATCTACCTCCGCTCCTGTCCCTACTAAATTTGCTGGACAATACGATACTCAACAACACTCAATTCCACCCTAGCACCTCCCATTACTTTCCTGTTCCCCTCAATTGCTGTGTGCTGAATCAATACTTACACTCTGTGATCTTCTGACGCTGCTCGGCTGGCGCGTCTCCCAAAGCTGCTGCACCATCTGTCTGGTCTGCTGGACTCCTTACAGAGTGCAGGCAGGTTATTTCCCAGGCTGGCTCCTGAAGGCCTTTGCACAGGACGTGCCTTCCCCAACTTATCGAAAGCCGCAAGGCATCCCGCAGCCCTCCAGGTGGTATCACGGGAGAGTCAGCTTCATGCCGGTCTGACATAGCCCACCCCAATCCTCTGCTGCCAACTTGTTTGGGAGGAAACCAGGTATACCAGAGGCCTGGGGATTGCTCTCCTGAGGGCCTCACAACCATCCCCCAGAATAACGGAGGACTCAGCCAAAGGAAAATCAAGTTGTAATTTATTACAGAAAACCGTCAGGGAACATACAAGATAATCACAATTCTACAGTACTTCTCCACTCCCCAAGATGTGCCCCACAGTTTTGACCTCAAATGACATAATCACATGCAAGGGCCATATAGAGGTTATTCTACTGGCCCTCGCATGTCAGGTGACTGACCTGCCCCGTCCCCAAGAAACAATCTATTAAATTGTTGCAGGGTCATAGACTTACTATTGGCCCATGCCCTCTGCCATCCACCCCTGTATTTCTGTCTTGTGATTGGTTAGACCTGGTCTCCCCAGGCCTGGGACCCAGTTCGGTTCTCAGCCCTCTGTGCACCTCTTCAAGGTGGTGTGAAATGACTATGTGTCTCAATTGTATCTGGTAGTAGACCACCTTTGCCCATGAGAGTGTGCTCCTCGTTGCAACATTTGTTTCACTTCTCGCTTGGGTTGATTACTTGTCTTCTCACCAGGGGTGAATGCCCATTGTCTACTGCGGCTGCATCACGTGGTTGTGGACCACAAAATGGATCTCTTTGGGTCTGCATTTATGAGGATTTATTCAGTTTTCCTGCAGCTGGCCCCTTGTCGTTTGGAGCTTGGAATGCACTTGTTTTATCTCTGTCCTTAGCTGTGAGCTTGGCCTTCCCGCTTGGTGCAGCCTGGCCTGCTTCTCTTGTCCAAAGTCCTGTAGCTGAGGCCTTATGTGATTTTCCTTAGACTCATAATGTGATATCTACATGCTCATGCTCTTCTGTGTTTCCTATATGTTAGTCGCACATGGTCCTTCCAGGCTCCATATTTACTCCTGTAGTCCCAAAAGGTTAGTTGCCATAAGCATCTGCAAGCTTGCTCAGGATCTCTTGTCACCTTGCGTTTCAGTGTTACTGCATTTGGCTAATGAGAAAAATAATAAAA